>NC_136420.1:331023240-332223240 GCF_052625555.1 Lactuca saligna
CGGTTACCCGTCAAAGTAGCTAATTATCATAAATAGTCTTTTAATTTTTTTTCATTTCTACAAGAGTGACTCTCTCTTAGACAAAAAAACAGAGTTTTAAGGCTTGAATAGTTGATTCCTTTGTTTTTTTTTTCTAATATTATAATTTAAGTAGTTATCCTTACTTTTCTTTTCCAATTTATTTCATGCAGTGTCCATGGTAAAGCAGTCGGGGAGAGAATTTCTGCCCAAGTTCCATTAGCAGAAGCTGCTCTTATCAATGGAGTTGCCAAGGTGTCTACAGTTGTTACTTCTTTCTGTTATTTTTTTTAATAATGTCATGCAACAAAACTGGAATAAATGAACTTATCTACCAAAATCAATTTTAAATATGTAAACAGTAAATTACACTGCTAATAATGTCAACAACTTTATTTTAATTTTATTTTTCTTTTCAATCTTACTCTATTACTATGGTATTTACTTTGCAGGGTTATGTATCAAACAACGGAATATCAGAAGCCTAATGTGTGTTGATGTTTGAAGATGTTTTTGTGCTTATATTTAATGAGAGACTGCTTCAGGTTTTTTAAAGGAAGTGACGAGTTCTATAAGCTTTGTGTATGGATTACTTTCTTTTGAAGTTTTTATAATATTGTTTTTTACACTTGTGAAAAATACTGAAGATGTTCGCCTATCTACCAGTTATTTTACTACTTTATGTTGATCTGTGTGATAAAACTTCCAAATTTCAGTAGTAGTAATCACTTGTAATTCCATGAGGGACTGCACTTTTTTTATGGCTAAAAAAGAGTATAGGAGAAAAGCCATTCTAAAATGGAAAAAAAATAGTGGTCGTCTTGAAAAAATAGTTGAAAAGTTGGATATGGTTGCTTGTACTTTAGGATTTAAGAAACAGTATAGAAAAGAAGCCATTATAAAGTGGAAAAGAAAAAGACTTAAGAGTATTGGCAATAGACAATTTTCATCCACCAAAACAGTAGCAAGAACTTTACTTCCTCCTCCTATGAACATGACAAAAGGAAAACATCTCCTATGGCAGGTTATTTTGAGTGCTGATATTCTTCCTGATGTTTTATGTTGCTCTTATTGTGGTGCCATGAAATTTTATTCAGAAACATCGAACTTTTGCTGTTTAGAAGGGCGAATTGTTTTGTCAACTAATGAACTCCCGTCTATGATGCAGAATTTGTTGACTTCTACATCTGACCTTGCAAAATCTTTTAGGACGTATATTAGAACATATAATAATCATTTTGCATTTACTTCATTTGGTGTTAGGGCCGACAATGATCTGTCAAAAAGAAATATGGGTATATATACTTTCAGAGTACAGGGTCAGGTCTATCATTTTCTCAATGATTTACAACCTGATGAGAAAAGTGCCAAAAATCTTCAACTCTATTTCCATGACAATGAAAATGAAATAGAAAACCGATTTATGTCTTCTCCACGGTTATCTAAAGAGTTAATTGCAATATGCATGGCCTATCTGCAGCAAAATCCTTATGCACGGTTTTTCAGCAATTTAAGAGATGTTCCATGTTTTGCTGAATACAAGATTATTCTTAAGATTATCCCCGGACAAGATCAACGGGTGTATAACAAACCGGATGTCTCACAAGTAGCTGCTCTTTGGGTTGAAGGCGAAGTCAATGGGGAACAAGGTCAAAGGAACATTGAAGTGAAAACACATAGTGATCAGTCCAGAACTGTTCAATATTATTATGGCTGCTATGATCCGTTACAGTATCCTTTAATGTTTCCGCTTGGAGAACTTGGTTGGCATCAGCATATTCCGAAAAAAACTGCTTCCCAAAGGATGAAAGGAGGAAAAGTTATTTCTGAGGCAGAAACACTCATCTCACCCTGGGCTGCTACAAATGTTGATGAACTACTGGATATGGAAGAGAGTGGTATGAAATACCTTTTTCTCATATTGTGTTTCTTTGTTTTATTTCTACTTATTGTATTTCTCTGTTGTCACAGTTTTGGGACGCAATCTAGAGACTTCAAAATGTGTTTCGATAAGGGAATATTATGCCTATAAGCTTCAGATACGCAGAAATGATAAATCTTGCTTATTGCTTTTTGGTCGTTTGTTACAACAATATATAGTTGACATCTACGTTAAATTGGAGACACAAAGATTAGCTTTCTACAGAACACAACAACAGGAGTTACGACAAGAATTCCTTCAAGGGGTGGTGGACGCAATGACAAGTGGGGAAACAAATGCTTCATCTATTGGGAAGAGAGTCATTCTACCAGCAAATTTTATTGGTGGTCCGAGAAATATGAGACGTAGGTACATTGATGCTATGGCACTCGTACAAAAATTTGGAAAGCCAGATATTTTCCTAACTTTGACATGTAACCCTAATTGGCCTGAAATAAAACAACACTTGATGCCTCATGAGGAAACACAAAATAGGGCCGATTTGATTGTTAGAGTATTCCATGCCAAGCTTCAGCAATTTAAAGATGAAATCTTCAAAAAAGAAATATTTGGAAAGGTTGTCGCATACACTTATGTTGTGGAGTTCCAAAAAAGAGGTCTGCCGCATGCTCATTTTTTGCTTATACTTGCACCACACTATAAGATGCACCACACAGAAGAATATGATGAGATAGTTTGTGCTGAAATACCGGATAAAAATGCAAATCCTCATCTCTTTAGGATGGTAGTGAAACATATGTTTCACGGTCCATGTGGTTCCCTTAATCCAGACAATGTTTGTATGAAAAAAATGGGAACTTGTAAGAATTTCTATCCAAAAGATTTTTCATCTCAAACAACTCAAGGTAATGATGCATATCCTTCTTACAGAAGACGTGACAACGGAGTTAAAGTTATGGTGAGAGGTGCTGAGCTCGACAACAGATGGATTGTTCCATATAACCCATATTTACTTTGTAAGTTTGATTGTCATGTAAATATAGAAATATGTTCCACAATAAAAGCTGTAAAATACATATATAAGTACATATGCAAAGGATATGATAAAATTAGTTTTGTTGTTTCTTCAAAAGATGATGATGAATCCATAAATGAGATTGATCGGTTTCAAGCAGGTAGATGGATATCCCCACCTGAAGGAGCATGGCGGATTTTTAGATTTTCGATGGGCGAAATTAAACCAGCCGTTATTCATTTGCCTCTTCATTTGGAGAATTTTCAGCCAATCACATTTAAAAAGAGAGAACGTTTGAAGAATATTGTTGAAAATGCTGATAAAAGAAAGACAATGTTGACCGAGTTTTTTGTTAAAAATAGAACGGACCGATTTGCACAAAGTTTAAATTTAACATACGTCCAATTTCCTGATCATTTTGTGTGGAAGTCGAACAAAAAGGTTTGGATACCTAGGCAACAAGATAATTCAATAGGGCGTATAGTGGTTGCCCATCCAAGTGAAGGTGAAAGATATTATCTGAGGATGCTTTTATTGAAAATTCGTTGTCCTAAATCATATGAAGATCTTAAGGTTTTTAATGGAGTTCAGGTTGCCACATTTCGAGAATCTGCATTGGTTCATGGATATTTAATTGATGATAACAGTCAACAGTTATGTCTCCAAGAGGCATCAGTGTTCAAAATGTCGTACGAACTACGGAGACTTTTTGCAACGTTACTTGTTTACACGACTCCAAACAATCCCCGCCAACTGTGGGTATCTTTTGAGGATTCGATGTTGGAAGATCTTATACAATGTGATCAGTACACGCGTAAAGAAGCTACTAGATGTGCATTTCAGCAAGTAAACGCGTTCTTACAATCAATAGGAAGACAACTTAATGAGTTTGATGTCTTGCCTCCTGACTTTTCATATGATGATTTGGAAGATGAAAGAAGAGAAATAAGAGCAGAAAAGAGTATTGTTGTATGTGAGGCTGATTTACAAGCAATACACAATCTCAATGAAAAACAGAAAGTTGCATTTGATAAAATCATTGGAGCAGTGGATTGCAAGAAAAGTGGGGCATTCTTTGTTGATGGACCAGGAGATACAGGCAAAACTTTTCTCTATAGAGCTTTGCTAGCAAAGATCAGATCAGCAGGACAAATTGCTTTAGCCACAGCAACATCAGGAATTGCTGCATCCTTACTTCCAGGGGGCAGAACCGCGCATTCTAGATTTAAAATTCCATTGGATCTTTCTGATGGAATGCATTGTAGAATTAGTAAGCAATGTTCTTTGGCTAATTTGATTAAGAGCTCTAAGTTGATTATTTGGGACGAAGCTCCGATGGCAAAACGGTATGCAATAGAAGCTTTAGATGGTTTGCTACAAGATCTTATGGACTCAAGTGAAATTTTTGGTGGCAAAGTGGTTGTTCTTGGTGGAGATTTTAGGCAAACATTACCGGTTGTTCGAAAAGGGAGCAAATCTGAAACAATTGCTGCTTGTCTTACTAACTCTTTTTTGTGGCCGTCACTATGTGTACTACAGCTGGAACAAAACATGAGAGCATTACTAGATCCAAAATTTACTGAATTTCTGTTAAGGTTAGGCGACGGCGAAGAGAGTTCTGAACATGATGATGTTGTCACTATTCCTGCAGCAATGATCATAGAGAGTAACAATCAGAAGGATGCCTTAAATCTTCTCATTGAATATGTTTACCCAAGTATTTATGGTAAATCTTCCAATGTGCCTTCGTCCTTCAACCGAGCTATTTTGACAACGAAAAATGCTTTTGTTAGTGAAATAAATGATGTCTTGATTCAGAAGTTCCCAGGAGAAGAAATAGAGTATAATAGTTTTGATGAAACTCTTGATGTAAACGACCAGGGACATTATGAAGATCTACTTCATTCTCTAACTCCTAATGGTATGCCACCACATCGACTCGTTTTAAAGAAAAACGCACCTATTATATTGTTGCGAAACATGAATCCTACCGAAGGATTATGCAATGGTACAAGACTGTTTTGCAAAGACTTCAACAGGAATGTAATTCGTGTGGAAATAGCATTTGGAGATTTCGCTGGGAAAGAGGTCTTTATACACAGGATTCCATTACAACCACCTACAGGCAAAGAATATACGGTTCCCTTCAAAAGAATTCAATTTCCAATTAGGTTGTGTTTCGCAATGACCATCAACAAAGCACAAGGCCAAACACTAGACTTTGTAGGTGTATACCTTAAGGAGCCAGTATTTTCACATGGACAACTATATGTTGCCCTATCTCGTGCCAAAAGAATTGAAAATGTCAAAGTTCTCATCAACCATCCTTTGTATTCTTTAGACACCAACAAAACAAAAAATATTGTACATCAAGAAGTATTACAATATGCCAAACATGTCCACGTGTATGTGTCTGTAAATTGACAGTTGGCTTCTCTTTTCAACAATAAATAAGTTGTTAATGTCAATTTTAATTTGTTTATTTACAGCTCCGACTAGCAACCACAGAAAAAAAAAAACATCTCTCAATTCCTTTTCATTGATGATCAAAGTAACGTCAAATATATCTATATGTATTTGTCTGTCAACTGACTTTTTCTTTTTCTTTGTCTTTTTAAACAATTAGTAACCTTTTAATGTCCATTTCAATTGTTTTTTTTTTGGCAGAACTGACTAGCAACCACAATTTTTTTTGGGCTAAAATGATGAAAGGTAACTTCTTTTTTTGAATTTGTGTTCATTTCCAAATAATAAAGGTTTAGATTTCTCCTTCATGTAGGTTGATGGAGATATGAAGTTTCAAAGGGTTGGTGGGACACATTTTGCTGAAAAAGAATGGCCTAAAATGTTTTACATTGCTGTTTTCTACTTATTGCCACTAGCAACCAGAGGGGAATTTTTTTTTATTCTTTTTTACTAAAATCATATAAGTACCACTTTTCTGTTTTTTTCCCTAAATTGTATAGTGTTAAAACTTTACATTTCTCCTTTATGTAGGTTGATGGATATGGGAAGTTTCAAAGGGTTTGTCAAACAAATGTAGTTGAAAAAAAAAAACAAAAAAATGGATCAAATTTTTTTTCAAAGTACGTTGCAATTTCTGCTTTTTCTCACTAGCAACCAGCAGAAAACTTGTCCTAAATTGTCTTTATAGAAATGATAAAGGTATCATCTTTTTCTTTGTCTTTTTCATTTGTGCTCAATTGCAAGTAATAAACGTTTAGATTTCTTTCTTATGTAGGCTAATGGAGAAGGAAAGTCTCAACGGGTTAGTCAGACACATGTAGTTGAAAAAAGAAACGAAAAAACATGGACTAAAAAGATTTTCAAATTATGTTGCTATTTTCTGCTTATTGGCATTACAGCCAGAGGAAAATTTATGCTAGATGCCTTTTTATTATAGTTATGAAGGTAACAATTTTTTTTTGTTTGTTTTTTTTTTTTACACAGTTACAAGTAATAAAAGTTTAAATTTCTTCCTTTTTTAGGTTGATGGAGATTAGAAGTTTCAAAAGATTAGCGGGACGCATGTAGTTGAAAAAAACATCATAAAGATGGATGAAATTTGTTTTACAAAGTACGTTTCGATTTTATGCTTATTGCCACTGCATACACAAACTACTTTACCTTATTGTCTTTCATGATTCATAATGCATTTCAGGACCCTCAAATTTCAAAGGTTCTAATTGTAGTGGGAGCTGCTGCAGTTTAGTTGTAGTTCCATTCTAAAAGACCAACTATTCTAAAAGTACCTTCCTACCTCCTGCTCCTTCTGGGGTGGACTGTTTCTTCATCAACAATCATGTAAAAGTTTGATGCTATTTTCCTGATTTCTCAAATTCAATATGCCAAGACTAACGCTGCAGTGGATTAAAGACATTGTCAAAGTAAATTGCTATTTTCAGCTTCTTCATAGAATGATAATGTCTTTGAAGGCCCTAAAATTTTAACTTGGAACAATTTTTGTACTCCTATATATTTTTGGTTGTTACTCCATATATGTAAACTGTAAAGGTCATTCTTACTTTAATTTCAACCATTTTAACTTTAAAGAAGAAGCCCATGCTCATGAATAATGGTTGACTTCTTGTTTGACACTTTTACCCTCAAATAATAAATATATGATATTGAAATGGAGAAAAAAATCAAAAAAACACATAGGTTTTTTTGCAGTTTTTTTCCAAGGATCAATAATACTCGGGTTTTATTTTTGGTCATCCTCTAATTCTTTGTTGGTATCTTCAGTAAAAACATGAAACTTGGTTGCTTTAAGATGAAAACTACTAATAAAAAACTGTTGTTAAACGGTTTTTTTCACCTGTAGTGTTCTTGTAAATATTTGTAATTTTAACCGCTTCTCAATACTTTTCACGTTAATTCAATTCATTTACTGCTCTTCTAAAAAAACATAATCAAGCAACAAAAATACAATTATTTACTTAAAAGAAAATTAAAATATATAAGAAACCGCAACATAGATATTTGAATTTTATGGGTTAAATTGGAAAATTAATTTCGTTCCTTTCATATACCAATATATCATGAGTATTATCTTTATTCAAACAAACAATCATTTTTTACGTAAGTAATATTTGTTATGTTTTGGCCTTTTAATAATTAATAGTTCAATACGTTACAAGATAAAATTTTCAATATGTAAGCTAATTTAAAAACCTTAATTATATATTGATAATTTTCTAAATCCATAGGGTTTTCAAAAAGCAAATTATAATGATAATAACAAAAATTGTTCGTAGCTAATTTTAAATTCATTTTAATATCTAATTTTTTTACAACTTGTACAAATTATTTCATTTTTGAACAAATCCTTGAAGCTAACAAACTAAATCTTCATCAAATCTTTACAGATCCGAACACTTGAGTATTACCGAGAGAGAACTCACACGTGTGCTGATTCATATTACGAAGTTTTCTTATAACGTGACACCTACATTTTCTGTATTACACACATAACTCAAGAAATCCGGCTACTACCTTCTCTTTTATAAAACTTCCATTCGCATATCCAAAGTAGTCCTCCTTCCTGTCAACACTTAAAATCCCAGGTATTCTCCATCATCCTAATTCCTAAGTATATGTATTTTTTTGTATTATTGAATGCATGATCCAAAATCATCTTCTCTTAGCTTATGTACACATTCATACTGAAATGCATGTTGCATGTTACAGTAAGTAATTTCCCCTGTGAAATGCACAATGTATTTTAAAAAATATCCATTAGGGCTTTTTTCTTTACAGTTAAATGTAGTAAAAAGGAACTGCTTTATTCATCATCTAAAAGCTTGCTACTTAACATTTCTATTAAATGAAAACAAGTAATACACAACTACTTAAAAAGCATATTTTTAGTTGTATTTTACCCCATTTATTATATAACTCTACGAATTTAAGTATGTATTTTCCACAAATACTTCTTACCCATGTTTACTCCCTAGGAAAGCAGTGATAATGAATGGACCAAAATATACGATATTGTTTATAACTTACTTTATTTCACGCCATACATGTGTGACATCCTTAGACTACCAAATTATCACTAAAATGTCCTTATACTAACAACTAATATCATCTTTACAAGCAAAACTGGAAGAAGCTTACCAAATATGACTCGAGATCACTACAACATACTAGACATCACTCCTAGCCTAAAAATAAATTGGACTGTGCTGGTCCAAGTTCTGGAAGTTGGCCACGTACTAGAAACCAATAACAAAAGCGAATATAGAAGGCTTCTTTTTACTGATAGTCAGGTACTAAAAATATGTTTTTGCCAATATTCTTTTCAATAAGTTTTTAACTAATATATCTTAAAACAGGGAACAAGGGTAACAACATTGATCTTTGAGTTCCATCTTACCCATTTTAAAAATACATTCGAACCGTACAGACGGTACTCCGTTTCAAACGCAAATTTGATCAAAGCACAAACTCGATTCCTCGTAAGCTCATACCCACACTCCTGGTCACTGAATAAAATTACACTCGTTGAACCTCATCCAGAGATCGACCCACCTGTGCTCCCATGTCACTTTGCGTTTACTCCATTCAACCAACTCTATAGGTTTGCAGATGAAGAAAATTATCAGAGTACGATTATAGTTTCAACCATCAGCTTTTAATAACTATTAGTATATTTTTTTTACAAATAAACTTATATATATATTCCTAAAAACACAGGTATACGAGCTGTTGTTGTCAGATGCCTCCCAAGCGAACAAGGGGAAGACCCATCAAATCGTTTCTCAAGAAGAGATATTGTAATTGTAAATGAGGAGTATGTAAATGCATTACAAACTTTCTCCGAAGACAAGACTTTATAGTTATGAATTGAAACTATAATATGATATTTTATATTCATTAATATTTATCATATAGGAAGAAGCTTATGATACTTACACTGTGGGGCTCTCTTGATCAAAAAGAAGGTCGTGAATTGGAGCAGAAGATTGATGATGTACCCATGATTTTTGCAATGCGGGTTAAAGTCACCACTTTTTATGGTCAGTTTATGTTCACTTATTCAACAATTATCTACATACATAGCCATATACAAATAACTGCACTCATATTTATTCTTCAAATACCTACAGGACTTTCACTATCAACAAAAGGGGCATCAGCAATCCTTATTAACCCACCAGTCACAGCAGAACTGCAGCTCAAAGCATGGTATTTCCAACTAAAATTGTTTTTAAAATGAAAACTACAACTGTTTCTACTACAACTCACACATGTTTATACACAACAGGTATAACGAGAACAGAAGTGAGATACAAGAATTACTTAACAAAGAGTCATACAAGGATGTTGATCTGCTGCTGCCATACCCACAAGAACCGGACATCCTTCCGATAGCTACAGCAATAGAAAGACTGAAAAATGTTAGGGAATATACCAATCTGATGATATTGTTTACTGTCTTCTTTTCTCTAATAAAAATAAACTTATTGATGTATTTTTTTTTACATCAAACAGGGTAAACCAACATGGATGCGAGGGAACCTAAGATTACAACATGAAGACAACACATTCACACATACAGTATGTGCTAATTGCTTAAAATCAATTGGAGTAGATGTCACTTGGATCATAACATGTAATTTCTATAAGAAAGAATCAGAGGTT
Organism: Lactuca saligna; assembly: GCF_052625555.1. Lineage (NCBI taxonomy): Eukaryota > Viridiplantae > Streptophyta > Magnoliopsida > Asterales > Asteraceae > Lactuca > Lactuca saligna. The sequence goes on from NC_136420.1 coordinate 331,033,302, forward strand.
GAGATAAGGTAAGTCAAATTTTACCATAAACTATAACCAAACACAAATAAGAATTTTACAACAACATGGTTGTATGGACAGGTCAAGAGCTATAGTTGAAATCAATGATGGAACCGCATCCATCCGCACAAGCATAGCAAGTCCCGATCTTGAAAAGTTTATCCCATTCAGTCCTCAAGAAGTTAAGGATGCAGAAGAGGAAGTAAGGATAAGTTTCCTACAAATTATTAATTACATATTCGATTGAACTTTTACTATATAAACTAACTGCTCAACCTAAAAACAGGGAACAAATATCTATAATATCATTTCATCATCCATTGACAAATCATCAGTTGTTGCATTTGTACGATCGTACACAACCTCCCACCAAAGGAAATCCACAACAAGATATGTCATTGTGAAGGCACATAAAACGAAAGACAACAACCTTATCGAAGGAAGTGGTGCTCAAGAAACTAATCTGAAGCCACGCCCAACTGAACAAGAAGCAATGAAGGCAGAATGTTATGAACAGAGTCGGAAGGATACCCAATTACAAGTGCAACCGTTGAAGGAAATTGTAGGTTCAACAGATGGTGCGGTAACTCAAATTAAAGAAACCGATCAACATAAACCAGAAGAGAAGGAAATAGTCACAGTTACTCCTGATATCATTCTCAAGCCACACGAGATCAAACAAGAAGCACTTAAACGAGCATCTAATCAACAAACTCAAAAACGATCCCAATCAGAATTCCATCCACTTAAGGAAGTTCATGGTTCAACAGTTGGTGCACCAAGGCCAACTAAAAGAACCAAATAAGAATCAAACCTACAAAAGAATCACCAATCTTTTGCGTTTTGAAAAAACAATGTAGATATGGAATGGAATGAAGAAGAATCACCAATCTTTTGCGTTTTGAAAAAACCATGTAGGTATGGAATGGAACCAACAAGAAGATTCCCGAATCTTTTGCATTTTGAAAAGACCATGTAGATATGGAATGGAATGAACTTCATCGACAAAGCTGTTATCGGACAACACTGCATAACTTGAAAGTGCTTCAAATTTTCAACTCTTTTGGAATTTAGAAATCGATGAACACTTTCTATCAAAACATCACTTTTGTTAAAAATAGAATTCACTGTTGTCCATCTCATAGCATTCTACTAATGTACTACAATCTGGAACATCGACTTTTCGAATATGTATGAAGTTATATATGTATCAAGTTAAATATCATCATCACATCTTGAATTCAATATTGTTTGTTGGAAATATATCTAAATTACACTTCGTGGGCCGGGCTTAGCACGGCCCTTAACCCTTGCTAGTATATATATATATGTTAAGGTTATATGGAAAACAAAAATATCCAAAAAAAAACCTAAAAATTATAAAAATGCTTTAAAAAAATACTTAAAGATCACAATTTTTTTTTTTTGACTTTATATTCTTTGAAAACGCAACTTTTTATGCAAATTCGTTGAAATCTTTTTTGAAAAAAAAAACGAAAATTACCAAAAAAAATAAAAAATAAATAAATAAATAAATAATCGATTTTTTAATTTTTTTTCAACGAATTTATAAAATAAGTTGTGATTTTCAGAATATAAAGTAAAAAAAAAAAAAAAAAGATTTGTGATCTCCAAGTATTTTTTATGTGTTTTTATTATTTTTAGAGTTTTTTTTTGTTATATATATATATATATATATATATATATATATATATATATATATATATATATATATATATATATATATATATATATATATATATATATATATATATATATATATATATATATATATAGAAAAAGTGAATATGTGGCTATCATGTATTTAATATTAGATATAGAACCATCAAATTTGACTTCATTTTGATTAAATAAACACAATTTTTGACATTGTTAGTTTCTTCTTATTGCTTTTGAGATCATATTATATCTGATTTCATAATTTATCTCCAACATTTATGTATTTCGAAAGTGTTTTTTATATTAGATATCTAGTAGGTTTCATAAATTTTCTTTGACACCAACCATATATATACTTGCATGGTTCTTTTTGATGTATTATTGGAAGCAGTTTATTGTGTTTTTAATGAATAATTTCAATCGTTCACTGTAATTTTTATTTTAAATTTGAATATTAAGATTTATAGGTAGTTGATAATGTATTCTTATACATGGTTTGTGTTGCAAAATTAAAAATTTAAAACTCTATAAAAGTATGTACAAAGCCTATCATCTAGTCTAATAGAGAATACAAGAAAGATGGTAGAGAGATTTGATCGTATTTTGTTAAAACTATGTAGTTTTTAATGGTTCTATACCTAATATTAGGTACACAACAGCCACATATGACACAATCGCAAAAATGGTCCCTGTGGTATGCATTTTTTTTGGGTTTTGGTCCAAACAAACGTGTTATTTGGATTGGTGGTCATTTTGAGCTAGTTTGTATGCAGTTTTGGTCCCTATCCAAACTAAAAAGACTATTATACCCTTAATGAATTTAGTTTTCATTTTTCTTGTACTTTTTAAAATAGTTATTATTATTAAATATAAAATTGGCCCCCCTGATCCACCTTTCTCTCTCTCCCCCCCCCCTCTCTCTCTCTGTTAACACTCTGTATCCCCGAGATTCATAAATATTTAATACCTCGTATCTTCTATGCTTCCAAACCTAGTACGTAGCTCTCATAGTGGGGGATGTGATGGTTGATCGGAGTCTTAAGCAACAACTCAAAAAAGAAAAAAAATGGCAGTGGTGGTGATGGGTAGCGCACAGTGGCTTCTACGTTGCCTTTTTCGTTCGTTTTTTCTGTCAGCATGAAGTCAGGGAGAGGGACGAGGAAGGTGGCAATTGATATGTGACAACCCGAAATTTTCATTTGTACAATCCCTAAAGTCAAGCACTTCAATTAAAAGTTAATTACATTTCTGATAATTGTTAGCCAATTTGAAGTCCGTTTGAGTGTTTTTATTATTTATTCTTCAAACGAACGAATGAAAGGAAGTACCGTCTCGGGTCTTGGAGTTGCAAAACCACACATACCACCCTAATAAGGAGTTCACGGCCAAACTTTTAGAGTTTGGGCCGTAAACTCCCATGTAGCCGTGAACTCATGCCTTATGCATGAGTTTACTCCCCAAAATCTTCACTTCTCACTTCCACCCTCAAGAACACTCCCCATTCTCTCTCAACTATCATCCCGTTCTTCACCCGATCTCTCGAAAACGTAAGTGTTTATCAACTTGATTTGTTGTTATAACCTAACATCTAGTAGTTATACATCATTTCATCCATTCATTCTTGTTTTTCAAGTAGATCTTCAAGTGTTCTTCAAAACACCAAGAACACACACTAGTGTTCTTGGACCTTAAACACCAAATCAAGCTTCTATCTTGTAAGTACACTTGCCTTAGCTTCTTGTGTGCTTAATATGAACTTGATAACACTTGAAAATCATCAAGAATCATAAGATCAAAGGAATTTACGGCCAAGGATGTTCTTCGACCGTAAACCCTTCTTAAGGTGGTTAAATGGACCCTAGTCCCTTCCTAAGCCTTGGATGCTAACCTTGATCCTTCCTAGAAGTGTTTAAGACCTTAAACAACAATCAAAACAAGTCCCCATAAGAGTTTACAACCGTAAACACATAAGGATATGGTCCTTAGGCCGTAAACTCTACAAAGTAGTCTTATTATGCCCTAATGCTTTCCTAAGGCTTGGACTTGATCATTGGATGTGCAATCATGACTTATAAGACCTCAAAACACAAATTGGCACTTAGTACCATTATTTTACGGCCATAAACTCATGGGGAAATGGTCATGGGCCGTAAACTCCATAAGGAGTGGTTCTTGGGCCATAAACTCCAATGCCATGCCATACAACCCTTAGATGAAACCCTTTGGTACCTCTAACACTTGAATCAAAGTGTTTCCATGTCCTAGGGTATCTTAACTTGATTAATTAGTTTGTTAATTGACTAATTAGATACATATATGTTTATTATATGTTAACTAGGACCATTGTGTGTGTTCAAGTCCTCACTTGACACCTAGCACCTTGTCTAGCACTTCCGTACAAACCACTCACTACAGGGGAGTTCATACCCCTTAATTAACCTTTGAAATGTTTTTAAATGTTTGTAAATGCTTTTATAAGGTGGGGGGATACAAGTTTCACCATGTTAGTTATTAGATCAATCACATGTGCTTAATAACTAGCATACTAATGAATTTTCCATACTTTAAACTGTTTTACCAAACAAATGACTTCAAATTGTTTATCAAACTATTTTACATGTCAAACTCTTTATCAAATTCACTTTTGTATACTAAACATTTCTTTTACAGTTTTTAAACTTATATATTGTTAAAACCATGTGTACTACATATATAGTTATATAAATAAGGTTTGAAGGACATAGGAGAGATAACCCACTTTATTTCTTGTCCTTGTTTGGTTGTGGACTTAAAGTACCCAGTTGTTTGTCCGAGTGTCGTTGAATCCTTACTTATATATTATGTATATATGTATAGATATAAAGAATTTTATCTCAGTTCAGTACATTCAGTCGTACAAACAAGTCTACTAATAAACTATAATAGGTATAGTTTAGGATTATACTACTTACTACTTCTAGTTCAATGAAGCATACAAGATTCAGTTCATTCATGAGTCATTACTTATTACTATAAGAACATATACAACTATACTATGATGAGAACATATACAACTATACTATGATGAGAACATATACAACTATACTATGATGAGAAACAATACATTCATTACACAAGTACATACATTACATATACAAGTATACCATCACATAAATGTGATCCACTGTATTGGAGCATGCCTTCATTGTCATGGCCCGAGTTGTAACTAGAATCTCCTGGAGGGAGAACGTGAGTTTGCGTATAGATCTATACCGGATTGACTATCCTACGCCTTACTGCTAGCTACAATGGGACCGGCAGGTCTTCGGGTGCCAAGTGTCATACCTTTTGATGACTTACATTGTCGTGTTTCCCAGTCGATAGTATGGTATAATTAATCACATAATACCTTGATATAAATCCGGTTTAAGGTAGTTAGTACTGCAGTAGTTCCTATAATACAACACTACAGTACTACATTAATTTACCATTTACATTTATTTGGTGATCATATCACTTAAACATTAATGTACGAACTATATTTTGATAATGATAGTTACAATTGGGAGAATTACACACTTTTACAAGAAACAAACATACAAAACAGTTGTTCCTTGGTAGAAGGCTACTTTTAGTAGAAAATATAGGATTCTCTTGGAGTTACAAACTTTTACAAACACTTACAAACATTCACATACTTTTACTACAAATGTTTACAAAACTCGTACTTCAAACACTGTTTCAAACGTTTTGATACAAACATAAACACTAAATACTTATGAACTCACCAGTTTTAATGTTGATCAACTCTTTCAAAATAACTTGTATTCTCAGGTCATCAGTAGACAGGTACCGATGCCAACTTTTGAGAGGATGGAGCACATACAAGACTCATCTTATATTTTGATTTATGTTTTGGTGTCTTATATACTACAAAACACACTTGTATTAAAATTATATATTTAATGCAATGGATGATGTGTTTTACTTGTTTGCTATTATACTGTGTTGTGATACTATACATGAGATCCTCTGCTTCAGAACGTTTCTTCCGTTCTTGGTTTTGGGGTGTGACATGATCTGATGAGGAGAAGATTTTGACAGCAACAACAATGGTAGTGGGTTGTGTCGACAAGGGGTGACAGGTGGTGGTTGAAGTAACTCGTTTAACGTCCCAAAATCAGGGGTAAATTTTTCATCTTTATTATAACCCAAACATAGATACCATTCATTCCAAACATACCAAAACATTGTTAATTAAAAACATTTATCAGAGTTCGTCCCAAATCATTCGTTGCGGAAAACATGTGTGTGTGTGCACTATGATCAAGTTGAGTCATTGCTTTCCAAAACCATGATACCTAAAACCATAAACAAAACTGTAAGCACGAAACTTGGCGAGTTCCCTAGAGCATACCCCACACAATCAACATAATCACATAATCCATATCAGCTATAATAACGACATAAACCATAACAATTGCATAAGCATGCATATACACATATGAAGACGCCATGGAAACCCTCCACGATTTTATTCACATAACCACCTAAATCATATCAACTACACAAGCCATGAATATAAACATATAGGGAAGCCATGGAAACCCTCCAAGGTCTTACACCAGGTTCCACTGGAACCCCCACGTGGTCTTAGCCCACTGCCATGGGAACCCCCTCATGGTCTTAACCAGGAAAGCCATGGGAACCCCTACATGGTCTTATATCAAACTACCTCGGGAACCCCCGAGGTCTTCCATACCAATATCATATCAACATAACACATAATCAATTATCAGTACACATATACAAACCGTATAATTCATACATACAACATATAAAGGTGCCATGGAAAGCCTCAATGGTCTTACACTGGATTCCATGGGAACCCCCACATGGTCTTAGCCTGGAATGCCATGGGAACCCCCACATGGTCTTATATCCTACTGCCTCGGGAACCCCCTGGGGTCTTCCATGCAAGCAACACAGAGTCAACTAGCACACCGCATATCACAGAAATATCTAGCATACCACATATCACATAATAACTAGCATACCACATAACACATATAAATAATTGCCTTGGGAACCCCCACATGGTCTTAGTTTAATGCCTCGGGAACCCACCCCCTCCCCCCCCCCCGAGGTCTCCCACATAATCAACTAGCATATCACATATCATAAAATGGGTCGGCCTTGGTGCCTTAAACCTATTAGTATGGTGAGGAGACTCATCTAGCACTGCTGAAGTCCCGTGGATGAAACTCCAGTTGTTGGTCGACAAATTTCCAAACTGCCAACATCAAACAAGACCCAATTAATAATTGGATTCCAAGCCCAAGGTCCAAATCACACTCCAAAGGTCTAATATTCTAGTAATGGTCCAAAGCCCAACATATGGCCCAATTTTCTAAATTGAGTCCAAGTCCTTCACATGGACCTTATCCTAAAGCCTATCTAATTATTTTAGTCCATTTACTTATTCTAGGATGGCCCATTATTGGCCCAATCTCCAAATCCCAATAGGAAGGCCCAACTAAGGGCCAAGTGAAATTAGGATTTCACATAAAATGATGATTAGGGTTAAGTGTTCCTCACTTAACCCATTAAGGACTTATTCCATTAAGTCTAATATGGCCTTATGTTAATTACAATTGGTTATTAATTTATATTTTAATTTAGTAAATGATTGTAGTGTGGGTCCCGATCAATCCAAAGCCCATATATCTAAAATCTTTGGATTCATGACATTAGGGTTTTCCAAACCCAAATTAAGGTTTCCTACCCAATACTAGCCCATTAGCTACATGTTTGGGCTTTTAGGTTAATTAGAGCTTCATTGGGACCATTAGGGTTTCATGGGGCCTATTAGGGTGTCATTGGGCCCATTCTATCCAAGCATCCCAAACGAGTCCAAAACGCAAACGAGGCACACCGCCACCCAACACGGCTGCTGTTGGCGGTAGGAGGTGGCAACCACCACCTCACTGTGGTGGTTTTGAGTTTCTTTTCATCATTCTGACCCGATTACAATTTACAACGCTTAAACTCAAAAATAGAAACACAAGCACACACTAATATATAAACACACACACATGGCAGCACATGGTGGCAACCACCACCTCACGGTGGTGGCGGTGGCTTTTCTCATGAATTCCGGCCAAACAACCCCTTAATCATTAAAACAAACACACACACAATCACTAAAGATCACACACATCCACCACCACATGGCGGATGATGGTGGTAGAATGGTTGTACACGGCGACATCCACCATGGTCGGTCGCCATGGTAGTTTGTTCTCGGTTTTCAAGGGAAAACAAACATGCCCACATGAATAGCAATGCAGTAGAGCACACATACATGTGATTGAGATGCAGACCACAACCTCCATCGGAGTGGTGAATGTTAACCGGAGCAGCTAATAACAACCGTATGGGTGGCGGCGGACAGCTGGTGTGGGTCGAGCTCCGAAGCAGCAGTGGTCAGTTGAGACGTAGCGCCGAAGAACAAGGAAGAAAAAAGTCGCAACCCGACTTACGAAATGCAACAGCGACAGGGAGAAAGAAGGAGAGTGGAACTGTGGTAGCAACGGACACCCCTGGTTATCGTCGACTTGCCTTCGCCGGAGGATATCTGTGACGATTAACGATAGCATTAATGGAGCAGTTGGCGGCGCTGGAAGTGTGGATCGAGAGGATGACGGCTGGAAGGTGGGAGGTATAAGGGTGGTGCGACTGTTTAAGCTTTTGGGTTAGGGTTTAACAAGTGATGACGGGTTATATACCCCCATCATAAAATTCATTCCATAATACTATTTTTGGTCCATCCCTTCAGTTTCTTCTTTCAAACTAAGTACAATATTTACTAAATGGCCCCTAACTTTAACAATTCCTTATACTCCTAGTCCCAGAAGTTACCATTTAACACTCACATTCCAAAAACCCTTTCAGTCTAAGTCCAATAATTACCAATCACCCCCTGACTTCTAAAATCCTTTTCAAAATAAATCCCAAGATTACTCTTTAACCTCCAAATAATCCAATTTATAACATTCGACTCCCCAAAACTCTTCCCCACTTAAATTATATTCCGTCCTCGAAATTATTCCTTACCATCCCTTACATGCCCGACAACTTGGACGACATGGTTCCAAAACCATAAGCATACCCCATCCTTCCTAGGGCAACCAAAACCATCCCCCGTAGAGTTCGAAACCTAATGATGAACGAATTTCTTGCAACATAATCGCATTTACTCCATTTGAAACCTAAGGTCTTGAGATGTTCTGTCTCCTTGACGGAGCGCCCACATTGAATCATTATTGAGTTTAATGTACTTATCTCCCAACTGGCTACGCAACTTCTGATAACCTGAGGTTCCCACTAGAAAATAGGGTCATATACCAAATTTCCCTGTAATACACTTATATCTGACCGAAGCTCGGATAATCCCTCGAAACAACGGACATCTAACCGGTTGCTGAGCCAAAACACACTCAGCAGTCCCACGCGGCCCCTGAAGGGTACCTCATCCGACAAGAATTTCCCTAACTATACCGCCACTCATGGCTCATCTAATCCTTCTAATCCATCCGATCATGATACGCTGACAATCTATCGCCGCTGGATCCGACATAAAAAGGTGATTGCTACCAGAATAAATGTAGTCTTACATCATACCCGGTCTCCTTCGATCTACTGTTTCCTAATTGAATTATGTTGTGACCTGCTCACAACCTTGCGAACTGGCCCACCCTGGCCTAAGTCATCTATACAAATCCGTGAATGTCATGGCTACCCAGTAGTCTTTCCACACTATCTGACTACTGGTGACTGCTATGGCTCCCGCGTAGTCTTACAACACTCTCACCCCACTGACCATGAGTGAATGCTATGGCTCCCCCTAGTCTTACAATACTTTCATCATGAATAAACATTAGTGAATGCTACGGCTCCCCTATAGTCTTACAACACTTTCACCACAATTGACCATTAGTGCATGCTACGGCTCCCCCGTAGTCTTGCAACACTTTCATCCTGACTAACCATTAGTGAATGTTATGGCTCCCCCGTAGTCTTACAACACTTTCTTCCTAACACAACCACAGCCCAATGCCTTACCCCTAATCTATCGATTTGAAATGCATACAGAGTCGGGCACACACTCCACCGAACACCCGAACTCAACTCCATTCGTAATTGGAGTCCCGATCTGCTTTCCCAAATTCTGTTATCGAGCGCCCAAGAAGACGCGATTCACATGATGGAATGTCTTACCAGACTCTAACTATGACAACCCTCAAACCAAATACCCACTTGGGCCGCCATTTTCCTCGATGAGGTTGAGAAACCCATCCCGATCTCATACCTGTCCCTGTCCTGAATACCTGCACGATTCTCCCCCACTTAGATTCGACTAAGTCTTCACTATATATGAGGTTTGAAGGATTCACGATCCTTCTTACTCTTTAATAACCAACTATTGACAACCTGTTTCTTACCCGTGCAAGTGCTCTATTGCTGGCCCAAACCCCAAAAGACTACACAACCCCAAAAAAATTAGAAGAACACTTCTTGGATCCTAGCGAAACTAGTAATCTCAGACGCCTTGAGATGATGTCACACTTATATCTTGAAGTCCAACTAATCGATGTCCAGACCAAAGTCTCAACAGTAGACCACTTCCCCTGGGGCTTCCAAAATCCAACCTAAGCGTAATAGTTGAGTCACTAATCCTGACCGTAGACCTTCAGCATCACGACTCTGAATTGATCCCGACCATAGACCTAGATAACATTGAACGCTCCCAACCAACAAAGATGGGAAACGACCTTCACTAACCACCCCGTAAGTCATAGTATGTAAATGACATATGATAATGTTTGAAGGTATAAACCAAATACAAACAATGAAACAAACCTAGAGATACACTTAGTGAAACTCTTGAAATGGAAAACGCCCTTGCGTAGTTTCCCGCAAGTACTGCATTGAATTCGACCCTACCGGCCTCTCAAAAGCTGACATGAACTCTTCGGTCTCTTTCTAGGACCCTCTAATATAGGCACCCGATCTGGTCCCCTCTTCCCAATGCACTCCAAATCAATCCCTGCTCTCGAGTTCCAAAATGATATCATTCAGGGTCTCGCACCCTGGGACACTAACCAGCTCAATCGTCCACGACCGAGCTACAAACTACCCCCAAGACATAGTCTCTGATCTCGAAAGTGAAATAGATCGCACAATTAATCCTTGCCTCCTAATACAAGAGATCCAATGCGAATTCAAAATCCCGACAGTCCTTCCATTAACTGGCTCACCACCGGAACCGGGACCAAAACATGGTCCTCCCCTTGTGTGTTTATCCGCATTCTGTATAGCAGCTATCACCACGGTCCAATCATAACCAATAATTCTCCTTCACAAGCTTCTTATATTCTCCAAGACTTTCCCCGACTCGAGTATGGATCCTATGCTTTCAGTAGTACATGCTCGATACTACCTTCCACACATATCCATACTTTCCTATGGAATCACCCCGAATCCTCTAAGTCACCTTCTGGCATGATGTACTAAATGTCTTCTGAACAACAACACAATATCCACCGAAGCTACCTTCTAGGCTCCCCTTCGGTTCCCAACCTCACTGAATCCCCCCACTAACTCACTGGAGCATATCCTAGGCTCTCTTAGGTTCCTAACCTCGCCATGACATTAGATGCTGAAGAACTCCCCATGATGCCAGCCGTCCAGCTCCTAGATATCGTCATATCCACTTTGTATCTGACTCCAATCACTCAAGAGTACCACAAAGCACAAAGCAAGTAGCTTTCGTGTAGTAGTACTCCGATCCAAAGAACTATCATAGAACATTCCACCCACATATTGCGACTCACGCTGTCCACATCCATCCATCCTTACTGTCGGCTGCCTTGTGCATGCAAATTATACACAGAACAGGATCTAATAGACTGTCGAATAATAGACTCTACCCTAGGACCACAACCAAACAAGGAACAAGAAATAAGGTCAAATAAGTTATTCTAAGGCTATAAGATTCTAACCATATATAATTTTAAAAGCATACACGTAGCAGTTACTAAGACCAATAATCATTCTCATTCTAGCATGGCATCAAATATTCCCAAGGCTACAAGCACCACATAGCAAGCCAATCTATTGTTGACTACTCAGTACTAGCATGCAAGTCTACCAGCTCATACAACATATACAAACATCTCCCCTAGCCCTAACTAGCATGTGATTCATAGATTTATAAACCAAATCATAACAGATAACATATGTGGGTATTCTGAGGAAACTTACTTGAGCTCGGCTGATTGCATGCACCACACCTTTTCTCATCTTATAAATTCTTTCCTTAAAACATTTTTCTTTTGAAAACTTAACAGACCCTCAGTTTGAGTTCAGGCACACCCGGAAGTATGTCTGAATCCCTCAAACCAAGGCTTTGATACCAACCTTTAACGACCTAAAAACCAGGGGTAAAATTTTCATCTTTATTATAACCCAAACGTAGATACCATTCATTCCAAACATTCAAAAAAACATTGTTAATTAAAAACATTTATCAGAGTTTGTCCCAAATCATTCGTTGCGGAAAACATGGGTGTGTGCACTGCGATCAAGCTGAGCCCTTCCTTTCTAAAACCATGATACCTGAAACCATAAACAAAACTGTAAGCACGAAGCTTAGTGAGTTCCCCGGAGCACACCCCACACAATCCATATAATCACGTAATAACAACGACATAAACCATAACAATCGCATAAGCATGCATATACACATATGAATATGCCATGGAAACCCTCCACATTTTTATTCACATTGCCACTTAAATCATATCAACTACACAATCCATGCATATAAACATATAAGGAAGCCATGGAAGCCCTTCAAGGTCTTCTACCGGGTGCCACTGGAACTCCTACGTGGTCTTATCCCACTGCCATGGGAACCCTCACATGGTCTTAACTAGGAAAGCCATGGGAACCCCCACATGGTCTTATATCCAACCACCTCGGGAACCCCCGAGGTCTTCCATACCAACATCATTTCAACACAACACATAATCAATTATCAGTACACATATACAAACCCTATAAGGCATACATACAACATATAAAGGTGCCATGGAAACCCTCCATGGTCTTAAACCGGATGTCATGGGAACCCCCACATGGTCTTAGCCTGGAATACCATGGGAACCCCCACATGGTCTTATATCCCACTGACTCAGGAACCCCCGAGGTCTTCGATGCAAGCTGATGGGTTTTGGTCATAAGACATCCTATGTGCTCATACAAACCCTAATGCTCGGATCTAGGTTTCTCTATTGTACATGCTTTGAATCCAAGACTATAAACCCTAATTCTAGCATACAAGTAATCATATTAACATGAGAATAAGTTTATAGTGTTACCTTGATTGTTATGTAGCAATAACAATCCCAAATCTCCTTGTATTGACTTTGGAAGGCTTAGAGTCACAAGTGTCACTCCTCTAATGGATCACAAACACCATAAGCAAGTGGAGAAGGTATAAGGAGAGAGGTGAGAGGTTAGAATTCGTATCTAGGACCTCTTGGGAAGGGATACACGAATTCATGGCCCTAGGGGTGTTTATATAGGTGTAGAGATAGGGTTTCAGTCATTATCCTTATCTAGTTGATTATCCATTAAGCAACCAATAAGATAATCCTTGAATCCTTATCATACTCGAATTCTAAGGGATTTACACCTCAAATTCGTTCACCATATATATAAGATAATCCTTACCTTATTTTGTAACTATCACATAATTACAATTCAGCCCCTCTAGTTTAATTAATTACATTTGATCACAAAACTAATTCTTAATTAATTATTGACCAATATTAATTAAACAAATATGATTTCTCCTTTAATATATTATTCCTATAACATACTAATAAATCATATTATCCTTTCTCTCTTTATTCATTTCTCCAATCAAGTTGCTTTGGTGAAGGCAACCCAAAAGGACCATGCATCATCGGGTCAAGTACATACCAAAATAGTTATGGACTTAGACACTAATCCAACAGTCTCCCACTTGGATAAGTCTAACAACTATTCTGCGTATGACTTCAGATCCTGATCTGCAATCGTAGCTTTCCAAAGCCGCTGTCAACTCTGATCATATCAGATATGCGTGTCCTTAGATAAGGGATCATATATTCCTCCATTCTAGATATCGTATGAGATATGATTTCATATCATTCTCTTTGTACTATATCTCGATTTCCGATTTATGACAACAGACTAATTGAACAAATCAAATTAGCCCTAGCCCGGCCGAGCATTTACGTATGTCATCACTAAACCATCGAGGGGCCCAAAGATATCGCTTTTATCCTACTTTGGATAAAAGGAACGGATAAACTTTGATACAATGTTCGCTTGCACTCACTAACCAAATCACACACAACAATATGTTTTATAACACCAAGTTACTAGTGCGTTTACATATTATCAATGTGCAACCGATTCGCAAGATACAACTCACACATCTCGGTTTCAAGAATATAAGATGTTATCGTCTCACCAATCACTCGTAATACAATTCATGGAGTGATCCAAGTGAGCGTGGGTTTAATCCAATGCTCAAATCATATTCATAAGCACTCATGAACGTTGCAGCAAACATTTGCTTATGTCTAATACTCTTCTAGACAATCCACACACCAATTCACGACAGTCTTCATTCATATCTACTTCCAACATATGAACGACTGTGGCCCGTTTGAATAATTCGATTATTCTTAATAAACTCAATTATTCTGGAAGTCAAAACATGCAAGGTGAAACACAAGAATAATACTAATCCCATATGGCCTCAAACCTTTGAGTATAAACAAACACGTTTTATTTATCACCATATCGATTACTCATTATTTGTCGTTTCGGGTAATCAACTTCGCATTTGAATTCCAACACTTGTCCCATGCTCCTAGCATGCACACAATGTTTACCTATGGTTCTTACTTTTGCGAAATAGACAAATTGAACACATTTCCAATCATTCTCATTTTACAACACCAAATCCATTTTCTTAAGTGTAAGAATGTCAAATTCTTGTTACTTATAGAATACACTAGATTCTAACACTTTATGCAACGATCCTTTTGTAATGTCACTGCACCAAAGTCTCAAAGACTATTGCCAATGATATTACAAATTCCTCTATCGGAAATTGTTACAAGACAATTCCTTAGATATGATGTCTCTCACTCAAAGTACATTCCTTTGAACATCCTTTCGCATAAAGTTTCTAATCTAGACATAGATTTTACTTCCCAACATGGACACACTTCCATATTTTCTATATGACAACTCATTCTTAATAGAATCTTATCTATTCGTAATGATGTCGATATCGTCTATCCAATATGGAAACACTTCCATAATTTCCAATACTATACTTCCAACTACTCGCAAGCGACCAATCCTCGTCGAACTTTGGATTGTCCTTTGATAGTTGTTTAATTATTTTAGTCAAAACCAATTCTAGTCCCTTTTCCCTCTAAATGCACTATACATTTGGAAAATTTTAGAATGGTCAAACATTAAAGCATTCGCAATCGATCCTATACCCGAAGCGTATGGGACACGACGCATAATGTTTTATTTGCTATGTTCTCAAAACTCGAATTGCGAAGAGGAATGCCGTAATCACAATCGAAATTTTAAGAACACACTATGTACCTTTGACTAAATTTATCAACATTCCACAACCTAATCCTTTAGATTTGAAATGAAGCATAATATTCTCTCCCTTAATTATAGAAAAACAACCTTTCAACTCTTACAACTTTGCAAAGTACGACTCTTGTTTTCTATAATTAATATTGCCAACTATGCAATACGTGCCTTAATAATCATACAATCATAAAATTTATGCTCCCACTTTCATGATGATTATTATAAAACATAACACTTATGCTCCCACTAGCTTCGACATGTATTCATAAACATCTTAACTTTCAGAAAAACAATACTTATTGAATTTCTTAAGTTCATGTTTCTAATACTTAGTGCTTTGATAATCTTTTATCAAGGCTTCTTGAACTTATACACTTTTGCCTTAGATAGTTCATATGTGTGTCTTAACAATTAAGACTAATTGCCAAACCTCACAATTCAAATTATGGAAAGGGATGCCGTAACCATGATCGAATTTGAGAATGCAATTTTACAATCACTATCTTTTAAAATCTTTCTTAGTGAAAGCATTTTCTCACAATCATTTTCATGAAGGAGGAAATCTTATGACACTTAGATTTAAACGGTGCATGTGTTCCTATCCATGCGAATTTGTTAAAACCAAAGTTTACGACAAATTCAAACTCATATGGATCGAACTTTCTTAATCTTGATTTCTTGCCTTATGGTAGCACAGCTGCCCACCACGTCTTCCAAGTAGTTAAGCATCTTACCTTTTTCCTATCAATGTACCTTTCATTGATCAAGGTCCTTGCCTTTTACGCATTCAAATGAGAACTCATAGGACTCACATGCATAATTAACTCGATTGGATTGGCACAAAAACAAAATAATGTCTTTACGATAGGTTGTAAACCTCAACTCGTGTGCTAGTGATGATCGATAAGGTTTATTTGATTTGTTCTTGAAACTTTTCGAGACCATTAAGACTCCCACTGACTCCTTGACATATAAGATTCTTTTGTCAATAAACATTTCTTGACAAACAAATTTTCAAGAGTTAGTGTAGCTTGTATCAAAACACTTCATAAATTGATCATAGTTGGTCTTTGTCTTATCCAAGACATCACAACTTTCCACATTTGATGAATGTTATAAACCTTTAATACCTTTTACTCATTGTCACAATCTTAACTTTAAGACTTGTTATTGGAACAAAGTATGATTGTCTTCTTGATTTGACCATTTCATCAATCGTTGATTCCTCTTCTTTAACATACAATTGTACCAAGACTCACTTAGAGGATCAATTGAGATATGGTTCTTAATCATTAAGACCTATCATAAAGCATAAAAGCCACTCTCCCTTCTTCTTAGAATGGAGAAACTCTTATCTTTCTGCCTATTTGATTCTTCTTATTCGTTTTGCTATTGATCTAAACCCTTTAATCAATTCAAAATTACACTTAATCTTGTAAGTATAATCATATTTACTAAACCTTTAGTAAATGATGACGAATATCTTTGTTACTCTTATGGTGAACTTGATCAACACACAACTTTGTGTACTCGATCTCCTAGTCCTTCACTTGACACTTTGTCAACGAATTAGTCTAATTATCAAATATGAAATTTCTCATTCATCATGCAACCAAGTTGCATGATTCCAAGTTTCTGTCCAATTGAAACTTGGGCGATGAGAAACTCACCCTATTTGGTAAATTCTTGACTTTCCATAACACAATAAGAAACAAATCCATTATTGCTAATAATTTTAACATCAATTTTTTCATACATGCCATTGTAAGGATAAATAAAATTTAAAATCAAAATTTATTTTATTGCGGAAAAATTTGTCCTTCACAATGCAACTCATTGAAAAACTTATGCGAATACATCTTTCTTAGCAATCTAATTCTAACTCTAAGTAGTAGCTCAAGAATCTAATCTTCGAGAAACGCAATCGAAATCCATTCCTTCACGGTTAGATTCTGCTCACTTCTTCCCTTAAGCTTCTTTTCTTTTCTTTGATCCTTCTAAACATCAATTGTAATCTTATCACATTATGTATTCAGAACCTAGAATGAAGCTTAAAAGATTTAGTCAATGGATTTTACCTAAATTAGAGCCATACGTTTCGACTCTCCCATCTCTTAGATCTTTTAGGTAAATAGGGCAGCTTCGTCTCCAATGCCCCTTCTCTTGGCAATAAAAGCAAATTGACTCTTTTTGGAACAACACATGGAACTATTTCAGACATCGCCTTTCTCTTATGATCAAACTTTTCGATCATTGCATGTCTTTCATTGCCATTGTCTATATCCACAGAGGTCTCGAAGGCAGATTCACCAATCAACTTTGCTTTTCTATTGCGCCAAACCATTGCTGATTCAGCAGCAATAAGCATATAGGTGAGATCTATAAGGCTCACGTCGCGGTTCATCATATAGTACTCTCTCACTATACGAGTTAGGAAGTGATTGAAGAACCCAATCAACAGCCATCTCTTCACCGACAATGGATCCTATCATTCTTAGTCTATCAATGTGTGACTTCATCCCTAGGACGTGTGCACACACCGACTTTCCTTCTTTATGTTCACTTGCCAAAAGGGCTTGAGTGATCTTGAACTTTTCAAGCCTTTGAACTTGTGGGTTAGGGAGAATAATTGGAGGAGGAGGAGGAAGTGAAGCATGATTTCTTGTTCCTTGATCGAATCGTGGAATATCATCTTCATGTGGAATGCTTGTTCCACGGAATTTGCGAAGACCATAGTTGTCGAACTTTGACATCGGGAGAAAAACGAATTCAAGTTAGTTGATTGATTGAGTCCTTGGTAAATCACCCAAATGAAATTCCAAGGCTAGGACCCAACACAATATCCTACAACTCGGGAGAGGGATGCCGTAACCCAAATCGCAGAACATTTGAAGGTAAGTGAATGACGATTCACTAGTTTTCACCATGAGAAACAAAAAAGGAATTTAAGTTTTAAATCTATGAAAACTCCTAGATCCTTTGAGATTCATTGAACATTTCAATGGCATGTTTAAATCTCGATATGCCCCTCTTGTTTGTGACTGGGATGCCGAGGATCACAAAGCGGGTGTGAATAACCATGCAAACTACATGGTGCCCTCACATGTTACAATCACCTATTTGATGTGCCGGTAAACCACACATGCTCCACCGAACTATGACAAACATTGAGTCACCCTTTGCTACCTTTGCTTAGAACCATTTAGTGTGCCGGTAAACCACACACGCTCCACTAACGTCTTCGCAAGGGCACAAAGTGTAATTTCATGGAATTGCATCAATTCACTTTTGCCTAAGTAACTAAGATTGGGAATTTGCGAAACATTTAGTTACTTTGTATTTCATTATACTTATAATGGAAGGTTTCGTCCTATCCTACCCGTTCGGCTAACGACCCTCCACTAGTCAAGAGTGCGGTGGGTAAGAGTGGATACCCATTCAATCACCATTTTATAGGCAATTTCCTTAAACACCCCTTATAGACCAGCTTCGTGAATGAGGCCTACTAATGGTAAGACTGACTTTTACTCATACATATATAATGTTAGACTTTTAATGTTATATATAGTATAGGGTGTACTTTATACTTTTAAAATACTATATGGTTAACTTTAACAATTACACTTTTAATTCAATTAAAAGGTTAACCTAAACTTTTATGGATTTATTAAACCTCTTTTAATTATACTCCTTAATTAATTAATAAAACCATAAGGGTGTGATTTGAACTTTTCAAAACATTACTAGAGTTTTAGAATTTAACATTTCTAATTAAACCTTTAATCAACTTTTAAATTCCAAAACTTGAGGGCAAGTTTTGAAACATTTCAAAACATTAGGGTTTTAACTATTTAAATTTCAAAACAACAAAACTTTTGGGGTTCAAATTTAAACTATAAAACCTAAAGGGATAAATTGAAACTATTTCACAAGATAATTCAAATCTAAATTACAAATAATCAAACTTTATCTAATAAAACAAGTGATTATCTAAATTTTGACAATTATCTTCTATTTTGGTAAGGATAATCACATAATAATGAAAAAATTCGGATTTTATCACAAAAGCAAGTTTATGGTAATTATCCAAAACCAAAACAGGAAGAAAATCGCGAAAACGAGCTGTCAGACACTTTGACTCGTCGAGTCTGGGCTTGGACTCGTCAAGTCCAGCTGACTCGGCGAGTTCACCAAGTGACTCGGCGAGTCAAACCTTCAAAACTCAAAAAAATCGATTTTCAGTGCTTATTACGATTAAATATGCATCAATACAATTGAAACCAATCTAGGCTCTGATACCACTGATGGGTTTTGGTCATAAGACATCCTATGTGCTCATACAAACCCTAATGCTCGGATCTAGGTTTCTCTATTGTACATGCTTTGAATCCAAGACTATAAACCCTAATTCTAGCATACAAGTAATCATATTAACATGAGAATAAGTTTATAGTGTTACCTTGATTGTTATGTAGCAATAACAATCCCAAATCTCCTTGTATTGACTTTGGAAGGCTTAGAGTCACAAGTGTCACTCCTCTAATGGCTCACAAACACCATAAGCAAGTGGAGAAGGTATAAGGAGAGAGGTGAGAGGTTAGAATTCGTATCTAGGACCTCTTGGGAAGGGATACACGAATTCATGGCCCTAGGGGTGTTTATATAGGTGTAGAGATAGGGTTTCAGTCATTATCCTTATCTAGTTGATTATCCATTAAGCAACCAATAAGATAATCCTTGAATCCTTATCATACTCGAATTCTAAGGGATTTACACCTCAAATTCGTTCACCATATATATAAGATAATCCTTACCTTATTTTGTAACTATCACATAATTACAATTCAGCCCCTCTAGTTTAATTAATTACATTTGATCACAAAACTAATTCTTAATTAATTATTGACCAATATTAATTAAACAAATATGATTTCTCCTTTAATATATTATTCCTATAACATACTAATAAATCATATTATCCTTTCTCTCTTTATTCATTTCTCCAATCAAGTTGCTTTGGTGAAGGCAACCCAAAAGGACCATGCACCATCGGGTCAAGTACATACCAAAATAGTTATGGACTTAGACACTAATCCAACACAAGCAACACAGATTCAACTAGCACACCGCATATCACAGAAATATCTAGCATACCACATATCATATAATAGCTACCATACCACATAACATATATAAATAATGGCCATGGGAACCCCCACATGGTCTTAGTCTAATGCCTCGGGAACCCCCTGAGGTCATCCACATAATCATCTAGCATATCACATATCATAAAATGGGTCGGCCTTGGTGCCTTAGACCTATTGGTATGGTGAGGAGACTCACCTGACAGTGCTGAAGTCTCGCGGATGAAACTTCAGCTACTAGTTGACAGATTCCCAAACTGTCAACATCAAACAATACCCAATTAATAATTGGGTTCCAAGCCCAAAGCCCAATAGGAAGGCCCAACTTAAGGCCAAAGTGAAATTAGGGTTTCACATAAAATGATGATTAGTGTAACATCCTAATTTTCAAGGCCAAAAATTTCATTTTTTTATTTACAAGATTCATAACATAGTTTACCAAACATTGCCAGTCATGGTTATTGGCTCAGGTGCTGCAGCTACGACAGGTCTTTGTTCAATCACTGGTGGTTGATTCCTGTTTTCATCGGCATTTCCAACTCCACTTCTTGTTCTCACCATTTTTTATCTACACACCGAATAAGGTGAAATTAGATCCTCATTCAAGATAGATATTCAAATCATCCATATCACTCCGAAATGTTTACATGCTAGTTCTAATATCGTAGACGTACTCTTAGAATCCTACACACATAAAGTTTCTAGATCCGGTCGGCAACAGACCATAGATCCGAACAAATAATATCATATATGGCAACATATAACATTTAGCACATAAAGCATTTTAGGAAACTTTCCTAAAATAAACTAGTGCTCGTGTCTAAAATATAACAGACACACATCTCAAAACTCCACTTAGCATTCTAAGTTTAAGTCTAGAAATCCTACAAATTCCTAGTTAGCTTAAACTAATGCTCTGATACCAACTGTGACATCCCCAAAATCTCGGTGAGAAAAGAACGATTTTCATTTATGATTTTAAAATAATTTCAGAGTAAATCCTTTTGTTTTTGAAAGAGTTGCGGAATTTGTTCCCCAAAACAAAACATGATAAAACAATGTTTACCAAAGCATTTCATAAAAGAAATGTATTTTCATTATATAATCAAAACTCGGGGTGTCATCTTCTGATACAGACCAATAAGCATAAACGATAACATTACAAGTCATTCAAAAAATATATACATATATAGACTTGTAAAAAAAACAACTTGATGGTTCATCCATCTTACGCCCTCACGCCACTTACTGTAATACAAATAAAACTGAGTGGGTCAGGCTTGGGAGCCTGGTGGCATGTTAGGGATCCATTTCGCGTTAGAAGTCCAGATCTGAGGTTGCTACTTCGGATCTAGGCTTGTATTGGTCCAACAACCTGTAAAGAATCATCCCTTGGTGTGTTGATGAAGCATGTTTGTGTTAAACCCTAGCCCTAGAGTGTTTTAAGCCTATAGCTCCTTGGTTTCACGTAAAGTTTGCAACTTTACGTGAAGGGTGGGCCTTAGAAGAGTAGATCTACAATTTGGAGCCCCCACATGGCTCGAAAAGCCATTGTATGGATTAAGAACTAAAGCGAATCGGCGAGTCACATGGGTGGACTCGGCGAGTTGTATGAAGATGGGCAGGAACTCGTCGAGTTGGAAGAACAACCCGATGAGTCTATTAAAGATTGCCTTGGACTCGGCGAGTCAGGTCGCAGAACCTCAACCTTTTATGGTTAAGACGTAGATCAATGAGTTGAGTGGTGACTCAGTGAATTGGACAGGATGGGACTCAGAGATCGTTGAACTCGGCGAGTCTTGGGGTGACTCGGCGATTTGAGTCGTATTTTGAGAGTTTCTGAATTTAAGAACTCGACGAGTCTATGCGTTGACTCGGCGAGTCGAGTCAACTGGAAGGTTGACTTTGACCAGGACTTTGACTTTGACCAGAGTTGACTTAATTTGACTTCTAGAGTCCAGTTTAGAGCTAAGTGTTATATTGATATTAGTAGCTCGAGGAGCTAGTGGAGCAGCGGTTCGAAGGGTTGTCGGACAGCAGCCAGAGGGTTATCAGCAAAGTTAAGCAGTGCAGGTGGTTTCCCCTTGTGTGAATGGGTGTACGGCCACAATGCCGGCCTATGTAGTTATGACTAGGAAGACCCGGGGGTTAGCCCGAGGCACAATATGCTAGTATGATATTCGGGACTAAGGTCCAATGTTAGCGGACGGGTGCCCAAGGAATGGTTTGTATGATAGTTATACTTGTTGTATGTGTGATACATGTATGTGCCTGGTAGGGAGGTGAGTATGGGCGAGGTCCCGTATTTCACCAATGGCAGAGTGTAGACGGTTTCCATACCTCGTTAGCAGTAGAGCAGGGGCGAGGCCCAAGTAAGGAAAAGAATGAGTGTGAGCTGGGCCCGTATCTCATTGTTAGTAGGAGCGTGAACGGGGTTCCATGATTCAACAGTAGCAGGACAGGGGCAAGGCCCAAGATAGGCGAGGGCTTATTACAATAATCTATTAAAGTATGTTAGTTATGTGTTGTGATATGATTGTATGTCAGTATATGTTAGCGGGCGGGGCCCGGAGACAGGCGGGTCCTAAGAAAAATAGATATGTACGCCGAGCGGGCCTTGGTAGCGGACTGGGTCCGATAGCAGGAGAGGCCCAATGTAGCTGGCGGGAGCCCAATATGTGGTTATGTGTATTATGTATGGCATGTTTGGATCAGTAGATATGTATGGTATGCGGTAGGTTGGGGAACTCACTAAGCTTCGTGCTTACGGTTTTCAGTTTTGGTTTCAGGTATTCAGTTTTCAGAAGAGGAGCTCGGGAGGGTTGCAGTGCACACACCATGACAAGTTAGCCTAAGATGTTTACTCTGATAATTAAACAAGTGTTTTGGAAATCAAACTATGATTTGTCATGTAAACCCTTTTGTGTTTTGGAATGACTTAACGCTTTGAATTAGTATTGTTTTTAAAAGAAATTTTTGGACTTGAAATTTAGGATGTTACAATTCTAGTGCGGGTCCCGATCAATTCAAAGCCCATATATCCAAAATCTTATGTTTTATGACATTAGGGTTTTCTAAACCCTAAATAGGGTTTCCAACCCAATACTAGCCCATTAGCTACATGTTTGGGCTTTTAAGTCAATTATGGCTTCATTGGGCCCATTAGGGTTTCATTGGGCCCTTTCTGTCTAAGCACCCCAAACGAGTCCAAAACGCAAATGAGTCACACCGCTACCCAACACGGCAGCTGATAGCGGTAGGAAGCGGCAGGCACCACCTCACGGTGGTGGTTTTGAGCTTCTTTTCATTATTTTGACTCGATTACAATTTACAATGCTTAAACTCAAAAATAAACACACACACACACACACACTAATAGATAAATACACACACATGGTGGCACATGGTGCTAGCTACCACCTCACGGTGGTGGCAGTGGCTTTTCTCATGAATTTCGGCCAAACAACCCCTTACTTATTAAAAGACACGCACACAATCACTAAATATCACACACAGCCACCACCACATGGTGGCTGGTGGTGGTAGAATGGTTGTACACGGCGGCAGCCACCATGGTCGGTTGATATGGTGGTTGTTCTCGATTTTCAAAACAAATAAATATGCGTACATGAACATCAATGCAGTAGAGTACACTTACATGTTTTTCACACGTCTAGATGCACACCACAGCCTCCCTCGAAGTGGTGAGTGTTGACTGGAGTGGCTAATAACAACCGTATGGGTGGCGGCGAACAACTGGTGTGGGTCGAGCTTCGAAGCGGCAGTGGTCGGCTGAGACATAGCACTGAAGAATAAGGAAGAAATGAAGTTGCAACCCGACTTGCGAACAACAACATCGACATGGAGAAAGAAGGAGAGTAGAACTGTGGTGGCAACGGACACCCCCGGTTATCACGTACTCGACTTGCCTTCACCGGAGGTCAGCTGTGACGATCAATGGTGGCATTAACGGAGGAGTTGGTGGCGCATGAAGTGAGGATTGAGAGGATGACGACTGGAAGGTGGGAGGTATAAGGGTGGTGCGGTTGTATAAGCTTTAGGGTTACGGTTTAATGAGTGGTGATGGGTTATATACCCCCGTCACAAACTTCATTCCATAATACCATCTTTGGTCCATCCCTTCATTTTCTTCTTTCAAACTAAGTACAATATTTAGTAAATGGCCACTAACTTTAACAATTCCTTACAATCCTAGTCCCAAAAGTTACCATTTAACCCTCACATTCCAAAAACCCTTTCACTCTAAGGCCAATAATTACCAATCACCCCCTGACTTCTAAAATCATTTTCAAAGTAAATCCCAAAATTACTCTTTAACCCATGAATAATCCAATTTACAACATTCGACTCTCCAAAACTAACACCCCACTAAATAATACAAATTTAGGGCGATAATTCGTTCATCAATTTTTATCTATTTGTTTATTAAATAAACAGGATGTTACAACTCGGCAGTAGCAGCTCGTTAGCGATGGGTCAGAAAGTTTCACAGTGGCAATGAGGTGGCGACCTTGCTGCCATGTTTCTCTTCGGCCGGTAACGAACGAGATTAAGAAAGGGGGGGGGGGGGAAGGTGGTGGTTTGGATGGTTGTTTCCGGTGGGGAGAAGGTGTTGGTAGTGGGGTGGTGTAGCTTCTTCCTGCTCGTTTTCAGGCACAACAATGGAAGTTGCGAAGCTGTGGGATTTACGGTGGCATTTAGTGGCTGACGGGAGGCTAGCAGGTGGTGTGGTGGTTGCCTCTAGATCACCAGAGGTGACAGTCTCCACTATTTGGCTTCGTTTTTTCGGAAAGGCTAGGAAGAGATGTGGGGTCGGTATTTTAAAAGAGAGAGAGAGAGAGAGAGAGAGAGAGAGAGAGAGAGAGATATGGTGGATAAGTGAGCTCACTTTTATATTTAATAATAATAATAATTTTGAAAAGTAAACGAAAAATGAAAACTAAATTCGTTAAGGGTATAATAATCTTTTTAATCTGACCAAAACTGCAAGCAAACTAGTTTAAAAAGACCACAAATCAAAAAAAACTCGTGGTTTTGATCAAAACCCCTAAAAAATACATACCAAATGGATCATTTTTGCATATATATATATATATATATATATATATATATATATATATATATATATATATATATATATATATATATAATCCCTAAAAAATACATACCAAAGGGACCATTTTTGTATATATATATATATATATATATATATATATATATATATATATATATATATATATATATATATATATATATATATATATATATATATATATATATATATATACTTGGTCAAAAAATTTTATTCTTTCCGTTGGGATCTTAATGAATGAAAGGGAAAAGGTTAGACTACCTAGGACTTTTCAAATCAAAGTTGAGAAACTTCGGGTGGTGGAGAATGAATTCTAAATCAATTCACTTGAATTCAAGATATATTCAAATACAAATAAAAAAGGTTTATTAATTAAAACATCGATGGTATAATTCTAGTCTTATCAGTTTTTACTTTTCTAGACATTGGTTTCGGAGGACTATATTAGTAGATAGTACCTACTCAAGGAGGTTTTTCGAAATAACAATAAAATTGACTGTAAAATTATTATTTTTCAAGTAGTAATAACTTGTTTTTAATATTTTAGTATGATGGAAAATTTAGTTATCATTATCCGGATTAATTAAGATCAAATAACAATAAAATTGACTGTAAAATTATTTAAATATACCAATTTTAAATTAACTAATACGTTACTTTCTTAATTAATCTAACTATATCAACCATTTAACATCAAAATATTACTTTTTATAGCAAGTTTTTACTGCATGTAGCTAGAGATGAGCATAAATGGATACCCGTTTTAATTGTCTAGAACCAAAACAGAATCAGAACCACCGGTTATTGTAACTTTGAAATCGGAACAAGAGCCGATTACACCGGTTTCTTATATTTTTGAACTGATCCTGAACTGCCAGGGCCGGTTCAGATACCTGGTTTCTAAGTAAGTTCATAATATTCAATCATTACAAACCATAATACTAACCATTGATTATCAATTAACAAATATTTGTAGGTGTTTATTAATAAGCAGTATTAATCCATATGCATAACAAATTGAAATTTGAGTTTAGTATTATTCTTGTATACGCAATACTTTTTTGGCAGCTATGGATACTTCGAATATGAAGCTGTATGATAAATATATATGTTTTTTAAAAGCTTGTTATAACCATTGCTGCTGTACGTACACAATTAGGATGATGGCAAAATGATAGATATCAACATCTATTAGCATAACTATTTTTTAGTTGCAAATAAGAACCAAAAGATCTATGTTATGAAATTTTGACACGTGAATACAATGTGTTTGATTATTTCGATGTTGTTTATAACAAATTGAAAATTAAAATTTTTATTTAACATAAATCCATGATTATATGAGTCACTTCATATACCAATCACTTCCGATGGGTATCCAGCGAGTAACAGTTCCGAAAAAATAAGAAGCGGAACCGAAACCATTTAAAACGGTTTCGAAACTGAAACCTGTTAAAACGGTTATGGTTTCAGAACTAACAATTTCAAAATTGTTCAGTTCCAAAATTAAATACTCAGTTCCAATACTCATCCCAATGGACGTAGTTATTTACTTTTGATTATATTCCATGCTCACCCCTATAGACGTAGCTATTTACTTTTGATTATATTCCATGCTCACCCCTATCGACGTAGCCATTTACTTTTATTTACTTTTGACTATATTCCATGCTCACCCTATCGACGTAGACGTAGCCATTTACTTTTATTTACTTTTGATTATATTCCATATACATCATTATTTCCAAAGACGTTTCCCTATAAAATAAGTAAAAGTACTTGAAACTTTGTTCGGATTATTTAATATAATTTTTTATTACTAAACTTATTATTGTAGTGAACGTCAACATTGCAATTATTACTAATCATTTACAAATTAACTTTAGAATTATAACGGTGCAGAAGCACTTAATAAAACACTTATATGTATTTTAATATATTAGATATTTGATTAAGCAAGCACATGATGCATGTCAAGTTAATATAATGTAAGAACATGTGATTATTTTAAAAGAGATGTCATTATCTCGTTATAAACGCTTCAAGTGTTTATAATTTTAATTTTTGCTACTTAAAGATAATACCGATTGTCAAAATGTACAAAAAAACATATACAAAGAAATGAAGACTGAGGTTTACAATAAAATGGATTACAATACGTATGGTGGGCCAGTTTTTCATGTCAAATTGCTACTCTTATTTTTGCTACTTAAAGATAATACCGATGGTCAAAAAACATATACAAAGAAATGAAGACGAGGTTTACAATAAAATAAATTACAATCACGAGCGGATTCAGATCAAAGTAAAAGGGTATCCCCAACATGTAAAGGGGTATCCCTAACAAAAAAGTCGCGTAATACACAATAAGAAAACATAATTCTGGAAAAAATTACACTACTAATTTTTTTTTTAGGGGAATCTCGGACTACTCCAAGATATATACTAGATCTGCCTATGATTACAATACGTATGGTGGGCGAGATTATCATTGTCAAATTGCTACTCGATAAAAAAATTGTTGTCATGTGAAATTGACAGGTTATAAAACAAAATAAAATAATTTTCCTGAAAGTTTAGTCAATAATAGTTTTCCTATTTCTCGTTGTTATACGTTTATTTTGATTGGGGTTTCCTTTTTGAATATTCTTATATATACACTTTTTAGTTGTATCAATTGCTCTTCATTGCAAACACACATTTCAATATTTCACAATGGTATTTATGACGTGAGGGGAATTAACCATATGACACCATGTGATAATTGTAGAATATCACCTCTTTATTTAGGTGATTGAAGAATTCCATATAAATAGAGAAATAATTAGGATATAATGTATACATGGGCCTACAGAAAATACATATGGGCTAAACTAAAATATAAATACAATTAAAAGACTATGGGCTAATAGTATTTCCGTATTGTTTACCAGTTCTTGGATTTAAATCTCATGAAATCAGATGTATTTATTTATGTATTTGTTACTAAAGAAAAAGAAAATACAAATATAAACATGACAATTTCCTATTCAAAGATAATTGAATTTGAGGTTCATAGATTGTTCAACGCATGTGCTAAAAGACTTTGAACAACATTAGTCTCTCTTCAATGCCATCAATTGCCCGTAAAGTAAGATTGTACAAACTTGAATTTCATTCTTCAATTTTCTTCTTTCAATTCCATTATTTGTTTTATTTTGTGATGTGAGTATGGGTTGTTATTCTCGTGGACTAGGTTTATTACGGTGATTTGGGTTTTGAACAAAACACGAGATATAACAACATCAACAATTCTTAGATCGGTTGGTTTTAAGACAGTTATAGATGGAAAACTCACTACAATTCTCAAATGCTCATGATTACAACAGTTGGTTTTAAGATACTTGCATATGGAAACCTCACTACAACACTTAAATGTTTATGATTACAACAGATCTTCAGTACAACCCTCAGAACTATCTTACTCTCAATAAATCAAAGAATACTAACGATTCAACTCAAGGTACAAAGAGAAAACCCTTAACAGACGAAGCCTAATCTAGAGAGAATGTAGATATAATTGTTTATTGTATGTGTGAGTAAAATGTGAGTTATGAGCACACATCCCTCTCTCTCTCTCTCTCTCTCTCACACACACACACACTATATATATATATATATATACACTCTGGATCAAAGATCAGATCTTGGTTAGATACACGTGTTCAACAAGAATGAAACAAAGTGAGCCCCAAACCATATCTTCCACATTTTGATATAACATACCTTTCCTGAAACAAATATTAACAAACAAACCAACTAACAAAGAAACGCTTAAAAATAAATAAATAACTAAATAAACAAAGGCTATGGTAAAAGGGATATAAACAAATGAAACAATTTGACTATTAGAATGTCAATAGTGTCAACCCCCCCCCCCCCCCCTCCCCTTCCATCCTCTCAATTTGATCATTTTTTTTTCATAAAAGGATTAAACAATCTCATTTTCATACACAAATAACTAGTTGACTAGAGGTCAACCCACTAGTTAAAATATTTAAAACATGCAGATTCAACCTTAACAACTTTTATTAAACATTTCATAACTTTGTTAACAACTTTCAGCACCCACATAACTTTTGGCCAGTTCCTCCCATCCATAACAAGTATGACTAGTCCCGACGTTATTGTTGTTGTTGTTTGGTTGTTGGCTCTGTTGGGGTTGAGATTTGCAGTCCGGGTGGTGTGCCCTTTCCGGTTGCAGTTGGTACACTGCATTTCTCTACACTCTCCATTATGGTGGTAGTTGCATTTGATACATTTTGGTAAGGTTCCTGAGTATGGCCTGGTAGTAGTTTGCGCATATGAGGTTGGAGCAGTTGAAGCTTGTGCAACTTGAGCGGTAGCAACGTGGATTGCAATTGTTTGCTGCTTTTTAGAGGATCCCTGGTTCTGTCGCCCCTTTCATTTGTTTTCCCTATTTTTCTTGTTATTCCCTTCCTTCTTAGTATCAGTCTTAGTAGTTTTGCTACTCTTCTTATTTCTATGATAGTAAAGCTTCTAAGCTAGCCTTTTCGCACTGTCAAAAATCTCAGGGTTTGCTGCAATCACATTTCCTTGGATTGGGGAACTTAATCCCCAAATGAACCGCTCAGTCTTCTTTCCCTCTAAAGTGATCATACCCGGGCACAAAAGGTATAGTTTACCGAACCTTGAGATGTACGCCTCGATGTATAAATTTTGCACTGTGAGGTTCCATAACTCTTATTCTAGTTTCTGTAATTCCCCACGGGGACAATATTCTGCGATCAACATCTCTTTAATATCTCCCTAAGGCCTAGCGTTTGCGACTGGAATAGTCATGGCCTTCACATGACCATTCCACCAGGATAGGGCTTGGTCAACAAATATGCAGGCTGCGGACTTCACCTTGCTTTCCTCCGGACATTCACAAATTTCAAAGACAGACTCAGTCT
Organism: Lactuca saligna; assembly: GCF_052625555.1. Lineage (NCBI taxonomy): Eukaryota > Viridiplantae > Streptophyta > Magnoliopsida > Asterales > Asteraceae > Lactuca > Lactuca saligna. The sequence continues at coordinate 331,063,916 of NC_136420.1, forward strand.
TTTCAATCCAACGCTTCAAGGCTATCACGCCACCAGTTCCATTAAATGTTCGAGGTTTAGAATTTGAGAAAATCTTTGTAGATGCAAACTTTTGTAGGCCCTTGGTTCATTCCTTGGTTTGAGCTTCCAGTTCCTTGACCATTACCGCCACCGTTTGTTTCCATTATGAATATGAGCTAATGCTGCAGTGACCGCAACTGATACTGCTGCTTGGAATGCAACAGAGGTTACCTCCGGCGGAGGCGGTGGTGGCCGTGGTGCTGTGTTGTTGTTTCTGCGCACCAGTATTTAAGGCATCTTCTGTCATGGAACAGGAAGATGGTGAGTACATAGTAGTTCGTGGTTTCGAGTTCCTTTGGCATATAGAGGTTTTGGTGGTTCGGTTGTACATATAAGTGAATTCATACAATATCATGAAAAAAGGAAAATAGAACACATAGCAGATAACAACATCATAAACAAAACATAGAACCATTTCATTAATGATAAACTTTGTAGTACAATGCATGAAAATTCACCTTGGAAGGCGTATAGTACATAAGGAAAATAAAATACGTCAGCATAATAGCTCTATGAGTAGTGTAGTCACTTAATCATAGAGTCGGTCCTACATGAAATAGTACATGAGAAGAGAGAGTCCTATCAATAAAGGTGATGAAGCGAGCAAATCCTAGTAGCGGCGTACGGCATCTGGTGGTGCTTATGATGAAGTGGATGCACCCTGAAGTCTAGCCAGATGACGCTCAGTGGCACGTAGTTGGGCATCCAACGCTGCTTTTCTCTCCTGGTAGCCCCTAACCACCTCATGAGTCAGTCTCTCTACGCGCTCAACCGCAACCCTTATCGCAACCATTTGACCGGTGGTCGCTTGTGCATGCTCACCTATATCACGCTTCCTTCTAACCATCACTGATAGGGATCGGTCTGCAGGTACGCCATGACTAAGGTCGTAATAGTCCCGATTCATGTCGAATAGGGGATGTACCCCCTGCTGCCGACTCCATCTCCAGATCTCATGTACCCATGGGGGCGTAGGGCCGTTGGGACCCATCCTATGTGGGAGCAACCTAGCTACGTATGGTGGATTTATGACTTCGGACTCCGTATCCAAGTCATTTGTATCATCCCTATCAGACTCCTCCTCCTCGAAGTCTACCACTGGTCCCTCTTTGGGTTCCTTATTTGGTTCTTCTTCTGATTCCTCTTCTGGTTCTTGGTGTGTGTAAAATGTGTATATATTTTTATCCAAGTTTTAATTTATAAAAGCTATTTCCTTCACTAGACTATTAAACACACTAGGTAGGGTACCTAATTGTGCAATAGTACATCAATGGTAAGAACGAGTGTTGAACTCAAGGAATGGTATTTAAACTACTTTATTTTACTACTAACTAATTACTAATTAATTAAGAAAAGGTTTTGTTTTCCTAGTTTTGCAAGACTAGATACTTAAATTATCAAACTAACTAAAAAAATTCACTTAATTAAGCTATCACTAAACTAAAGCAAGTAAACAAGTATGAAATTAACCAAGGTTGAGTAAGAGACTTTCGTTTAGCTTCAGATTTAGTTTCTATTATGGTTGATTTATGGAAACGCAATGGATTTAGTTTCTCAAGTTACCGATTCCTAAGATGACCAAATTAGTATTCACCAATTTAATCATTTAGCAAACTAGCTTATTTATTCAGCGATCAGGCGGACAAACTTACAAGTTTACTAGTGTTCAGTTCGAATTGACTAAACTTATAATTAATCGACAAATTAGGTTTATTGATTCAATTTAATACATGATTTATCGTCATATATTAGCTCCTATACTCTTTTACCCACTTTTCTACTTAACCCTAGGTTTTGTTTAAAACTCTAGTCCTATAATTTTGCAAATCATGAGATCATAAGATTCAAATTTAACTAAGAGAGATGGTCATAATAACTTAATCAAATTCAACAATAAGTAGAGAAAAATAGTTATCAAAAGTACGTGAGGTTCTTTAATAAGCTAAATCAACAAATAACAAAATCTTTAAATGTAACGCCTGTGTTTCTGGGCTTGTCATTAATGTTGATATAATAGTCTAGGTTAACCTTTGTAACCCGTTTTGAAATAATAAAAGTGTATTATTTGAGTATTATGTGTTTTGTGCTTAACTATGTAACTTAATTGAATTAAGAATAAAAATAAACGTCAAAATGAAATGTTATATCAGCTCGATATCTATTGATAATGTTGTAGTAGTTGAAATGAGGTTTCCGAATATATAAAGAATGCCGAAATCCGAGTTATAACGAAGAAGTTATGACCTGTCGAAGTTTCGCGACAGAATCGGCAACGCTGAACGACGTAAAAAGTGAAATTTACGTTAGAGCAATATTTAGCCCTAGTAATCTAAACGAAAATCGTAGAGTTCGTTAAACCGAGAGCGTCCATAAAAAGAACGACCAAATCAGACTTCGTATGAGGAAGTTATGATTTTTCGAAGTTTCGACTTAGCAGTATGCAGCCCGAATACTCGATTTGAGATCGAGCGGTTTTTAGCCGAAACAATCTAAACAAGAATCTAAGATCTTGTTAATTGTAGTGAAACGATGAAAAGATAGGTGAAAATGGACGTCAGATGAAGAAGTTATGATTTTATAACGAAGTTTTCCTGTTCCGGCCTACTAAAAATAAATAATAAAAATAAAATCAAAATTAGCCAACGGAGTCTAAACGAAAGTTGTAGAGCGTAGTCTCACCTACGCGGGGATATAAAGAATGTCGAAAACGAAGTTCGTATGAAGAAGATATGAATTTTTGAAGTTTGTTAAATAAATAAAATATTAAATTTAAATATAAATTTTTGATATTATCCAAGGGGGGAGTCAGCGAGCTGATCCACATTACGCCCAACGTAATGTAAGATTACGCCCAACGTAAATTGCAAATCCAGACCTTATAAAAGGGAGTCAAGTGCATCCGATTCATTTTCTCATTTCTCTTCTTTCTCTCGCGTTTTTGCATCGTTTTTCGTGCAAGAAATATCCCGAAGCCCCGATATCATTCCCGAGCCCCGAAGCAAGTCTCGAGGCCCCGAAGATCCCGAGAAGTGCGATTCCTGAGTCGAAGCTTTGCCCGCGAGAAGCTGATTTTTGTGAAGATCTTCCAGATCTACCGAAGAATACTACTTCTACAAGCCGTAGTGTTGTCCGATCATCTTCTGATCAAGTGAGTGTGTAGTTACCTTCTTCTAACGCATAATTATAAAGTATTTTATATGAAATACGTGTTATGTGTATATTTGGGTGTTATATGCGTGAATGTATATTCACTTTCTTCTATCTAATAGATCCGATTTATTCTCAATGAAATATGTGTTATGTGTGTGTGCCTCATCTGTTATGCGAAGTATGCATTGATTGAACATGCTATACAGGTTTTAAACTATGTATATATATATATATATATATATATATATATATATATATATATATATATATATATATATATATATATATATATATATATTTATCTACTAATATGTTGGATAGAACATGGGTAGATAGTTGATGTGTGATAAACAGATGAGAGGCCTCGATATTGTTGTTGTTGACCTAGTTATTCAGCGGAGTATGGATAACGACCACAGACTCCTTCTAGACAGTCTTGTGGAATGCTAGCAGGTTCATAACTTGTAGGTATTGTGAACGATGTGTTCACCGGTGTACTCTATCCCCCTCATGGTTGCCTTTAGGATATCTATTGTTGAGGAAACACCTTAGCAGTAATGTCCGTTCCGATGAAAATCCTAGATTAGGTCCCTTGAGGTAGATGTTGTTTTAGGGACGTAAAGTGAGGATAACGGGAATGGGTAATCGGGTTAGATGTTGGTTGGTGAAATTAAATATAATTTATTTATTGTGGGTTGAAAACCCTATATGCTCACCAGGCTTCCAAGCCTGACCCACTCAGTTTTATTTGTATTACAGGAAGTGGCGCACTGGGCATAAGATGGATGAATCATCGAGTTGTTTTGTTTACAAGTCTGTATATGTATATATTTGTTGAATGACTTATAATGTTATCGTTTATGCTTTATGGTCTGTATCGGAACATGACATCCCGAGTTTTGATTATATAATGAAAATGCATCTCTTGATGAAATGATTTGATAAATATTATTTTATTTTGTTTTTGGGAAAAAATTCCGCAACTCTTTTAAATCAAAAGGATTTACTCTGAAATTATTTCAAAAAGCATAAATGAAATCGTTCTTTTCTGGCCGTGATTTTGGGGATGTCACAGTTGGTATCAGAGCATTAGTTTAAGCGAACTAGGAATTTGTAGGATTTCTAGACTTAAACTTAGAATGCTAAGTGGAGATTGCGAGGTGTGTGTCTGTTAAATTTTAAACACAAGCACTGGTTTATTTTAGGAAAGTTGCCTAAAAATCTTTTATGTGTTAAATGTTATATGTTGCCATATATGATATTATTTGTTCGGATCTATGGTCTGTTGCCGACTGGATCTGGAAACCTTATGTGTGTAGGATTCTAAGCATATGTCTATGGTATTAGAACTAACACGTAAATGTTTCGGAGTGATAAGGATGATTTGAATATCTATCGTGAATGAGGATCTAATTTATCTTATTCGGTGTATAGATAAAAAACGCTGAGAACAAGAAGTGGTGTTGGAAACGCGGATGAAAACAGGAATCAACCGCCAGTAATTGAGCAAGCACCTGTTGTAGCAGCAACACTAGAACCAATAATGATGGCTGGGGTGGAAGCCATGATTCGGGCTATGTTAACCGAACAAAGGGATGAGATGCGGCATATGTTGCATGATAATAAGGACGAACCTATCATACCTATTGAGGAACCTGAATTGATTCCCGAGCAATTGGAGGAAGGGAACAATAGTCGCATTATGAGTCAAGTTGGGACTCAAGGAGAACGAAGGAACGATCCGGAAAGGAGAAACAACAAGGATGGGAGAATGTACAAGAATTTCTTGGGCGCAAAGCCACCAAGTCTTTCTCGAAGCCCGAAGCCTGTTGAGATAATGGATTGGATCTCTGAAATGGAGATGGTATTTGAAAGTTGTGATTGTAGCAACAAGCAGAAGATTGTTTTTGCAGTTAGACAACTGAAGACTGGAGTCTTGAGTTGGTGGAAGTTGTTGGCAGATACTATGCCACGAGGGGAAGCCCTAAAAATGTCATGGGAGGAGTTCTTGGAACAGTTAAGGGTGCAATATTGTTCAGAGATAGATCTGATTGATCTGAACAACGAGTTCCAAAACTTGAAGAAGGGGAGGATGAGCATAGATAACTATGCTACTGCGTTCACTGAGAAAATAAAGTTATTTCCGTACCTACTACCAATGGAACTCTCCAAGATTAAGAGGTTTGCCAATGGACTGCCTGCCGACTTTGGCCCGACAGTCAAGATGGAAACTACTCTGAAAACAATTGTTCGAGCAGCTAAGAATGTGGAGTCCCAATAGAAAGAAAAGGTTCTGGAGAGGATAGAGGTTGGTGAAAAGAGGAAGTTCGATGGAACTTCAGGGTTCAACAAGAAAAACAAGTTCTCGAAGTCTGGTTCGAGGGGGTGGAGGCGAAGCCAAGTGGTGCGACAAATGTAAGAAGAAGCATCATGGAAAATGTGAGGTAGTGGCCACATGCTACAAATGTGGAAATCCAGGGAGCTATGCCAATGAATGCACCCTCTCTAAGAATTTTTTCTATGGTTGTGGTGAGGAGGGACACATGTCGAGGGACTGCCCGAAGAAGAAGGAGGCAGCTAGACCCAACATTCCGCCAAAGCCGAAGGCGAGAGCATTCCAGATGACACTGGAAGCTGCTAAAGATGAAGCTGATGTCGCTTCAGGTACCTTTCTCGTAAACACATTGCCTGCCCAAATTTTATTTGATTCTGGAGCCAACTACTCCTTTATATCGCATGAATTTGGTAGAAAACTAGCTTTGCCTATTGATAAACTAGATAATGCCTTATTAGTCGAAGTTGCTAGTGGCAAGTTTGTACCTGTTAGCCATCGTACGAAAAACATCATAATTGACTTGAATGGGAATAAATTCCACGAGGAATTATTACCTATTGAACTAAACGGTTTCGACATCGTCCTTGGAATGGATTGGCTGAGCGCCAATGACGCTGAGATATTATGCAAGAAGAAGATAGTCAAAGTAAACCCACCTGGGAAAGAGTCGTTTATGGTGTATGGAGATAAACGCAGAGTAAATTCTGGAATCATTTCATTGATGAAAGCCAGAAAGTGTTTGGCTAAAGGATGTACATCGTATCTAGAATTTGTGATCGATGCTAAGAAGGAGAAAAAGGCGATGCAAAGCATTCATGTCATATGTGATTATCCGGAAGTATTTCCCGAAGATCTTCTCGGATTACCGCCTGATAGACAGGTAGAGTTTAGAATAGACTTGTTACCAGGGATGGCGCCAATAGCAAAAGCACCTTATCGATTAGCACCGATAGAGATGAAGGAGCTGATGATGCAACTTCAGGAGTTATTAGACAAAGGTTTCATTAGACCTAGTTCATCACCCTGGGGAGCTCCGGTATTATTCTTGAAGAAGAAAGATGGAAGTATGAGAATGTGCATTGATTACCGAGAGCTGAATAAGGCAACAATAAAGAATAGATATCCGTTGTCGAGGATTGATGACCTGTTCAATCAACTTCAAGGTTCAAGCTATTTCTCGAAGATCGATCTTAGGTCAGGATATCATCAGCTGAAAGTAAGAGAACATGATATAGAGAAGACTGCATTCAGAACATGATATGGGCACTACGAGAATGAATATAAGATAGAAAACACTACTCTTGATCATGTAGAATACGGAAAATGCTAGAGTAGGTTTGGAAAACAAACTTCAAAACCAACACGTCATGGTGGATATCACCACGTCGTAGTAACTTAACAATTAATTTTTGGTTATCAAATCTGGTACAACACGGCGTGGTGTTGAGTACCACGTTGTGGTGGCCGTGATAGTGCAAAATCTGGTGCTCTTAGGTATTCAATTACGAACTATATGTTGCACCAATTTATGTATAAAGCTATTGGACGTGACTCATCACTCTACGACTCAATTAAAAACCCGGAAAAATGTTCTCAAATCTCGCTTCTATCAACATTCTCTAAACCTTCACTATAACGAACTCTCTTTTGCCAAACATACCACCACTTGGACTCTAGAATAGTACCTAGGACTAAGAGAAAGAAAAATATAATACAAGCAGGAAACATTGTTCAAGTAACCAAAAAAAACACACAAAATTTTAAGTACCACACAAAACAAAATAAAACCACAATAAAACCAGTCTAAAAACCATCAAATAAAAAGGATAAACTCTCAATCTCCTCCACCACTTCCTCCTGCACCTCCTTGTTGCTCCCTCCATAAGTCCTCCCAACTTGGAATATATGGATATGAAAGAGGGAAATGTTCGGGTCGAGTCACATGCATTTGCTGCATGAGGTGGTCCAATCCCATGTTAGTGTAGTTGATACCCAGTAGCAAATTATCATCAAACCTCCTCATAGCAATTGTAACGACCTAATTTTCACGACCAAAAAATTTCATTTTTGATTAAGTGATTTGCACAACATTTGTATCGAAATATCAACCGATCATATCATTTAATAAAAGCATGTCTCGTATCTAAAAACCAAATCATAAAAACATAATAATATCGGAGTACAAATCCCAGAATAACTCATAATGCGGAAAACAAAGAGTGTGTGTATGATGTGCCGCTATCGCGCCAACTCCTTCCCCTTCGTTGAAGCGATACCTGAAACCAAAATTGTAAGTTGTAAGCACGAAGCTTAGTGAGTTCCCTCATCATACCACATTCCAGACAATCACATAGCATACATACTGCCGGGCAATTCTGGGGTGCCCGACCTACCCGATACGGCCATTCTGGGGTGCCGACCTACCCGTACGACCATTATGGGGTGCCGTCCTACCCATGTCAAGCCATTTTAGGGTGATGACCTACCCATGTCGAGCCATTCTGGGGCGCTGACCTACCTGTCGGTCCTAACAAACGACCCTCGGGGACTAATCCACCCCTACTGTTGCTATCATATATATCATAACATAAACATATTATCAAACATATCTGAAGTGTTCGAACTACCCTTCGGTCCTAACAACTGAACTTGGGGACTATTCCCCTCCTACTACCGCTATCACATATAACATATCATGCCAGCATATAACATATAATCGTATAATGTCATACATATCTGGGGTGTCTGACCTACCCTTCGGTCCTAACAACCGAACTCTACTACTATCACATATAACATATCATGCCAGTATATAACATATCAGGTAGTAGCAAACCTAGATGATATCATAAAGACAATCATCTAACATACAACTCCTACTGGTGGGCCAGTATTGTGGCCGTAGATCCACTACTACTGGAAGGTAACTCACCTCGTAGTAGCTGCTGATCTCTGCGGGAATCCTCTGACTGTTGTCCCTGCTGCTCCGGAAATCCTCCGGCTATAATTCCCATAAAACACTTAGTTATACACTGCTAACTATTCTTAGAGTAAAATGACCATTTTACCCCTAACCAAATCAAAGTCAAAGTCAACTTCTAGTTGACCTGACTCGCTGAGTTGGCTTGCCAACTCACTGAGTCCCTATCCTTCCATTTGTCCTTATACCCGTCTCTACTTGTCTAGTTAGGCGACGACTCAACGAGTTTTCCTTCTAAATGAACATCGACTGAATCCTCATCCGACTCGCCGATTTGTATGAACAACTCGTCGAATTCATCTTCAATTGATACAGAGGTCCTGCCTTTGACTCGCCAAGTTGTATGTGTTGGATTAATGTCTAAGTCCATAACTATAATTGGTAAGACTTGACCCGACCCGGCATGGTCCATTTGGGTTGCATACCATCATGCACTTGGATAGACTAAATGAGAGAAATAAGACACTTATGGTTATTAATATATTATAAGTTCTAGTATATTAATAATAAGAATAATGAGATTATTTAATTACTATTGATCAAGAATTAATCTAGGATTAATTATGTGATCAAAAGAAGACTAATTAAATATATGGGTTGATTGTGTAAATCATCCATACTTGTATAGTGGGCTAATGCTCCATGGATTATCTAGTTGGGCCAAAACCCATATGATGCTCCATGGATGCTCCATGGTATATTTGAACCCATGGATCCAAGGAAATGGAAAGTCATGACAATTAGAGTTTACCCTAATTGTATAACTATATAAGCATCTTATTCTTGAGTAAAAATCGGTCACTTGTGAGAGTAAGAAAGGGCTAGCCGATTTTCATGAAGTGTAGGACTCTCTCAAGTTATTCCAAGTGTTTTTGATGATTGTGAACCATTTGAGGTGTCACACTTGGGGCACTAGGCACTCAAGCTTCATGAAGACATTCTACATCAAAGAGGTATGTATTCTATCTTGTTATATTGATAGTTTTGTATGCTAGATTAGGATAATACCTTGGATGTTCATATTTGCATTTATAATAGAGAAAACATAGATCCAAGGTATTTAGGGTTGCATGTACACTTAGGAGTGTTAGAATGCTCATAACCCAACAGTGGTATCAGAGCCTAGGCTTGTTTTCTTGTTATACCTGCAATAGAAGCTGAAAAATCAAAATTGGTGCTGTCAACCCAGCAAACTCGCCGAGTCCATGAAGGGACTCGACGAGTCCAAGGCAAAATGCATTCTAACTCGCCGAGTTATGTTCATGCACTCGACGAGTTGGACCCCATACAGCATATTTTCGAGGTTTTTGGCTAGAAATGGACTAGGAACATTACCCTAAGTTGTTTTTGAACTTATAAACTTGTTTTTAATGTGATAATGTTCATGCTAATCCATTTTCAAAGATAATTGTCAATAGATTCATGTTTTTGTATTAGTTTAAATGTTAGACTAATTACATGAAAAAGTTTGATTTGAATTATCTTGTTCTTATGAGTTGCTTAGATTAATAGAAAATTTAATTGAAATAGTTGTTTTCAATCCATTTTAATCTAAGAGTTGAGTATAAAATGTGTTTGTGTAACTTATCCTCAAGTTACATGAAGAGTCACATTAAAGACTCATAAAACTCATAAAGTTGGCAAAGGTTACAAAAAATGAAGAGTCTAGTTATAATTAATTGGAGTTATGACTCCATAATTTGTCCTGAAGTTATGGAGGACCAAGAGTCTCTTCATTAAATAAAAAAATAATAATAAAAAAAAAATAATGTAGCCTTAATTAATTTCATAAGTTATAAAATAAAGAAAAAGTTAATTCTTTATTAGTTTAAAGTCTTCCATAATTTGTCCTCAAGTTATGGAACTTGAAGAGTTTTTGGATTAAAACTACTTTAAACATATAAGTTATGGAATTAATTAGTTTTGAATAGCTTCAAAACTTGCCCTCAAGTTTTGGAATTTGTAAAGTTTTCTCTTATGAATACTTTAATTCCAAGTTAGCCCTTAGAATTTTAAAAGGTAAAATTCAACCCTTATACTTTATAATATTATAAGTTAATAATATTTATATATATGTATAAGAGTAAAGTCGGTCTTACCGCTAGTATGCCTCATTCACGAAGCCGGTCTATAAGGTGGGTATAAGGTTGTTGTCTATAAAATGGCAACTTAATGGGTGTCCACTCTCACCCACCGCTTGCTTGACTGGTGGAGGGTCGTTAGCCGAACGGGTTTGACATGACTATAATTCTCCCTTCATTAAAAGTATTAATGATAAATACTAAGTAACTAAACTCTAAATAATACCCAATCTTAGTTACTTAGGAAAGTGTGAAGAAGGTGCTAATCCATGAAATTACACTTTGCACTTTATTTAAGTCGGTTAGTGGAGCGTGTGTGGTTAACCGGCACACTAACTCGTATTTAACAAGGTAGGCAAAGGGTAACTTAATGTTTATCATAGTATCGATGGAGCGTGTGTGGTTAACCGGCACATCGATTGAGGGGTAAACACTTAAGGGTACCAAGTAATTTGCATGGTTACTTCACACCTTGTTTTGTGATCCTCGGCATCCCAGTCACAAAACCTGAAGGGCACACTCGAGATTGAAACATGCCATTGAACAATTCAATGAATCTCAAAAGATCTAGGAGTTTCAAAACCAATTAAAACCTAATTATACATTTCGTTTATCTTGGTGGAAATTGGTGAATCGTCATTCACCTACCTTCAAATTGTTTTATAGCTTGGATTACGGCATACCTCTTCTAAGTTATAAAATAGTCTGTTGGGTCCTAGCATTAATATTTCATATTGGGTGTCATATTAAGGACTTTAGATCAACTATCTTGAATATCTCCCAAAAGATGTCTGGTTTAGACATTTATGATCTTCCCAAATCTCTTGAAACAAGCATTCCTAATGAAGATGATGTCCTATGGATATCATACTTCTTTCTCCTCCTCCAATTATTCTCCCTAACCCACAAGTTCTTGAAAAGTTTAAGGTCACTCAAGCCTTATTGGCAAGGCAAGGTCTAGGTGTGATCACATCTTGGAGATGTAGTCACATTTTGACAAGCCGGGAGAGTTGGGTGTCAAAGTCTTGAGAAAGTTGGTGGTTCAACTATTTTCTAAGTCACATAGTGAGTTCTTTTTGGAACATCTATGAAACAGACTATGACAAGACCCTTAATGATCTTATCTATTTGCTAAGATCAACTTCCTAAAACTTTATGGATGATGAGATTAAAGTTTCTTTTAATCTATGAAGATCGATAAGATCTTGAACAAGTTATGAAAACAATGACGATATAAACACAGTAAAATTATAGAACAAGAATGAATCAAACGTGTCGAATGATTAAAAAAAAATCCTCAGAAGAGCTCGATTAAGAACATCAACTGTAGAGGATTGGAAGGTTACAAGTATGATCAAAGAAACCTTTAGTCGTCTGGAAAATATCGTATTCTCAGATCTCTACAACCTTAACCTAATATGCATGCAAGCATAAGCTTATATACAAAGCATAAAAGATACACGGTTGGACAGGCCCAAACCGTAGTACAAAACATTATAAAAAAACGAGCCCAAAAGATGCAATCTTCTAAGCCCAACAATCTCCCCCTTTGCGTCAATTTGGGGCGAGATCTTCACTCTCTCTTCAAAGCAGATGGCTTCTTTACCGTTTGAAAAATTTTCGGTATCAAAGCCAGAATATGATGCCTGAAGGTAATGTACCGACGAAGAATATCTGTAAAGTTCTTCTTATCTGCTGTTGTGTTCTGTTTGCATCGGTGAATGATGTTGATGATGTGCTCCAGACACTCTGTAGAGAACAGATGCTTGTCTACCAACGCAAACAGAAACTTGTGCTTATCACCCCTTGTGAACATAACTGTCAGATTGGAAGAATCAATCTGCCCCAACTTCATTTTATGGACATCTCCGGTTTTGGAAGTGGGCTTGACAGTTGGTTTCTTGTTCATCACCTTTGCTATTTCCTGATCCATAGTGGCGAGCTCATGGACATAGGAAGCCAACATTCTTTTAAGATGAGAAAGAATTGGTTCATATTCTCTCTGGTTGGAGAGAAGAATGTTGTATAGCAAGATCCAATCGTGGGGGTTTAGACTGGGAAGATCTGCCAGAGAAATAAGATGTTCGGTGTTGGCAGTTCCTCTGTTGATTTTGAAATTGACGTTCACAAATTTCCCAGCCTGGGTTGGTTTCAGTACCTTGACTTTAATAATTTTCTGGGCACTCCATGTCAAGTACTGAGGTTGACCGAATTTCAGATAGAAATCGATAAGCTCCCTGTCAACCTTCGGGTTCGGATGAGGGACGTTTGCAGTGACATCAAAGCAGTGAAAAGTGAAGGCTTTACGCGTAATGGGCATGTCGAACTGCGAGTCTCTAGAATTTTCACACTCAAAAGATGCAATCGGTTCCAACCAATAAATAGAAGGAAACTGAATTGCTTGAGTGATGAGTGTGTCTCTGTCCCAATCTGGGAACAAAGTCTTTTTAGCTTGAAGAGCCTCCTCATCCTCCCGGATTTTCCTTTCTCTGGCTTCTGCCTCACGAGCTATTTTCAATGTTTCATCAAGCTCTCTGTCCCGTTTCTTGCGTTGAAGAGCTTCAGTAATGGTTTCATCTGATTCTGATTCGCTCTCAACTTGGACATGTTTACTAGAACCCGAAGCTACATTACCCTTCGGTTCTGTTTTGGACACACCTTCCTCTCCCCCTTGTCTCGGAAGAACAGGCTTCTCCGAGACACCCTTCATTTCACTTAGGATAGTGATTGCCGGAAGGAGTTTCGCCTGGAGATGCTGACGAATAGTGAGGGTTAGGAAGGGATCATGGGAGTCAAGAACACCTGTTAACAGATTTTTAACGTCACCAGCGCAACTTTGAAGAACTGCCCGTTAAGTTTGAAGCAAAGTGATTTCTTGTTGTGCCTGGGCCAGTTGAACCTTCTGTAAGTCAATAGTCGCCTGGTGCTTGATAACTTCTTCCTTCAGGGTGCTCTCGGCTGCCAGAGAGGCAAAACGTGAATCCAAAGATTTGAGGAGTGAAGTGGATTCAGTTTTGAGGTCAGCACGCAGAGCCTCAAATTTCCTGGTTTCTCCCTGAAGGGTGGCTGTGAACAAGTCTACTGACGCTTGAAATTTGGAAGCATTAGAGTCAGCATGAGCCTTGAGAGAATCAAGAAAGATCTGAGTTGTATGAACAACCTCAGAAACTTCCTTAGTGGCTTTGGAGCATGAGGCCGCTGAATTCTCTACGGCGTCAGTAGAACGATCCAAGGCTTCGGTGTAAGTCTGGATCGCTGACTCGATAAAAGCCTTCAGCACAGCACCCCCATAGGCTTTACTGTCAGCCAGCAGACTGTCGAGTTTGGCGTGAATCTCTTGAAGTTGCTGACTTGACACAGGGGTATCTGCATCGGTGTCGGTAGGGATCCGGTAAGGGCTGTAATAGATGGAATCAAATTCTTCATCATCACCCCCTAAGGTAGCACCGGAGTTGGAAGACGGAGAAGGGGAGGATTGAAGATTGATGACCGGGGTTTCAACCACAGAAGCAGCCCCCGTATCAGATACGTTGACCGTTACTGGTGGTTGGGTTGTGGTGATGGTGACAGATTCTGTGATAATAGGTTTGGAGATAGAAGATGAAGGTTGAGAAACGGTGAGGGGAATAGTAGTTTCGGTTGAGGTTTGGGGAATTGATGTTGGAACAGAACTTGAGATGTTCTGTTTGGGTGATTTGGTTGGGGTTGGAAATTTTGGGGAAGTAGGAGGAGAAGGTGATTTGGTAATTTGGGGAGATTTAGGTGGGGTAGGAGAGTTTTGTGGAGACGAAACGGGTGTAGTTTCGGGTTGAGTATCAACGGCTGGTGGGGTAGGAGAGTTTTGTGGAGACGAAACGGGTGTAGTTTCGGGTTGAGGATCAACGGCTTCTGTTTCGGATGGTGCATTCTGTTTTGATTCAGAAGGAGATCCTTTGGCTCTTTTAGCCATCTTCTTGACCTTTTTCGGTCTAGACTGAGAAGGTGCCTCTGCCTCGGATTTGCGTTTGAAGGACCTTCTCTTTTTCTCCTTTTGGGGTGCGGGTTCCTTCATCTCAGCCTTCTCCTTTTTGCTCACTCTTTTGCCCCGTTTAGCAGGCTGATCCAGAGCCTCAAGAGCAGCACGTTGTTCCTCGGAAAGAACCCTAGGAGGCAGGGGGGGTTCTGGAGCTGTAGTCCGCCATAATCTTGCTGTGGGGCGTGACGCATCTGTACATGGACTCAGGGATTAGTCCATAGTGTGGGAACTTACTTGGATCTGAGAGAATGATTTTCTTGGTGTGGTATGTGGCAATTGAAGCCGTAAGAACATCCTTCATGACAGGGATGTCAAGAGAATCAATGGCTCTCCTGGTGATGAGGGTCCAAAACCTGGCGCATGAAATCTCTGAGTGCCTGGCGGTAGTGTTGAGACTCTGAACCACTTGAGACCAGAGAATCGACCCATAGTCAAGATTAATGCCGTTGTAAAGACCGTACAGCATTGTAAGAAACCCTTTGCTAGTGGTGTCGGAACCACCACATCGCTCCGCTAAACCCTTAATTAAAAGGGTAAGCAATCCATTCCACTGAGATGGAAGACATGATTTCTTGGCTTTGGCAATAGATGTTAGAACATCTGTATACCCCATCTCATACATCATCGTAAAGATCTGGGCGGTGGTGATGAAGTCTGGTGAGATGACAGAAGCGTCCACGGCAAGCCCTAGAAGAGAGCAAAACCGTGTTTTGGAAACGGAAGTCTTCTTGTCGTGAATAGAAAAGTAGATACGGTCTTTGTGTCTGTCGAAGCTAGCCGTGGTGTAGACTTGAGATAGCAGGGACATAGGAACGGTCTCCACCTGCATCAGTGCCAATACCAATGGGGAATATTTGAGGCATTCCACCACATAGAGCATGTATGAGTCATAGAGGAATGGAGACAACTCTATGATCATGTTCTGATTTGGTTTGATTGTAAGAAAAGAAGAAGAAGCAGATTGATCGTGAGCAGAAGAAGAAGTCGCCATTGTTGAGTTTTTGGAAGAAGATGAACAGTGGTAACTTTTTCAGAGAGAGAATGCTTTGAGAGGTAACTGCCAAAGAACACGATCACGTCTTATTTATACCGTTCTCAGGAGAGAGAAAATCGTGATGATGAGGAACCCAAAACGTCGCCTGAAAAAGCGCGATTAGAAGTTATGGTGTATTCAATGAATACGTCAGCACACGTGGGGTTGAAACGAATCCTTTGCACGCGCCCAAATCTTTTTCGTACCGTTTGAAATCCCTTGTGCCCTTGTTTGGTTACAACTGAAACTTAGAACCATGTGCCAAACAGCAATTAGAACGTGGGAAAAAATTCCGTGCATAAGAGTGTGAAAGACAAGGAAAAAAATCAAATGTGTTTGGAAGTGCGTGTTGTCTAGATAACAGACAGAAGGCAGAAGATTCCGGGCAAGAATCGCTTCCTTCAGAGCCAGGAGAGACCTGAAGTGTTTGTGTGGTTTCCCGAGAAATACGATCAGTTGTCTTTAGAGAAACAATGAAAGGCATCTTCTGTTGATGGCTAAGGGGTGGCTGAACTCAAACCAAACATTAAGTCTTGACATAAAACTAAGTGTTGGTAGAGTTACCTGTGAGACCGATGTGATCTGTTGAACAGGTAGGTGGGAAGTATTTCGTGATGGGAATGATATAGACAGAAATCTCAAAATAAATTAAACTGGACCTCTTTGGGAAGAAATGTCTTAGGACGAGACAGTTTCATAAAAGATCACTCATAAAAAAAAAGATTTCCAAGTAAAAGCTTGAGTTAATTACTCACCGTCAATTCATTTTAGGTGTTGGATTTTAGGTTTCACTCAGAACGTGGTAATCGAATCTAAGATCATGAACTCAGATGTTGTGCAACCATAAGCCTCAGTGGTAAAGACCGAGAGCATTAAGGGTTACTTTGGGGAGCGAATGTAAATGAAGAAGTTGAAGAGATGGTTAAGAGACCGAACGTACCTTCTGCTATAGAAAAGGGACAAAGCAGAGCAACTCATGTTTCAGATGAGTAAAAGAAGGTAGCTCTAGACCTAATATGAGAGAATAGCCTGATTGGGAAGAAACGATAGGTATTGATCGAATCATTAAGGCATGCTCGAGGTCATAGAGGCTTGAGACAACATACAGCAGCATGCTTCTAGGGACGTCTAACTAGTCTGATAAAAGAAAAACATACCTGGATGAACATTACATAAGGAGATGCTTGTATCCACTTGAGCAAGAAGTACATATACTAGAAATATAAAATATTTTTGAAAATTTGAAATTTACTTAGAGATAAATAAATACTGAAAGACAAAATATTTTTGTTAATTTTTTAATTTTCTGAAAAAGAAATAAAAACAGAAAGATAAAATATTTTTGTTAATTTTTAATTTTCTGAAAAAGAAATAAAAACAGAAAGATAAAATATAGACAAAGAAAAGAAGCAGAGATTAGGAAGAACCGAGCTGTTTGATTGAATGAGCGCCGATATTGCAGAGGCAGAGAGTGACCGAGCGGTCTGGTTGTTTCGGTTCCGTTATGTTACTAGAGCAGAGAGTAACCGAGCGGTCTGGTTGATTCGGTTCCTTGATTTTACCAGAGCAGAGAGTAACCGAGCGGTCTGGTTGATTCGGTTCCTTGATTTTACCAGAGCAGAGAGTAACCGAACGGTCTGGTTGATTCGGTTCCTTGATTTTACCAGAGCAGAGAGTAACCGAGCGTTCTGTTAGCTTCGGTTCCGTTAAAGCGATAGAGCAGAAAGCAACAGAGCGTTCTGTTAGCTTCGGTTCCGTTAAAGCGCCAGAGCAGAAAGCAACAGAGCGTTCTGTTAGCTTCGGTTCCGTTAAAGCGCCAGAGCAGAAAGCAACAGAGCGTTCTGTTAGCTTCGGTTCCGTTAAAGCGCCAGAGCAGAAAGCAACAGAGCGTTCTGTTAGCTTCGGTTCCGGATTTTTTTTTTTTTTTTTTTTTTTTTAAATAGAGACATGAGGATTTGGGACCGATTCTGCAACCATCATGCCTAAGCCTTGCAATATCTGATTGAATGATGCTTCAGGAAGAGCTTTTGTAAAGACGTCAGCCAGTTGATCAGTGGTTCTTACGAAGTGAACTTCGACGTTTCCATCTTCCACGTGATCTTTGATGAAGTGATACCTTAGTGCTATGTGCTTGGTTTTGGAGTGCTGCACTGGGTTATGACAGATCCTAATTGCACTTTCGGAGTCGCAATATAGTGGGATCTTCTTCATATTGAGTCCATAGTCTCGAAGTTGGCTTTGAATCCAAATCACTTGTGATGTACATGATGCAGCTGCAATGTATTCTGCTTCGGCTGTGGATAGTGACACACATGTCTGTTTCTTAGATTGCCAGCTGACTAACTTCCCGTCAAGAAATTGAAATCCACCAGTCGTGCTTTTTCGGTCGAGTCCACATCCTCCAAGGTCAGCATCAGAATAGGCTTGAACGAAGAAGCCTGAGTTGGATGGATACCATAGACCTAAGGAGGTGGTTCGCTTGAGATATCGTAGGATGTTCTTCACTGCAAGCATGTGAGGTTCACGAGGGTTTGCCTGAAATCGAGCACAATAACACACAGAAAACATGATATCAGGTCTGCTAGCAGTAAGATACATTAACGATCCAATCATTTGACGATAGAGCGTGATATCAACAACTGGTTTGTCTAGAGATGGGGTAAGCTTAGTGCCGAATGCCATTGGGACTTTGACTTTTGAGTCTCCCATCATACCGAACTTTGCTAGGAGAGTCTTCGTGTAAGCTTCCTGATCAATAAAGATGCCTTCGGGTCCCTGTCTTATGTTTAAACCAAGGAAAAAGTTAATTGGACCCATTGAGCTCATTTCAAACTTAGTCTCCATCAGCTTTCTGAATTCAGCCGTTAAGCTTGGATTCGTGGAGCCAAAGATGATATCATCGACATAAATTTGAACTATCATAAGGTGGTTACCTTCCTTTTTGCGAAAGAAGGTTGGGTCAACCGAACCTTGTTTGAATTTAGACATCTTTAAAAATTTTGTAAGCGTTTCATACCAGGCTCTCGGAGCTTGTTTAAGGCCGTACACAGCTTTATCCAGAATATAGCAATGATTTGGATGCTTTTCATTCACGAATCCAGGAGGTTGCTCTACGTACACCGTCTCTTCAAGTTCTCCATTGAGAAATGCACACTTGACGTCCATTTGGAAAACTTCAAAGTTCTTGTGAGCAGCATAAGCCAGAAATATTCTAACAGATTCTAGCCGAGCTACTGGAGCGAAAGTCTCTTCGTAGTCTATCCCTTCCTCCTGACAATATCCCTTTACCACCAGACGAGCCTTGTTCCGTATAACATTACCTTCCTTGTCCATTTTGTTCCTAAAAACCCATTTGAGACCAACAACCGAAGCATCTTGAGGAGTTGGAATTAGGCGCCAGACTTTGTTCCTTTCAAATTTGTTCAACTCGTCTTGCATTGCTTGAACCCAATCAGAGTGATCGAGAGCAGTGTTAACTATCTTTGGTTCAACTTTTGATACGAATGAATTGAACATGCAAAACTCTACCTTTGAAAATAAGGAAGTTTGTTTTGCCTTCAGTTGGGATCGGGTCAGAACCTTTTCAGATACATCCCCAACTACTTGAGAGACAGGATGATCTCTGGTCCATTTGATAAGAGGAGGGTAATTTGGATCAACGGTTGGGTCTAATTCAGCATTGATTATTTCGTCTAGCTCAGATTGGCTATCATAACCGAGTGTCACATCATCTTGTTCTACCTCAGTTGGTGTACTTTGGAAGATATGAGGTTCGTGTGATTCTAGTGGGCCTGAGCTTGCTGGTGTTGAGACCTCTTCGGTTGAAGTTGTGGAATTTGGCTCCCCCTGGACTTGAGCGTTTGACTCCCCCTCGACTTGAGTACATGGCTCCCCCTCGACTTGAGCACTTGGCTCCCCCTCGATTTGAGCTTCGTTGGAAGGAGAGTCGTTACAGATTGATTCTTCTTCATACATTCTCCTTGCAGCATCTTCAACAATCTGCTCCATGTGATCAACTTTGTTATCTGCTGCACCAGCTTCAGAAAGTGAAGCATTCTCTGGTTCGTCAAAGAGCCCCAGAAATGTCTCGAATAGATTAGCAACCGAGACTGTAACCATGCCATTTGGAGGAAAGATTTCCCCAGTGATATTTTCTTTAGCTTGCAGCTTCTTGACATAGTTGTCGTCAAAGGTCACATAATACGTCTCTTCAATTTTTCTTGAACGCTTGTTTAGGACCCTGTATGCCTTGGATGTGAGAGAGTAACCCAGAAATATTCCTTCGTCGGCTTTGACATCAAACTTGTTGCGGTGTTCTTTAGAGTTGAAGATGAAACACCTTGAGCCGAACACATGGAAAAATTTCACATTTGGCTTCCTGTTGTTTAATATCTCATATGGGGTGAGTGCGAACCGTTTGTTGAGATATGACCTGTTCTGTGTAAAACAAGCAGCAGAAATAGCATCAGCCCAAAAATAAAGAGGTAAAGAAGCGAAACTTAGCATAGTTCGGGCAGCTTCACACAAGGATCGGTTTCGTCTGTCGACTATTCCGTTCTGTTGTGGTGTGTAGGGGCTGAGAAATTATGACTAATTCCCTTCTCTGCAAGAAACTCTTCAAACTCCCTGTTCTTGAATTCGAGACCATTGTCGCTTCTGATGTTGCGAACAACCTTCTTGAGCTGTACTTCAATTTGCGTAATAAACATTTTCAGCTTTTGAGTCGCTTCAGATTTGAGCTTTAGAAAGAACACCCATGTAAATCGAGAAAAGTCATCAACGATAACAAGAATGTACTTGCTACCACCGATGCTTTCGATAGATGAAGGACCACACAAATCAATATGAATTAATTCGAGTGGTTCAACAACTTTTGTGTTGATTATAGATGGATGACTTTGACGACTCTGCTTTCCCATTTTGCATGCAACACATAGATGATCCCTGTCGAACTTGAGTAATGGAAGGCCCCTTACATGACCTCCTGTAACAAGACGATTGATATCTTTGAAGTTAAGATGAGATAATCTTCTGTGCCACAACCAGCTTTCGTCGGATTGAGCTTTTGACAATAAGCATACAGCTGGGTTTCCTTTGATGGGTTTCATGTTTAAGGGAAACATTTCACCCTTTCGCTCTGACTTGAGAATTATTTTATTTGACTTTTTCTCTATAATTTCTGAACCTTCATCATCGAATGAGACTTTGAGACCTGTACCTCCAACCAGTTGAGATACACTAATGAGGTTGTTTTGGAGTCCTTCCACATAAGCCACCTTCCTTATAGAGAAGTCCCCATTGGTTATCATCCCGTATCCCTTTATGGTGCCGAAAGAATTGTTTCCGAACTTGACGTTGCCACCATTTGCAAGCGATCTGTACTCCCTAAGCTCATCTTTCCTCCCTGTCATGTGACGTGAGCAGCCACTATCAATGTACCATTCTTCATCGAACTGCTCGTCACTTATAACCTGCAAAATTTAGACAGATTTAGGAACCCAAAGTTTCTTGGGTCCATGTGAGCTTTGCATGGAAACAGGAGCAGTGAGAGAGATATCAACAAGATAAGTTCTTTTTACAAGAGTTGTTTTATCTTTCCTTTTAATGGTGTACACTTTTATTTTGTTAAGATTAGTAGTGTTAGATTCGGTCTCTGGTGTGGATTTATTGACCTTCTGCTTCCACTTTTGCTCAGTTGATGAATGAGATTTAGAACGAGATTGATATGAAACAGAGGGTGAAGAAGAATTAGAAGAATGAGAAGAATTAGACTTAGAAGGAGACTCTAGGTGACCCTTTTTTTTTTTGATCATTGGAGGGACCGACCTTAGAGTTTTGTACTCTTTTGTCTTCAGAACCGAACCTTTGCGTTCGGTTGGAGCCACCTTTGGAACCGAACCTTTGGTTCTGGTTGATATCCTTTTCAGAACCGAACTTCTGCTTTCGGTTGTTATCTTTTTATGAACCGAACCTTGACTTTTGGTTGATATCTTCTTGTGAACCGAACCTCGGCTTTCGGTTTTTGGGACTTTCAAGCTTTTCTGCAGGAATGTTTTCATACTTTAGATTCTTGTCTTGATGAGTGAAGTATGCATTCTTGGAACGCCAGAATTGTTTCCTTTCAGAAAGGTTCTTCCGGTATCTATTGTTCCTTTCTATCTTCCTGTTCCGCATCTGAGATGGTTGTTGATGAACATTTGCTTTCGTTTTTGCTAACTCCTTGACCGGTTCCATTTGAACTGCGGTAGAATTACTTTGAGCTGAAGAAGCCGAAGGAATGTCTTCTTTTGGTGAGTGAACATCCTTCTGAGGAGTATCTTTTGTACCACTAGTGCTCGGCTCACTGAAGTTATTTGGCTTATTCAATGGTTCGGGTATGTATCTTCCTTTGCTCTTCCAGGAAGTTCTTTCAGATAAACCAATGGTTTCATCGGCATTATCAATAGGAGCTTCCCAGAAGTATTCATCACAGCCATCAGCATTGTCTTCGTTTACAATGGCTGCAAGTTCAGCTGTTTGATGTTCGGTTACTCCTGTTACTTTGTATACTTGATTTGGAGTAGTCCTGACCTTTTGATACACAACAGCTTTCTCAACTAATTTCGGGGACTTTTGATGGGACAACCGAGCGAACTCTACTGAATTTTCAGAAATAAGATTCTTGTGATTTTCTGGCTCGGTTTTAATAAATTCTGAGCAGTCAACCGTGTCCTCTACAGAAATTTCACTCATATTGTCGTCCTCGTTAAGCTCAGATGCATTTTCAACATCGATTTTGTTTTCTGAGCTTACTTTGGCGTTTAAAGAGTCAAATTTTTGCATGGTTTCGGTCCTCAGTTTAAGTCTGTCATTTTCATCCAAAAGATTTTTAAGCATGAGCTTGTGGTCTTTAGATTTAATGAAGGATTGAATTTTGTCCAGTCCATACATGTAGGTGGGATTTATGTCATCAGACGATATCACACTTTCACAATTATAGGCTTCGGCATCGATTTCATCTTCCTTAAATTCTAGGAAGGGCAAGATCATGCGGTGAATTCTCTGGCCTATTTCACAATCCAAGTGAAGCTGAGTAATATTAGAATACAGACGTTTAGCAATTAAACAAAAAACATTTCATTGTTTTAACAACTTCAAATTGTCTCTTTGCAAATAAATGTTTTCATCTTTAACTCTGACTAATTCCGATTCCTTTAACTCTATCCACATTCTCCGCTCCTCACTCTTCGACGCTGCCCTGCTCAATTGATCAGTTAGGTTAGAATTTGTGACCCGAGTTTGAGTTAAGCTACTATCTAGATGAGATATTCTTGTATTGACATTTTTTAGTTCTTTCTCATAAGAGGATGATGGTACTTTACATGAAATAAAAACAGATTGTACCTTCTTTATCAGTTCATCAAGCTCATTGAACTGCTGGCTGAGTGGTTTGGCTGTGAAGCACATGTCCTCCTTTGCATTCTGTCCATCATTGCCTCCATCGGTATTGTATCCCCTCAATTGAGATACGCCAGAAACCATAAGGCATTTACCACCACTGCCTTCTTCCTTAGACACGAACGCCTTTCCATGAGTAGGCTGCCTCACTTCCTCGTCTTCTGAGTCGGTAGACCAAACTTCCGTGCTACCGAACTCATCACCTGGAACAGAACTCTGCACAATAAGAGCATTACTAGGCGGGTTAGCGGCAGACTTCTTCTTTCTTAACTCATCTAGCCTTTTCTGCAACACAGCTTCCTCATCGCTCCCATCATCTTTCTCAGCCATTTTCTTGAGGACACAGTCCTTAGCATAATGATTTTTCCCACCACAGTAGAAACAGCTCACTCCAGAGTTGCCGTCAACCTTCGGTTCCTTCTTGTGCTCCTCAACTTTCGGTTCATTAACCACCTTTTCAGAGCTGTAACTTCCCTGCCAGTTTCGGTTTTTGTTGCTGGGAAATTTCTTCTTTATGAACCTTTTGGGATTGGATACCATCAAGGCATATTCTTCTGATGTGAGATCATATTATTCCAGGCTGAGGTCTTCATCCTCCATAACGGCTTTACTTTTTGACAAGAGAGCCAACGAACCGAGACCGGAAACGACATTCTTCTCTTGCACCACGTTTTTCTCTTGAGACTTGGGAATTCCCACCAGTTTCGCCAAAGAGTATGATTTAAATTGCTCATGGGCTTTAACCGTGGAAACTACTGCTCTCCACTCAGACCTTAGACCATTCAGGAATGTAACCTTCTGTTCGATGAGCTTCCTTTCGATATCATGTTTGATCATCTTGCTGAGAAGATGATTGAAGCGATCGAACGTCTGGGTCACAGATTCTTCAGCCCCTTGTCTGAATTCACCAAACTCAGATAGAAGCAGAGTTTGAATAGAATGTTCGAGATCTTCGTCTGTAGAGTACAGTTCACGAAGTCTGTCCTAAACATCCTTCGCCGTCGTGCATGAGCTAACCAATCTGAATGTATCGGACTGAAGGGCGAACCGGATCAATCTTAGTGCTTTGATATTGCATTGGAACTTGTCCTTTTCATCTTGTGCAATGTCTTTCACGTCCTTGAGCAGATCATTGTATTCTTTTTGAGTTTTAATGATTCTGGACGTTGCAGAATGAGAGAACGGTCCATTTGTGATGGCTTCCCAAATCAAATACCCATTTTCCTCCGACCCAATAACGTAGTCTTCGAAATGATGTGCCCATACTTCATAATCGTTGGTGTATAAGATTGGAATCCTTGTCGTCGAACCAATGCTGTTTGAAATATTAATAACGTTTGATTGTGTCGCGTCCATTATGATCGTAAAAACCTGTTCAAAGATCAGACTTGTAATAAAGCAGATTAGGGAAAAATAATAAATATCAAGATACGTCAATAAATAGATGACGGCTCAATAAATATTGATGATTGCGGAAAAACCCTAATGAAAATCTTTTTCATAGAAAAGATGTGTATCAATTACACAGCCTCCTGCTCTGATACCAATTGATGAGATTAAAGTTTCTTTTAATCTATGAAGATCGATAAGATCTTGAACAAGTTATGAAAACAATGACGATATAAACACAGTAAAATTATAGAACAAGAATGAATCAAACGTGTCGAATGATTAAAACAAAATCCTCAGAAGAGCTCGATTAAGAACATCAACTGTAGAGGATTGGAAGGTTACAAGTATGATCAAAGAAACCTTTAGTCGTCTGGAAAATATCGTATTCTCAGATCTCTAAAACCTTAACCTAATATGCATGCAAGCATAAGCTTATATACAAAGCATAAAAGATACACGGTTGGACAGGCCCAAACCGTAGTACAAAACATTATAAACAAACGAGCCCAAAAGACGCAATCTTCTAAGCCCAACAATGGACATTGACAATAGTGACACAGGAAATCCAGAAAAGCGTTCTCTTCCTAGTGGAAAGGGAGCGGCCATAGTCAACTCGGTTGACAAAATGGTAAAGAGAAAAAGTCTAAGTCTGTGATAGTCTCGTGTACCATTATCAAAGGGTCCATATGTTTATATTGCCAAAGGAAGGGGCATTGGTTGCGAAGCTGCCAAATTTACCTAAGGATGTTAAAGTCAATAGGTTTGACTCTACTTCAGGTAAAGTCCACTATCTAACTCTGTTAAGTTTCTATTCTGAGATTCCTGATACATGATGTGACTGGGTCACATGGTAATGTTTTAAGAATCAAAGAAAAGTAAAGGAACTTAAAGAAAGAATATGCTGAATCTGATCGCGTAGATGGATTTCTATCGCGTAGTTTGAAGATCGGATTCTTGAGCTACTTCTTAGGAGTTATGAGATATTGCTTAGGAATAGATAACAACAAGTTTTCATATGGGTTGTAAGGATAAGTTTTTCCGCATAGTTTTAAAATAAAAGAAATTTTTGATTTTATTTATTTTAAATATCCTTACAATGGCATTTGAGGAAAAATTGTTGCTTATATGATTCCATTAATAGCAAGAGTGGAAATATGAAATTGATTCTTTCATTTGTGGTAATGTCTAAATTTATCAAATAAAGGAAAGATTCTCATCACCCAAGTCTCAATTGGACAGGAACTTGGAATCATGCAAGGTGTATAGCATGATGAATGAGAACTTTCAAGTATTGGAAAAATTAAGACTAATTACTTGTTCACATGGATGTGTGAGTCAAGTAATGGACTAAGGGATCGAGTACATAGTCATGTGCACTGATTAAGTCCACCACAAAAGATATAAGGCTATTCGTCATAGTTTACTAAAGCTTAGTAAATATGATTATACTTACAAGCTTAAGTGTAACTCTGAGACATTGGAAAAGGTTCCAATGTAAAGCAGAGCGAATAAGAAGAATCAAATTAGGCAGAAGGATAAAAGTTTCTCAAATCTGAAAAGATGGGAGAGTACTTTAGTATCAGTTTTATGATCATCTTAATGATTAAGAAACCATATCAAAATTAGTTCTCTAAGGAAGTCTTAGTTCATTCTTATGACTAAGAAGAAGGGATCTTGAATTGTTGAAATGGTTAAATCAAGAAGATAGTCATACTTCGTTCCAATACAAGTCTTAGAGTCATACTCCAAGATTGTAATTTGAGTGACATGTCTTAAAGAAGGTTTAAAACACTTGACAAATGTAAGAGTAAAAGTTTTCTACTCTTGTACATTTGAAATTGGTAAGTTGTGATGTTTTGGATAAAACAAAGACCAACTTAGGCCAATTGTGTGAAGTGTTTGTCTTGATTAGAATCCACACTATCTCTTGGATGTTTTGACAAGGAAGTCTTATAGGTCAAGAGGACAGTGGGAGTCTTAAAGGTCTTGAAATTCTCAAGAACTAATCAAGAATGAAACCTGAAGTTCTTCACTAGCACACAACTTGAGGTTTATAACCTATCATGTTGACATATTCTGTGCCCATTCCAATCAAAGTTGGCTTTGCATATGAGTTCTCAGAGTTCTCAATTGGTTGCACAACAACTTGGAAACAATGGCAGGCCCTTGAGCTGCCAGGTGGCAAGAAATTAAGATTGAGTTCAATCCATATGGTTTTGGATTTGTCATTATCTTTGTCTTGTGATTATGGTTTTGACAAATTCATATGGATAGGAACTCATACACCATATAAATCTAAGTGTCATAAAGTTTCTCTCCGATTCATGAAAATGATGGTGAGGAAACACTTTCACTAAGTAGATTTTAGTTAGATAGCAATTGTGATGTTTGCATTCTCAAAGTCGTTAGTGGAGCGTGTGTGGTTTACCGGCACATTAACCTGGACTTGTGAGAAGTAGCAAAAAGGTCTAACCATTATGATTACGGCATCCCTCTTCATAATTGTTTAGACACACAAGTGTGCTATCTAAGGGAAGGTGTATGTTTTTGATAAAGTCTTATCAAAACAATCTAGTATCAGAAATCTGAACTTTGGTAAGAAAGTCAATAAAGTATTGATTTCTAGAAGTCCAGCTGATTTCTGAGTACATGTCAAAGCTAGTGGGAGCATAAGTGTTATGCTAATAATCATCATGTTAGTGGGAGCATGATAATTATGATAAGTATTGAAAGTTATCAATATTAATTATAGAAAACAAAAGGTTTCAATTGGGAAAAAGTTGTTTTGCTATAATTAAGGGAGAGGAACTTATACTTCATCTCAAATCTATAAGCTTAGATCGTGAGGTTTTAATCATTTAGTCAAGGATATATATGAATTTCATGTTAGAATGGCTCAACATAAGGAAATTCTGTATATGGTTCCATTATTTGCGTTCTAAAATTCGATTATGATTACGGCATCCCTTTTTATAATCTGAATTATGAGAACTTGGCAAATAGAAATGGAAATGTTATAGCAAAAGACTGGTTTAGTCTTTATGTGAGACATCATGAATCGTGTCCCATATGCTTCAGATATAGGATCAATTACATGTGCTATATTCATCCTTTCTAAAATTTTCCAAATGCCTAGGGCATTAAGAAGGGAAAAGGTTTAGAACTGGATATGACTAAAAGGATTAAACAATTGTCGAGGACAATCTAAGGTTTACCAAAGAATGGTTTCTCAAGGACAATTGGAAGTATAGTGATAATTCTAGAAGGACCATATTGACATAATCTGTAAGGAGGAAACTCTTGTTCAGAAGTGATAGTCAAAATGAATCTGGAAATGTTTCAAAGTTAGAATTTTTCCAATCTGTTTAAGATTAGGAAACTTAATGCAAGAAGGATGTTTCTAAGGAGCTGATCTCCTTTGGAATACTCTGTAATGATTGTTGCCAAGTCTTTCTGACTTTGTGCATAATCATTACAAGAGGATCAATGCATATAAGTTTAGAATCTAACAGATTTCAGTAAATGACATGAATTTGGAATTCTTGTATTTACAGTAAGGATTTGGGAGTGTGAAAGCAGAATCATTGAAGTTATGTTCAATTGATCTAGTTCACAAAGTAAAGATCATAGACAAACATAGTATGCATACTTGGTGTATGGCTTGACTAGTGTTTAGAAAAACATAGTGTACATGCTTGGAGCATGGGACAACTATTGTTTTTAAATTCAAGAATAAAGTTGATAGCTGAAACAGTATACAGTGAATAATGTGTAATCATATGGTGATAAATAAAATGTGTTTTATTTATGTTCATAGGTTTTGATACCATATTGGATTCAATTATTATTGTGTTTCACTTTGAATGTTTTGACTTCCAGAATAAACTAGGTTATTCTTCCAGAATGACTAAGTTATTCAAACCATCCACAGTCGATCATATGTTGGAAATAGATATGAATTAAGACTGTCATGGGTTGGGTTGTAGAGGTCTAAGGTGTTGGACAAATGGCTACAACACTCATGAGTGCTCATAAGTTCTGAGTATTGGATTCAACCCGTGCTCATTGGAATCACTTCATGGGTTTTATCACGAGTGATCATGAGACGATAATATCTTATATTCTTCAAACCTAGAGATATGAGTTGTTACTATGAGTTGATAGTACATTGATTACATGAAACGCATTGGTAACTCGATGTTATAAAACGTGTCTTTGTGTATGATTCAACAAGTAGTAGAACAAGCCATATGAGTCGAAGTTTATCCATTCCTTTTACCTTCGGGATAAAAGCGATATCTGTGGGCCCCTCGATGATTTGATGATGACAAATAGAAGTGCTCGGACGGGCCAAGACTGATTTGATTTGTTCAATTAGTCAGTCGTCATAAATCGGAAATCGGGAAACAACAAATGGACAGAGAGAATGATTATAATCCATTTCTCAGTCCATATGATATCTAGAATGGAGGAATATATGATCCCTTATCTAATGGACAAGTCATTGACAAGATCAGAGTTCATCTACAAGGTAAGAGTTCGACAGAAGCTTTTGAGAGCTACGATTGCCAGTTGGTTCCTGAAGTCATACGCAAAAATAGTTTTAGACTTATCCAAGTGGGAGACTGTTGGATTAATGTCTAAGTCCATAACTATAATTGGTAAGACTTGACTCGACCCGGCATGGTCCATTTGGGTTGCATACCATCATGCACTTGGATAGACTAAATGAGAGAAATAAGACACTTATGGTTATTAATATATTATAAGTTCTAGTATATTAATAATAAGAATAATGAGATTATTTAATTACTATTAATCAAGAATTAATCTAGGATTAATTATGTGATCAAAAGAAGACTAATTAAATATATGGGTTGATTGTGTAAATCATCCATACTTGTATAGTGGGCTAATGCTCCATGGATTATCTAGTTGGGCCAAAACCCATATGATGCTCCATGGATGCTCCATGGTATATTTGAACCCATGGATCCAAGGAAATGGAAAGTCATGACAATTAGAGTTTACCCTAATTGTATAACTATATAAGCATCTTATTCTTGAGTAAAAATCGGTCACTTGTGAGAGTAAGAAAGGGCTAGCCGATTTTCATGAAGTGTAGAACTCTCTCAAGTTATTCCAAGTGTTTTTGATGATTGTGAACCATTTGAGGTGTCACACTTAGGGCACTAGGCACTCAAGCTTCATGAAGACATTCTACATCAAAGAGGTATGTATTCTATCTTGTTATATTGATAGTTTTGTATGCTAGATTAGGATAATACCTTGGATGTTCATATTTGCATGTATAATAGAGAAAACATAGATCCAAGGTATTTAGGGTTGCATGTACACTTAGGAGTGTTAGAATGCTCATAACCCAACAGTATGAACAACTCGTCGAGTTCATCTTCAAGAACAATGGCTTAGTCCAGAAGGTTGGGTCACTCCCCGGGACCCCCTTAAAACCTTTCCACACTCAATTGGGTCCTTATGACCCTCAACTGATATGGGACATAAACCTTGGACTCGCCGAGTCCAAGAATGGACTCGTCGAGTTGGTCACATCCTCTCACGAAATCTTTGATTTCTGATGTACAACCCTTGATCAAAAGATAGATCTATACTTTCAAAATTGATCTAGCACGTAAAGTTACAACCTTTACATGCTTGCATGGGACTTTGAGCTCAAAAGGTCCTAAAACAATCTCTTACAATGCATGGGGCCTTCTTTGAGTACAAGAGCCACTCCTTTCTGCCTTGTAACCCCTCTAAGTGCCTAGATCTGAAACATTAACCCCTAACCATGCTTGCAATCATGGTTGGTGACCAAAATGGCTTAGAAAAGCCCTAAAACTCCACATGATGGGATCTATCAAAAGAACAAACAAGGTATAAACTTTATACCTTCTGTAGACTGCAAATGATGCTTAAAATCGTATCATTCTAGCCTCCTCTTGATCCTTCAACCTTTTCCTTCCTTCCTTGGGTCACAAAAGCACCAAAATCACTCTGAATGCCTTAGATTAATTCAATAACGGCTAGGGTTTGCTATGGGGGTCTTATGGGAGCAAATGGTACAAAAAGGAGGCCGAGTTAAGGTGTTTAAATAGGGTGCAAACTCTCGGGTTAGGGTTTTTGTCCAGACAGGGCCTACTCGCCAAGTACGGGACACGACTTGTCGAGTCCACTACTTAAATCCTGCATTTTAACCTGCTTCTACTCGTCGAGTTGGTCCTTCAGTTCACCGAGTTCAAGGCCAAAATGAAAAAATATTAGTAAAAGAATGCGTACCAAGAACCAGGTGCTACAAATCCCCCCGACTAATTTTAGACTTCGTCCTCGAAGTATACTGCTCGATTCTGAAACAGCTCGGGGTAATGCTCCATCATCTCGTTTGCCGGCTCCCAAGTCCACTCTGACCCCTTTCGGTGCTACCATTGAACCTTCACGAGTTCCACTCTTTTGTTCCTCAAATCCTTCGACTTCCGGTTGAGGATTACCATCGGTCGCTCAATGTAGTTCAAGTTGTCATCAACCTGAATGTCCTCCAAGGGTACCACTGCTGAGGCGTCCACCCAGGCACTTTCGCAGTTAGGAAACGTGGAAAGTGTTGTGTTTCTAACTGAGTTCGGCTGACAAATCCAACCTATACACCACTTTACCCACTCGGGCTATAACCCTGAACGGTCCAATGTACCTGGGGCCCAACTTGCCCTGATTCCTGAATCGGATAATGCCTTTCGATGGCGACCCCTTCAGGAGAACCATATCCCTGACATGGAACTCCAGGTCTAATCGGCGCTTATTGGCATAGCTTTTCTGCCGAATCCAATCAGTCTGAAGCCTGCTCCGGACCTGCTGAATCTTCTCTGTCATCTTGAGCACTACCTCAGTGCTCCCCATTACCCTCTGGCCAACCTCATCCCAACATATTGGGGTCCTGCACTTCCTCCCATATAGCATCTCAAAGGGAGGACGATCAATGCTCGCATGATAACTATTGTTATAGGAGAACTCTGCCAATGGAAGGTAGGTATCCCAACTACCTCCCAAGTCTAATACGCATGCTCGCAACATATCCTCCACGGTCTGGATGGTCCACTCGCTCTGACCATCCGTCTGCGGGTGAAAGGCGGTGCTAAAATGCAGACGAGTACCCAGCTTGTCATGAAACTTCCTCCAAAACCTGGAAGTGAACTGCACATCCCTGTCTGAAATCACTGAAACTGGCACACCGTGCTACGCCACCACCTCTCGGATATAGACGTCGGCCAATTTCTCGGCCGGGATGCTCTCCTGAATCGGGATAAAATGGGCGCTCTTGGTCAATCAATCGACGATGACCTAGATCGATTCTACTCCCCGTGCGGTCCTGGGAAGCTTGGTGATAAAATCCATCGTGATGTCTTCCCATTTCCACAGAGGAATATCCAACGGCTCTATCTTGCCATGAGGTCTCTGATGCTCAGCCTTGACCTTTCTGTAGGTCAAGCACCGCTCCACGAACCATGCCACATCCAGCTTCATGCAGGGCCACCAATAGTCCAGACGAAGATCCCTATACATCTTCGTCGCCCCGGGATGAATGGAAAACCGAGATTTCTATGCCTCCTCCATCAGAACCTGGTGCACACCCTGTAGTATGGCACCCACACCCTACGGTGTAGTGTCAGTAATCCTCGGCTGTCATAGTCGAAGGAGGAAACCTTCCCCATGATTCGCTCGCTCTTCCGATGTTCCTCCTTCATGGCCTCCTGTTGGGCCTCCCGAATTTGCTCCAACAGCGGAGTCACCACTGTCATCCTCAGGCAGATATCCCTGATCGGTGCTGCCTTGTGGCTAAGCGTGTCGGCCACCACATTGGCCTTACCCGAGTGATAAAGAATCTCACAATCATAATCCTTTACCACGTCCATCCACTGACACTACCTCATGTTTAGATTCAGCTGATCCATGAGGTACCTCAAACTCTTGTGGTCTGTGTAGATGGTACAGCGAACCCCACAGGGTAATGACACCAAATCTTGAGGGAGAATACAACAACCCCCAACTCCAAATCATGCGCCGGGTAGTTTGCCTCGTGAGGCTTCAGCTGCCTCGATGCGTAGGTGATGGCATTCCCTCTCTGCATCGATACTGCACCCAAACCTAAGATGGATGCATCGCAGTACACAACAAAATCCTCCATGCCCTCTGGCAGGGCTAAGATTGGCGCCTCGCACAATCTCTGTCTGAGTGTCTCGAACGTGGTCTGCTGCTTAAGCCCCCAACAAAAGACCACGACCTTCCTTGCTAGCGTGGTCAGGGGTACAACTATCTTGGAGATCCTGGATGAGTCTCCGATAGTAGCCGACTAATCCTAGGAAACTCCGAATCTCGGATGGAGACTTCGGAACCTCCCATCTCTTCATGGCCTCCACTTTGGTCGAGTCCGCTGAGATCCCGTTCTGGTTGACGAGATGCCCAAGGAACTACACCTCGCGCAACCAGAACTCACACTTGGAGAACTTAGCATACAAGTTATCCCTCCTCAAAGTCTCCAGAACCTCTCGTAGATGCTCCTCGTGCTCCTCCTGCATCTTGGAGTAAACCAAGATATCATCAACAAACACTATCCCAGACCAATCTAACATCGGTCTACACACGCGGTTCATGAGGTCCATGAATGCGGCAGGAGCATTACTGAGCCCGAAGGGCGTCACCACAAACTCTTAGTGGCCATAGCGCGTCTGAAACGTAGTCTTCTATACATCCTCCTCTCTGAACCTCATCAGATATTATCCTAAAAGCTGATCAATCTTGGAGAACCAAGATGCTCCATGTAGCTGGTCAAAGAGGTCATCAATCCTCGGGAGTGGGTAACGGTTCTTCAATGTTACCTTGTTCAGCTCCCGGTAATCTATACACATCCGATGCGACCCGTCCTTCTTCCACACTGCAGTTGTGTAGACAACTCCTTCATCTCAGGAAGAGCCAACCGGTATGGTACCTTGGCTATCGGAGCCGCACTAGGGACTAGGTCGATCCTGAATTCCACCTGCCTCTCCAGAGGTATCCCTGGCAACTACTCGGGGAATACATCCGTAAACTCTCGCACTATGGGCACATCGCCCACTCTCGTCTTACCCGCCTCCAGGGTGTCCATAACATAAGCGACATATCATGTGCAACCCTGATGAAGGTAACGCCTAGCTCTCGCTGCTGAACATACCGCTGGTCCTTGCTGTGGCCTGTCGCCCTGAACTACCAACTCTCCCCCACTTGGGGTCCTGATCCGAACTAGCTGCTGCGCACAATCTATCACTGCCCATTAGAGCTCAACCAATCCATGCCTATAATCACCTTGTTCCCTCTCAACGGAATAGGAACCAGGTCCACCAGATAACGCTCCTCGAATAATCTCAGCACAGAGTCTCGGAATACCATCGATGCTCGCACCGATCGGTCATCTATAATCTCTATCTCTAAAGGGTAATCTAACATGCCCGAAGACTCAGGAAACTTCTTGCTAAGCGCAAGAGAGACAAATGATCGGGTAGCCCCCAAATCAAATAGTACCTGAACTGGGATACCGTTCACATGGAACGATCCTAAACATAGCACATACATAACATATCAAAACCACAACAGTGCATCATAAAGCATAAAGATAAGAAATCATACCCGTCACGACATCGGATGCAACATGTGCCTCCTTGGTAGTCAACTGGAATGTCTGACTCCTCACCACTGGAGCCTCTGCCTTGCCCTACCAGCTATCAGTGATCCGCAGGGTTGCTGGAGCTGGCGCCTTCACTTGCGTTGATGTTGTGTCAACTGAGGGCAGTTGGCCTTCTTGTAGCCCTTCTCGTTGCAGTGGAAACATAGCAACCCAGACGTCTGAATAATCGGTGCAGGGGCAGTACAATCCCTGCTGAAATGCTCCATCTTGCCACACTTATAACAACCAAACGATCCCAATCTACACGCCCCCTCATGTGGTCTGCCGCATTTCCTACAGCAGCCCGGTCCTGAATGGCCTTTCGGCCTACCGTCTGGTCCCTTGGCCTTCTTCCCCGAAGCCCCAGTTGTCTGACCCTCCTCTATCTTTCTTTTCCTAACATGCTCCAGATCAATCTCCCTCTCCCTTGCCCTGGAAATCATGGAATCTAGGGTAGGGCATGCTGAAAAACTAACATGCTCCCAATTGTCGTCCCCTAGTATGTCGTGGTAGCGGGTCCTCCTCATATCCTCATCTCCCGCATACTGGGGCACCAGCAATGCCCTCTCCCGGAACTTGGCGGTGATCTCCGCCACAGTCTCTGTAGTCTGTCACATATCCAAAAACTCCCTGGCCAGATGTTGAAGCTCTACAGCTGGCGCAAACTCTGCTCGGAATTGGGTCACAAAATCTGACCATCTCATAGCCTCAACAACCGAGGCTCCCAGAGAGTCATCTCATAGCCCGGTCCCTCAAACACCCTGCTAAAATCGTACCTTCGACCCCTCGGGGCAAAAATTGGTCAGCTGCGTGGACTCAATGTCCGTAATCCATCGCCTGGCAGTCATGGGGTCCTTCACCCCATGGAAATCTGGCGCACCACTGTCCTTGAAGTCCTTAAAGGACAGCGTGCAGGATCCTGACTGGCCTGATGCCATTTCGCTCATGAACACCCTGAGGCAATCCTCCATCAGCTCGACTATCCCTTCCTTGATCGACCCGAAGATGATGGGGGTAGACTCAAGGATTCTTCAGGTGATCTCTAACGCGGTGAACTCGCGTAGCCTCTCATCTACCAGCTCGGAACCTGATCTCGAACCTGATCCCTCTCCTGAACTGCCAACTACTGGCCTCTGTCGTAGTGGCACCATTCTGCAAGACATAATACCAACCGTTAGAGATACCGATGCATCTCGAGGGATCGCATCCTCTACAAGTTCCCTAGTCTTGTCTCATCCTTCCTCAATTTAGGTACGGATCCTCTGCTTTCAGTAGTACGAGCCCATACTACTGTAACACCGAAATTTTCAAGACAAAATTTTCGTTTAAAATAATCATTTTAATATTAAAACACTTGTTTAAAATCTCATACATAATTGAATTACAAAAAGTAGTTTCATTTTCACTTGAGTAGAAAACCAGGATCCCCCAACATATAACTCTTTCTCTGGTGTGTACAATAGAGCCGGTGTCGTCCCATGTTACTGAAAGAACCTGAAAACAACATAACACAAAACACTGTAAGCACGAAGCTTAGTGAGTTCCCCAATATACAACTTACGCATATACGCCTTTCCAGGCCCTGACCTTCCGGTCCACAACACAGCGCCTTCCGGCCCGTAATATAATCGCCTTCCGACCCATAACATATTCGCCTTCCGGCCCATAACATATTGCCTTCCGGCCCATAACATATTGCCTTCCGGCCCATAAACATACACGGCACGCATAACAATTAACTTACCACATATAGCACATATATTACATAACATACCCGACCTTCCGGTCACATAAAATATTGCCTTCTGGCCCATAACATATTGCCTTCCGGCCGATATAAAAACACATAGCACGCATATCAATTATCTTACCACATATAGCACGTATATCACATATCATATCCGACCTTCCGGTCACACAGACAAACCCTTCCGGGTACAGTATAGTGAGAAGACTCACCTCGTGGATACTGAAAGCTAGCAACTCCTGAAATCACTCGTACTCGATCCGCCGAGCTACAGACTCCCTGGATAATATCGTGCATCCATTATTAACACTTTTATCTTTCAAGACAACTGACCCTAAGAAATGACACATAGGTCAACTCTGGTCGACGGTCCACGGTCAACTCGACCGTACTCGGCGAGTACTCTGGCGACTCGGCGAGTCTAGTCGTCCTCCAGTCCTCTAAGGTTTCCCTTCTACTCGTTGAGTATCCTCCTTGGCTCGACGAGTTACTCCTGGAAGAATCGCGGGGCCACCCCGACTCCACTCGCCGAGTCTGAGGAACAGCTCGACGAGTCCCAGTTATTCTTCAAGCTACTCGCCGAGTCTGCTCATCTGACTCGGCGAGTCCATGCCATGTAGCCGCTCAAACTGCTTCCTAAGGTCAGAACTGCTCCAACCCTTCATAGGTCTGGCCCTCCTAGACTGGTCCATCACGTAAGGTCTTCATTTAGGTGCTCATGCTACACCCCGAGACTTATAATTCACATGTTGACCTAAGGCATAAGGATTTCAATCCAAAACCTTCACCAATTCCCGAAATGCATAGTCATGGGATATTCTGGACCTCCAAGGGTCCTAATACAGGGTTACAATCATTTGGGGAACAAGGGTAACACTCAATCTATCCATAAAAGGGTTCCATAAACCCTAATCCTCTAAATACATCACCATAGCAGAGTATACACAAATTCTTACCTGGATAATGTGCTCTCTGTGTCCCCCAATTCTCAGAATGTGACCCCCTTGCTGTTCCTTTAGCCAAGCCCTTCTCTTCCTTGCACAACAACTCCTTCAAAATCACCAATGGCCCTTAGCTTTGCTCCAGATGCACACAATTGGTTTAGGGTTCCTCCCAGAAGGCTAAAACGAACAATGACGGCCAATAAGTCCCCTTTATACGTCCCAAACCTAAACGGCTAGGGTTTTCGCTAAACAGCGCAGACTCGTCGAGTCCCTATATGGACTCGTCGAGTCTAATCGCGAACCCGCGACCAGGTCTGCGATCCTACTCGGCGAGTCTGGCTCCAACTCGCCGAGTCCCCCCTTAAAACACCCCCTAAATATAATTTTAACAATACTTGAGATTCCGGGCTGTTACAATTCTCCCCTACTAGAATCAGACTTCGCCCTCGAAGTCTTACTCTGAAAATAGTTTCGGATGCTGCTCCCGCATCTCACGTTCCGGCTCCCAAGTCATTTCCGATCCCTTCCAGGGTTGCCACTGAACCAACACCAGAGGTACCTCCTTGTTCCTCAGAACCTTGATCTTCCGATCCCTGATGGCCATTGGTCTCTCAGCATAATTCAGGCTCGCATCCACCTAAATGTTCTCTAGTGGAACCACTGTTGACTCATCGGCTATACACTTCTTCAATTTCAACACATGAAAAAAAAATGTCGTGGATCTATCTCAATTCCGTTGGTAGCTCCAAACGGTAGGCCACCCGTCTTACCCTCGCAATCTCACGAAAGGCCCAATATACCGGGGCCCCAACTTGCCCCTCTTCCTGAATCGAATCACTCCTTTCCAAGGAGAGACCTTCAGGAATACGAAGTCGCCGACCTGAAACTCAAACTCGGACCGGCGTCTGTCTGCATAACTTTTCTGTCGGCTCTAGGCGATCAATAACCTCCGTTTAACCTGCTGAATCTGCTCTGTCGACTGAAGGACGATCTCTGTACTGCCCACCACTCTCTGTAACCGAGAATTACCCAAGATGCAACTCTGCTCTAATTCTCAACGATCACTCGGCCCATAAGGGTTAGGAAACCATGAATCACCGGATCCCCGATCCAAAGCCCACTTTATCCATTTCGGAACGACTGAGAGACTCATTCTTACTCTCCGAGCAACTCTCACGAGTTCTCCTCTTGCAATCGCATACACATGCTGCACTAGCCCCAACATACCTTTCTCTTCCCTTGCCTAGGGAAATCCGTTTGACGACCTTGCCACTACTCCATGTATCGCACATGCTCTAGATTTGCTCGCAAGGACTCTCGGGTCCATGCATTACCTCTCCTCAGCAAATGAGGGTCCGACACCACCTCCTATGCAACAGCTCAAAGGGCGGCATACCAATGCACTAATGATGGCTGTTGTTATGGAACCACTCAACCAAGGATAAATACGTGCCACAGATTCCTCCGAAATCTAATACACATGCCCGAAGCATGTCTTCGAGCGTCTGGATCGTTCACTCTCTCTAATGTGTCCTCAGACGTCATCATGATAAGCTCATTTCTCATATTCCTCTTCGAGACTGAGTACCAGGTCAGCTTTTGGCTCCACAGCTGAGCCCCCAAAGGTCACCCATATCATGATCCAAATACCCCACTAACTTCCTCCCCGTGACCACTATCCCGACCCAGTGACACGCAAGTCACGAAATCCCCTTTTCCTCATGCGAGAAAAATACAATTCAACCGAGGATCGTCTCAACTCTAATCTCTGGTTCCTGCTGCTCATATTCCTTGTGTATCTCCCCGCATCTCCTGACAGAGACGGAGACCCCCGACTCAACATCCAAGCTCCAAAGACTCAATACTAGGGCTACTCAAACCCAACTCTTCCACATCATACACTGCTCGAAAAACATTCCAACATCGAAATTCTCTTGCCATCTAGTGAGTACTGCAACTCCACGCAATATCACAACACCCTCTGAGTAGGGAGTACTACGACTCGAATATCCATCACAGACTCTGGAGGCAATCAACATAACAAATGCCCATCTTTGTGAAAATCCACTCTCTCAAATAATCTCCCTGGATGCCCATACTCGAAAGGCTCCCACTAGATCCACAGATACTTGATATGCAACACGTCGATTCAATTCAGGATTCACTAGTAACTCCTAAATAAAGATATCATACCCGGATATCTCAGAGTACCCCAACAGAACACCACAAGATCCTGCCACAACCACTGATCTCCTGCCCCAAGCATCATATAGATACAATAATACATTTCCTCTAAACCCCATAATTAGATCTACATTTTTTTTCCACATTTCAACTTCGGTGCATATAATTTCTCGATTGGAATACGAGAAAATGCTGACGCTACAAAATACCTGATAATTCTCCGAAACCCCTTTTTCCCGACGCTCAAAATCCAAATAAGGATACGCATACCGACCCCGGGAGTTGGCTGCCCAATCATTCTCTATCTACTTGCAACAACACCAATCACCTGTCATGGATACATTCGTCTTCCTCCTCAAATACTTCCCGCATTAACTCACTCTGACCCCTTTCCTCGATCACCGACATCTCTGGTCTCATGATTTCTTACAGCATATCTCTATACTTCACTTATAACTACTCTTGACAAATCTTTGCTTCCTTACATACTGTACCCGGTTCTCCCCCACTTAGGGTTTGAACCATCACCAATTAGCACACAACCAACCCACGACTATTTTTCACCAGCGAAAACGTACCTGCCCCAGGAAAGTGCTACGCAACGCCCGATAATTCCCCCCTTAAGGAAATCAATCAACCCCCTATACTCTCAACCGCTGATGAACTCCTCAAGAACTTCTCGTCACGACTGCCTCTAATCGTTCCAAATTTCATACCAATCTAACACTAAGCATCTCAACTGCTCAATAACATCCCTGGCTCATATACTGCACCGCAAAATCATCGTTCCTCTCACCCCAACTCATCAACCAATGTTCTAACACCGGAATTGTCCCAAGGATAGGGACCCACTCCCAACATAGACGAAAACTCTCTGCACTGCAAAACTCAACTAAACTCCCCATTGCTACCACTATAACACAACCTACTATTCTCAATTAGGTGTGGTGTGGTCCTCGACTACCTCAGTCCCAACTGACTATCTGCTCCCGATAAGTCACTGCCTCGCGGCACACATGCTACCTGATACTCTGGGGGAAATCATCACCGATAACGACCTGTAGGGTGTACCCCCAAACCCAAAACTGAAACATCATGCCTCTCGTGTCTTGCACACGAACATAAATAGCACCACCCACCTAGAAGATGACCTCTCCTCTATCGAATGATTGCTCAACTCAGACCGAATTTTTTTTTCCTCTCCCTTTAACTCCTTACCAGAATACTCTGATAGGCACTCGCCTTTCCTCTCGAGGGACACCTCTCCATACTCAATCATGGTCTACAGGCCTAAACCCACAGCGTCCGATCTCTACCTCATCGATCATGACTGGATAACAAGATAATCACAAGCATCGTTCGCTACGAACCATGGTACTCATCCCATGACATCCCTTCTCAATCTGCTCCAGTGTATGGTACCCGAACCATAGCATCACTCCTCAATCTGCTCCGATGTATGGTACTCGAACCATAGCATTACTTCTCAATCTGCTCTGATGTATGGTACTCGAACCATAACATCACTCCTCAATCTGTTCCGATGTATGGTACTCGAACCATAACATCACTCCTCAATCCGTTCCTTAGGACCTTCAGAATGCTCCCTGTATCAAGTATGGGTCCTCTGCTTTCAGTAGTACGGGCCCATACTACCTGCCACATCTACCCATACTTTCCACACGGACCATCCCAGAGCTCCTAAGTAGCTGCTCGACCTGCTCTTTCACCAATCCCTTCGCACGTGCTTGCTCCCCAGCGAAATCCTCTACTCTACCAGCGCACTCATCTGGATAGGGTTATTCCCTAGGCTCTTCCGTCGTCCTCCCACTTCTTTGCTATCAGCTGCTGAAGAGCTCCTAATGATGCCAGCCATCTAACTCCTGAATATCGTCATATTCACTTGGTAGCTGACTCCCATCATCGAGAGTTCCACAAAGCACAAAGCAAGCAGCATTCGAGCATCGAAGAATACATAGGACTCCCTCCCTGTGATAACTCCAACTTCTCAGCTCATCCTCGAAAGTACCACTGAACTCTGTAACTCTACCCCTCATGGGTTCTAACTGGATACTCTCACTCATCACATACTCAAAACATAACACATATAACAACGAGTCCTAGGCTAAAGCATCACAAATCAGGCCACTCTAGTCCTAACATATGAAATACCTAGCCTGTCTCTAGCATGCAATAATATCTCATAAAGTGCATCATACATATCTCATAACACAAAAATAAGGGTATTTTGGGAAATCACCGTTCGGGCTCTGGCTGATTGTACACACTGCTCTTTCTTGCTTTCTCTTTGAACTCTTATTCACTTTTAGAAAACTATTTATTTGAAAACTTTTTCTTACTTCCTCAGTTTGAGTCCATATTTACCCGAAGGCGCATCCGAATCCCTCAAACCAAGGCTCTGATACCAATTTGTAACACCGAAATTTTCAAGACAAAATTTTTGTTTAAAATAATCATTTTAATATTAAAACACTTGTTTAAAATCTCATACATAATTGAATTACAAAACATAGTTTCATTTTGACTTGAGTAGAAAACCAGGATCCCCCAACATATAACTCTTTCTCTGGTGTGTACAATCGAGCCCGTGCCGTCCCGTGTTACTGAAAGAACCTGAAAACAACATAACACAAAACACTGTAAGCACGAAGCTTAGTGAGTTCCCCAATATACAACTTACGCATATACGCCTTTCCAGGCCCTGACCTTCCGGTCCACAACACAGCGCCTTCCGGCCCGTAATATAATCGCCTTCCGGCCCATAACATATTCGCCTTCCGGCCCATAACATATTGCCTTCCGGCCCATAACATATTGCCTTCCGGCCCATAAACATACACAGCACGCATAACAATTAACTTACCATATATAGCACATATATTACATAACATACCCGACCTTCCGGTCACATAAAATATTGCCTTCCGGCCCATAACATATTGCCTTCCGGCCGATATAAACACACATAGCACGCATAGCAATTATCTTACCACATATAGCACGTATATCACATATCATATCCGACCTTCCGGTCACACAGTCAAACCCTTCCGGGTACAGTATAGTGAGAAGACTCACCTCGTGGATACTGAAAGCTAGCAACTCCTGAAATCACTCGTACTCGATCCGCCGAGCTACAGACTCCCTGGATAATATCGTGCATCCCTTATTAACACTTTTATCTTTCAAGACAACTGACCCTAAGAAATTACACATAGGTCAACTCTGGTCGACGGTCCACGATCAACTCGACCGGACTCGGCGAGTACTCTGGCGACTCGGCGAGTCTAGTCGTCCTCCAGTCCTCTGGCGACTCGGCGAGTCTAGTCGTCCTCCAATCGTCTAAGGTTTCCCTTCTACTCGTCGAGTATCCTCCTTGGCTCGACGAGTTACTCCTGGAAGAATCGCGGGGCCACCCCAACTCCACTCGCCGAGTCTGAGGAACAGCTCGACGAGTCCCAGTTATTCTTCAAGCTACTCGCCGAGTCTGCTCATCTGACTCGGCGAGTCCATGCCATGAAGCCGCTCAAACTGCTTCCTAAGGTCAGAAATGCTCCGACCCTTCATAGGTCTGGCCCTCCTAGACTGGTTCATCACGTAAGGTCTTCATTTAGGTGCTCATGCTACACCCCGAGACTTATAATTCACATGTTCACCTAAGGCATAAGGATTTCAATCCAAAACCTTCACCTATTCCCGAAATGCACAGTCATGGGATATTCTAGACCTCCAAGGGTCCTAATACAGGGTTACAATCGTTTGGGGAACAAGGGTAACATTCAATCTATCCACAAAAGGGTTCCATAAACCCTAATCCTCTAAATACATCACCATAGCAGAGTATACACGAATTCTTACCTGGATAATGTGCTCTCTGTGTCCCCCAATTCTCAGAATGTGACCCGCTTGCTGTTCCTTTAGCCAAGCCCTTCTCTTCCTTGCACAAAAACTCCTTCAAAATCACCAATGGACCTTAGCTTTGCTCCAGATGCACACAATCGGTTTAGGGTTCCTCCCAGAAGGCTAAAACGAACAATGACGGCCAATAAGTCCCCTTTATACGTCCCAAACCTAAACGGCTAGGGTTTTCGCTAAACAGCGCAGACTCGCCGAGTCCCTATCTGGACTCGTCGAGTCCAGTCGCGAACCCGCGACCAGGTCTGCGATCCTACTCGGCGAGTCTGGCTCCAACTTGCCGAGTCCCCCCTTAAAACACCCCCTAAATATAATTTTAACAATACTTGAGATTCCGGGCTGTTACAACTACCTTCCATATCTATCCGTACCTTCCTCAAGGACTGCCTTGACTCCACCAAGTCCCTTTCACCACTGCTGATTCTCTGCTATTGCCATCCTAGGCATAGCCTAGGGAAAATCTCTAAATCCACCCAACCGGTCCTCAGCTGCTAAAGTCCTCCTTGTAATGCCAATTAGCCATTACCTGAATACCATCACATGTGATGAGGCTTAGATAATCCTTCGAGTAATAGACTTGTCCCTACAACGGTTAGACTCAGACAAGAGCAGTGTAATAGGGCCAAATCCAGCACTCTGAGATTATTTAACCCTGATCACATGTGACGTGACGTATTCACCTAATGGCTAGCTCCCATCACTCAGAGTCCCACAAAGCACAAAGCAACCGGCATTCGGACGTAGGAAAATTACTTAAGCATATTTGTCCTCATAACGAGAAGTTGAACTAGCATATAATGCTGAGCTCATACTACTAGGCATAACCTGAACAAGCTATCCTACTACTGTCTACTCAATATTATCATGCAATTCTCATAAGCTGAAGCACATAAAGCAGGCACATAAGGCATGATTCCTAGATCTTTAGTCCTATTCTAGCATGATGTTCTACTGAAACTGATAAACATAAGATAACTGGTATGGGCACTATAGGGAATACTTACTTGAGCTCGGCCGGTTGCGCATATCACACACTTGTTCCTTCTCAAAACTCTTTTATCTTAGCTTTTAGAAAGTCATTTTCCTTGTAAAAATATTTTAATCCCTTGGTTTGAGTCTAGACACCCCTGAAGGTGTGTCTGAATCCCTCAAACTAAGGCTCTGAT
The DNA here is from genome assembly GCF_052625555.1 of Lactuca saligna. Lineage (NCBI taxonomy): Eukaryota > Viridiplantae > Streptophyta > Magnoliopsida > Asterales > Asteraceae > Lactuca > Lactuca saligna. The sequence goes on from NC_136420.1 coordinate 331,108,082, forward strand.
ACTAACTTGTAAAGACCCAATTTTCACGACCAAAAAATTTCATTTTTGATTAAGTGATTTACACAACATTTGTATCTAAATATCAACCGATCATATCATTTAATAAAAGCATGTCTCGTATCTGAGAACCGAATTGTAAAAACATAATAATGTCAGAGTACAAATCCCAGAATAACTCATATTACGGAAAACAAAGAGTGTGTGTATGATGTGCCGCTACCGCGCCAGCTCCTTCCCTTTCGCTGAAGAGGTACCTGAAACCAAAACTGTAAGCTGTAAGCACGAAGCTTGGTGAGTTCCCCCATCATACCACATACCATACAATCACATAGCATACATACTGCCGGGCAATTCGGGGGTGCCTGACCTACCCGATATGGCCATTCTGGGGTGCTGACCTACCCGTACGGCCATTCTAGGGTGCCGACCTATCCATGTCAAGCCATTTTGGGGTGTAGAGCTACCCATGTCGAGCCATTCTAGGGCACTAACCTACCCGTCGGTCCTAACAACCGACCCTCGGGGACTAATCCACCCCTACTGTTGCTATCACATATATCATAATATAAACATACTATCAGACATATCTGGGGTGTCCGAACTACCCTTCGGTCCTAACAACCAAACTTGGTGTAACATCCCAAAATTTAAGGCCAAAAATTTCATTTTTAAATAAGTCATTACATAAAACCATTAGTATAAAAACATTCATAGTAATGTCTTGTGTCAAAACCCAAGTGTTAATAATCAAAATATAATATCATGAAACCATATCAGAGTGTAATCCCATGTATCTCGTGTGCGGAAGACATAGTGTGATTCTCTGCGATCAAGCCGACTCCTTTCCTTTGAAAAAAAGCACCTGAAACCAAAACTATAAACCGTAAGCACGAAGCTTAGTGAATTCCCCCATCATACCACATACCATACAATCACATAGCATACATAATGTACAATCATATAACATAACATACATGTCAGGCATTTCTGGGGTGCCCGACCTACCTGGTACGACCATTTTGGGGTGCCGACCTACCTGTGCGGCCATTCTGGGGTGCCGTCCTACCCGTACATCCATTATGGGGTGTCGACCACCCTTCGGTCCTAACAACTGAACCTTGGGGACTATTTCACCCCTACCACTACTACTATCACATCTCATAACATAACATAACATACTATCAGATATATCTGGGGTGTCTGACTACCCCTTGGTCCTAACAACCAAACTTGGGGACGGTTCCCCTCCTACTACCCCTAACACATATCTCAGATCATGCTAGCATCTAATCATGACATCACATACTGTGAGACGTATCTGGGGTGTCTGACTACCCTTCGGTCCTAACAACCGAACTCTACTACTATAACACATCAAGCTAGTATATAACATATTAGGTAGTAGCAAAACTAGATGATATCACAAAGACAATCATCTAACACACAACTCCTACTGGTTGGCTAGTATTGTGGCCGTAGACCCACGGCTACTAGAAGGTAACTCATCTGCATCGCTGAAGTTCTTGCTGATACCCTTCTGACAGTTATCAAACAACTCTCGAATTGCTGCTCCAAAAACTCCCTGATCTACTAATACCAAATGTAACACTTAGTCCCAAACTGCCCTTCAACAGTCAAACTAAGTCAACTTTGGTCAAAGTCAAAGTCCTAGTCAAAGTCAACCCTCCAGACCGACTCTACTCGTCGAGTCAGCTCGTTGACTCATCGAGTCCCTACACTCTGAAAATTCTTAGAAAGCGACTTAACTCGTTGAGTAACCCCAAGACTCGTCGAGTCTAACGATCTCCGAGTCCCATACTGATCAACTCACCAAGTCACCACTCAAGTCAGTGATCCGAGTCTTAACTAGAAGGGTTTGGGGTTTCGCGATCTGACTCGTTGAGTCCAAGAACAGACTCCCCGAGTCTAAGGCAATCTTCAATAGACTTGCCGAGTTGTTCTTCCAACTCGCCGAGTCCATGCTCATGTTTATACAACTCGCCGAGTACACCCATGTATAAGTCCCTAATTTGCCTGTGTATCAATCAGATCTGTTTGAGGGTGCGAAATTCCAATCAAATGGATGATGTCATATCAAATAAAAGAGAAGGAGAAGAAGATTAATATGAATCTTGTATGATATGATTAGAATGAAGATCCGCATACAAGATTCACACACACTAACACACACTCTCTAGTTTCTCTCTCTATAACACCTTCAAATGCATGCACTTAAGCTCCTTGGTGTTCATCACCATTTCCTCACACCCCTCACCCCTATATATATACACATAGAAAACATGGTCCCTTAACTGGGTTTACGGTCGTAAAAACATTTCCTGAGCATAAACTCATAACATATTAAAGAAAATTACAATCAACTAGAAAAGCAAAGTATAAACCATAATATTGACCCAACAATCTCCCCCTTTGTTTATAGCTTTCTTTTCTTTTCTTAAATGACCCAACAAGCTCCCCCTAAAAAGTAGCTGACTTTTCTTGTCAGTCTTCATCGAGAGCTTGGCTTCAGCATTAATCTTCAAATTCTTCATGACTTCAATATGAACTTGATGAATATTTAATGAATGACTTCATCTTAAGCAGTTGGGCTTTTCTTCAGAATTTGGCTTTAAATGCACGTCGGGTGAGGAGGCTTGATGTACTGATTCTTGAAAGATAGCGCTTTCATCTTGAGAATCTTCTGAGAGAACATCAGAGAGAACAAATCTTCTGGATCACTTCAGCAGGTACAAAGATAGTAGCAGACTGATTGAGGAGGTTTCAATGCAATCCGTCACATATTATTCAATTTCAGCTTCACCTTGCTTCTGGGGTTGAAAGATTGAATGTCAAAAAAATAATCTTCATTTCTTGCTCCTTCGAATGCGAATTCTTCGATACTCACAGACGAGGCTTTGGCTCAGAAATCTTTAACACAAACTCCATGAGTCTTATCTATACCTGAAATCACTTTTCAAGACAAAACAAAACTAAAAAGAAAACTTAGCACAGAAACAAAAATATTTTTGGAGTTTTTTTTTTTTTTTTTTTTTTTTTTTTAAATTTTTAGTTCTCCCTTAATATTTAAATTAGAAGAAACTATAAACAAATTTAAGAAAAATAAAATGACATCTAACTTTAAGAATGATTTGGGATCAAAGTTTTTAGACAACCTTAATCCACTTATCGGTACCTTTCATCTTCACGTCTTTGTTTGGTCAATCGCCGGTATTGTGGTCCACTTAAACACGAAAAATTGTGACAGATTTAGGACATACTATTTGTTACAAGACAAGTGAACTTAAGTTCCTAGATATTATATCTGATCCTAATTCCTTAGATACTATATCTTAAGGACCATTCAGCTGACGACGACCAGGGATATTGTTGTCCACTTAAATTGAGCAGCGAGATATATAGACAATCTGTATGTGTTCAATTTTAAGTGTACTGGAACATGTTTCCCACTTCCTGATATGCCCCAGTAATCAAGGACTTCCAGAGTACTCCTTACATCGGATGAGCATACCATCATTAGGAGAGAAGATAGATTCAGAGTATTGTCACTTATAGTTTTAGAGGGATTGAGAAGTAGAAGGTTGCATATGCTGTGTACCAGGTCGGATTAGAAGTCACGAAAAGGAGACAACATATGGCTAACAGATAAGAGGTATTTCACATATATAACATGCAGAGAAATAGAGTTGCATATGTTGTGTACCAGGTCGGATTGGAAGTCACGCAAAGGAGACAACATAAGACTAACAGACGGAAGAAAGAAAATGATATTCTACAGACCTAATTTATCGGAATTTACCAGTCGCCCCATCCAATCGGAATTAAGGACAGAATACGCACATCGAGGAAAAGTTAAACCACGGTTCCAAGTACGGGTTCATTTAATGTGACGAGTAGATTCCCATATATATCTCCCTGCTCAACCTATCCGAGCGTCGTGTTGTCAGGATGAATGGATCTAATTAGGTCAAACATTGTCAAGTCTATAAATTTCCTAAGTTCAACTCTGCCTAGTCAAGTCCATTTAGAATCTTTCGTGCCTACCGATGCATCAAGCCAGAGCATAGACCCTTCAACTTCGGGTACGTTACGCAGACTCAGGTTGCCTGTTATCACTTTATGATATCACTTCCCAAAACATATCCCTTAAACACATTTCATAACCAACATATTTTTTTGATTTTTTGATTTTCTAATGTTTTTGGATTTTTTGTTTTGAAATTTTCTAATTTTTTGTTTTGTTTTTATTTCTCTCCCTAAATTTGTGCATAAGAGAGAAATGAAAATTAATGCGCAAATTTAAACTATCCTAAAACAAAAATTAGTCTTTGAAGCGAATCAGCTTAAGAAAAACTCAGGAGTATAGAGAAAAAAATGCAAACCGTAAGTCACCAATTGAATTTGCATCCAGAAGGTCTGAGAACAGCATGCGTAATCTCAGAATAGATCCGAAAATTCTTCATGTCATTAAGCACAAACCCCGTTTGTGATCTCTTCCTTTCTTCCCTTCCCGCAAAGGACACATACTCTCAAATAATGTTTTGAGTATTGTACAGTTGAGAGATGCCTCCTATCATGTGCCTGGAGCAACCACTATCAACATACCATAGTCTGATGATATGCCTCCATAGCTGCTCCAGCACAGAGCGGGTTCAGTTGGTCTTTGGAACCCAGTCCATTTTGAAACTGGGTCGACCTTTGTCATCCTTGCACGGTACTTTCTCCTATGACATGTCCCCTTTATCACAAACAGAAGACATAGACATATTAGAATCGTTAGTTGATTTGGGAGATTGAGCCTTCGGAACCCATTTGTAGTTGGGTTTAACCCATTTCTTTTTCGATCTGATGGGTGGCTCAGTACTTGCTTTGGAACTTGATGTCGGCCGTTGAGATGACTTTGATTTTGGCTTCACGGGAGCATCTCTTGGATTGGACTTCTTGGCCGACATTCCCTTCTTGCCCTTGGGATTTTGATTCTTGTCCTTTGGATTTTGACTCTTGGCCTTGGGAGTTGAATTCTTGGTCTTCTTGGTGTTCCAGTTGTTAACGTCTGATTGTGATCTCGAGGGGTATCTTTTGAAGTATCTCCCTCCTGGCGCATTCTTCCAGCCTTGTGCATAGTAAGGAACCTATGTGCGATTTGGACAATTTCTGGCAATGTGTCCAGGTGTTCCACAATGAAAACATGTCTTTTTCTTCACTGTGAAGTTGTTTCTTCTTGCCCTGGTGGCGTATCTTTGCCTTGTCTCTTGTTGTTCCCACATGCACACTTGCCACAATAACTCTGTTGCGTTGGAATTGGTGGCCTGTATTTCTCAATGGCAGGTTGATCAGAAGCAGTTGAGTTCGAAGCAACAAATTCAGAGTTCAAGGAGATGTTGGTTTGTTCAATGGTGCTCTCCTTATTCCCATCTTCTGCTACTTTACCTGCACATGAAGCAGAAGCATTAGTATTTTCAACCTGAATAACTCCTCCTGACACAAATCCACCTTGTTTGCCATATCGAAAATGTGCCTCCCTGTCAATTTCGTCCTGTGTCATAGGGATGGATGTGTAGTTATGATTATAAGGAGGAGGAACACTATCATACCCTAGACCCTTGTTTTTGATTTTCTTTGAACTTTAATTGGGTTTCATATGAGGACTCGACTGTCTGACTTGACGCAATATAATTTTTGAAACTAACGTCTTTTTTTCCACACTTAATTTTCAATGCGTCAAGTTCTTCAGTTACGGCAGCAAGTTGTCTCTTAGTATAGTCATAAAGTTCACATTTTTCACTGTATTCGGATTAAATTCTTCTAAAGTCTTTGGTTTTTGCTTCTAATTCAGCCTTCAGGGGTTTCTATCCTTTCCTGAGTTGATATCCTTTATATCTCAGGTCCTCAACTTCCCTTTTTAATAAATCAATTTGTTCCTGAAGAAATTTAATCGTATCTTCACTAGATAGCGTACATAAATCTTCACATGATTGAGAACATGAAACTTCATTGACCAGGAGGTTTGTGGAACTCATTGTTTTTCGACAATTCAAAGCGTTAAGTTCTTCAATTATATCAGCCAGACTAAGACGATTAAGATCTTTTGTCTTTTTGATGTCAGCCACGTCCATATCCCATGATTTCGGAAGTGAATTCAATAGCTTTTTTTTTTTAATCTCAGATTTGGTCAAGAAGATCCCAGCTATATTCATCTCAGTAATAAGTGTGGTAAATCGTTGCAGCTGAGCTTCCAGGGTTTCTCTAGGGATATAATCGAACATGTTGAAATTTTGCCTTAACTGATCCTGACGACTCTCTTTCATGTTTTCAATTTTCTCGTGAACTTCAAAAACTATTAAAAGCAAAACTAGAACTTAAAAGAAAATGCCCTTTGACTATAAACCTCAAAAGTCAACCTTAAAAGTCAAATTTAAAAAGTCAAACTCAAAAGTCAAACTTGAAAAGTCAAACTAAAAGGCTAAATTTGAAAATTTAAAAGTCAAACGAGAAAGTCAAAGTCAAAATTTTAAGTAAAAAGTCAAAAATTAAAAATTAAAATTTTTGGTTGAAAAAGATATTTAAAAATGAAAGAAATTGATTTTTGGGGTTGATTTTGACAAAATTCCGAAAGTTTAATGCGACTGGGAGTGTTTAAGTTTAAAATATGGGAGGGAAATCACAAGATCTTGGATAGTTGAGATGGTAAGGCGCATTGACAGTGAACTAGAGGTCCCGGGTTCGATCCTCAGCAAACCCCAAATCCGCTTCTATATTTTTATGAAGGCACTGATGCGAGGACGAGGTCGAAGCGATGCGAGCCGATGCTATGCGAAGGGGGGACCTGTTGCGAGAAGCTAGACCGTAAACGTTGCTGACCGTAAACGCGAGTCGTAAACCTCGGACCGTAAGCTCCGGGCCGCAAACTCCGGACCGTAAGCCCTTCAAGAGCCGTAAACAATTCGCAGATCTCGTGAAACGTTTTTCACCCTTTTTTGCTCCAAAACTCGATCAAAAACTCGTTTTTACGAAAAACGCAAAGAAGAAACCCCCCTTAATTTTGCGAGATCTATCCAAAAACGCTATTCTCTTTTCAAAGTAAGATCAAATAAGCTCCAGATCTGAAAAAAATGATTGATACAACCAAGCTCTGATACCAATTATAAGTCCCTAATTTGCCTGTGTATCAATCAGATCCGTTTGAGGGTGCGGAATTCCAATCAAACGGATGATGTCAGATCAAATAAAAGAGAAGGAGAAGAAGATAAATATGAATCTTGTATGATGTGATTAGAATGAAGATCCGCATACAAGATTCACACACACTAACACACACTCTCTAGTTTCTCTCTCTATAACACCTTCAAATGCACGCACTTAAGCTCCTTGGTGTTCATCACCATTTCCTCACACCCCTGACCCCTATACATATACACACGGAAAACATGGTCCCTTAACTGGGTTTACGGTCATAAACACATTTCCTGACCATAAACTCATAACATATTACAGAAAATTACAATCAACTAGAAAAGCGAAGTATAAACCATAATATTGACCCAACACCATGTGACTCGTCGAGTCTCTCCATTTCTTAATCCATACAGTAGCTTTTCGAGCCATGCAGTGGCTCAAATCAATATATCCATTTCTCTAGAGCCTAACCCCCACATAAAGCAGCAAACTTTACGTGTAACCAAGGAGTTATAGGCTTAGAACACTCTAGGGCTAGGGTTTGTAACAAAGGGGCTTCACCAAAACTTATTGGCCTAAACTTTATGACGTTCTGGATTATTACCAACCTAGATATGAGGTAGCAACCTCTGATATACTCCAAACTCGAAATAGATCTTATTTATACTCAAAATGCCCAAATCTCAAACATAAGGTAGATCTAGATGCACAAAAGCCCAAGCAACAGACTATTACCTCAAATGAAAGCTCCAACTGAAATAAATCCCGGATCTACACCACTCGTTTGCAGCAAAGCCCTTGATCTTCAAGCCCCTCTCCAAGATTTTCTCATCCACGGCTCTATTCTTACTCAATTATATGGTTTCTAGAACTTATAAGGGGAGTAAAGAGGCTAAGGGTGGATTATAATGTGCTTTATATTGGGCACAACCTCTGAGATTAGGGTTTTTCTCGCCCAGACCAGACTCGCCGAGTCCAGTCGTTGAATCGCCGAGTCGGTCACTTACTCAATGACCCGAATCCCGCTCTGACTCGTCGAGTTCCTTCCTGGACTCGACGAGTTGACTCTTAACTTAGATTTTAACCTTTCTTTTCTTGGTCTTCATGATTCTGGGTGTTACAACTCTCCCCCACTTAAACTAGACTCCGTCCTCGAAGTTTACCACGACCAACTAATTCACAAACTACTTACTGCTTACCACTAGCTATGCACTTAACTTATTTGATTGAAATTATTGAAAATGTCTTATCCCGACTAACCTGATCACTACCATCTTCCAGTGCACCACATTTACCTAACTGAAAAATCTCATCGGCACTCACGGTGCACCTACAGCTGGTACACTATGAGTTAAGCAACAACCTTTCCAAGATCATTCAATCCCCTACTGAGCTTCCATTCCGGCCACTCCCAGTGCAGACATCGAACTGTTACTCATGAAATAATTCCACCTGTGATTCTTCAGTACTGAAATCTCCACTCTGTGCAAGAATTCAAACAATCCAATTGAGAAACTGATTCCTCTTTGCTAAGGTCAAAACTCAACTAGAACTATGAAACCGCTCTGAGATTACCTGATTCCGCGGTGAGCAACTTAGGGTGCCCACTTGAACGACATGGTCGCCTGCAAAAGCATGCCCAACCTTTTCATGACCATGAAGACCAGCCCCTGCAGGGTTCTAAACTCAAAAGAGAAACAAATACCTTACATCATTATCACATTGACTCCATCTGAAACCTGCTTTCATGGGGTAGTCTGATTCCCTGATAGTCCACCTATAGTGAAATGATATGGTCCTACTGTGAGAGACTTTCGATTTCCCAATCAACCAACTATTCTGCCTGCACTTGCAACCCCATTTAAAAACTGATACCGACCATAACACTAAAACTATCTAAAACACTGAACTGCCTGGAGCACTGAACTACCTGAAACATTGAACTACCCGAAACACTGAAGTGCCTGAAACACTGAACTGCTATATGTCTGCTTCCCAAAATATCTCGAGACCTTCCTGGTCTCCAATCATTCGTCGGTTATCTGCAACACCGAGTTCCAACTCAACTGTGGAGCCCAAGGACTCCTTGCTTAGTCACTCCCACGACTTCTGAATGAAATCCTTCTCTAGAACTAGTTTCCACTAGTTATCCTTTCACCGTGGCTCTAACAACCTCCCGATCCAACCGATAGGGTCCAAACATCGAATCCTTACATCATCAAATCCAAGACTAAAAGTATTGGGTCCAAAACCAACAATAGCCCTTAACATACACGAATCTAAGTGGCCCACTGCTTCCCTGATCTCATAACTGTGGAGGCAATCCGACTATCAAATCGCCGACTTAACCATAACTGAACCATTTGGGAGATCCGAAAATTAACCCGTGGATTCCCATATCCTCACTGCTGCACTCGAACTGGTGGGTACTACTACTCCCCCCCCCCCCCCCCCCCCGGTATCCGGACTTAACCCACTAAGAACTTAATCCACCAAGTCCAATTTTGCTTAGATTAATTTCTGCCAATGATTATTATTTAATATTTCAAGTTATTAAATAATTCCCGTATGTGTCCCGATAAATTCTCAAAAGTAGGTTTTTATTTGTATTAGGGTTTTCCAAACCCTAATTAGGGTTTCCTACCTAAATACTAGCCTATTTATCAATTTGTTGGGCTTTTAGGTCAATTATGGCTTTATTGGGCCTATTAGGCCCACTAGAATATCATTAAGCCCATTAGGGTTTTATTGGGTCAATTAGGGTCCATTATGGCTTACAAGGCCCATTAGGGTTTCAAGCACCCTAAACGAATCAAACTCAACGAGGCAAGCATACCACCACCCGACACGGTAGCTAGTGGCAACATCTACCACCCTAAGGTGGTGGTCTTCAATTTCTTTTATTATTCCATTCTCAAATTACATTTACAACCCAAAAATAAACACACTAAAAGGGAAATAAACACACACACACAACCACCTTGTGGTGGCCGGTGGTGGTTAGTGGTGGCAGCCACCACCTCACGGTTGTGGTGGTGGCTGTTCTCGAGAGTTTCGGCCAAATAACACCATACTAATAATGGAAACACACCCAAAAACACTTCAACTTCACGAGCCCTCGAAATCATCCACCATTTAACGGTGGTAGGCGGCAAATCTTGGTCTTCAATGGAGCGGCAGCGGCGGCATCAATGACCAGGGAGGTTGCCAGCCGCAACATATTAAGAGCCAGTAACGGTTGGTCTTCCACGAGAACAGCAACGGTGTAACGTCGGAAGCGTCACATTAAGGCTAAGGTGGTTGGAGAAACGTTGACGAACATCGTGAGACGTGCGCGTGACTGACGGAGGAAGACATAAGAAGAAGAAGAAAGGTGGAGCGGGGTGGCGGAGATTATCGGTTCCGACTTCACCAATGACTGCGCAAGGCAGCAACAACATCGGCTCAATGGTTAATGCTAGCTGTTCTTGTTCCCGACATTGGTGGTCGGAGGTTGCAGCGGTGCCGGAGATTGAAGAGGTGAATGGTGGCGGCTGGAGGGAGGTATAAGGTTGGAGGGGGACGACTGCATAAAATGGTCGAGAGGGTTAGGGTTTATTCCCTATATACCCGACGCCTTTAAGCATTTTTCCATAATTCCACAAATAGTCCCTCCCTTCACATTTTCCTTCAAATCAAGGCCAAAATTTACACTCCAGTCCCCTGACTCTAAAATTCCTTTCAAGGCAAGTCCAAAGAAATTGCCAAATAGCCCCTAGCATTAGAATTCTATTCATAATTAGTCTAAAAGTTACATTTTAACCCCTATTTCCAGATTTTAATACATCCGAGTCACGATAAAAACCACTCCTATCAACTTACTATCACCTTAAAGCTAAATTAAAATAATATAAAATACATCTCGGGGTTTTACAGCTATTATTATTTATTTTATTCGTTTATTTATTTATTAAATAAACAGGGTGTTACAACTCTCCCCCACTTAAATTAGATTTCTTCCTCAAAATCATTCCTTATCCTTCCTTACACACCTAACCACTCTAGTAACATGGTCACCATCCTGGGCACACCCTAGCCTTCTCAGGGTAGCTGCAAGGCCCAAAAATCTGCAGGTTAACGAATTCCTCGCAACAAGTTCACATCTACTCCATCTGAAATCTGCTATTTCGAGATGGTCCGAATCCCTGACAGACCACTCATACTGAATCATTATCGCTAAACCCAGTCCGTTTATCCCCCAACTGACTACTCAACTTCTGATAACCTGTGGTCCCCACTAGAAAACTAAAATCACAGACCCAATTATCCCTGTAGGTCATTTAACATAACCCAACCAATCTATTATTCTATTCATATTTGCAACCTAAAACACAAATACTAACACCACCTAAACACTGAAACTGCTTGAAACAGCATGCTGCCAGATGACCACTTTCCAAAATCTACCGTGACCTTCCTGATCTCTATTTATTCACCAATCATCTGAAATACCGAGTTCTTGCCCGGTTATGGAGCCAAAGGACTCCCAGTTAGCCGTCTCACACGACTCCGAAATGAAATCCTTCTTCGGAACTAGTTGCTACTAGTTACCATGCCACTGCGGCTTTAACAAATTTCTGATCTAACCGATTGAGTCCATGCCTCGAATCCTGTCATCATCCGATCAAAGACTAAAAGTGATTACTACCTGACCAATGGTAGCCCTATCTTACCCGTCCTTAAGCAGTCCATTGCTTCTCTGATCTCATAATTGTAGTGACATTCCTACAGTCTTACCACTAGCTTAATTAGATCTAATCCTTCTGGGCAAATCCATAACCTAATCCATGGATTTCCATATCCTCACTGCTACACCCGAACTAGTGGGCACTACTGTTCCTTTCGCGTCGCAACAACACGCTAATGCAATCTACCAACCTAGTGAATGTTGCGGCTACACCCGCAGTCTCACGACAGTCTATCACTATCTGACTGCTAGTAAATGCTACAACTACCCCCATAGTCTTACACCACTTCCCATGCTAACTGACCACTAGTGAATGCTACGGCTACCCCATAGTCTTACAACACTTTCCATACTAACTGACCACTAGTGAATGCTATGGCTACCCCCGTAGTCTTACAACACTTTCCATACTAACTAACCACTAGTGAATGCTACGACTACCTCTGTAGTCTTACAACACTTTCCATACTAACTAACCAGTAGTGAATGCTACGGCTACCCCCGTAGTCTTAGAAAACTTTCCAAACCGGGTCGAACATGTACTCTACCTAACACACCACTGAACATGAGTTCTAACTGGAACTCTAACCTGGTTCCTAAAACTTGCTATCACGTGATCCCACTGTATCAGTACCGTACCCATGCCCATGATCAAAGCGTCACAGTAAACAATGAAATCATCTACACCCTATGGCAGGGTGAGAATCGGTGCCTCGTACAACTGTTGTCTAAGAGTATCGAAGGCTGCCTGATGCTCAGGACCACATCGAAAGGCCACTGATTTCTTGGTCAGTCGGGTCAAAGGAACCTCAATCTCAGAGAAGTCCCGTATAAATTGATGGGTTTCGAGTAATACATCATTCCTATGGTGTATATGCAAACCCTAATAGCTTTTGGATCTAGTTTGTCTAATGAACATGCAATTGAATATCCAAAGCTATAAACCCTAGATCTAGCATACAATTAATCATATTAACATAAAATAAGGTTTAGATCTAACCTTTGATTGTTATATAGCAATAACAGTCTAATCCTTGGCTTCAGAAAGCTTAGTGCCTCAAGTGTTACACCTCTAATGGAGCCACAAACACCACTAAGCAACTAGATGAAGAAGAAGGAGAGAGGAGGCACCAAAAACGACTAGAAACCCTAAAGGATTCCTTCCACACGTTTTTAGGGCCTTAGGGGTCTTTATATACTTAGGTTATTAGGGTTTTGAACTTAGGGAACCCTAATTTAACTGCTTAGGCCCTAAGCAGTCCATGGACTCCTTTAATTATACCCTTGGACGAATTCCTTATGGGCTTCCCATAGAATTTGTCCAAGATTAATTATTAGGTGATCCATAGCCTAATTGTAGTTATCTTATAATTACAAATCCAGTCCCCTAAGTTTAATTAATCTCTTTTGGCCACAAAATTAATTCTTAATTAATTATTAACTAATATTAATTAAACTATATGATTTCTCCTTTAATATATTATTCTCATAATATATTAATAAATCATAATTAAACCTTTCTCTCCTTAATTCATCCTACATATTGCTATAGTGAAGGTAACCCAAAAGGACCATGCTCATAATCGGGTCAAGTACATACCAAAATAGTTATGGACTTAGACACTAATCCAACAGTCTCCTACTTGGATAAGTCTAATAACTATTTTGCATAACTTCAGAACCTGTTCAGCAATCGTAGCTTTCAAAAGGCGTTGTCAACTCTGATCTTATCAGATACGCAAGTCCTTTAGATAACAGATCATATATTCCTCCATTCTCAAGATATCGTATAGACACAAGACGTGAACTTTGACTCAAATGCTCGCTTGACAACAGACTACAATTGCTACAATTGAACACATCAAGTTAGTCCCGGCTTGGCCTACCGCTTAGGTGTCATCACTAAATCATCAAGGGGCCCATAGATATTACTTTTATCCCACTTTGGGTAAAAGGAATGGATAAACTTTGAATCAAATGCTCGCTTGCTTTTACTCATAAAATCACACACAATAATATGCTTTATAACACCAAGTTACTGGTGCGTTTACATATTATCAATGTGCAACTGAATTGTAATTACAACTCACACGTCTCGGTTTCAAGAATACACAATATTATCGTCTCAGAATCACTTGGGATAAAAACCATGAAGTGATTCAAGTGAGCGTGGGTTTAATCCAATACTTTAATCTTATTAAAGCACTCATGAACTTTGCATCAAGCTTGTGATATGTCTAAACATTTTAAATAATCTACAGACAGATTCATGACAGTCTTCCTTTATACCTACTTCCAACGTATGACTCACTGTGGAGGTTTGAATAACCTAGTTATTCTGGAAGTTAAAACATTAAAAATTTAAACACAATAATAATACTTAATCCTATATGGCCCCAAAACTTTTGAGTGTAAATAAAACACTTTTATTTAACCGCCATATTGATTACTTATTATTTATCGTTTACTATTTCAAACAATCAACTTATTACTTGAATTACAACAATAGTTGTCCCATGCTCCGAGCATGCACACTATGTTTCTTATGGTCCATGCTTTGTGAAATAGATCCATTGAAAAATTTTTCCAATGATGCTCATTTCACAATTCCTAATCCTCAACGATAGTGTATAAATACAAGGTTCTTGCCACTACTAGAATATGTTAGATTCTAACATTTTATGCAATGATCCTTACGTAAAGTCATAACACAAAAGTCACCATGACTTGGCCAATGAAAATACAAGGTTCTCTATCAGAAATTGTTACAGAATAATTCTATAGATGTGATGTCTCTCACTCAAAGTACATTCCTTTGAACATCCTTTTGCATAAAATTTTCTAATCTAGACATAAATTCTTAATTTCCAACTCCTAATATGGAAAAATTTCCATATTTTCCATATGACAACTCATTCTTAATAGAATCTTATCTATTCATAATAATGTCAATACGATCCATTCGATACTATACTTCCAACTACTCACAAGCGACTAATCCTTAGCGAACTTTGGATCATCCATTGATAGCTGTTTAATTAATTTATTCAAAACCGATTCTAGTCCCTTTTCCCTCTTAATGCACTAAGCATATGGAAAATTTTAGAATGATCAAACATTATAGCGTATGCAATCGATCCTATACCCGAAGCATATGGGACACGATTCATAATGTCTTACATAAAGATGTGATACTTTACCGGTCTTTTGCTATAATATTTCTAATTGTCATGTTCTCACAATTTTGATTATGAAAAGGGATGCCGTAATCATAACCAAATTTTGAGAGTGCAGTTATCCTTTCCATATATAGAATTTCCTCATGTTGGACCATTCCAACACAACATTCATATATATAAATTTGATTAAAATTCCACAATCTAAGCCTTTAGATTTGAAATGAAGTATAATATTCTCTCCCTTAATTTTAGCAAAACAACTTTTCAACCCTTGCGACTTTGAAAAGTATTACTCTTGTTTTCTATAATTAATATTGCTAACTTGCAATACTTACCGTATTAATCATGCTCTCACTAACATAATGATTATTTCCTTATTAGCATAACACTTATGCTCCCACTAGCTTTGACATGTATTCAGAAAATAATTGAACTTCCAGAAGACAATGATTATTGAACTCCTTGAGTTCATATTTCTAATACCTGATGCTTTGATAAGCCTTTATCTAAGCTTCTTAAACTCATACACCTTTGTATTAGAAAGCTCACATGTGTGTCTAAACAAATTCAGAACTTATGTTACTATGTACCAAATGTTCAGACTAATTGCCAAATGTCACAATTCGAACTATGAAGAGGGATGTTGTAATCATAATCAAATTTGAGAATACAATTTATACAACTGCTATCTCCTTAAATTCTCTCTTAGTGGAAGCATTTCCTCACAATCATTTTCATGAAGGAGGGAAACCTTATGTCACTTAGATTTTAAAGTGTATGTGTTCCTATCCATATAAATTTTGCCAAAACCAAGGTTTGCGACAAATTCAAGCTCATATGGACTGAACTTGTTCAATTTTGATTCCTTGCCTCATGGTAGCATGAATGCCTACTATGTCTTCCAAGCAACTCACCCCTACATATCAATGTACTTTCCATTGATCAAGGTGTATTGTCTTTATTCCTTCGAATGAGGACTCATAGAACTCACATGCATAATTAACTCAACTGGAATGGCACGGAAATAAGAGTATGAAAGGTTATGAACCTCAATTTTTTCCTGAACATTTTCAAGACAATTAAGACTCCCACTGACTCCTTGACATATAAGATTCTCTTCTCAAGAAACATTCCTTGACAAAACAAATATTCAAGAGTTAGTGTAGCTTCTTATCAAGTTTAACACTTCACTCAATTGGTCTTAGTTGGTCTTTGTCTTATCCAAGACATCACAACTTACCAATTTCAAATGTACAAGAATTAGAAACTTTCTTATTCTATACTTGATAAGTGTTACAAACCTACTTAAGACTTGTCACTCAAGTCACAATCTTGGAGTATGACTCTAAGGCTTGGTTTTGGAATGAAGTATGATTGACTTCTTGATTTAACCATTTCCACAATTCTCGATTCCTCTTCTTAGACATACAAATGCATTAAGACTCACTTAGAGGATCATTCATGATATGCTTCTCAATCATTAAGACGATCATAAAATACAATAAAAGGTACTGTCCCTTCTTCTTAGAATAGAGAAATTTTTATCTTTCTACCTACTTGATTCTTCTTATTCGTTCTGCTATTCATTGAAACTCTTCCAATCAACTCAGAATTACACTTACTCTTATAAGTATAATCATATTTACTAAACTTTATTAAATCATGACGAATATCTTTATCACACTTGTGGTGAACTTGATCAACGCACAACCTAGTGTACTTGATCTCCTAGTCCTTCACTTGACACTTTGTCAAAGAATTAGTCTAATTTCCAAATATGAAAGTTTTTCATTCATCATACAATACATGTTGCATGATTCCAAGTTTCTGTCCAATTGAAACTTGGGCAATGAGAATCTTTCCTTATTTGGTAAATTCTCGACATTTCTACAAATAGCAAAACAAGAGTCATATCCTGCTCAACATTGCTAAAATACAAACATCCATTTTCACACATGCCATTGCAAGGATAAATAAATAAGATAAAACTCAAAATTTATTTTATTGTGGAAAAACTTGTCCTTACAATGCAATTCAACTGAAAACTATGCTATTACACATTCCTAAGCAATTTATTCTAACTCTAAAGTAGCAGCTCACAAATATGATCTTTGAATCTATGCGATTGAAATCCATTTCTTCATGATCAGATTCAACACACTTCTTTCTTAAGCTTCCTTTCTTTTCTTCGATCCTGCAAAACATCAAAATGTAATCTTATCACATCATGTATTAAGAATCTAGAATAGGAACTTAAAAGGAGCTAGATAGTGGATTTTATCTGAAGTAGAGCTATATGCCATGACTCTCCTATATCTTAGATCTCTCAGGTAGTTTGGGCAACTTCGTCTCCAATGCCACTTCTCTTAGCAATAAAAGCAAATGGACTCCTTTGGCACATTACATGGGACAATCTCATACTTAGTCCTTTCTAGGCTTTCAATGTTGCCAGTGTCCATTGAATCTTGGGAGTTTGATTCACCAGACAAATTTGCTTGACCAACATGCTAAATCATTGCTGATTCAGCAGCTATAAGCAAATAGGTGAGATCAATTAGGGTCACGTCGTGTTCCATCATATAGTACTCTCTTACAAAATCACTATATGATTCAGGAAGTGACTGAAGAACCCAGTCAACAACCAACTCACCTGAAATCTCGACACCCAACATCCTTAACCTGTCAATGTGTGAGTTCATCTCTAGGACGTGTGCACACACTGGTTTCCCATCTTTGTGTTTACTTACCAAAAGGGCTTGAGTGAGCTTGAACTTTTCAATCCTTCGAATTTGTGGGTTAGGGAGAATAATTGGAGGAGGTGGAGGAAGTGAAGCATGATATCTTGTTCCTCGATCATATTGTGGAATATCATCACATCTACAAAACGGGAGGAAATTCAAGTTAAATTGATTGAGTCCTTAATAAAACACCCAAATGTGATATTAAGGCTAGGATCCAACACAATACTCTACAACCTAGAAAAGGGATGCCGTAATCAAGTTGCAGAATATTTGAAGGTAGGTAAATGACGATTTACCAATTTCCACCATGAAAAACGAAAAAGAAGTTTAAGTTTTAAATGAATTGAAATTCCTAGATCTTTTTTCATTCATTGAACCTTTCAATG
This sequence comes from Lactuca saligna, assembly GCF_052625555.1. Lineage (NCBI taxonomy): Eukaryota > Viridiplantae > Streptophyta > Magnoliopsida > Asterales > Asteraceae > Lactuca > Lactuca saligna. The sequence goes on from NC_136420.1 coordinate 331,126,308, forward strand.
GCATGTTTAATCTCGATTATGCTCTTCATGTTTTCTACTGGGATGCCGAGAATCACAAACAAGGTAACCATACGAATCTACGTGGTGCACTCAATGCTACTATCACCTAATCAATGTGCCGGTTAACCACACACGATCCATTGATCTATGATAAACATCGAGTCACCCTGCGCCACCAATGTCAAACCCAAATTAGTGTGCCGGTTAACCAGACATGCTCCACTAACATCTCGGCAAGGGTACAAAGTGTCATTCCATGGATTAGCATACAATTTCACATTTAGCCTAAAGTAACTATGATTTGGGTATTTGAAAAACATTTAGTTACTTTGTACTTCATTATACTTATAATGGAAGGTTTCGTCCTATCCTACCTATTCGGCTAACGACCCTCCACTAGTCAAGAGTGCGGAGGGTAAGAGTGGATACCCATTCAATCGCCATTTTATAGGCAATTTCCTTAAACACCCTTTGTAGACCAGCTTCGTGAATAAGGCCTACTAACGGTAAGACTGACTTTTTACTCATACATACATATACATATATATATATATATATATATATATATATATATATATATATATATATATATATATTAGACTTTTAATGTTACATATAGTATAAGGGTGTATTTTATACTTTTAAAATACTAGGTGGTCAAATTTAATAAATTATACTTTTAATTTACTTAAATGTAAACTAAAACTTTATAGAATTATTAACTCTCTTTTAATTATACACTTTAATTAATTAATAAAACCATAAGGGTGTAAATTGAACTTTTCAAATTACTTGGGTTTTAGAATTTAAAATTTCACATTAAGACTTTTAATTAAATTTTAAAATCCAAAACTTGAGGGCAAGTTTTGAAACTTTTTCAAACTTAGGGTTTAGAATTTAAATATTTTAAAATTAACCTTTTAATCAAAATTTAAATTCCAAAACATGAGGAAAAGTTTTGAAACTTTTCAAAACATTTGGGTTTAACTATTTAAATTTCAAAAACAAAACTTTTAAGTACAAATTTAAACTATAAAACCTGAAGGGGAAAATTGAAAATTTTTCACAAGATAATTTAAATCTAAATTACAAATAATCAATCTTTATCTAATAAAACAAAAGATTATCTATATTTTTACAATTATCTTCTATTTTGGTAATGATAATCTCCAAATATTGAAAAAATTCGGATTTTATTAATAAAAAACGTTTTAGGTAATTATCCATAGCCAAAACAGGTCAAAAATCCTGTGAAATCAGGTATCTGCGACTCTAACTCGCCGAGTTAGCACTAGACTCGTCGATTTCCCGGTGGACTCAACGAGTCCAGCCCCCAAAACCAAAAAATTTCGATTTTAAGCATGAATAATCAACTATAGCATCAAATACATCAAACACACAGCCCTAGGCTCTGAAACTACTGATAGGTTTTGAGCAATACATCATTCCTATGGTGTACATGCAAACCCTAATATCTTTTGGATCTAGTTTGTCTAAAGAAAATGTAATTGAATATCCAAAGCTATAAACCCTAGATCTAGCATAAAATTAATCATATTAACATAAAATAGGGTTTCGATCTACCCTTTGATGGTTATATAGCAATAACAATCTAATCCTTGGCTTCAGAAAGCTTAGTGCCTCAAGTGTTGCACCTCTAATGGAGTCACAAACACCACTAAGAAACTAGATGAAGAAGAAGGAAAGAAAAGGCACCAAAAACGACTAGAAACCCTGAAGGATTCCTTCCACGCGTTTTTGGGGCCTTAGGGGTGTTTATATACTTAGGCTATTAGGGTTTTGAACTTAGGAAACCTTAATTTGACTGCTTAGGCCCTAAGTAGTCCATGGACTCCTTTAATTGTATCCCTTGGATGAATTTCTTATGAGCTTCCCATAAAATTTGTCCAACCTATATTAGTAATTGATCCATAGCCAAATTACAATTATCTTATAATTACAAATCAAGTCCCCTAAGTTTAATTAATCTCTTTTAGCCACAAAATTAATTCTTAATTAAATCTTGACTAATATTAATTAAACTATATGATTTCTCCTTTAATATATTATTCTCATAATATATTAATAAATCATAATTAAACCTTTCTCTCCTTAATTCATCCAACATATTGATATGGTAAAGGCAAACCAAAAGGACCATCCTCATAATCGGGTCAAGTACATACCAAAATAGTTATGGAATTAGACACTAATCCAACATAAATCTCCAATAATAACCTGCTATAACCAGGAAACTCCGAATCTCATATGTAGACCTCGGAATTTACCACTGCATCACAGAATCTATCTTGGCCGGATCGACTAGAATACCCTTATGGTTGACAATGTGCCCAAGAGATTGCACCCCGCGCAACCACAATTCACATTTGGAGGAATTTATGAAAAGTCTCTCCCTCACTTAGATTCAACTAAGTCTTCACGGCACGCGAGAATTGAAGGATTCCCAATCCTTCTTGCTTTCTAGTATCCCACTGATGACAACCTGTGCTTACCAATGCTAGCGATTAATCACCAGTTAAACCTTAAGATCCCCAATAATAGCAAATCTGATGAGTACTCTCGAAATCTGGTCAAGTTTGACACCTCAATCCACCTCCTATGCTGACAACTAGAGGCTCTAATCTTCACTCTGGCGGACGAGTCCTCATTCCCACCTCCAATCTTGCAACACCATTGAACTCTAACCAAGCATAACCCATGCGAAAATACAATTCTCTAGAACATCTAATGATCAACCAATTATGCATCTAACACCCGCAACTGACAATACCCTCTTCATGATACCAGTACTGTCCTAGCAATGGTAGTGCCTTGAAATCCAAAGTTCATCCATAGACAATTGTCGACCACACCTGAACAATGATAGAACCCTTGAACAATGACTTCACTGGAGAACTATCACTCTAATCATGACCGATGATCTTCCAAACAATACTCCTGTATAGATCTCGATGAAGATCCTGAATCATAACAGTACACGCGGAACCCACTCCGCAAGGTACGTTCCTCTGTGGGTTCGTCAAGGACCTTTCAGCATGCAGGATGGCATATATGATCCTTGATAACCCATATATTAGTAGAAAACTGACCCGAGGTCTGACTTATCCAAACTCACTCACAATTCCAAAGCGATACGCATTCCTAACATCCATCTAGCAGTATTAGAAGATGACAAACCCATAACATATGGAGGGATACATATCACCTTCAATTGACATGATCAACCCCACCACAGTTGTAGCAACCTAAACCCTTGGAGCGACAAACTCCCTTGTGCATTTCTCGTACGTGCAGTACTGACTCCGAACCTGCTGGCCTTTCACATGAGGATTAGAAGTCATGGATTCCTTTCTGGGACCCTCTACTATATGCACCTGGCACGAACCTCTCTTCCCAGGGTGCTCCAAATCGATCTCGCATCTGTAACTCTTGGAATTCATAACCTTTAGGGTCTAACACCCTGTCATGCTCAGTAGCTCACTTTCCAATGGCTAAGCTGCAACAACTAGAACATCCTATGTCCCTAAACCGGGTGAAAAAATCCTCCCAGAAGCTTCTCAGATTCTCCAAGACTCTCACCGATTCGAGTATGCATCCTGTGCTTTCAGTAGTACGGGCCTAATACTACCTTCCACACCTATCCATATTTTCCTCAGCAATCCTCTTGAATCCTCCAAGTCACCTCCTCGAACTGGTACACCAAGTCTCACTAAATGCCACTAGTAACCAACTGAAACTTATCCTAGGCTCTCCTAGGTTCCCGAACTCACCCAGTCCTCAACTGCTGAAAGATTCCCAATAATGTCAACTAGATATTTCATGAATATAGCTAGCTCTCATTACTAAGAGTCCCACAAAGCACAGAGCAAGCAACATTCAGATAATGGAAAATCTAACCATCATATTCCAATCAAACCATTCTATTCCCTACTCAGGAGTCTGTACATGCAATTCAAAGGTTCATACAATCAGGCATAACCTAAACAGGCTATCCTATCACTGACTGATTAGTAATAACATGCAAGTCTACAAACACATACAATAGGCATATAAGGCATCCTCCTAGATCCTCAGCCCTAATCTAGCATACAGTTCTCATAATCATATCATAACATAACATGTATGGGTATCTTGGGAAAAATTACTTGAGCTTGGCTGATTGCACACATCACACACCTAGTCCTTTTCAAAGTTCTCTTCCCTTTTCAAACTTCTTTTTATAAAATGATTTTTACTTTTGAAAATTTTCATACCAAGTCCTTAGTTTGAGTTTAGACACACCCAAGAGTGTGCCCAAATCGCGTAAAACCAAGGCTCTAATGCAAACTTGTAACATCCCACAAATACAGGTCAAAAATTTCGTTATAATTAAGTTATTACATAAAACCATTAGTATAAAAACATTCATAATAATATCTCATGTCAAATCCAAAGTGTCAATAATCAAAACATAGTATCATAAAACCATATCAAAGTGTAATCCTAAGGATCTAGTGTGCGGAAAACATGGTGTGATCCGTTGTGATCAAGCCGACTCCTATCCTTTGAAAACGAAGTACTTGAAACCAAAACTGAAAACCGTAAGCACGAAGCTTAATGAGTTCCCCCATCATACCACATAATGCCTATCCATCGATATCTTTCAACCGGTATCTGTCTGGCATAACTGGGAGCTGGACTCCCCTTCATTATCTTTCAATAGGTACTCGGGAACTAACCTCCCCTTCGGTATCTTTCAATAGATAACCGGGAGCTAACCTCCCCTTCGGTATCTTTTAACAGGTAGCCAGGAGCTAACCTCTCCTTCGGTATCTTTCAACCGGTATCCGGGGACTATTTCACCCCTATCACTATCACATAATAACATATCATAAACATATTGGTTCCATGATAACATAACATAAACATACAAAATCACATAATGGTATATCATAACCATACTGGTCACATAGTTGATGGGTTTTATACAAACAATCCTATGTGTGCATGCAACCCTAGAGTTGGATCTATGCTATCACTATTAGTTATACAACATTATGATTATGTGAAGAACCCTAAGAAGCTTCTAGGGATTTTGAAATTCACAAAGAAAGATGAAATACATACCTCTTGTTGCTATATTGTAATAACAACTTAAATCTTGAATCTTCTTGTCTTTGAAAGCAAGTACCACAAGTGTGGTACCTCTAATGGTTCACAAACACCAAGAGCAAATGGAGAGGCAAGATAGAAAGAGGAGAGGTATGAAATTCGGCTCTAAGAACCTTAGATAAAGGCATTGACGAATTTTATTTGCAAGGGGTGTTTATGTAGGTGTAGGGATTTGGGTTTCACTCCATATCCATATCTGGTTGCTTGCCCACCATGCAACCCAAAGGATAACCCTAGAAACCTTATCATGGATGAATTCTAAGGCCTTAACCCCTTGAATTCGTCCACCCTATCCTATAGGGCATCCATTTCCCTACTTTGCAACTATCACATAATTACTGTTCAACCCCCTACTTTAGTTAACTTCTTTTAATCACAAAATTAATTCTTGACCAATGTTAACTAAATATGATTTCTCCTTTAATATATTATTCATATAATATATTGATAAACCATAATATACTCTTCTCTATTATTTCTCCAGTCAAGTTGCTTCGATGAAGGCAACCCAAAAGGACCATGCACAACCGGGTCAAGTACTTACCAAATTTGGTTACGGGCTTAGCACTAATCCAATAGTCTCTCACTTGGATAAGTCTAGTAACCCTAAATGCATGTACAACCTGATTGAAAATCTTAGCTCTCAAAGACGCTGTCGAACTCTAATCTTATCAGTAACATGTCCTTTAGATAATGGATCATATGTTCCTCTATTCTTGATATCGTATAGCCGTGAGACATGGATTGAAATCATTGTCTAAGTCTATGTGTTGTTTCCCGATTTCCGATTTACGACGACTGACTAATTGAACAAATCAAATTATCCCTAGCTCGGCTGAGCATTTACGTTTTTCATCACTAAATCATCGAGGTCCCACATATATCGCTTTTATCCCACTTTGGTAAAAGGAACGGATAAACCTCGACACAATGCTTTCTTGCACCCACTCACCAAATCACACACAACAATATGTTTTATAACACCAAGTTACTGGTGCATTTACATATTATCAATGTGTAACCGATTCGCAAGATACAACTCACACATCTCAGTTTCAAGAATAAAAGATATTATTGTCTCACCAATCGCTTGTGATAAAATCCATGAAGCGATCCAAGTGAGCGTGGGTTTAATCCAATGCTCAAAATCATATTCATAAGCACTCATGAACATTGAACCAAACCTTTGCTATGTCTAATACAGTTTAGACAATCTACAAACTAATTCATGACAGTCTTCATTCATACCTACTTCCAACATATGAACAACTGTGGACCATTCGAATAATTTGATTATTCTGAAATAATTAATTATTCAGGAAGTCAAAACATGCAAAGTGAAACACATGAATAATACTAATACTATATGGTCCCAAACCTTTGAGTATGAATAAAACACCTTTTATTTATCACCATATCGATTACTCATTATTTGTTGTTTCAGTTAATTAACTTATTACTTGAATTGTTACTACAATTGTCCCATGCTCTTAGAATGCACACAATGTTTACCTATGGTCCTTACTATGTGAAATAGATTAAATGAACACATTTCCAATCATACTCATTTCACAACTACCAATCCTTATCACAAGTGTAAGAATATCAAATTCTTGCCACTTATAGAATATGTTATATTCTAACGTTTTATGTAACGATCCTTTTGTAATGTCACTGCACTAAAGTCACAAAGACTATTGCTAATGAAATTACAAAGTCCTCTATTGGAGAATGTTGCAAGACAATTCCATAGATGCGAAGTCTTATATTCAAGGTACATTCCTTTGAATATCCTTCTGCATAAAAGTTTCTAATGTAGACATATAGATTCTTAATGTCCAACTCCCAATATGGAAACATTTCCACATTTGTCATATGATAACTCATTATCAAATCTTGTAATAATAATGTCAGTATGGTCCATCCACTACTATACTTCCAACTATTCACCAGCAACCAATCCTTGGCAAACCTTAGATTGTCCTTTGATAGTTGTTTAATAAACTTAGTCATGTCTGGTTCTAGTCCTTTTCCCTCTTAATGCTTTAGGCATTTGGAAAATTTTAGAACGGTCAATTATTACCGAATATATGATCGATCCTATACTCGAAGCGTATGGAACATGAAGCATAATGTCATACATAAAGACGTGATACTTTATCAGTCTTTTGCCATAATATTTCTATTTTCCATTTTCTCAAAACTCGAATTAAGAAAAGGGATGCCATAATCATAATCAAATTTTGAGAATGCAATTCATATATTTGACTAAAACTGATTAAAATTTCTCGATCAAAGCTCTTAGATTTCAAAATGAAGTATAATATTCTCTCCCTTAATTATAGCAAAACAATTTTTCAACCCTTGCATCTTTGCAAATTAAAACACTTGTTTTCTATAATTAATATTTCTAACTTGCAACTTACCATAATTATCATGCTCCCACTAACATGATGATTATATTCATACCAGCATAACACTTATGCTCCCACTAGCTTTGACATGTATTCATAAAACAGTTGAACTTCTAGAAAACAATGCTTATTGAGTTTCTTAAGTTCTTATTTCTAATACTAAGACGCTTCGATAAGACTTTATCTAAGCTTCTCAACCTCATACACCTATCCTTAGATAACTCATGTGTGTGTCTAAACAATTTTAGAACTTATAGCAATAACTCTAAAATGTTAAGACCCATTTTCCATTTCCCATAATTCGAACTATGAAGAGGGATGACATAATCATAGTTGAATTTGAGAAACCCAAATTACATAATGTTATCTTCAAAATCTCTCTTAGTGAAAGGTATTTCCTCACAATCATTTTCATGAAGGAGAGAAACCTTATGACACTTAGATTTTAATGTGCATTGGCCCTTATCCATGTGAATTTGTTATAACCATAACCACAAGATAATGTTAGTGACAAATCCAAACTCTTATGGACATAACATGTTCATTCTTAATTTCTTGCCATTAAGGGTCCCACCATTGCTTCCAAGTTATTGAGTAACTCAACCCTACAATTCTATGTACTATCCATTGATCAAGATGCCTTGCCCCTATGCAATCTATTGAGAACTAATAGAACTCACATGCATAGTTTACTAAAACTGGAATGACACAGAAACAAGAATACGTCAACACCATAGGTTAGAAACCTCAAGTCGCGTGCTAGTGATTATTGATTAGGTTTACTCTTGATTAGTTCTTGAAAACTTTTCAAGATCATATAGACTCCCACTGACCTCGTGACATATATGATTCTCTTGTCAAGAACATTCCTTGACAAAACAATCAACTTAATTTGTTAGCGAGAAATTCTATCAAGACTAACACTCAAATTAATTTGTTCTAGTTGGTCTTTGTCTTCTTCAAGACATCACTACTTACAAATTTTAAATGTGTAGGAATTAGAAAACTTTCTCTATTCCACATTTAAGTGTTATAAACCTACTTAAGATGTGTCCCTCGATGTCACAATCTCAACTTTAATATTCGATATTGGAACAAAGTATGATTCATCTTAATGTCTTAACCACTATAGCAATTCATGATTCCTCTTTTTAGCCAAACTAGTGCACTAAGTTGTCCTTAGAAGATGAATTCTTATATGGTTCTTAATATGATCATAAAACTTGATACATAAGTACTCTCCCTTCTTCTTAGATTGGAGAAACTTCTTATCTTTCTGCCTAATTGATTCTTATCATTTGTTCTGCTATTATTGAGACTTTTCAATAATTCAGAATTATACTTAATCTTGTAAGCATAACCATATTACTAACCCTTTAGTAAATCATGAGAAATGTCTTATTGTTATTTATGGTAGAGTTGACTAGTGCACAACATTGTGTGCCAGACCTTGTAGTCCTTCACTTGACTCTTTGTCAAGGAAATAGTCTTAAAATTTCTAAGTATCAAGATTTCCATACATCACATGATTCAAATCATATGATTCCAAGATTCTGTCCAATTGAAACTTGGGCGATGGGAATTTTTCCTTACTTAGAAAACTACCATAAATAATATAACCAAGAATCTCATCCACTTAATATAGAAACACATAGGCATCAATTCTCATAATTGCCATCGCAAGGAAATATAAATAAGAGAAAATCAAAATTTATTTTATTGCGAAAAAATATATCCTTACAATGCAAATGAAAACTATCCTATTACATATCCCTAAGCAATCTATCATAACTCTAAGCAGCAACTTAAAAACCAATCATCGAATCCATGCGATTGTAATCCATTTCTTCGCGATCATAGTCAACTTGCTTCTTCCATTAAGCTTCCTTTCTTTTCTTCGATCCTTTAAAACACCAAATGTATTATTATCACATCATGTTATTAAGAATCTCCAAATAGGAACTTAATAGAGTTAGATAGTGGATTTTTCCTGAAGCAGAGTCATACATCTTGACTCTCCCATCTCTTTGATCTCTCAGGTAGTCAAGGCAGCTTCGTAACCAATGCCCTTTCCTTTTGGCAGTAGAAACATACGGATTCCTCTAGAATGGTACACGAGACTATCTTAGACTCAGCCTTTCTCTTGTGAGGAGAAATATTTTCTAGATTTCCAATGTTGCCATTTCCCATAGAAAGTTGGGATATTGATTTATTAGACAAAATATGCTCGACCAGTGCACAAAAAATCATTTCTGATTCAGCAAAAATAAGCAAATGAGTCAAATCAGTAAGGGTCATGTCATGATCCATCATATAGTACTCTTTAACGAATGTATCATATGATTTGGGAAACCAAGTCAACAACCAACTTCCTTGAGACATCGACACCTAACTATCTTTTCAATGTGTGACTTCATCTTTAAGACGTATGTACACACAGACTTTCCATCTTTGTGTCTTATTGCCAATAGGGCTTGAGTGACCTTGAATTTTTCAAGTTTTTAAACACGTTGGTTAGGGAGAATTATTGGAGGAGGTGGAGAAATGAAGCATGATTTCCATTTCCACAATCCAATCGTGGAACATCATCTTCATATGGAAAACCTTTTCCAACGGATTTAGGAAGACCATAGTTGTCAGACTTTGACATCTATGAAACGCGAGAAAATTTCAAGTTTAGTTGATTGAGGGGCTGTTTGGTAACATCTAGATGATTCATATATGAATGATGAAGAGGTCTACATGATGTAGAGGCTCTGTATAAATTTGTATCTGAAAGATAAATTGATGTTTGGTTAAACATCAGAATGCCAGTCTCTTAATGATGAAAATGACCATTTTAACCCCAATTATTTCTGCATGCAATTTAAACATCTTGCAATATCCAAAATAGTAATCATACAACATTCAAATTCATAATGTATGGATCCTTAGATAATACTATAAGAAGTTTTATAACAATCTCACAATAAATGGTTCAAAGGGTAACAATCATGGTTAATTAATTAGTGGGTCATACAACTTCTGAAACATTAGTGGATCTGTTTTCTTGGTGCTATTTTCCATTATAACTCGTCTTGTTGCAGTGGAAATGGAAGAACCTTTGGGCACACTTCTCTTGCTAGTTGTTTCATCGCATATTAACAAACAAGTTGAGAATCAAACCCAGATAGAGAAGCAAGAACATAACAGAAAAATGAATTTCATACAAGCCCTAAAAAATCGAACAGCAAGAACATAAATCAAATACCAATTTCATAAAAAACCAAACAGAATATGTTTTAGGGCCGGAAAAAACGAACAAAAAGAATGGCCTCAAAAAACGACCAAAAAGAAAAAAAGAAAAGAAAACTTATCGGTGGAGGGAGGCGTTGAGGGGGGAGGTGATGAAGGCGAAGGCAACGAAGGTGGAGCTACCGGAGGCTGGCCGGGGGAAGTGGTCGGCACCTAAGGGAGAATGAAGGCGGAGTCTTGTGTAGCGGGGGAGAAAGAAAAACCAAAGGCAGACGTGTTTTTTTTCTTAGGGAAAAGGGTATTAGAAGTCTTTTTTTTCATTCAGATTCCTCGTAAACTCTTTCCGATTCAGACCATATTTTGTCACATCTGATCGGTTAAGAGGGTAAAGAAGTTTCAACCAAACACTCTGAATCTGAACGATCTAGAGTTAGCCTCTTGATGGGATGATTAAGAAGAGAAACAAACAACCCCTGAGTCCTTAATAAAACACCTAAATGAGATATTAAGTCTAAGATCCAGCACAACATCCAACAAAATGGAAGAGGGATGTCGTAATCCAACTTGCAGAACATTTGAAGGTAAGTGAATGATGATTCACTAATTTGCCACCATGAAAAACGAAAATGGAATTTAAGTTTTAAATGTATTGAGAACTCCTAGATCTTTTGAGATTCAATGAGCTTTTCAATATCATGTTTAAATCTCGATATGCCCCTCGATTTGTGACTGGGATGCCAAGGATCACAAAACAGGGTGTGAATAACCATGCAAATATACATGGTGCCCCCAATGCTACAGTCACCTATTTGATGTGTCGGTTAACCACACACGCTCCATCAAATTATATCAAACATCGAGTCACCCTTTGCCACCATTACTTAGAACCCAATTAGTGTGCTGGTTAACCACACACGCACCACTAACGTCTTAGCAAGGGTACAAAGTGTAAATTCATGGAATTGCATCAAATTCACTTTTGCCTAAAGTAACTAAGATTTGGAATTTTTGTAAAACATTTAGCTACTTTATTTTTCATTATACTTTTAATGAGGTGAGGGTTTGTCCTATTCTACCCATTCGGCTAATGACCCTCCACCAATCAAGGAAGCAGTGGGTGAGAGTGGACACCCATTAAATGACCATTTTATAGATCATAACCTGATACGCCTTATAGATCGGCTTCGTGAATGAGGCCTACTAACGGTAAGACTAGCATTTAAGTTATACATATATAATATTAGACTTTTAATGTTATACATAGTATAAGGGTGTATTTTACACTTTTAAAATAGGGTTTAGGTCATTTTTGGTCACTTAACTTTTGGTTTTGTACTCATTTGGTCACTTAACTCTTTTTATGTTTTAAAAGGTCATCAAACTTTTGATTTTGTGTCAATTTGGTCACTTAACTTTTGGTTTGGTCACTTAAGTTTTAGATTTGTGTTCATTTAGTCACCTAGCTTTTAAAATTGTGCTTATTTAGTGACTAAACTTTTGAAAAAATTTAAAAGTTTAGTGACTAAATGAGCATAATTTTAATAGTTAGGTGACTAAATGTGACCAAACCAAAAGTTAAGTGACTAAATGAGAACAAAGCAAAAAGTTTGATGACCTTTTAAAACTTAAAAATAGTTAAGTGACCAAATGAGCACAAAACCAAAAGTTAAATGACCAAAAATAACCTAAACCCTTTAAAATACTAGGTGGTTTAATTTCATAAATTACACTTTTAATTTAATTAAATATTAACCATATCATTATGGATTTATTAACTCTGTATTAATTATACACTTAATTAATTTAATAAAACCATAAGGGTGTAATTTGAACTTTTCAAAATTAAGGTTTTCGAATTTAACATTTTAAAATTAAACTTTTAATCAAAATTTAAATTCCAAAACTTGATGGTAAGTTTTGAAACTTTTCAAAACATAAGCAAGAACATTCTAAATCAAACTACAAATAATAATAATTAACCAATTAATTAGTAATTATCTAAATATGACCTAATTCAATTTCTTGCAAGATAATCTATCAAATAATTCAAATAAATCAAGTTTATCGTATAAGGCAATGATTATCTAATTAATTTGACAATTATCTTCTATTTTGGTAAGGATATCTTTTAAAGTAAACAATCAATTTAACCTAATCCCTTAAATCCTAAAATTCGAAATTATGGGATGGGATAATTCAAAATCTTTAATTACCAAATTTAAACACTTAAAAGATAATTACAAGATATGACATTTATCCAAAACCCTAAAAATAGGATCTTATCTTGGGCGACGAGGGAAATTTCAAAATTCAAGGGTTGGATAACCCTAGAATTCGAAAACTTGGAGGCTAAGGAAAGGGTTTGGGAAACCTTAACCAATTTTGAAATCTTGGAGGCTAAGAAAAGGGTTTGGGAAACCCTAACCAAATTTTGTAAATCAGGGTTCAAGAACCCTAATTTCAAAAATTCATGCCTCCTAGGGTTTATTAGCCATAAACCCTAATTTGTCAAGTTCATATACTTGTATAATGCTAATTGAAAACAAACTCCAATGGCTCTGATACGACTGATGGGTTTTATACAAACAATCCTATGTGTGCATGCAACCCTAGAGTTGGATCTATGTTTTCACTATTAGTTATACAACATTATGAACATGTGAAGAACCCTAACAAGCTTCTAAGGATTTCGAAATTCACAAAGAAAGATGAAATACATACCTCTTGTTGTTATATTGTAATAACAACTTAAATCTTGAATCTTCTTGTCTTTGAAAGCAAGTACCACAAGTGTAGTACCTCTAATGGTTCACAAACACCAAGAGCAAATGGAGAGGCAAGAGAGAAAGAGGAGAGGTATGAAATTCGGCTCTAGGAACCCTAGATCAATGCATGGACAAATTTCATATGTCAAGGGGTGTTTATGTAGGTGTAGGGATTAGGATTTTAGTCCTTATCCTTATCTGGTTGCTTGCCCACCAAGCAGCCCAAAGGATAACCCTAGAAACCTTATCATGGACGATTTCTAAGGCATTATCCCCTTTAATTCATCCATCCTATCCTATAGGGCATTCATTTCCCTACTTTGCAATTATCACATAATTACAGTTCAGTCCCTTAGTTTAGTTAACTTCTTTTAATCACAAAATAAATTCTTAATTAATTCTTGACCAATGTTTACTAAATATGATTTCCCCTTTAATATATTATTCATATAATATATTAATAAACCATAATAACCTATTTCTGTATTATTTCTCCAGTCAAGTTGCTTTGGTGAAGGCAACCCAAAAGGACCATGCACAATCGGGTCAAGTACTTACCAAATATGGTTACGGGCTTAGACACTAATCCAACAATAATATCATATCATAAACATATTGCTCACATAATGGCATATCATAACCATACATGTCACATAATAACATATCATAAACATACTGCTAGGCATGCATGGGTTTTGTCCACCCCTTTGGTATCTTTTAATCGGTAACTGGGGACTATTCCACCCCTACTACTACTAACACATATCTCATAGCATCCCAACACAATAAGCATATCAAATAATGGCAACCAGATAATTATCACAAAGACAATCATCTCAAAAATAATTACCTACTGGTGGTCCGGTACCCCTACAGGAAGGTAACTCACCTCACACTGCTGGAGTCCCATAGACATAACCCCCAGCTGCTGGATGACAGATTCCTTATCTATCTACATCAAAACATCACCCAATTAATAATTGGCTTCCTACACATAACCATAAATACATACTTGGGGTTAAATACTACTTTACCCCTAACTTAGCTTTATTCAAGCCTAAGACCCAAAAGTTAACTATTAGTCAAAGCTCAACATATGGCCTAATTTTCCAAATTGAGCCCAAACCTTTACAAGGTCTTACCATAAGGCCCAACCATTTAGTATAGTACAATATTCGACATTCTAATGGCCCAATATCACATAATCATAAAGGCCCAAACTATGGACCATCTATGGCCCAATTTTCCAAATTGGGCCTAACTCCTCATATGGGCCTTACCTCAAAGCCCATTAATTATTCTAATCCATTTGCTTGATCTTGGATGGCTCCTTAATAATCCAATCACCAAGGCCCAATAAAAGTCCCAACTATAAACCCGAGGGAAATTAGGCTTTCACAAAATATGACGATTGGGGTTAAGTGTTTCTCACTTAACCCATTAAGGACTTAACCCACTAAGGACTTAATCCACTATGTCCAATATTGCTTAGATTAATTTCTGCCAATGATTATTATTTAATATTTCAAGTTATTAAATAATTCTCATGTGTGTCCCGATAAATTCTCAAAATTAGGGTTTTATTGGCATTAGGGTTTTCCAACCCATATTCTAGCCGATTTATCATTTTGTTGGGCTTTTAGGTCAATTATAGCTTTATTGGGCCTATTAGACCCACTAGAATATCATTAAGCCCATTATGGTTTTATTGGGTCAGTTAGGGTCCATTAGGGCTTACAAGTCCCATTAGGGTTTCAATCACCCTAAACAAATCAAACTCAACGAGGCAAGCACACCCCCACCCGACACGGCAGCCGGTGGCGGCAACCACCACCCTAAGGTGCTGGTTTTCAATTTATTTTATTATTCCATTCTCAAATTACATTTACAACCCAAAAATAAACACACTATAAGTGTAACACTAGTCAAAATAGGTCAAAACAATCACATGTGATTATACCAATCATGTAATGTCATTTTATTAAACTAGTAATGTAGTAAACTCAATATTTATTTCATGATAATTCTAATATAAATATGAACTTTCATATATACTTTATAGTATAAAATAAAGTATACGTCCATACGATTCCAAAAATAAAGAGAATATCTAAATCTGACTTTGCATGAAGAAGTTATGATAAACCGAACACTATAAAATCTCTATAACATAATGAATTTAAAATAGGCTTAGAATTAGCTATTGGAGTCTAAAAGAGAGTTTTAGTGCTCATAAATACCTACGCATGCATATAAAGAACGTCAAAAACGGAGTTCGTATGCAATAGTTATGGCCTTGCGAAGATGCAGTTGTCAAAACCCTAATTTGATTCACGACGTGAGAATAAAAAATTCACGATGTGAGGAGTCAACAGACACTAATCAGAGCTAGAAAACACGCGTTAAGGCTATGGGATGACTCATGGAAGTTCACGACATGAACCTATCATGTTCACGACATAAATGGCCCAGAACACCCTATAAATAGCGATCAAAGCTCATTCAATCCTTACAACTTCTCCTTTCATTCTCACTTGTTTCCGAAGGCCGTTTTCCCTTCCCGAGCTTGACTACAACGAGCCTCTGGCTGTTTAGATTCTATAATCACGCTAATAAGGTGAGTTTCATGGCCCCACTTTCTAATATTTTCTGGAGAAAACGCATGCTAAATATTGAATAAAAGTTAATATTATGTTTATATGATAGTATGTTCGTATCAACATATATAGTTATATTAACCGTGATATACTTGTTTTGCCTCATATATCCCTAAAGTATATATGATAGTTTTGAAACATACAACCATCGTAAACTTTTTAGCATGTTATTATACAAATGTAGACCCTGAGTTATACTCGGGAGTTCTATATATACTATGTGTGATATAGCCTCGATGCAATACTCGAGAGTTATATATATTGGTTTCTAAGTATGTTATTATTGTTGGTTTGATGTCAAGATAAAACCTACTTTTATTTCAAGTTATAACTGTTATACTCCTAAATGTTATGAAATTAGGAGAAATGTTTAAAAGCATAGTCTAGTAACTTAGGGTTTTAGACTCGAAAATGCTTTTGTTGTTAGAACTATAGAACGTCGTCAAAGTCTAACTGAGCTACTCTATTCATC
The DNA here is from genome assembly GCF_052625555.1 of Lactuca saligna. Taxonomy (NCBI): domain Eukaryota; kingdom Viridiplantae; phylum Streptophyta; class Magnoliopsida; order Asterales; family Asteraceae; genus Lactuca; species Lactuca saligna. The sequence goes on from NC_136420.1 coordinate 331,143,022, forward strand.
ATCTAAGATTGGGGATCTTAGTGAAAGTCCTCTGACCTGTATTCGTTAATCTCGTGTGAGCGAGGAATTCGTGTATAAATAGTATACGGTTTGACCACCCCACTTGAGATTGTTAGCTACAGTCAACCAAAAGAGAGTGATGAACTATCCTTTTATTTGTTATTGTTCTAGCGTCGATGAAACGTGCGGAAACTATCGCAAGGTGTAATCCTTGTGCTACCGCAAGGTGTGATCCTTGTACTACTTCAAGGTGTGATCCTTGTACTACCGCAAGGTGTGAAACTTGTACTACCGCAAGGTGTGATCCTTGTACTACCTTAAGGTGTAATCCTTTTACTACCGCAAGGTGTGATTCTTGTACTACCGCAAGGTGTGATCGTTGTACTACCGCATGGTGTGATCGTTGTACTACCTCAAGGTGTAATCCTTGTACTACCGCAATGTGTTATACTTCTAATAATAATAAGAGGTATAAAACTAAGTCATACAGTCGCAGTTACAGACTCATGGTAGAACAACTGTAGAAGCATTATACTTTGTCGATATACAAGTATGAATGTTAACTGTAAGTTTCCCAAAGACTAATACTCTAAGTATAAGAATCTAGTAGGTATATTACTTGTATATTAAGTAGACAACTATACATATCCTACTTACTCGTACAGAATTGAAATAGATTCATACGTAATGGTTTTACTCGTACAGAATTGAAATAGATTTATACGTAGCAACATAGTTTGTATGGACTTACAAACATTTATACTTATACTCTAGGTTCAAAGAATGTTTAGGTATAACACTTATTTGGTAAGTAATCCATTATACCTAGGATATATATACTAAATGTTTGAGAGTCAAAATGATACTTTCAAAACTATACTTTTGAAATTGGAAAATGTATTATTTTTATATGGAGTCAAAACCTGTGGACTCACCAACTTTATGTTGATGTATTTTAAAATGCATGTGTTTTCAGGAAGTTGATAACTATGATACGAGAAATGACGTTACACTGCCCGATGTTTCCGCCGATGGCTGGGGTGTGACTGATTGCCACGTCTATAGTTTAGGGCTTACTCTGTTAGGTTTAGGTATATCCCTTAACCTACAAATAAAAAGTATTATTAAGTTATACTACTGAAGCACTGCTTATGGGAGCGGTGACAAGGATAGACATATCGATTTGGGTTGCTGGATTTCAGAACGGCTATATGCTAAAATGATCCTGCCCTTTCGAATATCCTGACTGGCCGGTGCCTTATCAGCTAGACCTGAAGTAATAAACAATAATTACTATTTCTCATGAATATAGCAAACACAAAGGTATAGAGTTACATATGAACTTAGTCCCGCCATGAGAACACATGTATAAACCAAAAATATAGAAAACCCAAACCCTCGATAAGAATTCAACGCAAGGTGTGATCCTTGTACAACCACAAGGTGTGATCCTTTTACTACCACAAGGTGTGATCTTTGTGATAATAACCAGAGGTATAAAACTAATTCATACAGTCGTAGCCACAAACTCATGGTAGCGTAACCTTAGAAGCATTATACTTTGTCGATATACAAGTATGAATGTTAAGTATAAGTTTCCCAAACACTTATACTATAAGTATAATAATCTAGTAGGTATATTACTTGTATATTAAATAGACCACTATACCTATCCTACTTACTCGTATAGAATTGAAATAAGATTTATACGTAGCAACTTAGTTTGTATGGAATTACAAACATTTATACTTATACTCTAGGTTCAAGGATTGTTTAGGTATAACACTTATTCGGTAAGTAAACCATTATACCTAGGATATATATACTAAATGTTGAGAGTCAAAATGATACTTTCAAAACTATACTTTTCAACATGGAAAATGGATTATTTTTATATGGAGTCAAAACCTGTGGACTCACCAACTTTATGTTGACGTATTTTAAATTGCATGTGTTTTCAGGAAGTTGATAACTATGATACGAGAAATGACGTTACACTGCCTGATGTTTCCGCCGACGGCCGGGGTGTGACAGATCGGGGGAAAACGCATGCTAAATATTATATATATGTTATTATTATTAGTATCAACGTAGATAGTTATAATAACCAGAATATAGTTATTACATATCTGAAAGTATACAACTATCGTAAAGTTGTTAGCATGTTATTGTTATAGTAGTATACTAATGTAGATCTTGAGTTATACTTAGGATTCTATATATATGTTGTGTGCGATATAGTTCCGAAGTTATATTTGGAAGTTCTATATGTCAAGTTATAAAGTTTGATGTTATTATTGGTTTTATGTCAAGATAAAACCTAGTTTTACTTCAAATTATAGCTGTTATACTGCCTAAATGTTATGAAGTTAGGATTAATATTTAAAAGTATAGTCTAGTAACTTAGGGTTTTAGACATGAAAATGCTTTTGTTGTTAGAGCTATAGGAAGCCACCAAAGTCTACATGAGCTACCTCATTCATCAACTAAGATTGGGGATCTTAGTGGAAGTACTCTGACCCGTAACCGTTAATCCCGTGTGAGCGGGGAAGTCGTGTATGAATAAGAAACGGGTTGACGACCCCACTCGTGGTTGTTAATTACAACCCAGGACAAGCGAGTGACGATTAGTTCCTTTTATTTTTATTCTGACGTCGATGAAGCGTGCGGTGTTGTTTCTCATGGTAAATCATGAATGTATTGTTTCTCATGCTAAATCATGAGTGTATTGTTTTGTCAGAGGTTTTGTTATCAAGCAGCGGTTACGGACTCATAGATGCAAGTTATTAGAAGCATTATACTTTGTTGTTATAGAAGTATTAATGTTAAGTATAAGTTTCCCCCTACTTATACCCTAGGTACTACTTGTATATTAAGTATATAATTATACCTAACACACATACTCGTATAGAATTGAAATAGATTTATATGTAGCGGTTTTACTCATATAGAATTGAAATAAGATTTATACGTAGCAACTTTCATTTGTATGTAATTACAAACACTTATTTTCATAGTATATGAGTCTTATAGGTATATACTTATTTGATAAGTAAACTTTTATACCTAGGATATATATAGTAAATGTTGGAGAGTCAAAATTTTACTTTCAAAACTATACTTTTGAACTTGGAAAATGTATTATTTGTATATGGAGTCAAAACCTGTGGACTCAACAACTTTATGTTGATGTATTTTAAAATGCATGTGTGTTTAGGAAGTTGATAACTATGATACGAGAAATGACGTTACACCGCCCGGTGTTTCCGCCGACGGCCGGGGTGTGACAGATTTGTGAACTCACCAACTTTATGTTGACGTATTTTAAATTGCATGTGTTTTCAGGAAGTTGATAACTTTGATACGAGAAAGGACGTTACACCGCCCAGTTTTTCCACCGACGGTCGGGGTGTGATAGATTGGTATCAGAGCTATTAACTATAGTAAATTAGTACTTTCTTAGGAAAGCACGACTATAGCTTAAGGCTTACTTTGTTAGGTTTAGGTATATTCCTTAGCCTACAATGTAAAGTATTATTAAATATTTTACTGACGGAATACGTACGGGAGCGGTGACAGGATAGACATGTCGATTTGGGTTGCTGGATTTCAGAACGGCTATATGCTAAAATGATCTTGCCTACCGACTGTCCTGATTGGCCGGTGCCTTATCAGCTACACCTGAAGTAACAAACAATAATTAATAAAGCATGAATACAACAAATAATAAATATAGAGTCATATATGAAGACTCAAACCCGCGATGAGAATACACTTAAATACCCGGAATGTTTTTGATCTAAATGATTTAGATTAGATATTCCAACTAAAGTTCATGTGTGCATAGATCTTATCACGACTAGGTGTGGGTGTACAACTATATTTTATTATGATCAGATCATATGAACTATTTAAATTGGGAGTAATATTTGATAGACTAAACACTTGGTGATCTAAAATTTATAGGAACTAAACAAAATGTCTAGATGAAGTAGTGCTCATCTAAACCTGAACCAATGACCAGAACCAGAACAACAACAACCGCAACCACCACCACCAGAAACAAACCCAACAATAAGTTCAGTAGAACTTGAAGAAATTATAGCTCAGAGAATCGTTGTAGCTCTTGAAAATGTCACAAGAGGAGGAGTTAGAAACGAAGGCAATGTAAGGACCGCCAGAATGTGTACCTACAAGGATTTTATGAATTGTAAACCTAAGAGCTTCCATCGAACGGAAGGGGTTGTTAGCTTGACCCGATGGATTGAAAAGACAGAATCGATATTTCAAATAAGCTTCTATCTTGACGAATGTAAGGTACGATTTGCTGCGTGTACCTTCGCTGATGCAACACTTACATGGTGGAACAACCATGTGAATACAATGGGTATTGATGCTGCCAATTCCATGCAATGGGAAGAGCTGAAGAGGATGCTAGTAGAGGAGTATTGTACCAGGGAGGAAATACATAAGTTGGAACAAGAATTGTGGACCCTAACCGTGAAGGATTCAGAAATAAATGCTTATACTGCTAGATTCAATGATCTTGTGGTGATGTGTCCGGCACTTGTAACCCCAGAATACAAGAAGATTGAGCGATATATCTGGGGTCTAGCATCGCAAATCAAAGGAATGGTGATCGCATCGAAGCCTACAACATATGATAGTGCAAAGCGTATAGCTCATCAGCTAACCAGCACAGAAATCCAAGTCGGATTTATAGCTGAGTCTCCCGAATCTGGAATGAACAAGCACAAATTTAATGGGAAGAATCCCATACAATCACCTGAGGAAAGACAAGATGTGGCAACTAATTATGCAGCCACAACGACAATACCCATGCAACCATGGAAGTATGCTGCAAAACTCCCATGGTGCACTCAGTGTAATCGTCATTACCTAGGTAATTGTTCATGGTGCAATCAATGCAACCATCAGCATGCAGGTGACTGTTATGTTTACATGAAGTGCAAAAAGAAGGGACACACTGCTAGTTACTGTAGGAGCACAACAACTACAACAAAAAATCAAGGAACAAACATGAGAACCAGCTGTGATGGAGGAAGAGCGTGTTTTAAGTGTGGTGAAATTGGACATATCAAGAAGGAATGTCCAAAGTTAAGGAGTTAAGGAAGTTAGGTTGTGGTAGGTCAATTGCAATAGGAAGAAGGAAAACTATCTAGTACCTTCGGTGGTATCTAGTTAAAAATAAATTTCGGGACTAAATTTTATTAACGGGGGGAGAATGTAACACTAGTCAAAATAGGTCAATAACAATCACATGTGATTATACCAATCATGTAATGTGATTTTGTTAAACTAGTAATGTAGTAAACTCACTATGTATTTCACGATAATTCTAATAGAAATATGAACTTTCATACATACTTTATGCTATAAATCAAAGTATACGTCCATATGATTCCAAAAATATAGAGAACATCCAAATCTGACTTTGCATGAAGAAGTTATGATAAACCGAACACTATAAAATCTCTATAACATAATGAATTTAAAATAGGCTTAGAATTAGCTATTGGAGTCTAAAAGAGAGTTTTAGTGCTCATAAATACCTACGCATGGATATAAAGAACGTCAAAAACGGAGTTTGTATGCAAAAGTTATGGCCTTCCGAAGATGCAATTGTCAGAACCCTAATTTAACTCACGACGTGAGAATCAAAAATTCACGACGTGACGAGTCAACAAAAACTAATCGGAGCTAGAAAACACGCGTTAAGGCTATGGGATGACTCATGGAAATTCACGATGTGAGCCCATCACGTTCACGACATGAATGGCCCCAGAACACCCTATAAATAGCGATCAAAGCTCATTCCATCCTTACACCTTCTCCTTTCATTCCCTCTCATTTCCGAAGGCCGTTTTCCCTTCCCGAGCTTGACTACAACGAGCCTCTAACTTTTTAGGTTCTATAATCACGCTAATAAGGTGAGTTTCACGGCCCCACTTTCTAATATTTTTGGGGGAAAACGCATGCCAAATATTGAATAAAAGTTAATATTATGTTTATATGATAGTATGTTCGTATCAACATATATAGTTATATTAACCGTGATATAGTTGTTTTGCCTCATATATACCTAAAGTATATATGATATTTTTGAAACACACAACTATTGTATACTTGTTAGCATGTCATTATATTAATGTAGACCTTGAGTTACTCGGGAGTTATATATATATATATATATATATATATATATATATATATATATATATATATATATATATATATATATATATATATATATATATATATATATATATATATATTTATTTATTTATTTATTTCTAAGTATGTTATTATTGTTGGTTTTATGTCAAGATAAAACCTGGTGTGGTATATCTTATTATTGTTGGTTTTATATCAAGATAAAACCTAGTTTTACTTCAAGTTATAGCTGTTATATTGCCTAAATGTTATGAAATTAGGAGAAATGTTTAAAAGTATAGTCTAGTAACTTAGGGTTTTAGGCTCGAAAATGCTTTTGTTGTTAGAACTATAGAACGTCGTAAAAGTCTATCTGAGTTACTATATTCATCATCTAAGATTGGGGATCTTAGTGAAAGTCCTCTGACTTGTATTCATTAATCATGTGTGAGCGAGGAAGTTGTGTATAATTAGTATACGGGTTGACCACCCACTTGTAAATGTTAGCTACAGTCAACCAAAATCGAGTGACGAACTATCCTTTTATTTGTTATTGTTTCGGCGTTGATGAAACGTGCGCAAACTACCACAATGTGTGATCCTTGTACTACCACAAGGTGTGCTCCTTGTACTACCGCAAGGTGTGATCCTTGTAGTACCGCAAGGTGTGATCCTTGTACAACCTCAAGGTGTAATCCTTATACTACCGCCATGTGTGATCCTTGTAATAATAACCAGAGGTATAAAACTAATTCACACAGTCGTAGCCACAAACTCCTGGTAGAACAACTTTAGAAGCATTAAATTTTGTCGATATACAAGTATGAATGTTAAGTATAAGTTTCCCAAAGACTTATACTCTAAGTGTATAAATCTAGTAGGTATATTACTTGTATCTTAAGTAAACCACTATGCCTATCCTACTTACTCGTATAGAATTGAAATAGATTTATACGTAAAGGTTTTACTTGTATAGAAATGAAATAATATTTATACGTAGCAACTTAGTTTGTATGGAATTACAAACATTTATATTTATACTCTAGGTTCAAGGATTCTTTAGGTATAACACTTTTCGGTAAATAAACCATTATACCTAGGATATATATACTAAATGTTTGAGAGTCAAAATGATACTTTCAAAACTATACTTTTGAATGTGGGAAAAATGTATTATTTTATGGAGTCAAAACCTGTGAACTCACCAACTTTATGTTGACGTATTTTAAATGTCATGTGTTTTCAGGAAGTTGATAACTATGATACGAGAAATGACGTTACATCGTCCGGTGTTTCCGCAGATGGTCGGGGTGTGATAATAAGGGAAATAACACACACACAAGCACCTTGTGGTGGTCGGTGGTGGTAAGTGGTGGTGGTGGCTGTTCTCAAGAGTTCTTGCCAAATAACACCACACTAATAATGGAAACACACCCAAAAACACTTCAGCTTCACGAGTCCTCGAACTCAGCCACCATTTCACAGTGGTAGGCGGAAAATCTTGGTCTTCAACGGAGCGGCAGCGGTAGCGTCAATGACCGGGGAGGTTGCCAGGCGTAACAGATTAACATCCAGTGATGGTTAGTCTTCCACAAGAACAGTAGTGGCGCGACGTCGGAAGCATCGCAGTAAGGCTATGGTGGTTGGAGAAACGCCGACGACCATAGAGAGACGTGTATGCGATGGACGGCGGAAGGCAGAAGAAGAAGAAGAAGAAAGGTGGAGCGGGGTGGCGGAGATCGTCGGTTTCGGCTTCATCAACGATTGTGCAAGGCAGCAATAGCGACTACAGCGGAAGCTCAGTGGTTCATGCTACTGGTTCTTGTTCCCTACATTGGTGGTCGGAGGTAGCAGCGACGCCGGAGATTGAAGAGGTGAATGGTGTCGGCTAAAGGGAGGCACAAGGTTGGAGGGTGACGGCTGCATAAAATGGTCGATAGGGTTAGGGTTTATTCCTTATATACCTAACGCCTTTAGGCATCTTTTCATAATGCCACAAATAGTCCCTCCCTTCACATTTTCCTTCAAATCAAGGCCAAAATTTACACTCCATCCCCTTGGCTCTAAAATTCCTTTCAACACAAGTCCAAAGAAATTACCAAACAGCCCCTAACATCAGAATTCTATTCATAAGTGGTCCAAAAGTTACATTTTAACCCCCATCTCAAGACTTTAATACATTCGAGTCCCGATAACAACCACTCCTATCAACTTACTATCACCTTAAAGCTAAATTAAAATAATATAAAATACATATCGGGGTTTTACGACCATTATTATTTATTTTATTCGTTTATTTATTTATTAAATAAATAGGGTGTTACACAAGCGCTTCTTTTAGGGGAGTCAGAAGCCGCACTCCTTACCGCTTTACGTTGTATCAGCTCGTGTGAATTTGACGATTTCATCCTCTCTTTCTTCACTCTACATGCTTTCTTTGTAATGCTTCACTCGATGGCCATTAACTTTGAAAGGGATCCCGTCTCTCGATATAAGCTCGATAGCTCCATGCGGGAAAACTTATTTGACAACAAATGGCCCATCCCATCTAGTTTGTAATTTGCACGGGAATAGCTTCAACCTTGAATTGAAAAGTAGCACCTTTTGTCCTTTATGAAATTCCTTATTACCTTTTAGTCTCATGTCATGCCACTTCTTAGTCTTGTATTTACATATTAATTAACTTGTGTATGCTTCATTTCTAAGTTCTTCAAGTTCATTCATTTGCATTAACCGATTAGTGCAAATTTCAGCGAGCTCAAAACTACACATCTTCAAAGCCCAATATGCTTTTTGATCTATCTCAATTGGTAAGTGGAAATTCTTTCCATAAACCAACCTATATGGTGTAGTACCAATACGTGTATTAAACGCCGTACGAAATACTCAAAGCGCATCATCAAGCTTATCCGACCACTCCTTTTTATTACTTCCAACCGATCTTTCTAAAATTCATCTTTAATTCCCGGTTTGTAACTTCAGTTTATCCATTCGTTTGGGGATGATAGCATGTTGAGAATCTATGGTGGACACCATATTTTTGCAACACCTTAGGCATTGATCATTTGCAAAGTGGGTGCCTCGATCACTAATTAGAGCCTTAGGAATTCCAAACCTTGAAAATAACTTTTTAAGGAAATGCACCAACACCCTAGCATCATTAGTGGGTAATGCTTGTGCTTCCGCACACTTAGACACATAATCGACTACCACCAATATGTATTTATTACCTTTTGACATTGGGAAAGGTCCCATAAAGTCAATTCCCAAAATATCAAATATCTCACACACTAGAATGCTATTTTGAGGCATCTCATTTTGTGATGAAATGTTTCCCGACCTGTGGCATGAATCACATTCTTTGACAAATTTAATAGCATCTTTAAAAATAGTGGGCCAATAAAAAATAGTATCAAAAACCTTTTTAGCCGTATATTGTGCTCCATGATGTCCTCCAGTGGGTCCGCTATGACAATGATTCAAGATTTCTCGACTTTCTTTCCCGAACATGCATCTTCTTATCATTCTTTCGAAAAAGGTATGGCTCATCCCAAAAGTAGTATTTGATTTCTGACAAGAATTTCTTCTTTTGTTGTCGGGTCAAATCCTTTGGAATATATTTACTTGCTAAATAGTTGCTAAATTTGCATACCATGGTACCTCTCCTGCTATGACCAAAAGATATTCTTCGGGAAAATCATCTCCAATCTTGTTTTCCTCTAACTCTTCCAAGTGCGGGTTCTCCAGTCTCAATAAATGATCGGAAGACACGTTCTCCAGTCCCTTTTTATCCCTTATTTCAATGTCAAATTCTTGTAGAAGCAAAACCCAATGTATCAATCTTGGTTTAGCATCTTGTTTACCAAAAAGATACTTAATGGCAGAATGGTCGGTTAAAACTATTGTTTTAGACAAAACCAAATATGGACGAAATTTATCAAAAGCATATAACACCGCTAGTAGTTCCGTCTTAGTAGTGGTGTAATTTTCTTATGTTGGGTTCAAGGTTTTGCTTCCCTAGTAAATAAGTTGAAAATGATTGCCAATTCTTTATCCCAAAACAGCTCCCACCGCGTAGTCACTAGAATCACACATGATCTCAAAAGGAAGACTCCAATTCGAGGCTACATTATAGGCATACTAGTTAACTTCTCATTCAACACTTGAAACGCTTCATGACATTCCCTGGAAATGTCAAATGGGGCATCCTTAAAAAGAAGTTGAGTTAATGGCCTTGTGATCTTCGAAAAGTCTTTAATGAAACAACGGTAAAATCCCGCATGGCCTAGAAACTCCTCACTCCTTTTACATTTGTTGGAGGTGGTAATTTAGCTATAGTGTCAACCTTCGATCTATCCATCTCTATCCCCAACTTTGAGAATTTGTCTCCCAATTAAGGACAAGGTTGGTCTTCTCACATCTTGCTAGCATTAGGTCCAAGTTGGACAAACAATCTTCAAATGAGGATCCAAAAATTAAGAAATCATCCATGAAAACCTCCATAAACTTCTCGATCATGTCGTGAAAGATGGCCATCATACACCTTTAGAAAGTAGTTGGTGCATTGCATAACCCAAAAGGCATGTGTCTATATGTTAATGTTCCACTTGGGCATGTAAAAGTGGTCTCCTCTTTGTCTTGCGGGTCAATCGAGATTTGAAAGTAACCCGAGAAACCATCTAGGAAACAGTAATAGAGATGACCAGATAACCTCTCGAGCATTTGATCGATAAATGGTAGTGGGAGGTGATCCTTTCATGTAGCATCATTAAGTTTTTGACAATCGATGCAAAAACACCACGTAGTCATTGTATTTGTTGGGATCAACTCGTTAGCTTCATTGGCAACTACTATCATTCCTCCTTTCTTTGGTACTATGTGGACCGGACTTACCCATGTGCTATTAAAGATGGAATAAATGATACCAACATATAATAATTTAACCACCTCCTTTTTAACTACTTCTTGCATATTAGCTTTGAGTCTTGTTTGGCGTTGCACAATGGGTTTAGCTCCATCTTCTAAGTTGATCTTATGAGAACAATAGGATGGACTAATCCCCTTAATGTCAGTGATCTTCCATGCTATGTCACTTTGTCTTTTCTTTAACACTTTCACGAGGCTTTCTTTTTTATGTTTTACTATATCGGAAGCAATGATTACTGGCTTTTGTTGTCCTTCTTCTAAAAATGCATGCTCCAGGTATTCAAGGAGGGCTTTCAGCTCAACTTTTGGTTTCCTGACATGTCGAGGTGTCACAGTTTTTAATTACGTTTCATGGAAAAATATTTTGCCACGACGTGTTCTTGTCACCACGTCGTGTTTCCTCTTCTGCCTTATTTATTGATTCATTATACTCACTTTCTTGCAATAAATTCTCCAATTCTTGTAAGTCGAGTTTAGGATCAAAATTTCCTTCTTCAAGCACCATAAATCCCTCAGTTTCTTCTTCTTTCCAACCCTCTAGCTCTTTTTCAAGTACTTCATCTAACACATCGATAGAAAACGTCGTATCATCACTTATCCTTGAATGTTTGATTGCCCGATTAACTCCAAAAGTAACCACTTCTTCTCCAACTCGTAGGGTAAGTTTGAACTCTCTTATATCTACTAAAGCTTGGGCTGTACTCAAGAATGGCCTTCCAAGAATGATCAGGACTTGCTCGTCTTCCTCCATATCCAAAACAATGAAATCAGCGGGAAAAACAAACTTGTCAACTTTTAATAGTAGGTCCTCACAAATACCCCTTGGAAAGGTCATAGTTTTATTGGCTAGATGGATAACCATGCGGATTGGTATTGGTTCGGGAAGATCAAGCTTCTTGAAAAACGAATAGGGCATCAAGTTGACACTTGCTCCCAAGTCGGCTAGAGCATGGCTTGTTGATAGATTCCCGAATTGGTATGGCAATGTTATACTTCCTGGATCCCCCATCTTCTTTGGTAGCATGTTGAGCATTGCAGCAGAGCAAGTTTCATTCAATACTACCTTAGATAATATCTCTATCTTCTTGCAGTTGTTAAAAGGTCCTTTAGAAATTTGGCATATTTTGGCATTTCGGCTAAAGCCTCAAGGAAGGGAATGTTGATTTCAAGAGACATTATGTGATCTAAAACCTCTGGTAATCTACAGCATGCTTTTCTGGAATTGCTCTACTCGGGAAATGCAATGGTGGACGGTATGGCTTTACATGTTCAACTGTCTTCTTTTCAGCTTCTTGCCACACTGTGGCATTTTCACCACATCGTGGTGATTGTCCAGATTCACTTCCTTGCTTTTCCTCTTGAACTTCCTTTTCTGCTTCTAGGTTATTTCTGTCTATTGGCGTTAAATGAGTAATAATTTTTCCGCTTCTAGTGCTGATGGCTTGAATATAAGCTCCTTTCGGGTTTTATTCGGTATTTCTCGGAAGTCCTCTCGGTGATCTTTCATTTAATTTGCTTGCTAGCTGCCCGAGTTGTTTTTCTATGGTAATGATTGAAGTTTGTTAATTCCTAACAAGTGATTACGTATTTTTAATCATCTCTTGTTGTTCCTTCAACATTGTTTGTTGTTGTTTGGTTGCTACTTCATTTCCTTCGTGCCTTTTCTCGGAAGTGGCTACAAATCGGGTAAGCATTGAATCCAAATAAGATTTCTTTTCCTCCGGGTGTTCTTCCCTTTGGTAGTAGCCTCTTCCTTTTTTTCATACTTTCTTTCTTGGACTTTTTATACTCATCACAAGGTAACCATTTTTCTTGGGTTTTCTCCAATCTACATCAAAACGATCACCGCTTGAGTAGAAAACTTGAACCTTCTGCTTTCCATTCTCATCTAGGTCACAATCTTTAGTCAAATGAGGCTCGTTGCAATTTTCACACCCAACCCGAATAGCATGGATTGTTTGATCCATTTTAGTCATTCTCCTATCCATGTTGTGCAACATTGCCAAAACTGCTGACATATCTTCTAAAGTCACATTAGTCGATCCCCTAGTTGCATCATTCATTGGATTATGATATTCTCCAGAGTTCTTAGAGAATTCTTCAATGAGTTGTTTTATCACCGGGGGTGGCTTCTTTGTGAGTGGTCCTTGAGAATCAAGGAGTTGTATGGTTGTTACGTTCACTCCATCATAGAAAATGGAGACTTCTTATTGACTGTTCATATCATGATGTGGGCAATTCCTTAATAAGCCTTTGTATCTCTCCCACGCCTCATATAGTGACTCTGCAGCTTGTTGTTTAAAGTTTGCTATGTTTTTTTTCAACTTTTCTATCTTTGATGGAGGGAAAAATTGATCAATAAATTCCTATTTCATCTTATCCCAAGTGGTGATGGATCCTGGAGGAAGTGATTTTAGCCAATCTTTCGTGGCCCCCTTAAATGTGACCGGTAACATACGAAGCAAGACAGTATCTCAAGCCACATTTGGAACATTGAAGTAGTCGGCTATGTTATTGACCTCATCTAGATGCTTGTATGCATCTTCGTGATCTTTCCCGTAGAATGGGAGCTCTTTAAGTTGGGTGAGTATGTGGCCCTTAAGCTCAAATTTGGTTGTTGTAGGAATCGCGGGTTGCACGAGTCCTGGGTCAGTATCGTCTTAAATCATTTTCTTCCATTCACCCATGGTAACTTCATCGATGTTAGCCATGGTGTTATCGAGTTCGGTTTCAAAGTCGCTTTCTTCTTCGGATTCAGAGGAGTAATTGGTTTCTTTTGGGAATGGATTTTCTTCAAAACTTTTAACCTTGCTTCCTTTACTCTTTTAACTGCTAGACTCACCCACTTTCTTGCTTTTATTCTTCCCAAAAACTGATTTAAGGTCTTTGAAAGGAGATTTCTTTGGTGGGTTAACGTCTTCAACGACTTTATCCTTTTTCTTTCTAAGAGCGGATTACGCGTCTTCAAATAGAGGAACCTGAGGTGTGTTTGATCCTCGGGTCATGTAACACCTATAATCAAAACAAGACAATGTGTAAAAAGAATAAACACAAAATCAAATTTCTACTACAACTATACCATGGCGTGGTAGAAAGCACCACGACGTGGTGATCCTACTAGAAAAAAAACTGAATAAAATTAAAACTAATATTAAACTGCAAGTAATCCTAATTAAATAGAGAAATAAAGCAACTAAAACTGGATCGTTCCCCAGCAATGACACCAAAAACTTGATGTATGTAAAATGTGTATATATTTTTATCCAAGTTTTAATTTATAAAAGTTATTTCCTTCACTAGACTATTAAACACACTAGGTAGTGTACCTAATCGTGCAATAGTATAGCAATGGTAAGAACGAGTGTCGAACTCAAGGAATTGTATTTAAACTACTTTATTTTACTACTAACTAATTACTTGTTAATTAAGAAAAGTTTTTTTCTTAGTTTTGCAAGGCTAGATACTTAAATTATCAAACTAACTAAAAAAAATCACTTAATTAAACTATCACTAAACTAAAGAAAGTAAACAAGTACGAATTAACCAAGGGTGAGCAAGAGACTTTTCGTTTAGCTTAGGATTTAGTTTCTATTATGGTTGATTTATGGAAATACAATGGATTTAGTTTCTGAAGTTACTGATTCCTAAGATTACAAAATTAGTATTCACCAATTTAATCCTTTAGCGAACTAGCTTACTTATTTGGTGATTAGACGGACAAACTTACAAGTTCACTAGTGTTCAGTTCGAATTGATTAGACTTATACTTAATCGACCAATTAGGTATATTGATTCAATTTAGTAGATGATTTGTCGTCATATATTAGCTCCTACACTCTTTTACCCACTTTTCTACTTAACCCTAGGTTTTGTTCAAAACTCTAGCCCTACAATTTTGCAAATCACAAGATCATAAGATTCAAATATAACTAAGATAGATGGTCAGACTAACGTAATCAAATTCAACACTAAGTAGAGAAAAATAGTTATCAAAATACGTGAGGTTCTTTAATAAGCTAAATCAACAAATACCAAAATATTTAAATCCAAACCATAAAATCAACCACAAATAGTCAACTCATCCTAAGCTAAACGAAAGTCATGAGTATTTAGCTCATGATTTCAGCAAACAAAGTCACAAAAAATGAAATTTATAGTAAAAGACATAGCTAAACCTAATGAATAATCGAAGTGTAAGTTCAACTGCTTCAATGCTCCTTCTTCCAAGGTTGTGAATGAAATCCTTGCTTCCTAAGCCTTAATTCCAGTGTTTTGCCTTCAAAAGTATTGAATTCTCCAGAGCCAAAAGTTCCAATTCGGTGGTTTGAGTGATCTATTTATACTTTTCCCAAAATCAGAGCACCACGTCATGGTAGATCCACCACATCGTAGTTATCGTGTTTATCCCGTATTCTCCAAGTCTTCTAAGCTTATCGGGATTCTTCAAGTTGCCACACCGTGGTGCTTTAATCATGACGTGGTAGGGGTATATTTTCTTCATTTTAGAATTTCGGTTCAAACTTTCAAATTCAAACATCCAACTTCTAGCCTCCAACTTCCTTTTTGCTCCAAACATGTCTTTTGGTCCCTACAACATAATTTATAACAAATAAAGTATATTTTGTTCTATTAAGGGCATAAAAGTAACTAAAGTATTAATATATGCTATCAAATTATGTTTATATATATGCACCTATCAGTTCCCCTTTTGGTTCCTCTTCTGGTTCCCCTTATGGTTCATCTTCTGGTTCCTCTTTTGGTTCTGGCTCTAGCCATCCTCTGTTCCCCCTGGTTGGGGAAGTAAGGATCTCCGGGGAGATGAAATCCAACCATAGAGTTTGCACAAAACTATGTGAATGCAGAAAAATGGATAGCATGCAAGAATACTCCTACAGTATTTTAATTGTTTATGTTTGAGTTTCTTACAACTTTATGGATACGAGGTTGGTAAGTTTCCAGATTCATTTCCCACCACGATCACTCACAGGCACATATTGGTCATATTTTGAATAAAGATAGTTGATCATACTATATTTACCCCCAATACGGTTACATAACTGCCCGAGTTTAATCGCGAAGTTCAATTTCTCTAAAGGCCTTTTTTTTCTTATTGTAATAATGCACACATAGGTATGTATTTTATTTTGTTCAGATTATTTTAGTCCCAATGTATTTATATTTGTATATCTTGTATGATTGGATATGCCATTTCACTATAAACATTGCTCTAATACGAATCTGTTACACCCTCGAACCAGACGGCAGAAACGTCCGGGGGTTGGGTGACTTCATCTTCTAATATCATCACAGTGTATATAATTGAATCAAAGACAACATCATCATCACACATGAAATATAACAACCACCATAGTTTAGATGAGTGTTATAGAAATGAATAGCTCGAACGTGTATCAAAAGTATAGTATATTTATTCCGTAAATTTATCGTGTTGTTAAACTCTATGTGAGTCGTTATAACCATGCTAGATATGACTGCTCTGCCTGTCATGACGTGTAACGCCTGTGTTTCTGGGCTTTTCATTAATAGCAATGTATTAGTCTACATTAACCTTTATAACCCATTTTGAACTAATAAGAATGTATTATTTAAGTATTATATGTTTTGTGCTTAGTTGTGTGGCTTAAATGAATTAAGAATAAAAATAAGCATCAAAATAAAATAGTAGATAAAGCCGATATCTTTGGATAATGTTGTAGTAGTTGAAACGAGGTTTCCGAATATATAAAGAATGCTGAAATCCGAGTTATAATGAAAAAGTTATGATCTGTCGAAGTTTCGCGATAGAACCGGCACGACGCCGAATGACGTAAAATACGAATTTAAGATAGAGCGATATCTAGCCTTAGTAATCTAAATGAAAGTTGAAGATATTTTTAAACCGAGAGTATGCATAAAAAGAACACCCAAATCTGACTTTGTATGAGGAAGTTATAATTTTATGAAGTTTCGACTTAGCAGTATGCAGCCCGAATACTCAATTTGAGATCCAGCGGTTTTTAGCCAAAACAATCTAAACGAGAATCAAAGATCTCGTTAATAGTAGTGAAACGATAAAAAGATAGGCAAAAACGGACGTCGGATGAAGAAGTTATGAATTTATAACGGAGTTTTCCTATCCCGGCCTACTAAAAATAATATATAAGTAATATATTTATAATATATTAAAAATAATATCAAAATTAGCCAATGGAGTCTAAACGAGAGTTGTAGATCATAATCTCACCTACGCTTCGATATAAAGAACATCGAAAACGGAGTTCGTATACAAAAGTTATGAATTTCTGAAGTTCGAGGCACGAAACCCCAAAACTGTCAGATACCACGACGTGGCAAGCAGTGCCACGACATGACAAGTCTTCTGATATCTCCTGGAGTTCCCCAGAAGCAACGTGCGATGACGCATGCAGTGACGACCAAGCCCACGATGTGGAAAAAGGTGCCACGACGTGGCAAGGGCAAAATTTTCCCTATAAATAGATTTGAAGGGCCAACGGTTTAGGGTTGTTATTTTCTCCCCTCTCTCCAGTTTTACCTCGATTTACGTGCAAGAAATATCCCGAAGCCCCATTATCATTGCGAGTCCCGAAGCCCGAAGATCCCGAGAAGAAAAGAGTTTCCAAGCCGACGCTCTACCACGAGGAGCCCGGTTTGTGTGAAGATCTTCCAGATCTACTGAAGAATACTACTTCTACAAGTCGTAGTGTTGTTCGATCATCTTCTGATCAAGTGAGTGTGTAGTTACTTTCTTCTAACGCATAATTATGAAGTATTTTATACGAAATACGTGTTATGTGTATAATTTGTTGTTATATGTGTGAATGTATATTCACTTTCTTCAATCTCACAGATATGATTTATTCTCTATGAAATACATGTTAGGTGTATGTGTCTCATCTGTTGTTTGGAATATGTATTGAATGAGAATGCTATATAGGTTTCAAAATATGTATAAAAATTATATATTTTTATCTACTAATATGTTGGGTAGAACATGGGTAGATATTTGTTGTGTGATAAACAGATGAGAGGCTTCGATGTTGTTTTTGATTCAGTCATCTAGTGGAATTTAGATGACGACCGCAGACTTTTCTAGATAGTCATGTGGAACGCTAGCAGGCTCGCCACTTGTAGGTGTTAATGAACTTGGGTGTTCATTCATTGTACTCCGTCCTCGTCATGGTTGCCTTAATTGACATATATTGTTGGGAAACCCCCGAAGCAAGTGTTGTCGCCCCGATGAAATATTCTTAGACTAGGTCCCTTGTGTTAGTTATTTTAGGGACGTAAAGTGAGAATAACGGGAATGGGTAATTGGGTTAATGTTGGTTGATGAAAATAAATTTAATTATTTATTGTGGGTTGAAAACCCTATATGCTCACCAGGCTCCCAAGCCTGACCCACTCAGTTTATTTGTATTACAGGAAGTGGCGCAAGGGCATAAGATGAATGAATCAGCAAGTTGTTTTGTTTATAAGTTTGTATATGTATATATTTATTGAATGACTTGTAATGTTATCGTTTATGCTTTATGGTTTGTATTGGAACATGACATCCCGAGTTTTGATTATATAATGAAAATACATTTCTTTATGAAATGCTTTGGTAAATATTATTTTATCACATTTTGTTTTTGGGAACAAATTCCTCAACTCTTTTAAATCAAAAGGATTTACTCTAAAATTATTCTAAAAGCATAAATGAAACCGGTCTTTTCTGGCCGTGATTTTGGGGATGTCACAATTCGTATCAGAGCGATAGTTTAAGCGAACTAGGAATTTGTAGGATTTCTAGACTTAAACTTAGAATGCTAAGTGAAGATTTTGAGGTGTGTGTCTGGTATGTTTTCGACACAAGCATTAGTTTATTTTAGGAAAATTGTCTAAAATGCCTTTATGTGATAAATGTTATATGTTTTCCATATATGATATTATTTGTTTGGATCTAGGGTCTCTTGCCGACCGGATCTGGAAACCTAATGTGTGTAGGATTCTAAGCATACATCTATGAATTTAGAACTAGCATGTAAACGTTTCGGAGTGATAAGGATGATTTGAATGTCTATCGTGAATGAGTATCTAATTTCACCTTATTCGGTGTATAGATCAAGAATGGAAATAACAAGAAGTGGTGTTGGAAATGCAAACGAGAACAGTAATCAGCCACCTATAATTGAACAAGTAGTTGTTGAAGTTGCTGCACCAGAACAGATCACCATGGCTGGAGTGCAAGACCTGATTCGGGCTATGATAGCCGAGAAAAGGGAAGAAATGCGACAGATGTTGCATGGAAATAGGGATAAACCTATCATACCCATTGTGGAACCCAAACTGATTCCCAAATAATCGGAGGAAGGGAACAATAGTCACATTGTGAGTCAAGTTAGGACTCAAGAAGAACGAAGGAATGATACTGAAAGGAGAAATAACCAGGATGGAAGGAATGATGGAATGGGATGCAAGTATAAGGATTTTCTAACATGCAAACCATCGACCTTCACTGGAAAGGAGGATCCGATCGGAGTCGTCGATTGGATATCGGAAATGGAGCTAGCCTTCATGACGTGTGGTTGCAGAGGCAAGTTGTAGACTACTTTCGCAGTACGTCAGTTCAGGGGTGGAGCTGTTCGTTGGTGGAACACTCTAGTGAAGACCCTAAGCCTTGTTGACCTAGGTAGAGTTCTTGGTGCAGTTCAAGCGCAAGTTCTGTTCGGCCCAAAATATGCTGGAGTTGGAGAACAAGTTTCTGGCATTGACAAAAGGCAGCATGTCAATCGACGATTACACAAACGCCTTCACCGCTAAGATGGAGTTTTCCTTGCATATAGTCCCAGACGAGTTGAGAATGGTGGACCGGTATGCGAAGGGACTCCCATGGGAGTACGAGGTGCCAATATGTCAGGCACATACTCTAGAGGTAGCTATCTGGGCTGCCAAATCTATTGAGAACATGATTAAGGGGAGAACTATCAACAAGGTTGAGGTTGGTGAGAAGAGAAAGTTTGAGGGAACATCTGGTTACGGTAAGAAAAGCAAATTTTCGAAATCTGATTCGAAAAATTTTGGTGGAGGAAAAGGAGGAGAAGCGAAGTGGGGTGATAAGTGCAAGAAGAAGCACTCGGGGAAATGTAGTGAGGATGTGACCTGCTACAAGTGTGGGAAGATGGGACATTATGCCAATAAGTGTCCGTCCAACAAGAGGATGTGCTTTGGATGTAACGAAGAGGGGAACATTTTGAAGGACTGTCTGAAAAAGAAAGAGGTAGTAAATGTTGGATTAATGTCTAAGTCCATAACTATAATTGGTAAGACTTGACTCGACCCAGCATGGTTCATTTGTGTTGCATGGCATCATGCACTTGGATAGACTATAATGAGAGAAATAAGACACTTATGGTTATTAATATATTATAAGTTCTAGTATATTAATAATAAGAATAATAAGATTATTTAATTAGTATTGATCAAGAATTAATCTAGGATTAATTAAGTGATCAAAAGAAGACTAATTAAATATATGGGTTGATTGTGTAATTCAACCATACTTGTCTAGTGGGCTAATGCTCCATGGATTATCTAGTTGGGCCAAAAACCCATATGATGCTCCATGGTGTATTTGAACCCATGGATCCAAGGAAATGGAAAGTCGTGACAATTAGGGTTTGCCCTAATTGTAACACTATATAAAGATATTATTCTTGAAAAAAATCGGCACCAGAGATAGTAAGAAAGGGCTAGCCGATTTTCATGAAGTGTAGAATTCTCTCAAGTTATTCCAAGTGTATTTGGTGTTGTGTGAACCATTTGAGGTGTCACACTTGGGGCACTAGGCACTCAAGCTTCATGAAGACATTCTACATCAAAGAGGTATGTATTCTATCTTGTTATATTGATAGCTTTGTATGCTAGATTAGGATAATACCTTGGATGTTCATATTTGCATGTATAATAGAGAAAACATAGATCCAAGGTATTTAGGGTTGCATGTACACTTAGGAGTGTTAGAATGCTCATAACCCAACAGTGGTATCAGAGCCTAGGCTTATTTTCTTGTTATACTTGCAAATGGAGCTGAAAAATCGAGTTTTGATGATGTCTGCCCAGCAGACTCGCCAAGTCCATGAAGGGACTCGACGAGTCCAAGGCAAAAAGCATCCAACTCGCCGAGTTGGTTAGTGCACTCGACGAGTTGGACCCCCAGACAGCATAAATTCGACCTTTTTGGTTGGAATTGGACTAGGAACATTACCCTAAGTTGTTTTTAAACTTATAAACATGTTTTTGATGTGGTAATGTTTATGCTAATCCAATTTCAAAGATAATTGTCAATAGATTCATGTTTTGTGTTAGTTTAAAGGTTAGACTAATTACATGAAAAAGTTTGATTTGAATTATCTTGTTCTTATGAGTTGCTTAGATTAATAGAAAAGTTGAGTGAAATAGTTGTTTTCAATCCAAATTAATCTAAGAGTTGATTCTAAAATGTGTTTTTGTAACTTGTCCTCAAGTTATATGAAAAGTCACATTTAAGTTTCATAAAACTCATAAAAGTTGGCAAAGGTTACAAAATGAAGAGTCTAGTTCTAATTAATTGGAGTTATGACTCCATAATTTGTCCTCAAGTTATGGAGGACCAAGAGTCTCTTCATTAAATAAAAAAAATAAAAAAAATAAAAAACAAATGCAACCTTAATTAATTCCATAAGTTATAAAATAAAGAAAAGTTAATTCTTTTATTAGTTTAAAGTCTTCCATAACTTGTCCTCAAGTTATGGAACTTGAAGAGTTTTTTGGATATAAAACTACTTTAAACACATAAGTTATGGAATTATTTAGTTTTGAATAGTTTCAAAACTTGCCCTCAAGTTTTGGAATTTGTAAAGTTTTCTCTTATGAATACTTTAATTCCAAGTTAGCCCTTATAATTTTAAAAGTTAAAATTCAACCCTTATACTTGATAATATTATAAGTTAATAATATATATATATGTATAAGAGTAAAGTCAGTCTTACCGCTTGTACGCCTCATTCACGAAGCCGGTCTATAAGGTGGGTATAAGGTTGTTGCCTATAAAATGGCAACTTAATGGGTGTCCACTCTCACCCACCGCTTGCTTGACTGGTGGAGGGTCGTTAGCCGAACGGGTTTGACAGGACTATAATTCTCCCTTCATTAAAAGTATTAATGATAAATACTAAGTAACTAAACTCTTAATAATTCCCAATCTTAGTTACTTAGGAAAATGTGAATAAGGTGCTAATCCATGAAATTACACTTTACACTTTGTCTAAGTCGTTAGTGGAGTGCGTGTGGTTAACCGGCACACTAACTTGGACTTAACAAGGTAGGTAAAGGGTGACTTAATATTTATCATAGTATTGATGGAGCGTGTGTGGTTAACCGACACATCGATTGAGGGGTAATTTTTTAAGGGTACCAAGTAATTTGCATGGTTACTTCACACCTTGTTTTGTGATCCTCGGCATCCCAGTCACAAAACCTGAAGGGCACACTCGAGATTGAAACATGCCATTGAACAGTTCAATGAATCTCAAAGATCAAGGAGTTTCAAATCCAATTAAAACCTAATAATACATTTCGTTTATCTTGGTGGAAATTGGTGAATCGTCATTCACCTACCTTCAAATATTTTATAGCTTGGATTACGGCATACCTCTTCTAAGTTATAAAAATAGTTTGTTGGGTCCTAGCCTTAATATTTAATATTGGGTGTCATATTAAGGACTTTAAATCAACTATCTTGAATATCTCCCAAAACATGTCTGGTTTAGACATTTATGATCTTCCCAAATCTCTTGAAACAAGCTTTCCTAAATGAAGATGATGTTCCATGGAAATCATACTTCTTTCACCTCCTCCAATTATTCTCCCTACCCCCCAATTTCTTGAAAAGTTTAAGGTCACTCGAGCCCTATTGGCAAGTAAAGGTCTTGGTGTGGTTCAATCACTTTCTAAGTCACATAGTGAGTTCAATCACTTTCTAAGTCACATAGTGAGTTCTTTTGGAACACATATGAAACAGACTATGACAAGACCCTTAATGATCTTATCTATTTGTTAAGATCAACTTCCTCAAAACTTGATGGACATTGACAATAGTGACATAGGAAATCCAGAAAAGCATTCTCTTCCCAATGGAAAGGGATCGGCCATAGTCAACTCGGTTGAACAAATGGTAAAGAGAAAATCTAAGTCTGTGATAGTCCCGTGTACTATTATCAAAGGGTCCATATGTTTATATTGCCAAAGGAAGGGGCACTAGTTGCGAAGCTTTTGAATTTACCTAAGGAGGTTAAAGTCAATATGTTTGACTCTATTTCAGGTAAAGTCCACTATCTAACTCTGGTAAGTTTCTATTCTGAGATTCCTGATACATGATGTGACTGGGTCACATGGTAATGTTTTAAGAATCAAAGAAAAGTGAAGAAACTTAAAGAAAGAATATGCTGAATCTGATCGTATAGATGGATTTCTATCGCGTAGTTTGAAGATCGGGTTCTTGAGCTACTTCTTAGGAGTTATGAGATATTGCTTAGGAATAGATAACAACAAGTTTTCATATGGATTGTAAGGATAAGTTTTTCCGCATAGTTTTAAAATAAAAGAAAAGTTTTGATTTTAGCTATTTTAAAATATCCTTACAATGGCATTTGAGGAAAAATTGTTGCTTATATGATTCCATTAATAGCAAGAGTGGAAATATGAAATTGATTCTTTCATTTGTGGTACTGTCTAAATTTACCAAATAAAGAAAGATTCTCATCACCCAAGTTTCAATTGGACCGGGACTTGGAATCATGCAAGTTGTATAGCATGATGAATGAGAACTTTCAAGTATTGGAAAAATTAAGACTAATTACTTGTTCACATGGATGTGTGAGTCAAGTAATGGACTAAGGGATCGAGTACATAGTCATCTGCACTGATTAAGTCCACCACAAAAGATATAAGGCTATTCGTCATAGTTTACTAAAGCTCAGTAAATATGATTATACTTACAAGCTTAAGTGTAACTCTGAGACATTGGAAAAGGTTTCAATGCATGGCAGAGCGGATAAGAAGAATCAAATTAGGCAGAAGGATAAAAGTTTCTCAAATCTAAAAAGATGGGAGAGTACTTTAGTATCAGTTTTGTGATCATCTTAATGATTAAGAAACCATATCAAAATTAGTTCTCTAAGGAAGTCTTAGTGCATTCTTATGACTAAGAAGAAGGGATCTTGAATTGTTGAAATGGTTAAATCAAGAAGATGACTCATACTTCGTTCCAATACAAGTCTTAGAGTCATACTCCAAGATTGTAATTTGAGTGACATGTCTTTAAGAAGGTTTAAAACACATGTCAAATGTAAGAGTAAAAGTGTCCTACTCTTGTTCATTTGAAGTTGGTAAGTTGTGATGTTTTGGATAAAACAAAGACCAACTTAGGCCAACTATGTGAAGTGTTTGTCTTGGTTAGAATCCACACTATCTCTTGGATGTTTGACAAGGGAGTCTTATAGGTCAAGAGGACAGTGGGAGTCTTAAAGGTCTTGAAAGTATCAAGAACTAATCAAGAATAAAACCTAAAGTTCTTCACTAGCACACGACTTGAGGTTTATAACCTATCGTGTTGACATAGTCTGTGCCCATTCCAGTTAAAGTTGAGTTCTTAGAGTTCTCAATTGGTTGCACAACAACTTGGAAGCAATGGCAGGCCCTTGAGCTGCCAGGTGGCAATAAATTAAGATTGAGTTCAATCCATATGATTTTGGATTTGTCATTATCCTTGTCTTGTGATTATGGTTTTGACAAACTCATATGGGTAGGAACTCCTACACCATTAAATCTAAGTGTCATAAGGTTTCTCTCCGATTCATGAAAATGATGGTGAGGAAACACTTTCACTAAGTAGATTTTAGATAGATAGCAATTGTGATATTTGCATTCTCAAAGTCATTAGTGGAGCGTGTGTGGTTTACCGGCACACTAACCTAGACTTGTGAGAAGTGGCAAAAAGGTCTAACCATTATGATTACGGCATCCCTCTTCATAATTGTTTAGACACACAAGTGTGCTATCTAAGGGAAGGTGTATGATTTTGATAAAGTTCTATCAAAACAATCCAGAATCAGAAATCTGAAATTTCATAAGAAAGTTAATAAAGTATTGATTTCTAGAAGTCCAGCTGATTTCTGAGTACATGTCAAAGCTAGTGGGAGCATAAATGTTATGCTAATAATCATCATGTTAGTGGGAGCATGTTAATTATGATAAAGATTGCAAGTTAGCAATGTTAATTATAGAAAACAAAAGGTTTCAATTGGGAAAAATTTGTTCTGCTATAATTAAGGGAGAGGAAATTATACTTCATCTCAAATCTATAAGCTTAGATCGTCAGGTTTTAATCATTTAGTCAAGGATATATATGAATTTCATGTTGGAATGGCTCAACATAAGGAAATTCTGTATATGGGTCCATTATTTGCGTTCTAAAATTCGATTATGATTACGGCATCCCTTTTCATAATCTTAATTATGAGAACTTGGCAAATAGAAATGGAAATGTTATAGCAAAAGACTGGTTTTGTCTTTATGTGAGACATCATGAATCGTGTTCCATATCCTTCGGATATAGGATCGATTACATGTGCTATAGTTATTCGTTCTAAAAGTTTCCAAATGCCTGGGGCATTTAGAAGGGAAAAGGTTTAGAACTGGATATGACTAAAAGGATTAAACAATTGTAGAGGACAATCTAAGGTTTACCAAAGATTGGTTGCTCAAGGACAGTTGGAAGTATAGTGATAATTCTGGAAGGACCATATTGACATAATCTGTAAGGAGGCAACTCTTGTTCAGAAGTGATAGTCAAAATGGAATTTGGAAATGTTTCAAAGTCAGAAATTTCAATCTATGTAAGATTAAGGAAACTTAATGCAAGAAGGATGTTTCCAAGGAGTTGATATCCTTTGGAATACTCTGTAATGATTGTTGCCAAGTCTTTGTGAGTTTGTGCATAATCGTTACAAGAGGATCAATGCATATAAGTTTAGAATCTAACAGATTTCAGTAAATGGCATGACTTTGGAATTCTTGCATTTGCAGTAAGGATTTGGGGGGTGTGAAAAGAGAATCATTGAAGTTATCTTCAATTGATCTAGTTCACAAAGTAAAGATCATAGACAAACATAGTATGCATACTTGGTGTGTGGCATGACTAGTGTTTAGAAAAACATAGTGTACATGCTTGGAGCATGGGACAACTATTGTTTTAAATTCAAGAATAAAGTTGATAGCTGAAACAGTATACAATGAATAATGTGTAATCATATGGTGATAAATAAAAGGTGTTTTATTTATGTTCATAGGTTTTGATACCATATTGGATTCAATTATTATTGTGTTTCACTTTGCATGTTTTGACTTCCCGAATAAACTAGGTTATTCTTCCGGAATGACTAAGTTATTCAAACCATCCACAGTCGGTCATATGTTGGAAGTAGATATGAATTAAGACTGTCATGGGTTGGCTTGTAGAGGTCTAAGGTGTTGGACAAAGGGCTACAACACTCATGAGTGCTCATAAGTTCTAAGTATTGGATTTAACCCGCACTCATTAGAATCACTTCATGGATTTTATCATGAGTGATCATGAGACGATAATATCTTATATTCTTCAAACCTAGAGATATGAGTTGTTACTATGAGTTGATAGTACATTGATTGCACAAAAACGCATTGGTAACTCGATGTTATAAAATGTGTCTTTGTGTATGATTCAACAAGTAGTAGAACAAGCCATATGAGTCGAAGTTTATCCATTCCTTTTATCTTTGGGATAAAAGCGATATCTGTGCGCCCCTCGATGATTTGATGATGACAAATAGAAGTGCTCGGTCGGGCTAGGACTGATTTGATTTGTTCAATTAGTCAGTCGTCATAAATCGGAAATCAGGAAACAACAAATGGACAGAGAGAATGATTATAATCCATGTCTCAGTCCATATGATATCTAGAATGGAGGAATATATGATCCCTTATCTAATGGACAAGTCATTGACAAAGGTCGGAGTTTATCGACAAGGTCAGAGTTCGACAGAAGCTTTTGAGAGCTACGATTGCCAGTTGGTTCCTGAAGTCATACGCAATAATAGTTTTAGACTTATCGAAGTGGAAGACTGTTGGATTAATGTCTAAGTCCATAACTATAATTGGTAAGACTTGACCCGACCCGACATGGTTCATTTGGGTTGCATGGCATCATGCACTAGGATAGACTATAATGAGAGAAATAAGACACTTATGGTTATTAATATATTATTAGTTCTAGTATATTAATAATAAGAATAATAAGATTATTTAATTAGTATTGATCAAGAATTAATCTAGGATTAATTAAGTGATCAAAAGAAGACTAATTAAATATATGGGTTGATTGTGTAATTCAACCATACTTGTATAGTGGGCTACTGCTCCATGGCTTATCTAGTTGGGCCAAAAACGCATATGATGCTCCATGGATGCTCCATGGTGTATTTGAACCCATGGATCCAAGGAAATGGAAAGTCATGACAATTAGGGTTTGCCCTAAGTGTAACACTATATAAAGATATTATTCTTGACAAAAATCGGCACTAGAGATAGTAAGAAAGGGCTAGCCGATTTTCATGAAGTGTAGAATTCTCTCAAGTTATTTCAAGTGTATTTGGTGTTGTGTGAACCATTTGAGGTGTCACACTTGGCGCACTAGGCACTCAAGCTTCATGAAGACATTCTACATCAAAGAGGTATGTATTCTATCTTGTTATATTGATAGCTTTGTATGCTAGATTAGGATAATACCTTGGATGTTCATATTTGCATGTATAATAGAGAAAACATAGATCCAAGGTATTTAGGGTTGCATGTACACTTAGGAGTGTTAGAATGCTCATAACCCAACAGTAAAACCCAACATTCCACCAAAGCGAAGGCGAGAGCCTTCCATATAATACCTGAGGTTGCGAAAGATGAAGCTGATGTCACTTCTGGTACCTTTCTCGTAAATGAATTATCTGCTCAAATTTTGTTTGATTCTGGAGCCAACTACAACTTTATTTCGCATGTGTTTGGTAGAAAACTAGCTTTGCCTGTTGTAGACTAGATAATGCTTTATTAGTCGAAGTTGCTAGTGGCAAGTTTGCGCATGTTAGCCATCGTATGGAAAACATCTTAATCGACCTTAATGGGAATAAGTTTCATGAGGAATTATTGCATATCGAACTTAACAGTTTCAACATCGTGCTGGGAATGGATTGGCTTAGCACCAATGATGCCAAGATTTTATGCAAGAAGAAAATAGTGAAAGTGAACCCGCCATGCAAAGAGTAATTTATTTTGTATGGGGATAAACGCAAGGTGAATTCTGGAATCATTTCCCTAATGAAAGCCAGAAAGTGTTTGACCAAGGCGTGTACATCATATTTAGCATTCGTGATCAATGCTAAGAAGGAAAAGAAGGTGATGCAGAATATGTTGGAATAGTGTCTAAGGTTGCAACTATATTAGGCAAGTATTTGACCCGATTGTGCATGGTCCTTTTGGGTTGCCTTCACCATAGCAACTTGGTAGGATGATTTATTATGAGAGAATAGATATTATTAATATATTATGAGAATAATATAAGAAATAATAATATAGTTATTTGATTAATATAAGTCATAGATTAATTAGTATTAATTTGGTGACTTAAGGAGATTAACGAAATAAGAGGGTATAAAGTGTCAATTGTTTGATAGTTACACTTTAGACTGTAAATCTTTATG
The DNA here is from genome assembly GCF_052625555.1 of Lactuca saligna. Taxonomy (NCBI): domain Eukaryota; kingdom Viridiplantae; phylum Streptophyta; class Magnoliopsida; order Asterales; family Asteraceae; genus Lactuca; species Lactuca saligna. The sequence goes on from NC_136420.1 coordinate 331,171,947, forward strand.
GGAGATAGGGTGGACGATTTCTAGGGCTTGGATAAGCCAAAATCATCCAAAGGGTTATCTAAGGTAAGGATATGGATTAACTTAAAGTCTAAGTTATCCAACTAGGGTTTAAGCTGTAAGCCTTAAGGAGTCTACAAGTATAAATAGACCCTATGGCTGAGGGAATTCGACACCCATCTAAAGTAAAGATACTCTGGCCGAATTCCTCCCCTTTCCTCTCTCTAAAATCATCCTTTTTGCTAGTTGGTGTTTGTAAGCCATTAGAGGAGTGACAATTGTGACTCTAGAGCTCCAAGACAACAAGATCAAACAAGAGAATAAAAGGTATGTTTCTAGATCTGTTTTTGTGTTGTTCTTACACCTAATAAGTCATTAGAAGCCTTGGATTGAAAGCATGTTTAATAGAGAAACCTAGATCCAAGCATTAGGGTTTGTATGCGCACTTACGAATGTTCTTATGTACAATACCCATCAGTGGTATCAGAGCCTTGATTGGTTTCTATTAAATTGATGCTTGAATGTTTGAATCTTAATTGAAAATTTCGTTTTTATGTTTGAGTCATGGACTCGGCGAGTCCCATAGTGGACTCGGCGAGTTGGCCTGACTCGGCGAGTCCAGTATGGGTACTCGGCGAATCCGAGCGTCAGGATTAGCCAAAAATGGGATTTTTTTTCATATTTATCTTATGGAAACTTACCTTAATCATATTAGATCAACCCTAATCCGATTTTGTGATATATATGACTATATTTTTTATCTAATTGAAGATAATTATCAATTAATAAAATATTTGATTTCCTTATATGATAATTATTAATCAAATATAGATAATTATGTGATTTAGATTATTTGTTATTTGATCCTTTATGTTTTAAATGTTTAAAACTTGTCCTCAAGTTTTGAAATTTATGATTTGTGATTAAAACTTTAATTTAGACAATTTAAATTTCAAACCCTAGAATTTTACAAGTTTAAAATACAACCCTATACTAGTATAATATTACAAGATTAATATATATATATATATATATATATATATATATATATATATATATATATATATATATATGTATATATATATATATGTATATATATATGTATGTATAACTTAAATGCTAGTCTTACCGTTAGTAGGCCTCATTCACGAAGCCGGTCTATAAGGTGGGTATAAGGTTGCGGCCTATAAAATGGCGCTTAATGGGTGTACACTCACACCCACCGCTCGCTTGATTGGTGGAGGGTCGTTAGCCGAACGGGTAGGATAGGACAACCTCATCCTCTCATTAAAAGTATAATAAAAAATACAAAGTAACTACATGTTTTATTAAAAATTTCCCAATCATAGTTACTTTAGGAAAAGTGAATTGATGCAATCCCATGAAATTACACTTTGCACCTTGCTAAGAAGTTAGTGGAGCGTGTGTGGCTTACCGGCACACTAATTGGTTCTAAGCGAAGGTGGCAAAGGGTGATTCATTGTTTATCATAGTTCGATGGCACGTGTGTGGTTTACCGGCACATCGAATAGGTGATCGTTACAATGAAGGCACCATGTAAATTTGCATGGTAATTCACACCCGCTTTGTGATCCTCGGTATCCCAATCACAAACAAGAGGGGCATATCGAGATTTAAACATGCCATTGAAAAGTTTCAATGAATCTCATCCGAACCTCGGAATTCTCAATACATTTAGGACTTAAGGTTATGTTTTTCATGGTGGAGAATTAGTGAATCGTCATTCACTTACCTTCAAATTGTTTGCATGTTAGATTACGGCATCCCTTTTCTAATGTGTAAATATTGTTGTTAGATCCTAGCCCTAATTTCTTATTGGGTGAATATTAGGGATTCATATTCTAATCTATCTTTGTCCTTTCTATTTATAGATGTCGAACGCCAACAATGCTGCTGCGAGTTCTTTCACTTTGATGAGCCTTTGTCAAAAGGTCACCTTTGATGGAACGAACTTTAGCGAATGGATCAGATACATTCGCACGATTTCTTGCTATGAGGATAAGGAGTATGTCCTCGATGAGAAGTTCGCGAAAATCAACCCCGAAATTGCTACTCCCGCCAAAATCACCGCTTTCGAAACTCACGAGCGTGATGCAACGAAAGTGCATTGCATCATGATCGCGACAATGAACTCCGAATTCCAAAAGTCCTATGAGGACATGTATCCGTACGAAATGCATCAAGACTTATTGGAGAGATACCATCAAAACGCGAGACAAGAGCGTTATGAGATTTTCACAAACATGATTTCCGCTAAGATGGGTCATGGAGAGTCTCTTACTGTGCACTTGCAAAAGATGCAAAGGTATGTCGACCGCCTTCGCAAGTTAAATGTTGACTTTGGGGAAGACTTGGCGATCGACATGGTGCTTCACTCTTTGCCTCCGAGCTACAATCAATTTAGGATGACCTATCACATGAACAAATCAGAGGTCACCCTAAGCAAACTCCAAGGTCTCTTGAGAGTCGCTGAGAGCAACTTCAAGGAAAATTCTGTTGCACCAACTCCCAATCCGCCCACTGCTCCTATCTTGGCAATTGGACAAGGAAAGGGAAAGAAGAGGAAGGCTTCATCAAAGAACCATCGCAAGGTAAAAGCCCGAGATGGTGCCTCTTCTAGTGGAACCAAAGTTGATCCTTCTAAGCCTTGCTCCAACCCGAAAAAGGCAGAGTGCCACCACTGCCACAAGATAGGACATTGGAAGAGAAGCTGCCCGGAATACCTACAAGCCATCAAGGAAGGAAAGATCAAGCCATCTTTCGCAGGTATATATACAATTAAATCTAATGATTCCCATAATACTTCTTGGGTTCTTGATACCGGTTGTGGTTACCACATTTGTTCTAATGTGCAGGGACTAAGAAGAAGTAGAGACATGGAGCATGGAAGAATAAATCTAATCATGGGGAATAGAAGATCGTCGCATGTGACCAAGATTGGAGTGTATTCTTTAGTGCTTAGGTATAGTTTATCTTTAGATTTGAACAATTGTTGCTATTTGCCAGAAATGGCTAGAAACATCATTTCTTTTCATGGTTTGTTTAGACAAGGTTTTAGATTTTCTTTTAATAAAGAGAATGGTTCTATTTTAGCTTATCTAAATGGTGTCTTTTACTTTGAAGCTATACCATGTAATGGAATTTATGAAACTGTTATGATTGTTGATAACTTAGGAAATGATGTTTTGTACTTGGATTCTTCCAATAGTATGGATAAGGCATCCTTATGGCATTGTCGTCTTTGACATGTTAACAAGAAACGCATAGCCCAACTCCAAAAGGATGGAGTGTTGGAGTCATTCAACCTTAGGGAAGATGACACATGCGAGTCTTTTTTACTTGGAAAGATGACTAAGTCACCCTTCGCTGGTACGTGCGAAAGGGGTGAGGGTCTATTGGACCTCATACATACCGATGTGTGTGGACAGTTTAGATCTACCACGAAGGATGCTAACCGCTTCTATGTGACTTTTACTGATGACTATAGTAGATATGGGTATATCTACTTAATCAAGCAAAAGTCAGAAAGTTTTGAAAAGTTCAAGGAGTTTAAGAATGAAGTGGAGAATCAATTGGGCAGGAAGATCAAGATGCTTCGATCCGATCGAGGAGGAGAGTACCTAAGTCTTGAATTCCACGATTATCTCAAGGAGTGTGGAATAGTTTCACAATTGATGCCACCTAGGACACCACAATTGAATGGTGTGACAGAAAGCCGTAATCGAACCTTGTTGGACATGGTTCGCTCTATGATGAGTCGTGCTTCACTATGTATCTCTTTTTGGGGGTATGTCTTAGAGACTGCCGCCCATGTCCTTAACCGAGCCCCTACTAAGAAGGTTACCAAAACACCTCACGAGATGTGGACGGGGAAAGATCCTTCGTTAGCACATATTAAGGTTTGGGGTTGCGAGGCTTTCGTAAGACGAGATACTCACGACAAGCTCGAACCTCGTAGTGAGCGATGTATTTTCATCGGCTACCCATAGAAATCCTTTGGATATATCTTCTATAGACCGAAGGAAAATGTTGTCTTTGTTGCGAGGATAGGAGTTTTCCGAGAGCGAGAACTCATAGGCCAAGGAGACAGTGGGAGGCAAATCGATCTTGAAGAGATTCAAGAGTCGATAGATGAAGGAACCTCAACCGCTGGCGCTCAACCCGAGGAGGAAACTCCGGTTGAACTGATTGACATATCATTACCTCTTAGACGTTCCGAAAGAGTTAGGTTTCAACCCCAGTTATATGGTTTTCATATTACTACCGAAGGGGACACGTATATTAGTGATAGTATACTAATAAATCTTGATGAACCTAATAGCTATAAGGAAGCCATGGCTGGCTCGGAGTCTGCGAAATGGAAAGAGGCAATGGATAGCGAGATCCAATCCATGTATGATAACCAAGTTTGGAATTTGGTTGATAATGTGCCTGGACGTAAGACCGTTGGGTGCAAATGGATCTTCAAGAAGAAGATCGACGTGGATGGAAAGGTACACACGTATAAAGCGCGATTAGTTGCGAAGGGCTTTACTCAAACTCCCGGAGTTGACTATGAAGAGACCTTCTCACCAGTTGCGAAGATAAAATGTATTAGAGTGATGCTGGCTATTGCCGCATTTCATGATTATGAGATTTGGCAAATGGATGTCAAGACCGCTTTCCTTAACGGAAAGTTGGCTGGGGAGGTTTACATGGCTTAGCCAAACGGGTTTGTGGATCTGAAGCATCCGAATAGAGTGTGTAAGCTTGAGAAGTCCATTTATGGACTAAAGCAAGCGTCTCGCAGATGGAATCTTTGCTTCGATGAGAAAGTCAAAGAGTTTGGATTTGTACGAAGCGAAGATGAATCGTGTGTATATGTCAAAGCCAGTGGGAGTGTAGTAAGCTTTCTTGTTCTATTTGTCGATGACATATTACTCATAGGAAACGACGTCCCGACTCTGCAGGAAGTTAAGTCCTGGCTCAGGAAGTGTTTCGCTATGAAGGACCTTGGAGAGGCTTCCTATATTTTGGGAATAAGGAGAGTAAGAGAAAGAAGAGACTAATAGGACTTAGTCAGAACGCTTACTTAGAGAAGGTACTAAAACGTTTTAGTATGGAAAACTCGAAGAAGGGAGAATTACTAATACAAATCAATGCCAAGTTAAGTAAGACTCAAAGTCCGAGTACCAAAGCCGAGATAGCTGAAATGAGACGAGTTCCATACGCTTCCGCAGTTGGCTCAATCATGTACGCTATGACTTGTACTCGCCCTGATGTAGCCTTTGCTTTGAGCATTGTTAGTAGATATCAAGGGAACCCTGGCAGAGCCCATTGGGTTGTGGTGAAGAATATCCTTAAGTACCTTCGGAGGACGAAGGAATGGTTCTTAGTCCTTGGAGGGAGTGATGACTTGAAGGTGCGAGGGTATAGTAACACCAGTTTTCAGACCAACAGGGACAACTACCGTTCGTAGTTGGGCTGGGTCTTTACCCTGAATGGAGGAGCAATAACTTGGAAAAGTTCCAAGCAGGAAACCGTAGCTGATTCAACATGCAAATCATAGTACATTGCAGCGAGCGAAGCGTCGAAGGAGGCAATATGGCTAAAGAACTTCATTCGTGATCTTGGAGTTGTACTTGCCATAAAGGAGCCCATGGGGATTTTCTGTGATAATGAAGGTGCGGTTGCCTTGACCAAGGAACCAAGAGATCATGTAATTAGCATAGATTAGATAGTGTTAGAAACGTGTAATAGATAAATGTAATTAACATTTGATGATTAAATAAAGGAGTTTTATTTATAAGTAATGTTACTAACTTATGTTAATTGTTTAACTATTGTTTCACTTTGCATGTTTTGACTTCCAGAATAATTGAGTTTATTAAGAATAATCGAATTGTTCAAATAGTCCAGAATCGTTCATATGTCGGAAGTGGATATGAATGAAGATTGTCATGAATAGGTGTGTAGAGTGTCTAAATGGTGTTAGATATAGCAAAAGATTGTTACAACGTTCATGAGTGCTTATGAACTAGTTTTGAGCATTAGAACAAAGCCGCGCTTGCTGGAATCACCTTATGGAATGTGATAATAAATGGGTGATCGCAAGATGATAATATCATATAGTCTTAAAACCTAGATATATGGTTTGTTATTGGTTAATTGATTGTACATTCATAATGCGAAAACGCATTGGTAACTCGATGTTATAAAACGCATTGTTGTGTGTAGTTGGTTAATGAATAAGTAAATGCATATAAGTCAAAGTTTATCTGTAACTTTTATCCTAAGAAGGAAAAAACGATATCTTGACCGCTCGATGATTTGATTTGACTTATGTGCCGGGCCCGGTCAGAACTGAATTGATGTGTTCAATTAAGTTCTATGTCAAATAAATCGGAAATCGAGAGACCAAATGCTAGACTAACTATTCCATAGTATTGTCAGCATGATATCTAACAGAGGACTATACGATCCCTTATCAAAAGGACAAGATTGATTAGATCAGAGTTTGACAGTGTTGGGTTTTGAGCAATCTAACACTTCCTAAGTGTGCATGCAACCCTAATAAACCTTGGATCTATGTTTGTCTAAATACATGCAAAATAATAATTTTTCCAAGGTTCATAACCTATGTAACATGGCATGGGGTACTTTTAAACATAAAAATATTAGATGAGATTACATACCTTTTGATGATGAGTTTAATTCCTAAGGAGTTTGAGGGTCAAGCACCAATAGTGTGAATGCCTCAAATGGAATCACAAATCACCACAAACTCTTGGAAAACTTTGAGAGAGTGTATACACACTATAAAATCGGCCACACACAAACACACACACTAGTGACACTAGTGGCTATTTCATGTAACATAAGCATGCTTATATAGTGTACATGATTAGGGTGAAACCCTAATAACCCATGACCTTTCCTTTTCCAAGGATCCATGGGTTAAAAGCTCCATGGATCATCCATGGACTTCCATACAAGCCTAACCCATTAACAAATGAGTGTTAGCCCACACCATATAAAACCAATAGCCCACAATCTAATTAGTCTTCCTTTTAATCTCTAAGTTAATTCATAATTAATTTAAGACTAAGACTAATTAAATAACATGACTTCATATTAATATATTATAACTTACAATATATTAATAAACATACGTGTATAACTCTCATAAAATTATCCATAAACAGTTTGGATGAAATGCAACCCAAATGGACCATGTCGGGTCGGGTCAAGGATATACCAAATAAGTTATGGACTTAGACACCTTATCCAACAGACTCCTACTTGGATAAGTCAAATAACTATATTTGCGTATGTTACTTCAGGAACTAACCAGCAATCGTAGCTCTCTAAAACTCTGTTGAACTGTGGAGCACCATTTTAGATAAGTGATTGTAGAGTCCTCTGTTCTCATGATATCAGCCGGACAAATACATGGAACAACGTCGTACTTATTGTCCAGCAGTTTGTTTCCCGATTTTCGATTTGTTTGAGAAAGAACTTAATCGAACACATTAATTTAGTTCTGACCGGCCGGTACAGAGGTCACAACAAAATCATCGAGGGGCCCAGATATCGCTTCTATTTCTAGAAGGAACGGATAAACTTCGACTCATATGCTTGTTCTACTACTTGTTGAATTGTACACAAAGGCACGTTTTATAACATCAAGTTACTGATGCGTTTACGTGCAATCAATGCACAACCAACTCATAGGTAACAACTCATATCTCTAGGTTTGAAGATTTATATGATATTACCGTCTCACGATCACTCGAGATAAATTCAATGAAGTGATACAAGTGAGTGTGGGTTTATTCCAATACTCATAACTTATGAGCACTCATGAATGTTGTAGCAACCATTGCTATGACTAAACCCATTTAGCCATCTACAAACCCAATTCATGACAGTCTTGATTCATACCTACTTCCAGCATATGAACGACTGTGGAGTGTTTAAATAACTTAGTCATTCGGAAAGAATAACCTAGCTATTTTGGAAGTCAAAACATGCAAAGTGAAACACAATAATAATCGAATCTAATATGCTCTCAGAACCCTTTTGAATATAAATAAAACCACCTTTTATTTATCACCGTATTGATTACACATTATTCATTGTATAATGTTTCAAACAATCAACTTAAGACTTGAATAAAAACAATAGTTATCCCATGCTCCTAGCATGTACACTTTGTTTTTCTAAACAATAGTTATGCCATACTCCAAGTATGCACACTATGTTTGTCTATGATCCTTACATTGTGATGTAGCTCAATTGAACATGATTCCAATGATACTCATTTCACAATCCCAAATTCTTATTGTGAATGTGAGAATCCCCGATTCTTATCATTTACCAAAAAATCTGTTAGGTTTTAAACTTTTATGCAATGTTCCTCTTGTAATGATTATGCACAAAGTCACCAAAACCTTGTCACCAGTCATTACAGAGGATTCCAAATGAGATCAACTCTATGGAAACGAAGTCTCATATTCAAAGTATATTGCTTTGAACATCCTTCTTGCATTAAGTTTTTCTAATGTTACACAGATTGAATAACTTCCTCCTATGGAGACATTTCCATAGTCCCATTTTGACTATCACTTCTGAACAAGAGTTACCTCTTTTCAGAAAATGTCAATATGTTCCTGCCAAAATTAACACTATACTTCCAAATTGTTGGATAAGGTGTCTAAGTCCATAACTATTTCTGGTATGTACTTGACCCGACCCGGCATGGTCCATTTGGGTTGCATGGCACCATGCAATTGGATAGACTAAATGAGAGAAATAACACTTGGAGATTATTAATATATTATAAGTTCTAATATATTAATAATATTATTTGATTAGTTTGATCAAGAATTAATTTAGAATTAATTAAGTGATCAAAAGATAACTAATTAAATATATGGGTTGATTATGTAAATCATCCATATCTTGTATAGTGGGCTAAAAGGCTTCATGGACTATCAAGTTGGGTTCCACCCATAGGATGCTCCATGGATGCTCCATGGGAGTTACAAACCCATGGGTCATGGAAATGAAGAGTCATGACACATTAGGGTTTAACCCTAGATGTGTCAACACTATATAAGTACCATGTTCTCCACCTAAAATCGGCTACACTAAGAAACAAGAGGGCTTGGCCGATTTTGAGAAGTGTGTATACTCTCATAAGTTCTTCCAAGAGCATTTGGTGTTGTGTGAAGCATTTGAGGCATCACACTTGGGGTGCTAGGCTGACAAGGTTTCAAGGAACACAAACAATAACAAGGTAAGTTATTCTATCTATACTTTAAGCTAAAATTGTTCCCCATGTATGCCAGATAGGAATATAACCTTGGAATTCAACTTTGCATGACAATTAGACAAACATAGATCCAAGGTTATTAGGGTTGCATGTACACTTAGGAAGTGTTAGAATGCTCAAAACCCATCAGTGGTATCAGAGCCTAGGCTTGTTTGATCTTATTTGTGCTTAAAAGTTGAAAATAGAATCGGAAATCTTGCTGTCTGCGAATGGACTCGTCGAGTCTATAAGGGGGACTCGTCGAGTTCATGAGTATCTTCAACCAACTCGGCGAGTGAGTTCATGCACTTGGCGAGTAGGGTCGACTGAGTGTAGAATTCCGATTTAGTTGCTAGAAATGAATTAGAAACATTACCCTAAACTGTTTTGGTAATTGAAAACTTGTTTTTGGTGGTGTAATGTCTTTGCTAATTCATTTACAACAACTAGTTATCAAAATTACAAAGTTTTAAATGTAATTTTTGATTGTGTTCATATTCATGTTCTTGTTCTTATGATGTTTTAGATGATCATAGGAATTATTTGTAACCTATATGGTAGATTAATTCTTGATCATAATGTGTTTTAATGGAGTCCATAACTTATCCTTAAGTTATGGAAAACCAAGAGTCACACTTGAATTAAAACCATTAAAAACACAAGAGTTAGAAAAATGAAGAGTCTTCATTTTATTACTCTATTAAACTCATAAGTTACAAGAAATGAAAAGTTTTGAAAGTTACAAAACTTGCCCTCAAGTTTTGGAACAAGTAAAGTTAAGTTAAAACTTTAAGTTCCAACCCCTAGAATTTTAAATGTTAAAATTCAACCCTTATACTTATATTATGATGATTTAATAATTTTATATATATGTATAAGAATAAAGTCGTCTTACCGCTAGTACGCCTCATTCACGAAGCCGGTCTATAAGGTGGGTATAAGGTTGTTGCCTATAAAATGGTGACTTAATGGGTGTTTACTCTCACCCACCGCTTGCTTGACTGGTGGAGGGTCGTTAGCCGAACGGGTAAGATAAGGACTTATAAATTCTCATTCAAAGTATGATGAATATAATAAAGTAACTAAATGTTTTATTAAATTCCCAATCTTAGTTGCTTTAGGAAAATGTGAATAAGGTGCTAATCCATGAAATTACACTTTACACTTTGTCTAAGTCATTGGTGGAGCGTGTGTGGTTAACCGGCACACTAACTTGGACTTAACAAGGTAGGTAAAGGGTGACTTAAGGTTTATTATAGTATCGGTGGAGCGTGTGTGGTTTACCGGCACATCGATTGAGTGATAAACTTTAAGGGTACCAAGTGATTTGCATGGTTACTTCACACCTCGTTTTGTGATCCTCGGTATCCCAGTCACAAAACTTGGAGGGCACTCTCGAGATTGAAACATGCCTTTGAAAAGTTCATTGGATCTCAAAGAATCTAGGAATTTCTAAAACCAATAAAAACTAAATATCTAATATTTCGGTTTTCGTGGTGGAAATTGGTGAATCGTCATTCACCTACCTTTCAAATATGGTATAGCTTAGATTACGGCATACCTCTTCTAAGTTATATTATATTGTGATTGGATCCTAGCCTTAATATTACATTTGGGTGTTTTATTAAGGACTCCCTTAAATCTATACTAAACTTGTTCTTCTCTTTCAGATGTCTTCAAATAATGCTTCTGGCTCGAATCCTAATAGCTCCTTTACTCTTATGAGTTTGTGTGGGAAAGTCACCTTTGATGGATCCAACTTCAATAAATGGATCAGAAACATCAGGATGATTACCCGCTACGAGGACAAAGAATATGTCCTTGACAAGGAGCTTAAGGAAATTGATGAGTCCACTGCAACTCCCCAGGAGATCGCTGACTTTCATACTCATGAAAGAGATGCAACCAAGGTGGCTTGCATCATGTTGGCCACAATGACAGCTGAACTCCAAAAGTCTTATGAGGATTTCTACCCTTATGAAATGCACCAAGATTTGATGGAAAGATACCATCAAAGTGCACGACAAGAGAGGTACGAAGTCATCTGCTCCATGATAACAACCATGATGAAGGACGGAGATTCCGTCACGAGCCACATGCAGAAAATGCAAAGGTATGTGGATCGTTTGCTGAAGCTTAATGTGAAGTTCCCTGAGGAGCTTGCAATAGATATCATTTTGCACTCCTTACCATTGTGCTATGATCAATTCCGCATGACATATCACATGAACAAGGAAGAGGCCACCCTCAGCAAACTTCAGGGACTTCTCAAGACCGCAGAAACAGGTCTTAAGGGGAAGTCGGTTGCTATCACTCCTACTCCAGACTCAACTCCGGTCTTGGCAATCGGGCAAAGTCGAGGGAGGAAGAGAAAGAGATCTTCGAAGGGTACCAAGGCTCGGACCCTTGATGGCTCTTCTTCAAGTGGAACCAAGAAAGGTTTCATTACTCCTTCTTCTGACCCAAAAGAGGCTGAATGCTTCTATTGCCATGAAAAAGCTCATTGGAAGCGGAACTGCCCAAAGTACCAGCAGGATGTGAAGGATGGGAAAGTCAAACCCAACCATGCAGGTATTTACACTATCATTTCTAATAACTCACCCCATTCGAAATCTTGGGTCCTTGATACCGGTTGTGGTATTCATATTTGTTGTGACTTGCAGGGACTAGGAAGAAGTGAGAATGTGGAGCAAGGAAGAATAAACTTAATCATGGGGAATAGGAAAGTTACACCTGTCACCAAGATTGGAGTTTATACTTTATCGCTAAGTAGTGGGTTAAATTTAGATTTGAATAAATGTTGTTATTCGCCAGAAATGGCAAGAAATATTATTTCCTTTCATGCATTGTACAAACAAGGTTTCACCTTTTCGTTTGATAATGAAGTTGGTTCAATTAATGCTTTCTTTAATAATGTTCTTTATTTTAAAGCATTACCTTGTGATGGTGTGTATGAAGCTGTATCTGTTGTAGATAACTTAGGAAATAATGTTTTGTGTATTGATTCTACTAATAATAATAACTTGGATAAAGCATCATTATGGCATTGTCGTCTTGGACATATAAGCAAGAAACGCATAGGCCAACTCCAAAAGGATGGAGTCTTGGAGTCGTTTGACCTAAAGTCAAATGATAGTTGCGAATCATGCTTACTTGGAAAAATGACAAAGTCACCCTTCACAGGCTCGTGTGAAAGGGGTGAAGGTTTGTTAGACCTTATACACACGGATGTGTGTGGGCCATTCAAACATGCCACAAGGGATGCTAATCGTTATTATTTGACTTTTACTGATGATTACAATAGATATAGATATGTCTACTTAATCAAGCATAAGTCAGAGACTTTCGAGAAGTTTAAGGAATTTAAACAGGAAGTCGAGAATCAATTGGGCAGGAACATTAAGATGCTTCGATCCGATCGGGGTGGTGAGTATCTTAGTTCAGAGTTCCTCGACTATCTAAGGGAATGTGGGATTGTCTCACAATTGACACCTCCCAGGACACCGCAGTTGAATGGTGTGGCTGAGAGGCGTAATCGAACCTTGTTGGACATGGTTCGTTCCATGATGAGTCAAGCTTCGCTACCAATCTCATTCTGGGGGTATGCCTTAGAGACTGCCGCCCATATCCTTAATCTAGTCCCTACAAAGAAAGTTGCCAAAACTCCTCACGAGATGTGGACTGGTAAAGTACCTAAACTAGACCACATCAAGATTTGGGGTTGCGAGGCTTTCGTGAGACGCGAGACTCATGATAAGCTCGAACCCCGAAGCGAGAGGTGTATTTTCATCGGCTACCCACAGTAATCCTTTGGTTACCTCTTCTACAGACCTAGTGACAATGTGGTCTTTGTAGCAAGAAGAGGAGTCTTTCGAGAAAGAGAGTTTATAAGCCAAGGAGACAGTGGGAGGCAAGTTGATCTTGAAGAAATTCAAGAGTCAAGTGGTGAAGGAACTTCAAACTCTAGCCCTCAACTTGAGGAGGAAACTCCTGTTGAGCCAATTGACGAATCTGTACCTCTGAGGCGTTCCACGAGAGTTAGGAGTGCACCTGAGCATTACTATGGATTCCATATTACTGCAGAAGGTGAGACACTTATTAGTGATGAGACACTAGTAAGTCAAGATGACCCTAACAGCTACGAGGAAGCCATGGCAGGCCCCGAGTCTGCTAAATGGAAAGAGGCTATGGATAGCGAGATACAATCCATGTATGACAATCAAGTTTGGAACTTGGTTGAGAATGTACCAGGTCGAAAGACTGTAGGGTGCAAATGGGTCTTCAAGAAGAAGACCGACATGAATGGTAAAATACACACTTATAAGGCTAGACTGGTTGCAAAGGGCTTCTCTCAAATTCCTGGAGTGGATTATGATGAGACCTTTTCTCCGGTAGCCAAGATTAAGTCTATTCGGGTTCTGTTAGCCATAGCCGCATTTCATGACTATGAAATTTGGCAAATGGATGTCAAAACCGCTTTCCTTAATGGAAAGTTGGCTGAAGATGTTTACATGAGTCAGCCAGAGGGTTTTGTCAGCAACAAGTACCCCAATAGAGTGTGTAAGCTTGAGAAATCCATTTATGGATTAAAGCAAGCACCTCGCAGATGGAATCTTTGCTTTGATGAAAAGGTCAAGGAATTTGGCTTTTCTAGGAGTGAAGATGAATCTTGTGTGTATGTCAAGGCTAGTGGGAGTATAGTTAGCTTTTTGGTATTGTATGTGGATGACATACTACTCATAGGAAACGACATTCCAACCCTGCAGGAAGTAAAGTCCTGGCTTGGAAACTGTTTCACTATGAAGGACCTTGGTGAAGCTGCCTATATTTTGGGGATAAGGATCTTGAGAGATCGGAGTAAAAGACTAATTGGTCTTAGTCAAAGTACCTACTTGGAGAAGGTTCTGAAGAGATTCAGAATGCAAGACTCCAAGAAAGGAGAGTTGCCCATCCAGAGTAACGCCAAACTGAGTAAGACACAAAGCCCTAGCACTGAGGCTGAGATAACACAAATGAGTCGAGTACCTTATGCTTCGGTTGTAGGATCGATCATGTATGCTATGACGTGTACTCGACCTGATGTAGCTTTTGCCCTGAGCATGGTTAGCAGGTTTCAGGGGAACCCTGGCAAGGCACACTGGACTGCGGTAAAGAATATTCTCAAGTACCTACGAAGGACTAAGGACTGGGTCCTTACCCTCAGTGGGAATGATGACTTAAGAGTTGTAGGGTATAGTGATGCTAGCTTCCAGACTGATAGGGATAACTTCCGCTCTCAGTCGGGCTGGGTCTTTACCCTAAATGGAGGAGCAATTTCTTGGAAGAGTTCCAAGCAAGAGACAGTGGCAGATTCTACTTGTGAATCAGAGTATATTGCAGCTAGCGAGGCGGCAAAGGAGGCGTTATGGCTGAGAAACTTCATTAGAGACCTTGGAGTTGTACCAGTTATTAAAGAGCCAATGGAAATTTTCTGTGATAGTGAAAGTGTTGTTGCCTTAGCCAAGGAACCAAGGGATCACGGGAGATCCAGACACATCGATAGAAAATACCATTTCATCAAACATCGGATCGAAGAAGGACTCCTCGTGGCAAAGAGGGTATCATCAGATGAGAATCCGGCAGATCCCCTCACGAAGGGACTGACTCGGGTTAAGCATCTCCAACATGCTCGGAGCATAGGGCTGAAGGATGATATTAGATTTAGTAGTTAGATAACCTCGAAATTTGTAAAGTGTAATTGACATTTGATGATGAATAAAAGTGTTTTATTTATGAGTAAAGTGTTGCTATATCTTGTCGATCGTTTACTATATTTCTTTTGCATGTTTTGACTTCCAGAATAATTTTGTTTGGTATAACATATTATTCAAACCTCCACAGTCGGTCATATGTCGGAAGTAGGTATGAATCAAGACTGTCATGTTTGGTTGTAGAGGTCTTGGACAAGGCTACAACAATCATGAGTGCTCATAAGTTCTGAGCATTGGACTCAACCCACGCTCATTGGAATCACTTCATGGAATTCTATCTCGAGTGATCATGAGACGGTAATATCATATAAGTCTTTAAACCTAGAGATATGATTTGTTACTTACAAGTTGGTTATGCATTGATTGTACGAAAAACGCACTGGTAACTCGATGTTATAAATCGCGCTCTTGTGTGTAATTCAATGAGTAGTAGAACAAACATATGAGTCGAAGTTTATCTGTTCCTTCTTGGATTAGAAGCTGATATCTGGTCCCCTCGATGATTTTGTTTTGACCTATCTACCGGGCCCGGTCAGAACTAAATTGATGTGTTCAATGAAGTTCTTTGTCAAACAAATCGGAAATCGGGAAACAAACTGTTGGACAATAAGTAAGACATTGTTCCATGTATTTGTTCGACTGATATCTAGAACAGAGGATTATATGATCACTTATCTTAAATGGCGTACCATCATTTTCTCAGTTTCGAGAAATCTTGTAAAGAGCTACGATTGCCGATCGGTTCCTGAAGTCATACTTGCAGTAATAGTTATTAGACTTATCCAAGTGGGAGACTGTTGGATAAGGTGTCTAAGTCCATAACTATTTCTGGTATGTACTTGACCCGACCCGGCATGGTCCATTTGGGTTGCATGGCACCATGCAATTGGATAGACTAAATGAGAGAAATAACACTTGGAGATTATTAATATATTATAAGTTCTAATATATTAATAATATTATTTGATTAGTTTGATCAAGAATTAATTTAGAATTAATTAAGTGATCAAAAGATAACTAATTAAATATATGGGTTGATTATGTAAATCATCCATATCTTGTATAGTGGGCTAAAAGGCTTCATGGACTATCAAGTTGGGTTCCACCCATAGGATGCTCCATGGGAGTTACAAACCCATGGGTCATGGAAATGAAGAGTCATGACACATTAGGGTTTAACCCTAGATGTGTCAACACTATATAAGTACCATGTTCTCCACCTAAAATCGGCTACACTAAGAAACAAGAGGGCTTGGCCGATTTTGAGAAGTGTGTATACTCTCATAAGTTCTTCCAAGAGCATTTGGTGTTGTGTGAAGCATTTGAGGCATCACACTTGGGGTGCTAGGCTCACAAGGTTTCAAGGAACACAAACAATAACAAGGTAAGTTATTCTATCTATACTTTAAGCTAAAATTGTTCCCCATGTATGCTAGATAGGAATATAACCTTGGAATTCAACTTTGCATGACAATTAGACAAACATAGATCCAAGGTTATTAGGGTTGCATGTACACTTAGGAAGTGTTAGAATGCTCAAAACCCATCACAAATGTCCCTAAGCAACCAATCTTTGGCAAACCTCAGATTGTCCTCAACAATTGCTTAATCACTTTAGTCATATCCAGTTCTAGACTTTTCCCTTCTAAATGCCCTGAGCATTTGGAAAATTTAGAAAGGATGAATATTATAGCACATGAAATCGATCCTATATCCGAAGCATATGGGAAACGATTCATGATGTCTCACATAAAGACATGATACTAGACCAGTCTTTTGCTACAATATTTCTTTTATTTGCCATGTTTTCAAAATTTAACTATGAAGAGGGATGCCGTAGTCATAATTGAATTTTGAGAATGCAATATATATGTATATAGAATTTCCTTAAGTCGAACCATTCAGACATAAAATTCATATATATGTCCTTAACTAAAGATGATTAAAATCTCAATCTAAGCTTTAGAATTGAAATGAAGTATAATTTCCTCTCCCTTAATTATAGCAAAACAACTTTTCAACCCCTGCAACTTCACGAATTGAAACTTTGTTTTCTATAATTAACATTGCTAGCTTGTAATACTAATCATAATTATCATGCTCCCACTAACATGATGATTATTAGCATAACACTTATGCTCCCACTAGCTCTGACATATTTCCAGAAGTCTGCTGGGCTTCTGAATTTTAGATTCATACACCCTTTCTTTGATAGCTCACATGTGTGTCTAAACAATTTTCAGAACTATGAAAAGGGATGCCGTAATCATAGTCTCAATTGCTTAGGCATTTTCCATTTCTCACAAGTCCATGTTAGTGTGCCGGTTAAACACACGCGCTCCAGTAACGACTTTTGAAAATGCAAATAACACAATTGCTCTCTACTTAAAATCTACTTAGTGAAAGCGTTTCCTCACCATCATTTTCATGAATCGGAGAGAAACCTTATGACACTTAGATTTTATAGTGTATGAGTTCCTATCCATGTGAATTTGTCAAAACCATAATCACAAGATAAGGTTAGTGACAAATTCAGCCTTATATGGGTTAAACTTGTTCAATCTTAGTTTCTTATCACCTTGGTAGCACAAGGCCCACCAATGCTTCCAAGTTGAACTCTGATAACTCACATGCAAATTCAACTTATTTGAAGTAGGTACAGAAATAAGAATTATGTCAACACGATAGGTTGTAAACCTTAAGTCGTGTACTAGTGATAAATTACAGGTTTTACTCTTGATTAAATCTTGAAACTCTTTCAGGATCTTTAAGGCTCCCACTGTCCCCTTGACATATAAGTTTCCCCAGTCAAGAACCATTCCTTGACAAAAAAAATATTCAAGGGATAGTGCAGATTCTTATCAAGACTAACACTTTACACAATTGGTCTTAGTTAGTCTTTGTCTCATCCAAGACATCACAACTTACCAATTTCAAATGTACAAGAGTAGAAAACATTTTAGTCTTACATTTGAGTAGTGTCAATAAATCTTCCTTTATGTCACTCAAGGTTACAATCTTGGAGTATGACTCTAAGAATTGTTTTGGAACGAAGTATGACTCATCTTCTTGATTTTAACCAATCCAACAATTCATGACCTCTCTTCTTAGCCATAACAATGCACTAAGACTTCCTTAGAGTATGAATTTGTGATATGGTTTCATAATCATTAAGATGATCATGAAATATGATACTAAAGTACTCTCCCATCCTTTCAGATTTGAGAAACTTTTATCTTTCTGCCTAATTTGATTCTTCTCATTTGTTTTGTCATACATTGTATCCTTTCCAATGTTACAGAATTTTACTTAACCTTATAAGTATAATCATATTTACTAATCTTTAGTAAATCATGACAAATCAATCTTTGTGGTGGACCTTGACCAGCGTACACCCAGTGTACCTAATTCCTTAGTCCTTCAATTGACTCACATATACATGTGATCAAAGAATTAGTCTTAATTTTCAAAGATGAAAATTCTCATTCATCATACAATACAACTTGTACGATTCCAAGTTTCTGTCCAATTGAAACTTGGGTGATGAAAAGCTTTCTTCATTTGGTAAATTCAGACACTACCACAAATGAAAGAATCAAATCCACTTTCCAATATTGCTATTACTGGAAACATATAAGCAACAATTTTCCACAGATGCCATTGTAAGGATATTTTTAAAATAAATAAAATTAAAACCCTTTTTTTCTTTTATTTTAAAACTTTGCGGAAAAACTTATCCTTACAATCCACATGAAAACCTTGTTGCTATCTATTCATAAGCAATATATTATAACTCTTAAGCAACAGTTCAAAATTCTGATTACCGAACCATGCGATCGAAACCCACCTTTGCAATAAGAATCAACATATACTTACTTTAAGCTTCCTATATTTTCTTTGATTCTTAAAAACATCAACATGTGACCCATTCACATTATGTAATAAGAATCTCCAAATAGGAACTTAATAGAGTTATACAGTGGACTTTACCCGAAGTAGAGTCAAACCTCTTGACTTGATCAACCTTATGACCTTTCAGGTGAATAGGGCAGCTTCGCAACCAATGCCCCTTCCTTTGGCAACAAAACACATGGACCCTTTGGTAATGGCACATGAGACTATCTCAGACTTAGCCTTTCTCTTTACCAATTGGTCAACCAAGCCGACTATGGTCGATCCCTTTCCATTGGGAAGAGAAATCATTTTCTAGATATCCAATGCTACCATTGCCAATGTCCATTTAAGGTTTGGGAAGTTGATCTTCTAATAAAATTCTCTTTACTAGTGTTCCGAATCATTGCTGAATCTGCAACACCAAGCAAATAGATAAGATCATTAAGGCTCTTGTCATAGTCTGTCTCATAGTAGTCCCAAAGAGACACACTATGTTACTAAGAAAGTGATTGAACATCCAACTTTCATGAGACTTTGACACCCAACTCTCCCAGCTTGTCAATATGTGACTTTATCTCCAAGATGTGAGCACACATAGACTATGCTTGCCAATAGGGATTGAGTGACTTTAAACTTTTCAAGAACTTGTGGGTGAGGGAGAATAATTGGAGGAGGTGGAGGAAGTGAAGCATGATGTTGAGTGACACCATCTTCAAGAGATTTAGGAAGATCATAGTTGTCTGAACCAGACATCTATAATGGGAGAAAGTCAAGTTAGTTGATTCAAAGTCCTTAATATAACACCCAATATGAAATATTAAGGCTAGGACCCAACACAATATTTTATAACTTGGAAGAGGGATGCCGTAATCCAAGCTATAAAATATTTGAAGGTAGGCGAATGACGATTCACCAATTTCCACCATGAAAAACGAAATAATTTATTAGGTTTTAATTGGATCTGAAATTCCTAGATCTTCTGAGATTCATTGAACTTTTCAATGGCATGTTTCAATCTCGAGTGTGCCCTCTCAAATTTTGTGACTGGGATGCCGAGGATCACAAAACAAGGTGTGAATAACCATGCTAATTCACTTGGTACTCTTAATATTATCACCTAATCAATGTGCCGGTTAACCACACACGCTCCATTGATCTATGACAAACATTAAGTCACCCTTCATGATCCTTACTAGTCCTAGTTAGTGTGCCGGTTAACCACACACGCTCCACCAATGACTTGGTAAGGTACAAAGTGTGAATTCCATGGGCTAGCACCAAATTCACATTTTTCCTAAAGTAACTAAGATTGGGAATTAAATAAAAATATTTAGTTACTTTATAATAATCATTATACTTTTAATGAGAATTTAAAGTCATTGTCCTACCCGTTTGGCTAACGACCCTCCACCGATCAAGCAAGCGGTGGGTGAGAGTGGACACCCATTAAGTCGCCATTTTATAGGCAACGACCTTATACCCACCTTATAGACCGGCTTCGTGAATGAGGCCTACTAACGGTAAAACGACTTGTTCTTATACATATATATAATAATTAACCATTAATGTTATAAATACTATAAGTGTTGAATTTTAACTTTTAAAATTCTAAGTGTTGGAATTAAAGTTTATTAAAGTGTGAAACTTTTCCAAATTCCAAAACTTGAGGGCAAGTTTTGTAACTCTTCAAAACTTTTCATTTCATAACTTATGAATTAAAGGTTCATAAAATGAAGACTCTTCATTTTATGTAACTTATGTGTTTTTAATATGTGTTAAAGAAAAGTGACCTTTGGATATCCATAACTTGAGGACAAATTATGGACTCCATTAAAACACATAAATGATCAAGAATTAATTCTGAACAATTCAGCAAATAATTCCTATCATCTTCTAAATTCATAAGAACATGAACATGATTATCAAAGTTTCAAGAATTATATGAACACATACAAAGCATGAAATTTTGATATATGCTATTGTAAATGGATTAGAACAACCATTACACCAACTAAAATAAGTTTTAAAACATCAAAACAGTTTAAGGTAAAGTTTCTAGTCCATTTCCAGCAACAAAAGTCGAAAATCTGCATTCTGAACCTTCTACTCGCTGAGTGCACGAACCTACTCGGCGAGTAGGATGAATTTTGCCTTGGACTCGGCGAGTCCCCCTATGGACTCAGCGAGTCCATCATGCAAACAGCAAAAATTTCGACTTTTTTTCACTATTTTACATCAAGTATCAAACAAGCAAGCCTAGGCTCTGATACCACTGTTGGGTTTTGAGCAATCTAAGACTTCCTAAGTGTGCATGCAACCCTAATAAACCTTGGATCTATGTTTGTCTAAATACATGCAAAATAATAATTTTTCCAAGGTTCATAACCTATCTAACATGGCATGGGGTACTTTTAAACATAAAAGAATTAGATGAGATAACATACCTTTTGATGATGAGTTTAATTCCTAAGGAGTTTGAGGGTCAAGCACCAATAGTGTGAATGCCTCAAATGGAATCACAAATCACCACAAACTCTTGGAAAACTTTGAGAGAGTGTATACACACTATAAAATCGGTCACACACAAACACACACACTAGTGACACTAGTGGCTATTTCATGCAACATAAGCATGCTTATATAGTGTACATGATTAGGGTGAAACCCTAATAACCCATGACCTTTCCTTTTCCAAGGATCCATGGGTTAAAAGCTCCATGGATCATCCATGGACTTCCATACAAGCCTAACCCATTAACAAATGAGTGTTAGCCCACTCCATATAAAACCAATAGCCCACAATCTAATTAGTCTTCCTTTTAATCTCTAAATTAATTCATAATTAATTTAAGACTAAGACTAATTAAATAACATGACTTCATATTAATATATTATAACTTACAATATATTAATAAATATATGTGTATAACTCTCATAAAATTATCCATAAATATTTTGGATGAAACGCAACCCAAATGGACCATGATGGGTCGGGTCAAGTATATACCAAATAAGTTATGGACTTAGACACCTTATCCAACAGACAGTGTGTTTGAGAGCTATGATTGCAAATCGGAGTGTACCTGTGCATATAGTTACTAGACTTATCCAAGTGGGAGACTATACTCAAAGGTTAAGAATGATTGGATCCGTTGTCGGTGATTAGATGGCTGTTGATTGGGTTCTTCAGTCACTCCCTAAATCGTATAGTGAGTTCGTAAGAGAGTACTATATGATGAACCACGACGTGACCCTTATCACCTATATGCTTATTGCTTCTGAATCAGCAATGGTTTGGTGCAATAGAAAAGCAAATTTGATTGGTGAATCTGCCTTCAAGACCTCTATGGATATAGACAATGGCAATGAAAGACATGAAATGATCGAAAAGTTTGATCATAAGAGAAAGGTGATTTCTGAAGTAGTTCCATGTGTTGTTCCAAAAGAGTCAATTTGCTTTTATTGCCAAGAGACTGATGGGTTTTTGTCATAAGAACATCCTATGTGCTCATACAAACCCTAATGCTTGGATCTAGGTTTCTCTATTGTACATGCAAGTTATCCAAGACTATAAATGTCACACCCCGAAAACCGAAGGCGGAATACATTTCCGGGGTTGACTACCGTGTTGAGTATTAAATCCAATGTACATAGTAAGTAAACTAAAACAAGCATTACATTACATAATAACAGTTTTACAATTGTTTCAAAAGTAAAGCTTGTACAGTTGTGATACATAGTATATATAGACAAAATGTAACGGTTCTTCATGTACACCGTCTTCATGCAAAAGGATCTTCAGGTACCTGTTCTAACGCTGACCTGAGAACACAAGCGGTTTGGAAATCAGCACAAAGCTGGTGAGTTCATAAGCGGTTTTGTTTTACGAAAATGTATTGGTTTCCTTTCTGTTTCTGAAATGTTATGTACACCAAGAAAATCCCGTATTTTCTTAAAAGTTGGTTATTGTTTCACAAATGTAAAGTATAGTAAGTTTGTACACTGAAAACATGTTTACTCATGTGAAAATGTACAGTTGGTTATCTGACTGGTTAAACTGTTCTGTTTACTTATCATGTGTTACCAGGAAAGTCCCATACTTTCCTTATTGTATGTTACTAATTGTAAAAGATGTAATGTTATCCATTCTGTGACTCTTTCTAGTTATGTAAGTGTTACCCAGGAAAGCCCCATGCTTTCCTGCATGTATGTATCTTATGTAAACGATGTGGAAGATGTAAAAGATGTAATCGTGATTAGATTCCATGTTTCCCCAGGAAGGTCCCGTACCTTCCTGCATGTTAGTTACAGTAAGTAAAAGATGTAAAAGATGTAAACGATGTATAAAGTAATCCATTATTATTGTAAGTAAATCTATGTTATCCTAATTGCGAGTTCCATAACCATACAATAGACTGAAACATGTGGCAATAAGTAGTCCACATATGGCAATAAGTCGTCCACATACTTATGACTTTCGTCACCCTTGAACCATTTCGGTTCGGCTGTAGCTAGCAGCCAGGTGTAGGGTAGTCAGCCCCGTATAGATCTATACACTCAAGTCACGCTCTCTAAATACCAGAGATTCTGGTTATGGGTGTAGTCCTCCAATCGCGTAATCCAGGTGGAGTGTTCTCCGAGGACGTGTCTCCAATCGTACCGGAATAACAAATTTACTAGTAATAATATGAAAGTCCTCCACTCGCGTATGTGCGTGGAGTGTTACCGAGGACAAAACAGTGTACAGGTATTATATTCAAATGTTTTAATGTCATGCTTTTAACTGATAAAATGTGGAAAACCATTTGTGAAATACATGTAAAACATACTAGTTTAAAGACTTATTTCACAAATATATGTTACGTAATCTGTATGTTCGATCTGTTATCAGTTGTAGTTATCAGTTATAAAATCATAAGAATATGAAACAAACATTTGAAAACATGTTATGAGTACAAGAATTCCCTTGTACTTTGCTTGTGTTCCCCCCCCCCCCCCCTGAAAACAGTGAAAACAGTGAAAAAGGGTAGGGGTATGAACTCACCGGACTCGGAAACGTGTCGGTTTTGAATGCTAGACGTCGGTTCGAGGTTTGATTACTCGCAATGACCCTATGTAAAATGACATAATGTCCATATATATACAATTAGAGATACATTCACTAATCATATGGAACATTACACTCCACTAAGGTTAAACACCTCAAAACGAGCGTTTGGAGTGACCCGGGTGACATCTTTGGATTTGAAATAACACAAGGGACTTGGGACTTGAGTTTACTCCCCATAAGTAAACATTTTAAAGAGTTTACAACAATGGAACACCCACATACATGAGTTTACGGCCGTAAACTCATGTGGGTGAGGTTTTGGTGTTTTTAAGGGCTCAATTGGACTTAGGGATTGCTAGAAATAATTATCTAAACACCTTGGAACACTTGGAAATAGATTTAAAACATTTAAAACATGAGTTTACGGCCACACTCATAGAGTTTACGGCCGTAAACTCACAATGGCTAAGAAAATTTGATTTAAGCTACTTAGGGCAATCACATGTGATTCAAACAAATTTTCTAAGCATTGTTATGAATTTAGAATATCAATTAAGACCTTTGTTGGAGTTTACGGCCTAGAGGAATGTTCTAAGGCCGTAAACTCTCTTTTACCTTAGAAAAGATAGTTTTTGGTGCTTAAAACAATCACATGTGATTCTAGAAATTTGTACAAGCCATTTGGGTGTGTTTGATGCATCTTAAACATTGTTTTATGAGTTTACGTCCAAGGGTATGTTCCTAGGCCGTAAACTCTCATAAATCATACTTTTGTTGTGTTTCAATCCTTTAAACCATTTTTAGATCCATCTAGATTTTACCACAAAGCCATAGATTGAGTTTGGAAGCATTTGAACATGTTTAAAGGCCTTAAATCACCCTTTTAGAGGAGTTTACGGACCAAGAGTATGTCTTGGCCGTAAACTCTTCTTTGTTACACAAAAATCAAGTTTAAAGTGTTCCAAGTCTAGATTAGCAAGTCCATGGTTCATGTCTAAGTCCCAACTAGGTTTTGGAAGGGTTAATTGGCTTAAATACCCCTTTGTATATGAGTTTACGGCCCAAGAATGTTCCTTGGCCGTAAACTCACTTTTTTCCCTCTAAATCCATGTTCTACATGTTATGAGTTCTTTCCTTTAAGCCCTTATGTCATATCTAGTGTCCAACTATGCAAAGGAAGGGTTTTAGGGCTTAAAAACCCTTGAAATATGAGTTTACGGCCCATGAAGGTTCCATGGCCGTAAACTCATGAATGTTGGTCTAATTCATGTCTTAAACTCAAAATTGGATGCCAAATATGTTAGAGGTTAAGGCTAGGAAGGTACCTTAGAGATTAGAAGCCTTAATTTTGAGTTTTGATCTCTTAAACTTGGATTAGGAGAGAGGTGGGTAATGTTTAGTGATAATTTGACCAAAGGCTTCAAATGAAGTCCTAAACACGTTTATATAGTGTTTAAGTTTTGGACACGGTGGAATTTTACCCGATACCGGCGTTAGACGGGGTTTTTGGTCGTACCCGATTGAGTTACCGTAACCCGATACGGTAAATTCTAGAATTATTCCGACCACTAAAGTTGGGTGTTAAATTGATTTCTAAATGTATTAAGACACCCATTAAGTCATTTTAAATGTGTCCTAATTAATGACTTAATTAAACAGAGAAATCGGAAATTGGAAATCGGAATGACGATCGGTTGCGCGAGTTGATTTATGAAAAAGTTACATAAAATGAAGCGGAAATTTCGGGTTGTTACATTATCCCCCCGTTAAAGGGAATTTCGCCCCGAAATTCAAGTTTAGAACATAAGACAAGATACAAATCATGGATAAGAAAAGAGTTGTGGATACTTCTGTTTCATTGAGTCTTCCCGTTTCCAAGTGAATTCCGGTCCCCGCTTGGCATTCCAGCGAACCTTCACTAACGGGATGCGACTTTGTTTTGTATGTTTGACTTCTCGATCCATGATTTCGATCGGTTCCTCCACAAAGTTGAGGTTTTCATTGATCTCGATCTCGTCTAAGGGAATTGTTAGGGTTTCATCGGATAGGCACTTTTTAAGATTTGAAACATGAAAGACAGGATGTATGTTACTGAGTTCGTGAGGTAAATGAAGTTTATAGGCAACTGGACCAATCCTGGAGAGGATCTCAAAGGGTCCAATATACCTCGGATTAAGTTTCCCACGCTTGCCAAAGCGTACAGTGCCTTTCCAGGGCGAGACTTTTAACAGGACACGGTCTCCAACCTGGAATTCTAGTGGTTTCCGACGATTATCAGCGTAACTTTTCTGACGATCACGTGAGGCTTTCAGTCGGTTACGGATTTGAATGATCTTTTCGGTGGTTTCGCGGATGATTTCAGGACCAGTGAGAGCACTGTCGGGGACTCGACTCCTGGCTAACTGTGTATCCCCCACCTCGGCCCAGCACAGAGGAGATCTGCACTTACGACCGTATAGGGCTTCGAACGGAGCAGCCCTAATGCTGGTGTGGTAACGGATTTCACACTTATAATCATTGAGTAACTCTACCCATCGCCATTGCCTCATGTTTAAGTCTTTTTGATTAAAGATGTGCTGCAGACTCTTGTGATCAGTGAAGATTGTGCACTTGGTTCCGTAGAGATAATGTCTCCAAATCTTCAATGCGAAGACTACTGCTCCTAGCTCCAAGTCGTGTGTGGTATAGTTGACTTCGTGTGTTTTCAGCTGTCTAGAGGCATAGGCAATCACCTTTCCTCTTTGCATAAGCACACAGCCTAAACCTTGATTAGACGCATCACAATAGACAACGAAGTCCT
Source organism: Lactuca saligna (assembly GCF_052625555.1). Classification (NCBI taxonomy): domain Eukaryota; kingdom Viridiplantae; phylum Streptophyta; class Magnoliopsida; order Asterales; family Asteraceae; genus Lactuca; species Lactuca saligna. The sequence continues at coordinate 331,198,754 of NC_136420.1, forward strand.
CTGTCCCTTCAGGCAGAGACAGAACAGGCGCGCTGCATAAGGCTCTCTTCAACGTTTGGAATGCAGTTTCTTGCTTATCACTCCAACAAAAGGGTACACCTTTCTGTGTTAGAGTGGTTAACGGTTTGGCGATTTTGGAAAAGTTCTGAATGAATCGTCGATAGTAGCCGGCGAGACCTAAAAATTGACGAATTTCCGTGGGTGTTTTCGGTGCCGACCAACTCTCTATCGCTTTAATCTTGGAAGGATCTACATGAATACCCTCCTCGCTTACTACGTGACCGAGGAAAGTTACCTTCCGTAACCAGAATTCACATTTGGAAAATTTTGCGTAAAGCTTTTCGGATCTAAGAGTTTCCAACACTAGCCTCAAGTGCTGTTTATGGTCTTCTTCACTTCGGGAGTAGACGAGGATGTCATCAATGAACACGATAACGAATTTGTCTAGGAAGGGACGGCACACCCGGTTCATCAGGTCCATGAACACAGCCGGTGCATTGGTTAGACCGAAGGGAATCACTACAAACTCGTAGTGTCCATACCGAGTCCTAAATGCTGTCTTGGGAACATCATTCTCCTGGACTCGTAACTGATGGTACCCCGACCGAAGGTCTATCTTAGAGAAGTAACTGGCTCCTTGGAGTTGATCGAAGAGGTCGTCTATTCTTGGAAGAGGATATCGGTTCTTAACGGTTAACTTGTTCAGCTCACGATAGTTGATACACATCCGAAAGGATCCATCTTTCTTTTTGACAAACAGAATCGGAGCTCCCCAGGGTGAGGAACTCGGCCTAATGAATCCTTTACTGAGCAACTCATTGAGTTGACTGGATAACTCCTGCATTTCTGCGGGAGCTAAGCGATACGGGGATTTTGCTACGGGAGTAGCTCCTAGAATTAGGTCAATACGGAATTCGACCTGACGTTCGGGAGGAATCCCTGGAAGTTCTTCGGGAAACACATCGGGAAAGTTACAGACTTCGGGAATGCTCGCGAGGTCTCTAACTTCTTGTTTCTCGTTGATCACATGAGCTAAGAATGCAACACAGTCCTTTCGAAGGAGCTTTCGAGCTTTGATGCAAGAAATGATATGAAGGTTGGAACTGGGTTTATCGCCATGGATTATGAGAGTTTGATTCGAAGGAAGATTGAGACAGATAGCTTTTTCGTAACAAAGAATGTCAGCATGATTGGGACTCAACCAATCCATGCCAATGATAACATCAAAGCTCTTAATAGAGACAGGCATGAGATCTATAGAAAATGAGTGATCATTTAGGGTAAGCGTACAACCTATGAATACGTCGTTAGTGCTTTCTTCCTCACCATTAGCCATCTCGACGGTAAACGTTTCAGTTAGTGGTTGAGGATTTGGTTTTAGATTATGTTTGAATGCATGACTAACAAAACTCCTTTCAGCACCCGAATCGAAAAGAATACTAGCATGTGAATTGTCGAGAAGGAACGTACCCGAAACAACAGTGGGATCAGCAACTTCTTCCTCCCGTCCCATGATTAGGACCCTTCCAGTGTTACCAGCAGTTGACTTCTTGGGACAATCCCTTTTAAAGTGCCCAACTTCGCCACAGTTGTAGCAGGCTTGACTAACACCTGCTCCCGATGATTGGTTAGCTGATTGAGTAGGGTTTCTATGGTACCGAACTGTGTGCCCTTTCTTACCACAGTTGGTGCAAGACAATTCTCGACAGGGACCATGATGATGGTGGTATTTACACTTGTCACACAGAGGAAGGTTACCAGCATATTTACTGGTAGGAGTTGAGGCAGTGGATCCCATGGCAGAAACAGCAACAACAGGAGTAGTAGTAGCAGCATGGACTGCTACCGTCTGTTGTTTCTTAGATGATCCGTGAGAAGATTGACCTTTCTTCTTTTTCCAGAATTTCCTCTTTTCACCACTCCTTTGAGTCGGCTCAGAAGTGGTAGTGATTTCCTTGACATCGTCGTTGTGATCAATCAGAATTTGTGCTAAGGTCTTGGCACTATCATAGGTATCCGGACGAGCAGCCAAAACATGACTCTTTATTGGTTGAGATAATCCCCAAACGAACCTTTCGATCTTTTTGTTTTCAGGAGTGACTAACCCCGGGCAGAGAAGTGCGAGATCATCAAATCGGGAAGTATATGCAGCAATGTCGGAACCTTTCATCTTCAGGTTCCAGAGCTCATGCTCTAATTTCTGCATTTCACCACGGGGGCAATACTCAATAATGAGAAGTTCCTTCATGGCTTCCCAGCCCATGGCATTGGCTATGGGTAAGGTCAGAGATTTGACTCGGCCATTCCACCAAGTCAGAGCTTTATCCGCGAAGGTACAGGCTGCAAATTTGACTTTATCGGATTCCGCACAAGCACAGATTTCAAAGATGGACTCGATTTTCTCGAACCATCGAGATAAAGAAATGACACCTCCAGCGCCATTAAAGGATGTTGGTTTCGCATTCATGAAATCCTTATAGGAACCCCCTCTTTGGTGTCCCTGGCTACCCTCAGGGTTTTGAGATTGAGTACCACCGCCTGAACCACTAGGGTTCATTTGTGACATAGCTGCTACCATTGCAGCTGTCATCATTGTCTGGACTGATGCTAGGTCAAACTGGGGAGGAGGTGGCGGTGAAGAAGGATTGTCGTTGTTCTTTGAGCTAGGTCTCTTTCGGGGAGGCATCTTGATCTAATAAGATCAAGAAAGAGAGGATGGTAAGTCCTCTACATTGAATCGATAGATATGACAGTTACATGATTCGAGTAAGCGATAAAGCAGGAAAGAGTTATCGAACAGATAATTTATCGCTAAGAGTGATCACAGAGAACTACTCGAATGAGGATTATTACAGAGGATCGAGGTCGAGAAATACTCCCATAGTATTTCATGAGTTGTTTATGACAATGATTCGATGTTTGGGATATTAGGGTAAGTTTTTAGGCATGCCACATACCACAGTCACTCCCAAGCACATGTTGGTCGTGTCTCGAATGAATATAGTTGGCCAGGCTATATTGACCCTAGACACGACTACATAACTGTCCAGGTTTAACCGTAGTACACAACACCCATTTACTTATGTTCCGTTCTACTTGTGGTTACGGATGGCGACGGTTCGGTATACTTGTATACTTTTGAAAATACTTATATTTTGAAGATACTTTTAATTCAGAGCACTTAGGACCTTTAGTGTTTATAGTTTTATACCATGTAAGGTTTGGTATACTTTATTCACTATAAACAAGGGCTCTGATACCAATCTGTCACACCCCGAAAACCGAAGGCGGAATACATTTCCGGGGGTGACTACCGTGTTGAGTATCAAATCCAATGTACATAGTAAGTAAAGTAAAACAAGCATTACATTACATAATAACAGTTTTACAGTTGTTTCAAAAGTAAAGCTTGTACAGTTGTGATACATAGTATATATAGACAAAATGTAACGGTTCTTCATGTACACCGTCTTCATGCAAAAGGATCTTCGGGTACCTGTTCTAACGCTGACCTGAGAACACAAGCGGTTTGGAAATCAGCACAAAGCTGGTGAGTTCATAAGCGGTTTTGTTTTACGAAAATGTATTGGTTTCCTTTCTGTTTCTGAAATTTTATGTACACCAAGAAAATCCCGTATTTTCTTAAAAGTTGGTTATTGTTTCACAAATGTAAAGTATAGTAAGTTTGTACACTGAAAACATGTTTACTCATGTGAAAATGTACAGTTGGTTATCTGACTGGTTAAACTGTTCTGTTTACTTATCATGTGTTACCAGGAAAGTCCCATACTTTCCTTATTGTATGTTACTAATTGTAAAAGATGTAATGTTATCCATTCTGTGACTCTTTCTAGTTATGTAAGTGTTACCCAGGAAAGCCCCATGCTTTCCTGCATGTATGTATCTTATGTAAACGATGTGGAAGATGTAAAAGATGTAATCGTGATTAGATTCCATGTTTCCCCAGGAAGGTCCCGTACCTTCCTGCATGTTAGTTACAGTAAGTAAAAGATGTAAAAGATGTAAACGATGTATAAAGTAATCCATTATTATTGTAAGTAAATCTATGTTATCCTAATTGCGAGTTCCATAACCATACAATAGACTGAAACATGTGGCAATAAGTAGTCCACATGTGGCAATAAGTCGTCCACATACTTATGACTTTCGTCACCCTTGAACCATTTCGGTTCGGCTGTAGCTAGCAGCCAGGTGTAGGGTAGTCAGCCCCGTATAGATCTATACACTCAAGTCACGCTCTCTAAATACCAGAGATTCTGGTTATGGGTGTAGTCCTCCACTCGCGTAATCCAGGTGGAGTGTTCTCCGAGGACGTGTCTCCAATCGTACCGGAATAAAAAATTTACTAGTAATAATATGAAAGTCCTCCACTCGCGTATGTGCGTGGAGTGTTACCGAGGACAAAACAGTGTACAGGTATTATATTCAAATGTTTTAATGTCATGCTTTTAACTGATAAAATGTGGAAAACCATTTGTGAAATACATGTAAAACATACTAGTTTAAAGACTTATTTCACAAATATATGTTACGTAATCTGTATGTTCGATCTGTTATCAGTTGTAGTTATCAGTTATAAAATCATAAGAATATGAAACAAACATTTGAAAACATGTTATGAGTACAAGAATTCCCTTGTACTTTGCTTGTGTTCCCCCCCCTGAAAACAGTGAAAACAGTGAAAAAGGGTAGGGGTATGAACTCACCGGACTCGGAAACGTGTCGGTTTTGAATGCTAGACGTCGGTTCGGGGTTTGATTACTCGCGATGACCCTATGTAAAATGACATAATGTCCATATATATACAATTAGAGATACATTCACTAATCATATGGAACATTACACTCCACTGAGGTTAAACACCTCAAAACGAGCGTTTGGAGTGACCCGGGTGACATCTTTGGATTTGAAATAACACAAGGGACTTGGGACTTGAGTTTACTCCCCATAAGTAAACATTTTAAAGAGTTTACAACAATGGAACACCCACATACATGAGTTTACGGCCGTAAACTCATGTGGGTGAGGTTTTGGTGTTTTTAAGGGCTCAATTGGACTTAGGGATTGCTAGAAATAATTATCTAAACACCTTGGAACACTTGGAAATAGATTTAAAACATTTAAAACATGAGTTTACGGCCACACTCATAGAGTTTACGGCCGTAAACTCACAATGGCTAAGAAAATTTGATTTAAGCTACTTAGGGCAATCACATGTGATTCAAACAAATTTTCTAAGCATTGTTATGAATTTAGAATATCAATTAAGACCTTTGTTGGAGTTTACGGCCTAGAGGAATGTTCTAAGGCCGTAAACTCTCTTTTACCTTAGAAAATATAGTTTTTGGTGCTTAAAACAATCACATGTGATTCTAGAAATTTGTACAAGCCATTTGGGTGTGTTTGATGCATCTTAAACATTGTTTTATGAGTTTACGGCCAAGGGTATGTTCCTGGGCCATAAACTCTCATAAATCATACTTTTGTTGTGTTTCAATCCTTTAAACCATTTTTAGATGCATCTAGATTTTACCACAAAGCCATAGATTGAGTTTGGAAGCATTTGAACATGTTTAAAGGCCTTAAATCACCCTTTTAGAGGATTTTACGGCCCAAGAGTATGTCTTGGCCGTAAACTCTTCTTTGTTACACAAAAATCAAGTTTAAAGTGTTCCAAGTCTAGATTAGCAAGTCCATGGTTCATGTCTAAGTCCCAACTAGGTTTTGGAAGGGTTAATTGGCTTAAATACCCCTTTGTATATGAGTTTACGGCCCAAGAATGTTCCTTGGCCATAAACTCACTTTTTTCCCTCTAAATCCATGTTCTACATGTTATGAGTTCTTTCCTTTAAGCCCTTATGTCATATCTAGTGTCCAACTATGCAAAGGAAGGGTTTTAGGGCTTAAAAACCCTTGAAATATGAGTTTACGGCCCATGAAGGTTCCATGGCCGTAAACTCATGAATGTTGGTCTAATTCATGTCTTAAACTCGAAATTGGATGCCAAATATGTTAGAGGTTAAGGCTAGGAAGGTACCTTAGAGATTAGAAGCCTTAATTTTGAGTTTTGATCTCTTAAACTTGGATTAGGAGAGAGGTGGGTAATGTTTAGTGATAATTTGACCAAAGGCTTCAAATGAAGTCCTAAACACGTTTATATAGTGTTTAAGTTTTGGACACGGTGGAATTTTACCCGATACCGGCGTTAGACGGGGTTTTTGGTCGTACCCGATTGAGTTACCGTAACCCGATACGGTAAATTCTAGAATTATTCCGACCACTAAAGTTGGGTGTTAAATTGATTTCTAAATGTATTAAGACACCCATTAAGTCATTTTAAATGTGTCCTAATTAATGACTTAATTAAACGGAGAAATCGGAAATTGGAAATCGGAATGACGATCGGTTGCGCGAGTTGATTTATGAAAAGGTTACATAAAATGAAGCGGAAATTTCGGGTTGTTACAATAAACCCTAATACTAACATATGGAAATCAATATTAACATATAATTAGGTTTAATATATTACCTTGATTGTTATGTAGCAATAACAATCTCAATTCCTCCTTGTATTGACTTTAGAAATCTTAGAGTCACAAATGTCACTCCTCTAATGGTTCACAAACACCAAGAGCAAGAGGATGAAGAGGAGAGAGGATGAAGGATGCCCTAAAACATGTGAAACCCTAGAAGGATACTTAGCCACGTTTTTGGGTCATAAGGGATGTATATATAGTTAGGCTATTAGGGTTATCTAACAACGAAACCCTAAATTGGATGCTTAATCCCTAAGCAACCCATGGAGCCCTTTCCTCAACGCCTTGGACGATTTCCTCATGGGCTTTCCCATAGAATTCATCCACTCCTTAATATAAGGCAATCCATAGCCCAAATTGCAATAATCGTATAATTAGAATTCCAGTCCCTTAAGTTTAATTAATCTCTTTTAGTCACAAAACTAATTACTAATTAATTATTGACTAATATTAATTTAAACAATATGATTTCTCCTTTAATATACTATTCTCATAATATATTAATAAATCATATTTAATCCTTTCTCTGCATAATTCATCCTATCAAGTTTCTTTGGTGAAGGCAACCCAAAAGGACCATGCACCATCGGGTCAAGTACATACCAAAATAGTTATGGACTTAAACACTAATCCAACAGTCTCCCACTTGGATAAGTCTAATAACTATTATGTGTATGACTTCAGATCCTGATCTGCAATCGTAGCTTTCCAAAGCCGCTGTCAACTCTGATCCTATCAGATACGCATGTCCTTTAGATAAGGGATCATATATTCCTCCATTCTAGATATCGTATGAGATATGATTTCAAATCATTCTCTTTGTACTATTTCTTGACTTCCGATTTATGACGACTGACTAATTGAACATATCAAATTAGTCGTAGCCCGGCCGAGTATTTACGTTTGTCATCACTAAATCATCGAGGGGCCCAAAGATATCGCTTTTATCCTACTTGGGATAAAAGGAACGGATAAACTTTGATTCAATGCTCGCTTGCACTCACTCACCGAATCACACACAATAATATGTTTTATGACACCACGTTACTAGTGCGTTTTCATATTATCAATGTGCAACTGATTTGCAAGATACAACTCACACATCTCGGTTTCAAGAATATAAGATGTTATCGTCTCTCCAATCACTCGTGATACAATCCATAGAGTGATCCAAGTGAGCATGGGTTTGATCCAATGCTCAAATTCATATTCATAAGCACTCATGAACGTTGCAGCAAACATTTGCTTATGTCTAATACTCTTTTAGACAATCCACACACCAATTCACGAAAACCTTCATTCATACCTACTTCCAACATATGAACGATTGTGGCCCATTCGAATAACTTGACTGTTCTTAATCAATTAAGTTATTCAGGAAGTCAAAACATGCAAATTGAAACACAAGAATAATACTAATCCCATATGGCCTCAAACCTTTGAGCATAAATAAAACACCTTTTATTTATCACCATATCGATTACTCATTATTTGTCGTGTCGGGTAATCAACTTCTTACTTGAATTATTACACTTGTCCCATGCTCTTAGCATGCACACAATGTTTACCTATGGTTCTTACTTTGTGAAATAGATCAAATTGAACACATTTCCAATCATTCTCATTTTACAACTCCAAATCCTTTTTTCATAAGTGAAAGAATATCAAATTCTTGATACTTATAGAATATGCTAGATTCTAACATTTTATGCAATGATCCTTTCGTAATGTCACTGCACCAAATTCACAAAGACTATTGCCAATGATATTAAAAAATCTTCTATCCGGAGATTGTTACAAGACAATTCCTTAGATATGATGTCTCTCACTCAAAGTACATTCCTTTGAACATCCTGTTGCATAAAAGTTTCTAATCTAGACATAGATTTTTCAATATTCAATTCCCAATATGGACACTCTTCCATATTTTCCATTTGACAACTCATTCTTAATAGAATCTTTTCTATTCATAATAATGTCGATCTGGTCCATTCAATACCATGCTTCCGACTACTCACAAGCAACCAATCCTCGTCGAACTTTGGATTGTCCTTTGATAGTTGTTTAATTATTTTAGTCCAAACCGATTCTAATTCTTTTTTCCCTCTAAATGCGCTAGACATTTGGAAAATTTTATAATGGTCAAACATTAAAGCATTTGCAATCGATCCTATACCCGAAGCGTATGGGACACGATGCATAATGTTTTATTTGCTATGTTCTTAAAATTCGAATTGTGAAGAGGAATGCCGTAATCATAATCGAAAATTTTTAAGAACACACTATGTACCTTTGACTAAATTTATTAACATTTCTCAACCTAAGCCTTTAGATTTGAAATGAAGCATAATATTCTCTCCCTTAATTATAGCAAAACAACTATTCCATCCTTACAACTTTGCAACGAATGACTCTTGTTTTCTATAATTAATATTGCCAACTTGCAATACTTGCCTTAATAATCATACAATCATAACTTTTATGCTCCCACTATCATGATGATTACTATAAAAACATAACACTTATGCTCCCACTAGCTTCGACATGTATTCAAAACATCTTAACTTCCAGAAAAAACAATACCTATTGAATTTCTTAAGTCCATGTTTCTAATTCTTAATGCTTTGATAATCTTTTATCAAGGCCTCTTAAGCTTATACACCTTTGCTTTAGATAGTTCATATGTGTGTCTAAACAATTAAGACTAATTGCCAAACCTCACAACTCAAATCATGGAAAGGGATACCGTAACCATATTCGAATTTGAGAATCCAATTTTACAATCACTATATTTTCAAAATCTTTCTTAGTGAAAGCATTTCCTCACAATCATTTTCATGAAGGAGGAAATCTTATGAAACTTAGATTTAAATGGTGTATGTGTTCCTATCCATGTGAATTTGTTAAAACCAAAGTTTACGACAAATTCAAACTCATATAGACTGAACTTTCTTAATCTTGATTTCTTACCTTATGGTAGCACAACTGCCCACCATGTCTTCCAAGTAGTTAAGGAGTTCACCTTTTCCTGTCAAAATACTTTCCATTGATCAAGGTCCTTGCCTTTTATGCATTCAAACGAGAACTCATAGGACTCATATGCACAATTAACTCAATTGGAATGGCATAAAAAAAAAATAGTGTCAACACGATGGGTTATAAACCTCAACTCGTATGCTAGTGATGATCGATAAGGTTTATTTGATTTGTTCTTGAAACCTTTCAAGACCATTAAGACTCCCACTGACTCCTTGACATATAAGATTCTCTTGTCAATAAACATTTATTGACAACCAAATATCCAAGAGTTAGTGTAGTTTTTGTCAAAACATAACACTTCATAAAATGGTCCTAGTTGGTCTTTGTCTTATCCAAGACATCACAACTTTCCACATTTGATGAATGTTAAAAACCTTCTTAATACTTGTCACTTATTGCCACAATCTTAACTTTAAGACTTGTTATTGGAACGAAGTATGATTGACCTTTTGATTTAACCATTTCTTCAATTCTTGATTCCTCTTCTTAGACATATAATTGTACTAAGACTCACTTAGAGGATCAATTGAGATATGGTTCTTAATCATTAAGACCTATCATAAAGCATAAAAGGTACTCTCCCTTCTTCTTAGAATAGAGAACCTTTTATCTTTCTGCCTACTTCATTCTTCTTATTCGTTTTGCTATTGATTTAAACCATTTTTAATCAATTCCGAATTACACTTAATCTTATAAGTATAATCATATTTACTAAACCTTTATTAAATCATGATGAATATCTTTGTTACTCTTATGGTGGACTTGATTAACACGCAACTTTTTGTACTTGATCTCCTAGACACTTTGTCAATGAATTAGTCTAATTTCCAAATATGAAATTTCTCATTCATCATGCAACCAAGTTGCGTGATTCCAAATTTCTGTCCAATTGAAATTTGGGCGATGAGAAACTCTCCCTATTTGGTAAATTCTTGACATTTCCATAAATAAGAATCATATCCATTCGTTGTAGAAATATGCAAACATCAATTTTCATAACGATTTCATTACAAGGAAATAAACAAATAAATAAATAAGTCAAACAAAAAATTATTTTATTTATAAAAGCAGAGGAAACATTTGTCCTTACAATCCAAAATCCATTTAACACTATGTATTTCAAAAGGAAATTTTTTAACAACTCTATCATAACTATCTAAGCTCAAAATCTAATATTCAAGTCCATGCGATCAAGATCCATTCCTTGTGATTAGATTCATCTTGCTCTTTCACCAAGCTTCCTTTCTTTTCACCGATCCTGCAAAACATTCAAATGCAATCTTATCACATCATGTATTAAGAATCAATGAATAGGAACTTAACGGAGTTAGATAGTGGATTTTACCTGAAGCGCATCTATACTCTTTGACTCTCCCATGTTCTGGACTCTTCAATCTCTTTGGGAAGACTTGTATCCAACGCCCTTTCTTTTGGCAGCAAACACAGGTCGGTTTCCTCGGAAGCATGGCCGGTTGACTTTCCCAACAAATACGCTCCATTGTTTTTCCAAATCATTTCTGATTCAGTAGCAATGAGCATGCAAGTTAGGTCAATGAGGTTGTCGTCATGATTCATCATATAATACTTTCTTTTGAACTCATTATATGATTCAGGAAGTGACTGCAAAACCCAATTCACAGCCAACTCATCCGGGAATGACACACCCAACATTATCAACCTATCAATGTGTGATTTCATTCCTAGAACGTGAGCACACACGGGTTTAACATCTTCATGTTTCATTTCCAATAGGGCTTTAGTGATAATGAACCTTTCAATTCTTCGATCTTGTGGGTTAGGGAGAACAATTGGAGGAGGTGGAGGAAGTGAAGCATGATTTCTTGTTCCTCGATCAAATCGTGGAATACCATCTTCATGTGGAATGCTTGTTCCACGAGATTTGGGAAGACCATAGTTGTCGAACTTAGACATCTACAAAACGGGAGAAACAAATTCAAGTTAGTTGATTGATAGAGTCCTTAGTAAATCACCCAAATGAGATACTAAGGCTAGGACCCAACACAATATTCTACAACTCGGGAGAGGGATGCCGTAACCGTAATTGCAGAATATTTGAAGGTAGGTGAATGACGATTCACTAATTTCCACCACGAAAAATGAAAAAGAAATTTAAGTTTTAAAACTTTGAAAACTCCTAGATCCTTTGAGATTCATTGAACTTTCAACGGCATGTTTTAATCTCGATATGCCCCACTTGTTTGTGACTGGGATGACGAGGATCACAAAGCGGGTGTGAATAACCATGCAAACTTACATGGTGCCCTCACAAGTTACAGTCACCTATTCCATATGCCGGTAAACCACACACGCTCCACCGAACTATGACAAACATTGAGTCACCCTTTGCAACCTTTGCTTAGAACCATTTAGTGTGCCGGTAAACCACACATGCTCCACTAACGTCTTCGCAAAGGCACAAAGTGTAATTTCGTGGAATTGCATCAATTCACTTTGCCTAAGTAACTAAGATTGGGGATTTGTAAAACATTTAGTTACTTTTGTATTTCATTATACTTATAATGGAAGGTTTTGTCCTATCCTACCCATTCGGCTAACGACCCTCCACTAGTCAAGAGTGCGGTGGGTAAGAGTGGATCCCCATTCAATCGCCATTTTATAGGCAATTTCCTTAAACACCCCTTATAGACCAGCTTCGTGAATGAGGCCTACTAACGGTAAGACTGACTTTTACTCATACATATATATAATGTTAGACTTTTAATGTTATATATAGTATAGGGTGTATTTTACACTTTGAAAATACTAGGTGGTCAAATTTAATAACTATACCTTTAATTCAATTAAATTGTAAAACAAAACTATTATGGATTTATTAAACCTCTTTTAATTATACTCCTTATTTAATTAATAAAACCATAAGGGTGTGATTTGAACTTTTCAAAACAATACTAGGGTTTTAGAATTTAACATTCCTAATTAAACCTTTAATCAACTTTTAAATTCCAAAACTTGAGGGCAAGTTTTGAAACATTTCAAAACATTAGGGTTTAGAATTTAAACATACATCAAAATTAAACTTTTTAATCAAAATTTAAATTCCAAAACTTGAGGGCAAGTTTTGAAACCTTTTTCAAAACATTAGGGTTTCAACTATTTAAATTTTAAAACAACAAAACTTTTGAGTTCAAATTTAAACTATAAAACCTAAAGGGGAAAAAGTGAAACTTTTCAAAGAACAAGTATCAAATAACAAATCATCTAAATTAACATTTAATCACATAATTATCCATATTTGATTTATTTAATGATTTCTTGCAAAACAATTTACTAATTTAATCAAAATAATTAATCAATTATCACATAAGGAAACAAATATTTTATTAATTGATAAGTATCTTCAATTAGATCAAGAATATACTCATATATATCAAAAAATCGGATTTATATTGATCTAATATGATAAGGAAACTATCCTTAAGCAAAAACAACAAGAAATCCCGGTTTTCCCTCCATCTGACCAGCCGACTCGCCGAGTCAGGCATGGACTCGTCGAGTCAACATGGAATGAATAGTGTCTAAGGCTGCAACTATATTAGGCAAGTATTTGACCCGATTGTGCATGGTCCTTTTGGGTTGCCTTCACCATAGCAACTTGGTAGGATGATTTATTATGAGAGAATAGATATTATTAATATATTATGAGAATAATATAAGTAATAATAATATAGTTATTTGATTAATATAAGTCATAGATTAATTAGTATTAATTTGGTGACTTAAGGAGATTAATTAAATATCAATTGTTTGATAGTTACACTTTAGACTGTAAATCTTTATGGGAGATAGGGTGGACGATTTCTAGGGCTTGGATAAGCCAAAATCGTCCAAAGGGTTATCTAAGGTAAGGATATGGATTAACTTAAAGTCTAAGTTATCCAACTAGGGTTTAAGCTGTAACCCTTAAGGAGTCTACAAGTATAAATAGACCCTATGGCTGTGGGAATTCAACACCCATCTAAAGTAAAGATACTCTGGCCGAATTCCTCCCCTCTCCTCTCTCTAAAATCATCCTCTTTGCTAGTTGGTGTTTGTAAGCCATTAGAGGAGTCACAATTGTGACTCTAGAGCTCCAAGACAACAAGATCAAACAAGAGAATCAAAGGTATGTATCTAGATCTGTTTTTGTGTTGTTCTTACACCTAATAAGTCATTAGAAGCCTTGGATTGAAAGCATGTTTAATAGAGAAACCTAGATCCAAGCATTAGGGTTTGTATGCGCACTTAGGAATGTTCTTATGTACAATACCCATCAGAATATTCCCGTGGTGTGTGATTATCCGGAAGTATTTCCTGAAGATCTTCCTGGATTACCACCTGATAGATAAGTGGAGTTCAGAATAGACTTGTTACTAGGGACGATGCCAATAGCAAAAGCACCTTATCGATTAGCACCAATGGAGATGAAGGAGCTGATGATACAACTTCAAGAGTTATTGGACAAAGGTTTCATTAGACCTAGTTCATCACCTTGGGAAGCTCCGGTGTTATTCGTGAAGAAGAAATATGGAAGTATGAGAATGTGCATCGGTTACAGAGAGCTGAACAAGGCAACAATAAAGAATAGATATCCGTTGCCGAAAACTGATGACCTGTTCGATCAACTTCAAGGCTCAAGTTATTTTTCAAAGATCGACCTAAGGTCAGGATATCATCAGCTGAAAGTGAAAGAGCAGGATATAGAGAAGACTGCATTCATAACGCGATATAGACACTACGAGTTCTTGGTTACATCATTTGGACTAACCAATGCTCCAACAGTATTCATGGATTTAATGAATAGGGTTTGTAATCCGTTTCTAGATAAATATGTGATAGTGTTCATAGATGACATTCTGATTTACTCAAACAGCCAAGAGGAGCATGGCAGACACTTGCGAGCAGTGTTAGAAGTCTTGAAGAAGGAGAAGCTATATGCTAAGTTCTCCAAATGTTATTTTTGGATTCGAGAAGTCCAATTCTTGGGTCACGTGGTCAACCAAGATGGGATAATGGTTGATCCAGCAAAGATTGAAGCTGTAATGAAGTGGGAACAATCGAAAAGTCCCACGGAGACCCGAAGCTTTTTGGTATTAGTTGGATATTACCGAAGGTTTATCCAAGGCTTTTCTTCGATCACTAGTCCATTAACAGCTTTGACCCACAAAGGAGCTACTTATTCTTGAAATGATAAGCATAAAGAAGCATTCGAGAAGCTAAAGAAGAAACTATGTGAGGCACCGATACTTTCTCTGCCCGATGGAGTTGAAGACTTCGCTGTCTATAGCGATGTGTCAGGGGTTGGATTGGGTTGTGTTTTGACCCAAAAAAAGATAAGGTAATCGCATATGCATCTCGACAGTTGAAGGAGCATGAAAATAACTACCCGACTCATGATTTGGAGTTTGCAGCGGTAGTTTTCTGTTGGATTAGTGTCTAAGTCCATAACTATTTTGGTATGTACTTGACCCGATGGTGCATGGTCCTTTTGGGTTGCCTTCACCAAAGCAACTTGATTGGAGAAATGAATAAAGAGAGAGAGGATAATATGATTTATTAATATGTTATAAGGATAATATATTAAAGGAGAAATCATATTTGTTTAATTAATATTGGTCAATAATTAATTAAGAATTAGTTTTGTGATCAAATGTAATTAATTAAACTAGAGGGGCTGAATTGTAATTATGTGATAGTTACAAAATAAGGTAAGGATTATCTTATATATATGGTGAACGAATTTGAGGTGTAAATCCCTTAGAATTGGAGTATGATAAGGATTCAAGGATTATCTTATTGGTTGCTTAATGGATAATCAACTACATAAGGATAATGACTGAAACCCTATCTCTACACCTATATAAACACCCCTAGGGCCATGAATTCGTGTATCCCTTCCCAAGAGGTCCTAGATACGAATTCTAACCTCTCACTTCTCTCCTTATACCTTCTCCACTTGCTTATGGTGTTTGTGAGCCATTAGAGGAGTGACACTTGTGACTCTAAGCCTTCCAAAGTCAATACAAGGAGATTTGGGATTGTTATTGCTACATAACAATCAAGGTAACACTATAAACTTATTCTCATGTTAATATGATTACTTGTATGCTAGAATTAGGGTTTATAGTCTTGGATTCAAAGCATGTACAATAGAGAAACCTAGATCCAAGCATTAGGGTTTGTATGAGCACATAGGATGTCTTATGACCAAAACCTAACAGTGGTATCAGAGCCTAGATTGGTTTCAATTGTATTGATGCATATTTGATCGAAATAAGCACTGAAAATTGATTTTTTGAGTTTCTGAGTGTTTGACTCGCCGAGTCACTTGGTGAACTCGCCGAGTCAGCTGTACTCGACGAGTCCAAGCTCAGACTCGACGAGTCAAAGTGTCTGACAGCTCGTTTTCGCGATTTTCTTCCTGTTTTGGCTTTGGATAATTACCATAAACTTGTTTTTGTGATAAAATCCGAATTTTTTCATTATTATGTGATTATCCTTACCTAAATAGAAGATAATTGTCAAAATTTAGATAATCACTTGTTTTATTAGATAAAGTTTGATTATTTGTAATTTAGATTTGAATTATCTTGTGAAATAGTTTCAATTAATCCCTTTAGGTTTTATAGTTTAAATTTGAACCCCAAAAGTTTTGTTGTTTTGAAATTTAAATAGTTAAAACCCTAATGTTTTGAAAAAGGTTTCAAAACTTGCCCTCAAGTTTTGGAATTTAAAAGTTGATTAAAAGTTTAATTAGAAATGTTAAATTCTAAAACTCTAGTAATGTCTTGAAAAGTTCAAATCACACCCTTATGGTTTTATTAATTAATTAATGAGTATAATTAATAGAGGTTTAATAAGTCCATAAAAGTTTAGGTTAACCTTTTAATTGAATTAAAAGTGTAATTGTTAAAGTTAACCATATAGTATTTTAAAAGTATAAAGTACACCCTATACTATATATAACATTAAAAGTCTAACATTATATATGTATAAGTAAAAGTCAGTCTTACCGTTAGTAGGCCTCATTCACGAAGCTGGTCTATAAGGGGTGTTTAAGGAAATTGCCTATAAAATGGCGATTGAATGGGTATCCACTCTTACCCACCGCACTCTTGACTAGTGGAGGGTCGTTAGCCGAACGGGTAGGATAGGACGAAACCTTCCATTATAAGTATAATGAAATACAAAGTAACTAAATGTTTCGCAAATTCCCAATCTTAGTTACTTAGGCAAAAGTGAATTTATGCAATTCCATGAAATTACACTTTGTGCCCTTGCGAAGACGTTAGTGGAGCATGTGTGGTTTACCGGCACACTAAATGGTTCTAAGCAAAGGTAGCAAAGGGTGACTCAATGTTTGTCATAGTTCGGTGGAGCGTGTGTGGTTTACCGGCACATCGAATAGGTGATTGTAACATGTGAGGGCACCATGTAGTTTGCATGGTTATTCACACCCGCTTTGTGATCCTCGGCATCCCAGTCACAAACAAGAGGGGCATATCGAGATTTAAACATGCCATTGAAATGTTCAATGAATCTCAAAGGATCTAGGAGTTTTCATAGATTTAAAACTTAAATTCCTTTTTCGTTTCTCATGGTGAAAACTAGTGAATCGTCATTCACTTACCTTCAAATGTTCTGCGATTTGGGTTACGGCATCCCTCTCCCGAGTTGTAGGATATTGTGTTGGGTCCTAGCCTTGGAATTTCATTTGGGTGATTTAACAAGGACTCAATCAATCAACTAACTTGAATTCGTTTTTCTCCCGATGTCAAAGTTCGACAACTATGGTCTTCGCAAATTCCGTGGAACAAGCATTCCACATGAAGATGATATTCCACGATTCGATCAAGGAACAAGAAATCATGCTTCACTTCCTCCTCCTCCTCCAATTATTCTCCCTAACCCACAAGTTCAAAGGCTTGAAAAGTTCAAGATCACTCAAGCCCTTTTGGCAAGTGAACATAAAGAAGGAAAGTCGGTGTGTGCACACGTCCTAGGGATGAAGTCACACATTGATAGACTAAGAATGATAGGATCCATTGTCGGTGAAGAGATGGCTGTTGATTGGGTTCTTCAATCACTTCCTAACTCGTATAGTGAGAGAGTACTATATGATGAACCGCGACGTGACCCTTATAGATCTCACCTATATGCTTATTGCTGCTGAATCAGCAATGGTTTGGCGCAATAGAAAAGCAAAGTTGATTGGTGAATCTGCCTTCGAGACCTCTGTGGATATAGACAATGGCAATGAAAGACATGCAATGATCGAAAAGTTTGATCATAAGAGAAAGGCGATGTCTGAAATAGTTCCATGTGCTGTTCCAAAAAAGAGTCAATTTGCTTTGGAGACGAAGCTGCCCTATTTACCTAAGAGATCTAAGAGATGGGAGAGTCGAAACGTATGGCTCTAATTTAGGTAAAATCCATTGACTAACTCTTTTAAGCTTCATTCTAGGTTCTGAATACATAATGTGATAAGATTACAATTGATGTTTAGAAGGATCAAAGAAAAGAAAAGAAGCTTAAGGGAAGAAGTGAGCAGAATCTAACCGTGAAGGAATGGATTTCGATTGCGTTTCTCGAAGATTAGATTCTTGAGCTACTACTTAGAGTTAGAATTAGATTGCTAAGAAAGATGTATTCGCATAAGTTTTTCAATGAGTTGCATTGTGAAGGACAAATTTTTCCGCAATAAAATAAATTTTGATTTTAAATTTTATTTATCCTTACAATGGCATGTATGAAAAAATTGATGTTAAAATTATTAGCAATAATGGATTTGTTTCTTATTGTGTTATGGAAAGTCAAGAATTTACCAAATAGGGAGAGTTTCTCATCGCCCAAGTTTCAATTGGACAGAAATTTGGAATCACGCAACTTGGTTGCATGATGAATGAGAAATTCCATATTTGGAAATTAGACAAATTCATTGACAATGTGTCAAGTGAAGGACTAGGAGATCGAGTACACAAAGTTGTGTGTTGATCAAGTTCACCATAAGAATAACAAAGATATTCGTCATGATTTACTAAAAGGCTTAGTAAATATGATTATACTTACAAGATTAAGTGTGATTTTGAATTGATTAAAGGGTTTAGATCAATAGCAAAACGAATAAGAAGAATCAAATAGGCAGAAAGATAAGAGTTTCTCCATTCTAAGAAGAAGGGAGAGTGGCTTTTATGCTTTATGATAGGTCTTAATGATTAAGAACCATATCTCAATTGATCCTCTAAGTGAGTCTTGGTACAATTGTATGTCCAAGAAGAGGAATCAAAGATTGATGAAATGGTCAAATCAAGAAGACAATCATACTTTGTTCCAATAACAAGTCTTAAAGTTAAGATTGTGACAATGAGTAAAAAGTATTAAAGGTTTATAACATTCATCAAATGTGGAAAGTTGTGATGTCTTGGATAAGACAAAGACCAACTATGACCAATTTATGAAGTGTTTTGATACAAGCTACACTAACTCTTGAAAATTTGTTTGTCAAGAAATGTTTATTGACAAAAGAATCTTATATGTCAAGGAGTCAGTGGGAGTCTTAATGGTCTCGAAAAGTTTCAAGAACAAATCAAATAAACCTTATCGATCATCACTAGCACACGAGTTGAGGTTTACAACCTATCGTAAAGACATTATTTTGTTTCTGTGCCAATCCAATCGAGTTAATTATGCATGTGAGTCCTATGAGTTCTCATTTGAATGCGTAAAAGGCAAGGACCTTGATCAATGAAAGGTACATTGATAGGAAAAAGGTAAGATGCTTAACTACTTGGAAGACGTGGTGGGCAGCTGTGCTACCATAAGGCAAGAAATCAAGATTAAGAAAGTTCGATCCATATGAGTTTGAATTTGTCGTAAACTTTGGTTTTAACAAATTCGCATGGATAGGAACACATACACCGTTTAAATCTAAGTGTCATAAGATTTCCTCCTTCATGAAAATGATTGTGAGAAATGCTTTCACTAAGAAAGATTTTAAAAGATAGTGATTGTAAAATTGCATTCTCAAATTCGATCATGGTTACGGCATCCCTTTCCATAATTTGAATTGTAAGGTTTGGCAATTAGTCTTAATTGTTAAGACACACATATGAACTATCTAAGGCAAAAGTGTATAAGTTCAAGAAGCCTTGATAAAAGATTATCAAAGCACTAAGTATTAGAAACATGAACTTAAGAAATTCAATAAGTATTGTTTTTCTGAAAGTTAAGATGTTTATGAATACATGTCGAAGCTAGTGGGAGCATAAGTGTTATGTTTTATAATAATCATCATGATAGTGGGAGCATAAATGTTATGATTGTATGATTATTAAGGCACGTATTGCATAGTTGGCAATATTAATTATAGAAAACAAGAGTCATACTTTGCAAAGTTGTAAGAGTTGAAAGGTTGTTTTGCTATAATTAAGGGAGAGAATATTATGCTTCATTTCAAATCTAAAGGATTAGGTTGTGGAATGTTAATAAATTTAGTCAAAGGTACATAGTGTATTCTTAAAATTTCGATTGTGATTACGGCATTCCTCTTCGCAATTCGAGTTTTGAGAACATAGCAAATAAAACATTATGCGTCGTGTTCCCATACGCTTCAGGTATAGGATCGATTGCGAATGCTTTAATGTTTGACCATTCTAAAATTTTCCAAATGTATAGTGCATTTAGAGGGAAAAGGGACTAGAATTGGTTTTGACTAAAATAATTAAACAACTATCAAAGGACAATCCAAAGTTCGACGAGGATTGGTCGCTTGCGAGTAGTTGGAAGTATAGTATTGGAAATTATGGAAGTGTTTCCATATTGGATGGACGATATCGACATCATTACGAATAGATAAGATTCTATTAAGAATGAGTTGTCATATAGAAAATATGGAAGTGTGTCCATGTTGGGAAGTAAAATCTATGTCTAGATTAGAAACTTTATGCGAAAGGATGTTCAAAGGAATGTACTTTGAGTGAGAGACATCATATCTAAGGAATTGTCTTGTAACAATTTCCGATAGAGGAATTTGTAATATCATTGGCAATTCTTTGAGACTTTGGTGCAGTGACATTACAAAAGGATCGTTGCATAAAGTGTTAGAATCTAGTGTATTCTATAAGTAACAAGAAGTTGACATTCTTACACTTAAGAAATGGATTTGGTGTTGTAAAATGAGAATGATTGGAAATGTGTTCAATTTGTCTATTTCGCAAAAGTAAGATCCATAGGTAAACATTGTGTGCATGCTAGGAGCATGGGACAAGTGTTGGAATTCAAATGCGAAGTTGATTACCCGAAACGACAAATAATGAGTAATCGATATGGTGATAAATAAAACGTGTTTGTTTATACTCAAAGGTTTGAGGCCATATGGGATTAGTATTATTCTTGTGTTTCACCTTGCATGTTTTGACTTCCAGAATAATTGAGTTTATTAAGAATAATCGAATTATTCAAACGGGCCACAGTCGTTCATATGTTGGAAGTATATATGAATGAAGACTGTCGTGAATTGGTGTGTGGATTGTCTAGAAGAGTATTAGACATAAGCAAATGTTTACTGCAACGTTCATGAGTGCTTATGAATATGATTTGAGCATTGGATTAAACCCACGCTCACTTGGATCACTCCATGAATTGTATTACGAGTGATTGGTGAGACGATAACATCTTATATTCTTGAAACCGAGATGTGTGAGTTGTATCTTGCGAATCGGTTGCACATTGATAATATGTAAACGCACTAGTAACTTGGTGTTATAAAACATATTGTTGTGTGTGATTTGGTTAGTGAGTGCAAGCGAACATTGTATCAAAGTTTATCCATTCCTTTTATCCAAAGTAGGATAAAAGCGATATCTTTGGGCCCCTCGATGGTTTAGTGATGACATACGTAAATGCTCGGCCGGGCTAGGGCTAATTTGATTTGTTCAATTAGTATGTTGTCATAAATCGGAAATCGAGATATAGTACAAAGAGAATGATTAGAAATCATATCTCATACGATATCTAGAATGGAGGAATATATATGATCCCTTATCTAAGGACACGCGTATCTGATATGATCAGAGTTGACAGCGGCTTTGGAAAGCTACGATTGCAGATCGGGATCTGAAGTCATACGCAGAATAGTTGTTAGACTTATCCAAGTGGGAGACTGTTGGATTAGTGTCTAAGTCCATAACTATTTTGGTATGTACTTGACCCGATGGTGCATGGTCCTTTTGGGTTGCCTTCACCAAAGCAACTTGATTGGAGAAATGAATAAAGAGAGAGAGGATAATATGATTTATTAATATGTTATAAGGATAATATATTAAAGGAGAAATCATATTTGTTTAATTAATATTGGTCAATAATTAATTAAGAATTAGTTTTGTGATCAAATGTAATTAATTAAACTAGAGGGGCTGAATTGTAATTATGTGATAGTTACAAAATAAGGTAAGGATTATCTTATATATATGGTGAACGAATTTGAGGTGTAAATCCCTTAGAATTGGAGTATGATAAGGATTCAAGGATTATCTTATTGGTTGCTTAATGGATAAATAACTAGATAAGGATAATGACTGAAACCCTATCTCTACACCTATATAAACACCCCTAGGGCCATGAATTCGTGTATCCCTTCCCAAGAGGTCCTAGATACGAATTCTAACCTCTCACTTCTCTCCTTATACCTTCTCCACTTGCTTATGGTGTTTGTGAGCCATTAGAGGAGTGACACTTGTGACTCTAAGCCTTCCAAAGTCAATACAAGGAGATTTGGGATTGTTATTGCTACATAACAATCAAGGTAACACTATAAACTTATTCTCATGTTAATATGATTACTTGTATGCTAGAATTAGGGTTTATAGTCTTGGATTCAAAGCATGTACAATAGAGAAACCTAGATCCAAGCATTAGGGTTTGTATGAGCACATAGGATGTCTTATGACCAAAACCCAACATTTTCGCCCTAAAAAATATGGAGGCATTACCTCTATGACACGAAGTGCAAACTTTTCACTGGTCATAAGAGTCTCCAATATCTCTTTAGTCAGAAAGAATTGAATATGAGGCAACGACACTGGCTAGAGTTACTTAAGGACTACGACTGTGAGATACCTTACCACCCTGATAAAGCTAATGTTGTTGTTGATGCTCTCAGTCGGAAAGTCAATCTTGAAAGGAAGAGGCCAAGAGCGTTGAGAATAGAAGTTGTCTCGACAATTGTGGAGAGTATAAAGAAAGCTCAAGAGGAAGCTTCTGAGAAGAATGACCGAAATGAGGAACGTTTGGGCAAAACGTTGGTGTTCGGTATAAACAATCATGGAATGAAGGTGTTCTAAGATCGGATTTGGATACCTAAGACAGGAGGAGTCAAAGATCTTCTAATGGAAGAAGCTCACAAGACCATGTACTCAATTCATCCTGGTAGCACTAAAATGTATAGGGACCTGAAACCCTAATACTGGTGGCCGATGATGAAGCTTGATGTTGCAAAGTATGTGGCCGAGTGTGTGCTTGTGCTAGAGTCAAGACACAACATCAGAATCCATATGGGAGTTTAGAGCCTTTGCCTGTACCTATGGGTAAATGGGAAGACATTGCTATGGATTTTGTCACTAAACTGCCCAGAACAAAGAATGGTCACGACATGATTTGGGTGGTCGTTGATCGATTCACTAAGAGTGCGCATTTCATAGCAGCCAATAAGAAATGGTCTATGGAAAAGCTTGCGAATTCTTACGTGAAGGAAATTGTAAGGCTTCACGGTTTTCCATTAACGATTATATCAGATCGTGATAGTCATTTCACCTCAAGGTTTTGGAAAATTCTACAAGAGGAAATGGGTACCAAGTTGTGTTTAAGTATAGCTTACCATCCGCAGACTGATGGTCAGAGCGAAAGAACAATACAAACACTTGAAGATATGCTGAGAGCATGTACCCTAGAATTCCTAGGTAACTAGGATGAACATATATCTTTGGTAGAATTTTCCTACAATAATAGTTTCCACTCGAGCATAAAGATGGCGCCTTATCAAGCTTTGTACGAACAGAAGTGTCGTACGCCGTCTTGTTGGCTGAGGCTGGGGAAAAGTAGTTTATGGGACCCGAGATGGTTCATCAAACCGCTGAAAAGTTGAAAATAATTAGGTAAAGAATGTTAGCTGCTCAGGATCGTCAAAAGAGCTATGCTAACAAAAAGCGAAGACCAATGACTTTTGAAGTTGGAGATTCGGTTTTGCTTAAAGTCTCGCCGTGGAAGGGACTTATAAGATTTGGTAAAAGGGGAAAATTAAGTCCATGGTTTATTGGATCGTTTAAAGTTCTTCAGAGGGTTGGGAACCAAGCTTACAAGCTCGAACTACCAGAAGAACTGAATGGAATTCATAACACTTTCCATGTGTGTTATTTGAGGAAGTTCACGGGAGAAGTTCCCGACATAATTCCAATTTCTGAGATAAGAATTGATGAGAACAAGAGGTTGATTGAAGACCCAGAAGCAATCGTTGACCGAAAGACTAAGAAGTTGCGACGCAAGATGGTCGAGTTAGTGCTTGTCCGATGGAAACACACAAATGGGTCGAATCTCACCTGGGAAACGGAGAGTGACATGATGAGTCGCTACTTGCAGTTGTTTGTTGATATGTGATTCCGGGGACATAATCATTCTAAGGTGGAGAGAATTGTAATGTCTGTGTTTCTGGGCTTGTCATTAATAGCAATCGATTAGTCTACTTTAACCTTTGTAACCCATTTTGAAATAATAAAAATGTATTATTTGAGTATTATATGTTTTGTGCTTAGTTGTGTGGCTTAAATGAATTAAGAACAAAAATAAGCGTCAAAATAAAATAGTATATAAAGCCGATATCTTTGGATAATGTTTTAGTAGTTGAAACGAGGTTTCAGAATATATAAAGAATGCCGAAATCCGAGTTATAACGAAGAAGTTATGATCTGTCGAAGTTTCGTGATAGAACCGGCACGACGCCGAATGATGTAAAATACGAATTTAAGGTAGAGCGATATCTACCCTTAGTAATCTAAATTAAAGTTGAAGAGTTTGTTAAACTGAGAGTGTGCATAAAAAGAACACCCAAATCTGACTTCGTATGAGGAAGTTATGATTTTTTGAAGTTTCGACTTAGTAGTATGCAACCTGAATACTCAATTTGAGATCCAATGGTTTTTAGCCAAAACAATCTAAATGAGAATCAAAGATCTCGTTAATAGTAGTGAAACAATAAAAAGATAAGCGAAAACGGACGTCGGATGAAGAAGTTAAGAATTTATAACAGAGTTTTCCTGTCCCGACCTACTAAAAATAATATTTAAGTAATATATTTATAATATACTACAAATAAAGTCAAAATTAGCCAACGGAGTCTAAACAAGAGTTCTAGATCATAATCTCACCTACGCGTTGATATAAAGAACGTCGAAAATGGAGTTCGTATGTGAAAGTTATGAATTTCTGAAGTTCGGGGCGCGAAACCCCAAAACTGTCAGATACCACGACGTGGCAAGTAGTGCCACAACATGGCAAGTCTTCTGATACCTCCTGGAGTCCCCCAGAAGCAACTTGTGATGACACATGCAGTGACGACCAAGCCCACGATGTGGAAAAAGGTGCCACGCCGTGGAAAGGGCAAATTTTGCGCTATAAATAGATTTGAAGGGCCAGCCGTTTAGGGTTGCCATTTTCTCCCCTCTCTCTCTCTCTCTCCAGTTTTACATCGATTTACGTGCAAGAAATATCCCGAAGCCCCGGTATCATCGGCGAGTCCCGAAGCCCGAAGATCTCAAGAAGAAAAGAGTTTCTGAGCCGACGCTCTACCCGCGAGGAGCCCGGTTTGTGTGAAGATCTTCCAGATCTACCGAAGAAAACTACTTCTACAAGTCGTAGTATTGTTCGATCATCTTCTGATTAGGTGAGTGTGTAGTTACTTTCTTCTAACCCATAATTATGAAGTATTTTATACGAAATACGTGTTATGTGTATAATTTGTTGTTATATGTGTGAATGTATATTCACTTTCTTCAATCTCATAGATATGATTTATTCTCTATGAAATACATGTTAGGTGTATGTGTCTCATCTGTTGTTTGGAATATGTATTGAATGAGAATACAATACAGGTTTTAAACTATGTATAAAAATATATATTTTTATCTACTAATATGTTGGGTAGAACATGGGTAGATAGTTGATGTGTGATAAACAGATGAGAGGCTTCGATGTTGTTTTTGATTCAGTCATCTAGCGGAGTTTAAATGACAACCACAGACTTTTCTAGATAGTCATGTGGAACGCTAGCAGGCTCACCACCTGTAGGTGTTAATGAACTTGGGTGTTCATTCATTGTACTCCATCCTCCTCATGGTTGCCTTAATTGACATATATTGTTGGGAAACCCCCGAAGCATGTGTTGTCGCCCCGATGAAATATTCTTAGACTAGGTCCCTTGTGTTAGTTATTTTAGGGACGTAAAGTGAGAATAACGGGAATGGGTAATTGGGTTATTGTTGGTTGATGAAAATTAATTTAATTATTTATTGTGGGTTGAAAACCCTATATGCTCACCAGGCTCCCAAGCCTGACCCACTCAGTTTATTTGTATTACAGGAAGTGGCGCAAGGGCATAAGATGAATGAATCATCAAGTTGTTTTTTTTACAAGTTTGTATATGTATATATTTGTTGAATGACTTGTAATGTTATCGTTTATGCTTTATGGTCTGTATCGGAACATGACATCCCGAGTTTTGATTATATAATGAAAATACATTTCTTTATGAAATGTTTTGGTAAATATTATTTTATCACGTTTTGTGTTTGGGAACAAATTCCGCAACTCTTTTAAATCAAAAGGATTTTACTCTGAAATTATTGTAAAAGCATAAATGAAACCGGTCTTTTCTGGCTGTGATTTTGGGGATGTCACATGATGTTTTTCAGGTGTCGACTTGTTTATGGTAAGACATTTGTCACCCTAGACTAGCCTAGTCTAGTTGTAGCGATCAGCTCAGGTGCGGGGCTGTCAACCCCATATAGATCTATACACAAACTCTCTCTCTCTCTCTCTCTCTCTCTCTCTCTCTATCTATCTCTCTCCATGAGACTCTTATTATAACTACAGGACTTAAGGTTGTACACCGGGTAGGTACAAATGAAAGAACGTCTTACAAGAACCTTAACTAAATTTACGCAAACAGTGTATCACATTGTTTACCGTTTTAAAATAATGTTTTGAGTATGCATTTGATTACAAAACATTAGTGATGAAAATACCATTTCTTTTTATCAAAGTGTCAAGTATTGTTTTATTGGCCCGATTAACATAAAATGTGCCATGAGATCCAATAAGAAAATCAATGGGCCTATAAGGCCTAAATAACATGTAATGAGAACACGAGGCCTAATAAGCATGTAAATAGATATTTAATACCCAATAAACATGAAATGAATATATAAGGCCTATCAAATGCGTAAATGGGTCAATAAGGCACAATAAACATGTAATAAGTATACAAGGCTCAGTTACAGTGAAAATGATGTAATAAGTCTGTTTGTTATTATAATGCTTGTTTTTGGCTCAATTATCACCAAAGTGACATAAAAGGCCCACTTTCCTTAAAAATGACCTTTTTGGCACAAATAATCAAGATTTTTCAATAAAAGCCCACTTTTATCAAATTTTAATTATTTGGCCCACTAAAACCAAAATCTACAACAAAGGCCCATTTTCATTTCAAATGACATTTTTATCCCATTAAAACCAAAAGTTTGTAAATAAGGCCCATTTTGATAAAATGACATGCTAAGTCCATTAAGGCCAAAATTTACATTTCAAGCCTATGAAACCGTGAATTTCCACATATGGCCCCTTTTTATGAAAAATGACCATTTTAGCCCATTAAAAACCGTAAAGACCCAAAATAAGCCCATTTTGTCAATTATAACACTTTTGACCCTTATAAAATCATGAATATCATAATAAGTCCTTTTAAAAATGGCTCTTTTGAACCCTTTAAAACCATGAATGTCTTAAAAACCCATT
Source organism: Lactuca saligna (assembly GCF_052625555.1). Classification (NCBI taxonomy): domain Eukaryota; kingdom Viridiplantae; phylum Streptophyta; class Magnoliopsida; order Asterales; family Asteraceae; genus Lactuca; species Lactuca saligna. Next base: position 331,226,428 of record NC_136420.1, read on the forward strand.
TTTATCCAAAAATGACTCTTTTGGTCCCCTCAAAACCCTGAGTTGTCACAAAAAGGCTCACTTTTGTTTATTTTTCAAAAATGGCCCCTCATTAGGTTTTATTTTGTTTTAAAGTATTCCTTTAATATGTTTTTTCTTTTCAACAACATAATGAGTTGCATAAAGTAACTTATTTTCCTAAGATCTTCAAGACTTGGAAATATATCAATTTTATAAGGGCTTAACATAGATTCATAATATATTTACACAACACATCATGAAAATACACATGAGCATGCATAAATACTTAGATCTAACACAAAACCAACTTGTATTCTCCCCCAAAACATAGTAAAACCGAAAACAAGGGGGTATGAGGCTCACCTTGAGTGTTGGATTTGGTTTTGATGAAGAAATGAGAGGGAATGAAGGTGTTTTCGGTCTAGTTTTCTCCTTTGATGAGGTTTTCGGACTTAGAGAGTTCTAAGAAATAAGAATCACAAAATGAAGTGTTTATGAGTGATAAGTTTACCACTTAATACCGTTGGTTTAAAAAACATTTTGATGATAACGGGTTAGTGGTTAGAAGTTATTAATACCCAATTAATAAAAAATGGTCTAACTCTCTCAATCTAAAAAGCAAATATCTACCAAATAGACTAGTTTTACGTTACACCACGCAACAAAAAAGTATTTAACCGATACTTTTGTTAATTTAAATACAAGGGTGATCATCATCTATCAACTTTAGCCGATCATGTCACTAAATGCTAACCATACATGGTTTACAATTCCTTGAAATCCACCCAATCGAGTTATGGATCAAACAAATAAATTGATATATAATAATTTAATTTTAACATATAATTTGGTACAACATATAATTTTAATCATTCCCATACCTAGCACACCGTGATTTTCTCCGCTGCAACTTTAGGTTTTTCCGGTGGCCACAGTGCCATCATTTCCGGCCAAAATCTTGTACTTATCCTTCCTCGTGAAATTGGTACACTCGTATGACAAAGTCGAAGCAATCATTCGTTGTATATAATTCGCAACATCGTGGCTTATCTTCCCATTTCCACAAGTTAAATCATAGGGTAACTTATTCAAGAAGGTTACTTCATAAGCTGGACTAGGGTTCATAAAAAAGTAAAACGGATCCATCGCTTTCCACCCTCTTGCGGTGGTGCCGTGAAACATGGACATCCTGTTTGACATAGCCACCGGAACCAACTCGTCAGTGAGTTCAGCAAACAGAGCTGAAAACCGGAGCAAAAATGGTTCTCTACAGGTTGTTCCTTCTGGGCATATGACCAAATCTCCTTCTTCTAGAAGCTTCTTGATCATGTTGGCATCGCTGGTTCGGTCCCTGGTTAACCGGACGGTTTTTATCGGAGAGATGATCTCCGAGAGTCTAGAGAGAGAGTATGTGACTGCCGGGATTGGGCGGCCGAGGGCGGTGGAGAGAAAGATAGGGTCGAGTAGGGTGCGGTGGGAGCAGATGAATAGAACGCCGGTTTGACCGGTTGATTTTTTGGCCGCCGGCGGTGGTGTTCCTTTAATGGTGACTCGAACTCCGAGTGCCCAAAAAGCGTAGTAGACTAAAGGCATGGGGAGGAGTGCACCGGCGGCGATACGTAGACATGCAAGGAAGAACCCTACCGGAATCCAAAGAATGATGATGAGTGCTTTGAATGGTGTTGGCTTTTGGACTAATCGGCCGTCGTGGAACACCACTGGTTTTGGTAGCTTGTCCACCGTCACCGCCTTAACTTCCTCCGTGGCTTGTGGTACGATGTAACCTTCCTGAATTTAAGAGGAGTACAGTTGAGTATCAAGACATAAATGACTCCATTAAATTTCTAGTCAACGCAACCCTACCAAACTATTCGTTTGAGTTTTGTCTATTTGACATAAAAGTCAAACCTCAAACTCTTTTTTTAGTTGTAAACGTAAACATTATATCTATTTTGACCGATATCAATCCATTTAGCTAAAATTAGTAAATCACGACTTTATTCATTTGCTAATAAATTTCAAAAAATAACATTTTTCGGGTTTTTGATAAGACCTTGCATAATTTCATGTATGGGTAGTCGGTTTTCCGGTCACCAAGTGCCAACTCCGGTAGCGGCGTGTCTTCAAAAGCCTTCAAAAGCGCGTCAGCTTTGTTAACTCCGACGAGCACTCCGGGAGTTTTAACAAGTCCGGTAGCTCTTCCATTCCAACTATCGATCTCCGTTCCCATCACCAAATCGGCGCCCAAAAACTCCTTCAGAAACGGCTCCACCATCACCGTTGGGTTCGCCGTCAAAACACACCGCTTCCCACAAGCCGAGAACACCCGCCACGCCTCCGGGTGCAGGTCACTGGAGTAAAACTTTGGCAAGACTGCTCGCGCCACCGATTCGATGTCGGAAACCTTCATTCCGGCAAAGGTGGCGAAGATTAGAACACGGATACCGGCAGACTCTGAAATGAAGTGGTAGAGAATTCCGGCGATTGGAGAAGCTAGAAGCAAAAAGAGGAGTCTTAAAACTCCACCAACTTCAAATGCTACAAGGGCGAAATAAGGAAAAGAACTACGTCCCCGGAGCAAAGTTCCGTCCAAATCAGAGACTACAGTTTGTGCTTCCCGGCCAAATGTTTCACATTTAGATATCGCCGGAAATTCATTTGTGTATACAGAATTCTTCTGATTATCGGCCATTGTTGCCGTTGATATTGGAGAGAGATGGGGAATTTGGCGTTTGCCTTTCGTAATGAACGGATAAGTTTGGTGTTTGTTATGAGTATATATAGGGTTGTGAGGGTGGAGAATTGAGAATAATGGTATTTATGGTTGGTCGAAGTCTCAAATTTATTCCATCAGTTTCAATTTTGTTAAAATATATTTACTTTTATGTAGTAAACTTATAAATAAATAAATTTAAAAAAAAACTTGTTATCCAAATTAAAAATAATTTCTTTTAGATAGTTTTGTAAATAAATATTTTTATATAAAATTTTACTGGAAGTAAATTGTGGTATTATAATTTTGTTATTTAAACATTACCGTGGTCTTTCAAGTTTCAACTTCCAGCTAAAAATTCATCTTTCCCGTTTGTTATATAATTAATATAATAGTAATGTACGAGGATATTTAATTTCTCTAATAAACAAATTAAATATTCTCTTACATTTTAGTGTTACTTATCTTCATAACCAATCAAATATTAACATGTATCATATTTAATGATATATTTAATGAAATTGATAATATTTTAATTCACGTGTCACCCATTTAACGTGGGTAAGAGGATAATAGGATCAAAATGTATGAAGATATTTAATTTCTCTAATAATAATGTTCCAACTTCTAGCTAAAATTTTAACTTTCCCTATATGATTATAATCCGCAGTTTCCAAAAAAATTTACTCTTGGAATTGAGCAAATAAATGAATAAGTATGTGCATTCATAAAATTAAGGTGAAACATCTGGACACCTTACTGATTTTTTTTAATATTTTTATTAGTTAAAATTGTATTGTTTAAAAAAAAATTGATTATAAGCAGTTAATTATTAATTGACTATTTATAAAAATATTTATAGGGTGTTTAAATAATGTTTTATTAGCAACAACCGTTTGATAGATACCATGTAAGAGTCAGAAATGCAAATTTTTTATATCTAACGTATGAATTAAAATTATCAAAAGACATAATAAAAGTTGAAACTTAATAAATTTTGTGATTGTAGTCGATTTAATAGTAAATTACAGTTTTCGTTCTTTTGCTATCAATATTGTTCTTTTTATTATTTGTAATGCTAGTTTTTCTAATTGTATTATAGCAATTTAGTTATTGCATAATTATGAGGAATATGGATACTAATAATTAAAAGAAAAGACTACCATTTGATACGAAACAATTTAAAATAGAGTTGACCCAAATTCTATTATTTATTATGAAGAAAAGATGATAACAATTAAAAGAAAATAAACGTTATGGACTTAACATTCCCAATAACAAAGTTTTCTAAAGTTTTTTCATAAAAATAATAATAATAATAAAACTTTAAGTAAAAAGTTTATTTTTATCTAATAAAGTTTTTTGAATTTGCTTATTTATAAAACACACAATAAATAATAAATAATTTACTTATTGTTGACAACCTATAAGACTCATCAAATTATTGAAAAAAATTCTTGACAAATGCTTATTAATTAAAAAGTTTGTTGAAAAATCTTTGGTTTGAAAATGGTCATTCAATAGTTTATTAATTTTCAAAAGTCTTGTTTTTAAAAGTTATGAAAAAGCTCCCAAAAACTCACATTACAAATTTTTTAAGTGTATAATATTAATATTTTTTTTATTAACTACATTGAATTACATATTGTATATTAGGTTAAAATTCGTGGAAATCACATGTATTAATTTTAAATAGAATTAAATAATAAAATAATATACCATTAATTTAGAAAAACTTATGAATTATAATACTATATTTTTTTAATAACTTTGTAATTTGTAAGTATTTAATTATATATGTAAATTCACTTATCTTATAAAAGTTATGAGTTTGTATAATGCGACATAATATTACTTTTGGAGCATTATTTTTATTAAATATATGAAAGTTGTGATGCACTCACAAGACAAGCTGTAAAGATTTAATTTGAAAAATAATATGAAGCAAGTATTTTCTTTATTTTTACTTTTTTTATAATGAAGAGAACTTGAAAATTTTAATCAACAACTTCAAAAAAAAAATCAAGATTTAAGCGACATACGCCTCGATGTCTGGTTGCTATCAATTCACCACTAATAAACAGTCTCATTTTTTGTTTTTTACGCTCATTGTTTTGAATATGTGTTTCTCAATTATGATTCTCATTTTTTCCATTCCACTCTTTTCTCTTTACGTTTCTTCTTTTCTTTGTTTTATATTTCTCTATCTTTCTTCTTGTCCTTATAATGACTAAAAACCTAATGTACATGCTATCTCAGATATCACTAACCATCAACAACAAAACATCAATCTGTTAATGAAAACATTAAGAAAAATCAAAAGTTGCTTCTTGATATTGATTTTTGTGTCTTTCAATTTGAACATCTTCCTATTTGTGCCTTCTTTTTCTATTGGCTTCTTGAACTTTTTCTTCATCATATATGGTAAAATGTTATAGGTAGATAAGATAATTATATGATTTACAGGTTTTCAGAAGAATCTATTTACCTTTAGATGCTTCTTAAATCATATATGAAGATCTAATTTATCAATTAAGTTAAACTAATTTCCTGATTGATAATTGGAATGGAATCCGACATCACAAAGACATATTCATACTATCAATGATGAAGCGAAACACACGTAACTCGTTAAACTTGACATTTCAAACAATTAACAATACATTAAGCAAAAATTAGGTTATTGAGGCTACTAATTCAGCCAAAAAGAATCAAAACAAAGGGCATTTCACTTACTTATGAGTAAAATTAAATATGTCCTACATGAAATAGTTTAAATATTAATAACACTGTACTCTAATTGTACTCTTATAAATGTCAACAAATCAAAAACAACTTAAATGATTTCCTTAGGTTGAAGTTCATATAATGAATTCGTACAAAGAACCAAGTGTATTGCCATATGACGAAATTGGTTTTATTTATTAGATTAGGGGATTCTAATTGTGTAAATTTGTGGTTGATGTTTTGAGAATATATCTTGTATAAACATGAGTTGTGATTAGATAATATTATTTACTAACTAATTAAATTCCAAACATATATGTAAAAGATGCCACATTTATAAAATTTATTGAATAAAAATCACTATACAAATATTTTTAATCAATTGCCGATATATAATGTTAATTTTAAATTCTAGCATTACTACAAATAAGTTACATTTGATTAGGGACAACATTATCATATTATATATTTAAGTCTCAATTTAATGGACATCTAAAGTTTTTCATTGATCTGTCTTGGTTGAAAAATAAATAATAGCTACTGTTAACCGAAACATTGCACAAAAATACTTTATTAAGGCATGAAGTACAAATTTCAAATTTAAAAACAGCAAGCCTATCTATGACTACTATATCACTCCATTGCTACTTAGTTTAATGCAAATTAAATCAAAACAAGTATTAAATTAAAATTATTCTCCAATTGTACCAGACACAATGTCTTTTCTTTCACGGTTCTCTATGATTACTCATAACTCATGTTAATTGCAACACCCAAAAACCATCATTAAAAAATTCTTTTAAAACATTATTAAAACCATATTTATAAAACCGTATCATAAGTCATAACATAATTTTCGAGTATTAATTCAAAACAAAATCTCATTATCAGAGTAAAACATTCCCAGGCTAACTAACTATGGTGTGTGCACTGCAACCTCTCCAAGCTTCTCTTTTGAAAACTGAGTACTTGAAACCAAAACTGAAAACCGTAAGCACGAAGATTAGTGAGCTCCCCCAAACTAACACATACCATACAATAACATATAAAGCACATACTAGGCCTTGCCCACTGCATCGGACTGAGGTCCGGACTAATTGGGGCCTTGCCCCCTGCATCGGACCGAAGTTCGGAAACTGACTGGGACCTTGTCCCTTGCATCAGACCGAAGTTGGAAACTGACTGGGACCTTGTCCCCTGCCTCGGACCGATATCCGGACTAACTGGGGCCTTGCCCCCTGCATCGGATTGAAGTCCAGAAACTAACTGAACAAAGCATAACATAAACATATCAACTAGCATGAACACACATATACTGCATACTGCATCGGGCCGTATCCCGGAACACATAACACATAAATCCCGTCTGAGCCACGAAGGCATCAAACATACTAAAAACTACATCAGACCGAAGCCCGGAAACTACTACTAGCTAAACGGGCCGACATTGTGGGCTTAGACCCATCCTTACTGGAAGGAACATCACCTGAACTGCTGAGCTCTGCTGATACCCTCTAGCTGATAACCGACAACCTTCTGAGCCGCTGCTCTTCTAGCACTCTGAACTACCAATATCAAAATGATACTTAGTCTGACAGCCCTTCAAAAGTCAACTAAGTCAACTCTAGTCAAAGTCAAAGTCCTGGTCACAGTCAACTTTCCAGGTTGACCCTATTTGCTGAGTCAGCCTACTGACTCGCCGAGTTCATAAGCTCTAAAATCCTTTTCATTCGCGACTCGCCTCGCCAAGTCAGACCATGACTCGCCGAGTCTACTGATTTCCAAGTCCTGACTTATCCACTCACTGGGTCCCCACTCAACTCACTGATCCGAGTCTTAACTCGAAGGGTTCGGGGTTTCGCGACTTGACTCGCCGAGTCCAAGAACAGACTCGCCGAGTCCAAGGCAATCTTCAACAGACTCGTCGAGTTGTTCTTCCAACTCGTCGAGTTGCTGCCTAACTCATTCAACTCGCCGAGTACACCTATGTGACTCGTCGAGTCTCTTCAGTTCTTAATCCATACAATGGCGTTTCGAGCCATGTAGGGGCTTAAATCCATAGATACATTCCTCTGGAGCCTAACCCCCATATAAAGTGGCAAACTTTACGTGTAACCAAGGAGTTATAGGCTTAGAACACTTTAGGGCTAGGGTTTGTAACAAAGGGGCTTCACCAACAACTTATTGGCCTAAACTTTATGACTTTCTGGGTTATTACCAACTCGATCTGAGGTAGCAACCTCAGATCTACTCCAAACTCGAAATAGATCTCATCCATTGTAACAACGTGAATTTTCAAAACAATTTTTCATTTCTCAAACAATATAAACCATCATATAATATTCTTAAGTCTCATGTTTAGCAAATGTCATCATAGTAAAATACATCCCAAGATCATAAAATAAATCTTCCATTAGTGTGTACAGATCATGCTGGCGCCTTCCCATGGTCCTCGCTAGTACCTGAAACACATAACACAACAACTGTAAGCATAAATGCTTAGTGAGTTCCCCAAAATACCACCTACACACGTACGCCCTTCCAGGCCATGACCTTCTGGTCCATGTGTCTCAGGGGACTTCCGTCCCAACCCGGTAAACCTTCCGGTCCTACCCGTGTCGACCTTCCGATCCACATCACAATGCCTTCCGGCCCATAACATAATGCCTTCCAGCCCATATCAAGCATATCATACATAACACATACATAACGGGTAACTAATCACATACAATGTGTGACAACTCGATATTTCGAGGCAATATAATGGAACGCAAGTCAAATTTAGGTCAAAATTTAACTTTCCAAAAATCTTATTTGGGTTAAATAAAGTAGTAGGAATCGTGTCAAGGTTTTCATACATATAAAGAACCCTAAAATCCGAGTTATAACGAAGAAGTTATGGCCAATCGAAGATTCTCGGCAAAACCGACAATACTGATAAATGTAAAACGCGAAGTTTCAATACAATAGTTTTTGGCCTTAGGTATCTAAATGAAAGTTTTAGATATCATCAAACCGTAAACGTACATAAAAAGAATGTCCAAATCTGACTTCGTATGAGGAAGTGGTGATTTTTCTAAGTTACAAATATAGCAGTAGACAGCTAAAAACTCGAAATAGAGATCGAGAGACTTTTAGCCGACACAATCTAAATGAGAATCTAAGGGCTCAACAATACTAGCGCAACGGTAAAAAGTCTGACGAAAACGGACGTCGGATGAAGAAGTTATGGAACTTTAACGGACTTTTCCTATCCCGACCTATTAAAAATATAATATTAAAAATAAAATCAAAACTAGCCGACGGAGTCTAAACAAAAGTTGTAGATCATAGTCTCACCTTCGCGTGGATATAAAGAACGTTGAAAACGGAGTTCGTATGAGAAAGATATGAAATTTTGAAGTTTGTTAATTAATTTAAATATAAATTAAATTAAATCCCGGTATTATCCGAAGGAGGAGTCACCGGTCCGATCCCTCGTACGCCCAGCGTACCGTCGTACGCCCAGCGTACTCGGATGCTAGGCTCCGGTTCATCCACATCGCTCCAATGCTTCGACCGAGGATGCGCTCATGCATGACGCATGAGTACGCAGCGCGTACTCTAGTACGCCCCGCGTAACACAACCCCCTCAGACCCCTATAAATAGCATGCGAGGGTGCCGGCCAAAATTGCTAATTTCCTTCCTTTCTCGCGCCGAAGCTCTGCGTTTCAACCCTCGGAATCATCCCAAAGGCCCGACTTTCATATCCAAGGTGGGAAGAAAGTTTTACACTCCCGAGACTCCCGAGGTTTCTCGAGAATCTCGAGAGATCCGCTTTCTCGAGTAGAAGTTCTGCTCGGTTTTCGTCCCGCATTCTTCAATCAATCAGGTGAGTTCATACCCCTATAATCCACACTTTTAAATGTTTTATGAATATTTTTATATGCTTTTAAAGGGGGGGGGGGGGGGGAATACAAGTAAAACACACGATGATTATCGTATGTTATATAAAGTTTCGTTTTATACTTTTTATCAACGGAATCATATGTGATTTATAATCATTATAAAGAAACTTTTGTGTGCAAAATGCATCACGATAATATCATATCTTTCGGAAATTGAAAAGTGTTGTTATTTATATATAAATCAAACACTCCGCTTATACTGTATGTATATGTGTCCACCTTTGGTACTACAAACATACGATTATTTTAGTACTACAAACATACGATTATTTTGGTACGAAAAACATCAATATTTTGGGATACTTCTTGTTAATAAATCAATCATATGTGATTTATAACTAGTATACAAATAGATTCACTACAAGTTCAACAGTTTCACTAAACATATTACTTTAAATGACTTTCTTAAACGTTTTTACATGATTAAAGCTCGTTATCAAACTGTCTTACATATTGTAAGCTTCCTTTCAAAATCGGTTACAAAGGTGTTTTCAAAAAATGGTTTTACGTGTACTTAAACTGTCTTATCAAACAAAATACTTTCAATCATTTTATAAACTGACATCAAGTCACAAACCTTTATTAGACTTTTCAACGGTTTTACAAAACTTCTTTATGCTTTTATATTATAAATTGCATGCCTCTATATGTATAGTTATATAAGAAATGTTTAAAAGACTTAGAAAGGCTATCCACCCTATTTCCTTTTCGCGCCTTGAGATGTGGTCTGGTGGGATATTGGGTATTTGTCCGAAAGTCGTTTAAATATTAGTTATATATCATGTATACATATATGGTCATAAATGTTCCCTCAGTAATTTAGTTCCAATACAAATAGATATCAATGGTGTATAAACCTACTTGGTCACTCATCAATTACATTCTAGTAAACTATTATAGGAATAGTTTAGAGTAAACAAAACATTTTCACTACTACAAGAAATTACCCCAGAGTCAGTTCATTCATGAGTCCAGACTACATGTTATATGAAGGAATACTCTTACTTGAATACTTATACATGAATACTTATACATGAATACTTATACATGAATACTTTTACATAAACATTATATGGCAAGTTACTACTACATGTCATATGAAGGAATACTCTTACCTGAATACTTATACATGAATACTTTTACATAGACATTATATGGCAATTTAATATTACATGTTATATGTCTAGATATGGTTATATTGTTCGCCATTCTATCTTTACCTTGTGATTCAATCACATCATCGACGAGGTAGACTGGGACTTTATCTCCTAGTACCACATCATACTTTGAGGGACTAACCATTCCGACAACCACTGCTAGCTACAGAGGTAAATGAACAATCTACGGATGTTCTAGGTTGATACCATCGTGGGTATACATAAGGGACTAACTATTCCTACACCCGGCTGTTAGCAACAGAGGTAAATGAGCAGTCTACGGATGTTCTAAGTTGATACCATTTCAGGTATACTTAAGGGGCTACTAATATGAGTCAAACAAGGAAAAACCATCACATTTTCAAGAGATACGTACTGTCAAAACAGTCAGGTCTAGGTAAAAGACTACTTTCAAAACATTCGAGTCTTGGTAGAAGACTACTTTTATACTAGTAGGAAATATGGGATTTTCTAGAGCTTTTCATACTTATACTAAATGTTTCATCATTCATTTACCAGTCTTTCATATCAACTAATCAAAGTAATGACATTAAATACTTATGAACTCACCAGCTTAAATGCTGATCTACTCTTTCAAAATAACTTGTATTCTCAGGTTACAAATAAACAGGTGTCGATACAAGGTTTAGAGAAGATGGAGCACTCAAGACTCGTCTTTTATTTTGATAAGTTATTATCATATCTTGTACAATGAAAGAAAACACTTGTAATTAAAATTATACTATTGATACAATGGATGATGTTGTTGCTTGTTTACTACTTTACATTTGTTGTGATGCATACATGACGTCCTCCGCCCCAGAACGTTTCCGCCGTTCGTGGTTTTGGGGTGTGACACAATGCATATATCATATAGTATATCCGACCCTCCGATCACACATAGGTACCCTTCCAGGTACAGTATAGAGAGAAGACTCACCTCTGATATCTCGGTAAATCACTGACTCGGTAGAAATACGATCTAGCCTCCGCCTCAAGTTGAAGTCTATGGACTCTGAAACCACTTGAATCACACCTCCTTCAGCCTCCTCTTGCTCTTGATCACCTTCTTTTTGCCAAACGAAGGATAGAAAGATCAATTGTGACTTCTCCTTCCTTCCAAACGATATAGATCACTAAGGGTGCTCTCAAGGGACTGGTAGCCGCAATGGAAGGCTAAGAGTGACCTTAAATAGGATCCAACCCCGGAGGATTAGGGTTTCATTAAACAGCGTGGACTCTGTTGGGTTTTGAGCAATCTAACACTTCCTAAGTGTGCATGCAACCCTAATAAACCTTGGATCTATGTTTGTCTAAATACATGCAAAATAATAATTTTCCAAGGTTTATAACCTATCTAACATGGCATGGAGAACATTTCAACATAAAAGAGTTAGAAGAGATTACATACCTTTTGGTGAGTTTGGTTCTAAGGAGTTTGAGGGCCAAGCACCAATAGTGTGAATGCCTCAAATGGAATCACAAACACCACAAACTCTTGGAAAACTTTGAGAGAGTATACACCTTGTATAAAATCGGCCACACACATGCACACACACACTAGTTCACTAGTTTTCTCTTAGGCTCCATTTCATGCTCCATAAGCATGCTTATATAGTGTGCATGGTTAGGGTGAAACCCTAATAACCCATGTCTTTTCCTTTTCCAAGGATCCATGGGTTAAAAGCTCCATGGATCATCCATGGACTTCCACATAAGCCTAGCCCATTAACAAATGAGTATTAGCCCACACTATATAAAACAAATAGCCCATAATCTAATTAGTCTTCCTTTTAATCTCTAAATTAATTCATAATTAATTTAAGACTAAAACTAATTAAATAACGTAACTTCATATTAATATATTATAACCCATAATATATTAATAAACATATATGTATAACACTCATAAAATTATCCATAATAGTTTGGATGAGATGCAACCCAAATGGACCATGCCGGTCGGGTCAAGTATATACCAAATAAGTTATGGACTTAGACACCTTATCAAACAGACTCCCACTTGGATAAGTCTAATAACTTTATTTGCCTATAACTTCAGGAACCAACCAATAATCGTAGCTCTCGAAAACTCCCTCGAACAATGAAGACTCTGTCGAACTATGAAGCGCCATTTTAGATAAGTGATCACATAATCCTCTGTTCTCAAGATATCAGCCGGACAAACACATGGAACTATGTCTTGCTTATTGTCTAGCATTTGTTTCTCGATTTTCCGATTTGTTTGATGAAGAACTTCACTGAACACATCGGTTTAGTTCTGACCAGGCCTGGTACATGGGTCAACACAAAATCATCGAGGGGCCCAGATATCGCTTCTATTTCTAGAAGGAACAGGTAAACTTCGACTGATATGCTTGTTCTACTACTTATTGAATTGTACACAAAGGCACGTTTTATAACATCAAGTTACTGATGCGTTTACGTGCAATCAATGCACAACCAACTCATAGGTAACAACTCATATCTCTAGGTTTAAAGATTTATATGATGTTATCGTCTCACGATCACTCGAGATAAATTCCATGAAGTGATACAAGTGAGCGTGGGTTTATACCAATACTCATAACTTATGAGTACTCATGAATGTTGCAGCAACCATTGCCATGTCTAAACACCTTTAAGGCATCTACAAACCCAATTCATGACAATCTTGATTCATACCTACTTCCGACGTATGATCGATTGTGGAGGTTTGAATAAATTAATTATTCTGGAAGTCAAAACATGCAAAACTGAAACAACAGTAAATAATTGACAATGATAGTAACACTTTACTCATAAATAAATCACAAATTTTACTCATCATCAAACGTCGATTACATTTTACAAGTTTCAGGAAAACTATCTAATCTGTAAAACTAATATCGTCCCTCAGCCCGATGCGTCTCGCATGCTGAAAATGCTTAACCCTCGTCAGTCCCTTCGTAAGGGGATCTGCAGGATTCTCATCCGACGATATCCTCCTTGTCACAAGGAGTCCTTCTTCAATCTTGTGTCTTATGAAGTGATATTTTCTGTCAATGTGTCGGGATCTGCCATGATCTCTTGGTTCCTTGGCTAAGGTAACCGCACTATTGTTGTCACAGAAAATCTCTATAGGTTCCTTAATAGCTGGTACAACTCCAAGGTCTCCGATGAAGTTCTTTAGCCATATCGCCTCCTTCACTGCTTCACTCGCTGCTATATACTCTGATTCACAAGTCGAATCAGCCACCGTCTCCTGCTTGGAACTCTTCCAAGAAATTGCCCCTCCATTTAAGGTAAAGATCCAGCCCGACTGAGAGCGGAAATTATCCCTATTAGTCTGAAAACTAGCATCACTGTACCCTAATACTTTCAAGTCATCACTACCACCAAGGGTAAGGATCTAATCCTTAGTCCTCCGCAGGTACTTGAGAATGTTCTTTACCGCGGTCCAATGAGCCTTGCCAGGGTTCCCCTGATACCTGCTGACCATGCTTAAAGCAAATGCCACATCAGGACGGGTACAAGTCATAGCATACATGATCGAGCCAACTACGGAAGCATATGGTAATTGGCTCATCTCAGCTATCTCTGCCTCTGTACTCGGACTCTGAGTCTTACTCAGTTTGGTATTGCTTTGGATCGGTAAATCTCCTTTCTTGGAATTCTCCATGTTGAACCTTTTCAACACCTTGTCCAAGTAGATACTCTGACTAAGTCCAATTAGTCTTCTACTCCTTTCTCTTAATATCCTTATCCCTAAGATATAGTGTCACACCCCGAAAACCAAAGGCGGAAACGTCCCCGGGGTTGACTCCAAGTTGTGTATCAAATCCAATGTACATAGTCATCACAGTAAACAAACATTACATTACATATATATGAAAGTTTACATTTGTTCAAAAGTAAAGTTATACAAGATATACATATGCATCATATAAACAAAAGTTGAGACGAGTCTTCCACGCACTCCGTCTTCATCAAAAGAGATCACCGGGTACCTGTCTAACTTGGACCTGAGAATACAAGCGATTGGAAAATCAGCATAAAGCTGGTGAGTTCATAAGCGGTTTTGGTTTATGAAAATGTATCGGTTTCCTTTAGTTTCCGAAAAAGTTGTTATCCAAGAAAATCCCATATTTTCTTATGTGAAATTGGTTAAGTTATCATTTGTTACCAATTTGGTTATGTATTGTATTTTACCCCAGGAAAATCCCATATTTTCCTAATTATAAGATCGGTTGTATATCACAAAGTATAGTTTAACACACAAAACTATATAATGAAAATCTTGGGATTACTATCCCGAAAGACATATAAGATAGTTTGACACATCTGAAAGTACAGGTTTAAGATCATGGGACTATCATCCCGGACTAAACACGAGATAAGTTGATGTATATATGTAAATGTAGATTGAAACCATGGGATCACTATCCCGAATAAGATACAGATTTGGAAAACCATGGGATCACTATCCCGTATAAGATATAGATACAAAACCTTGGGATCATTATCCCGTATAAGATATAGATTTAGAAAACCATGGGATCACTATCCCGTATAAGATATAGTTAAAGACCATGGGGAAAGACATGGATTTAGAAAACCATGGGATCACTATCCCGAACGAGATATAGTTTCTGAACCCAAACTGTGAATAAGCTGGTATTAATACATATTGTGAGTCAGGTAACCATACTAATACGACAACGTGACCTCCTTGACGTTTGTTAGACGTCGAACGATATCCATAAATTTGTCACCCTAGGCGTGCCCGCCTAACTGTAGCTAGCAGTTAAGGTGTGGGATTGTCAGTCCCGAATAGATCTATTCACAAATTCCGCGCTCTCCCTCCAAGAGACTCTGGTTACACTTCCGGGGAGGATTTACTGATCATCCATAAAGGGTAGTGACTATCTCACAAACTAGTACTAAACTATTCACAGGGTTCTTGTAAGATATCGATATACAGAAGATTATGAAACATAGTACAGTAAAGTATAGATACATACATGAAATTATCTGACAATACATTAAAATGATACGGAGATAAACTGAATCAGACATAGTTTATCTAATAACTTGATATAGACATCAGTATACGATAGAAAGAATAGTAAAGACCCCCAAATTATTCCCATAATAATTTGATTAGTTTGATTGTTTCCTTAACTAAAATCCATTTAGTTGAAATCGAATAGTCATTCCTTATGCTCAGCATAATACATAAGGAGTAAAAGAGTTTATAGGTTTGTCAGATATTGTTTGAAACACATCAATGTTGTGATTGAAAAAAAAACAGTTATAGTTTGCTTGTATTCCCCCCCTGAAAACATTGAAAACACTGAAAAAGCCGTAGGGGTATGAACTCACCGGACGAGATACGAGACGGTTTGGATGCTAAGAGTTGATCCGGAACTTGTAAACACACGAGGTTCCTAATTATGATGTAAAGATACACATTTGTATCTAATTAGGACTTAGATTGATTGTTGGATAGGGAAAAATGCTTCAAGTCGCGATAACACTCCGATACAAGTGTTTGGAAGGACCCAGGTGGCGTTTAGGGACATGAATGACACAAGGGACTTGGAAAATGAGTTGGGACATCAAAGGAACACCCCCCTTTAGGGAGTTTACGGCCAAAACACCCATCCCCATGAGTTTACGGCCGTAAACTCATGATGGGTGGTTTATGGTGCAATTTGGACTTCCAACACTTAGGGGATAATTTCTAAACTTGGTTTAAGGACTTGGAATGATTACAAAACATCAAATAGACCCCCTTTATGGGAGTTTACAGCCTAACATGGCTTCAAGGCCGTAAACCGCTATTTACCCAAGAAAATGATGTTAAATGGTGCTAGAACAAATCACATGTGATTGGTAGAATTTATCCAAGGCCTATCATGAGTTTGCAAGGGACTTTTGGGGTGTTTATGGAGTTTACGGCCCATGAGACCCCCCTCATGGCCGTAAACTCTTCTATAGGGTGCTTCAAGGAGTTTCAAGGTCTAAAACTTGCATGAAAGGACTTCTAAAATTCATCTAAGGGCCTTAGGGGTGTTTAGTTTGCATTCTAACACCAAGAATTTTGGAGTTTACAGCCCAAGAACAAGTCTTGGCCGTAAACCCTTAGAAATCCCATGAATGATGTGTTTTAGGCCCTCAAAGTATTTTTGGTTGGTCCCTTGATTTATTCCAAGGCTTTTGGTGGTGTTGGATGGCTTTCTAACACCTTAGAATTGGATTTATGCCAAGTTTTGGGGAGTTTACGGCCCAAGCACTCTCCTTGGCCGTGAACTCATCTAAATCCCCCAAAATTTATGTTTCAAGTGTCCAAATGCTAGAATCAAGGTCCTATAATTCATATCTAGGCCATAGAAGTGATTTGGAAGGGTTTAAGGGCATGAAAACCCTAATTATATGAGTTTACGGCCCAAGAATGATCCTTGGCCGTAAACTCCTTCAAACATCACAAAATTCAAGTTTTACATGTTTAGAGTCCATATCTTGAAGTACCATAGCCATATCTAAAGTCCAAACTAGTCAAGGAGGGGTTTAAGGGCTCAAAACCCATCATTTTTGGTGATTACGGCCTAGGCATCTTCCTGGGCCGTAAACTCATACATTGTGTCCCATTTCATGATTAAGTGTCTAATTTGGAAGCTAAACATGCTATAGATTGAAGCTAGGAAGGTACCTTAAGGATTTGAAGCCTTAAAATTGAGTTTTGGACCCTTAATCTTTGGATTTTTGGAGAGACGTTAGAGAGAGAGTAGTGAGAGAAGGAAAAGCTTCAAATGAAAGCTGAAACACGTTTATATAGTTCCTAAAAATTTGCACGCAGTGGAATTCTACCCGATACCGACGCTAAACGCGGCTTTTGGTCGCACCCGATTGAGTTTCCGTCACCCGACGGGAACATTATAAAAACTCATGAAATAAATGTTTTTGGGCTAATAACATAAGTTCCTGAGTGATTTAGACATTCATTAGAATAAAATAAACATATAAGTTTATACGATTAACTCCAAAGAGAAAACAGAACGAATCCGATAACGGCGACTTTCCGGGTAGAACGGGTTTTGGCGACGAACAAATTTCGGGTTGTTACATATAGGTAGCCTCCCCTAGGTCCTTCATAGCAAAGCACTTCCCAAGCCAGGACTTAACCTCCTGCATGTTTGGGATGTCATTTCATATGAGTAGTATGTCATCCACATACAGTACCAAGAAGCTAACTATACTCCCACTAGCTCTGACATACACGCAAGACTCATCTTCGCTTCTCAAGAAGCCAAACTCTTTTACCTTCTCATCAAAACAAAGATTCCAGCTACGAGATGCTTGTTTTAATCCATAAATGGATTTCTCAAGCTTGCATACTCTATTAGGGTACTCTGCATTGACAAAACCCTCTGGCTGATTCATGTACACATCCTCAGCCAACTTTCCATTAAGGAAAGCGGTTTTGACATCCATTTGCCATATTTCATAATCATGAAATGCTGCAATGGCTAACATAACCCTAATAGACTTAATCTTTGCTACCAGCGAAAAGGTTTCATCATAATCAACACCTTGAGTTTGAGTAAAACCCTTCGCAACCAGTCGAGCCTTATAAGTATGCACTTTTCCTTCCATGTCTGTCTTCTTTTTGAAGATCCATTTGCACCCGACTGTTTTACGGCCTGGTACATTGTCAACCAAGTTCCAAACTTGATTGTCATACATGGACTGTATCTCGTTGTCCATAGCCTCCTTCCATTTAGCAGACTCCGGGCCTGCCATGGCTTCCTTAACACTGCTAGGTTCATCCAAATTTACTAGTGTACTATGACTAATAAACGTATAACCTTCCGTAGTAATATGAAAACCATAATAAAATGAAGGTGTGTTCCTAACCCGTGTGGAATGCCTCGGAGGTACAGACTCGTCAGCTGGATCAACAGGAGTTTCCTGTCTGAGGTTCCTTCACCAATTTATTCTTGAATTTCTTCAAGATCAATCTGCATCCCACTGTCTCCTTGGCTTATAAATTCTTTCTCGCGAAAGATCCCTCTTCGTGCTACAAAGACCACATTCTCACTGGGTCTGTAGAAGAGGTAACCGAAGGATTTCTGTGGGTAGCCGATGAAAATACACCTTTCACTTCGGGGTTCAAGCTTATCATGAGTTTCACACCTCACGAAGGCTTCGCAACCCCAAATTTTGATGTGGTCCAAATTGGGAACCTTCCCAGTCCACATCTCATGAGGTGTTTTGGTAACCTTCTTTGTAGGGACTAGATTAAGGATATGGGCGGCAGTCTCTAAGGCATACCCCCAAAAAGAGATTGGTAACGAAACTCGACTCATCATAGAGTGAACCATGTCCAACAAGGTTCGATTACGCCTCTCAGCTACACCGTTCAGCTGTGGTGTCTTGGGAGGAGTCAATTGTGAGACAATCCCACACTCCTTAAGATAGTCAAGGAACTCGGTACTAAGATACTCACCACCTCGATCGGATCGAAGCATCTTAATGTTCCTGCCCAATTAATTTTCTACTTCCTGTTTGAATTCCTTAAACCTTTCAAAGATTTCAGACTTATGTTTGATTAAGTAGACATACCCATATCTACTAAAATCATCAATACAAGTCACATAATACCGATTACCATCCCTTGTGGTGGTTTTGAATGGCCCACATACATCAGTATGTATTAGGTCCAACAAACCTTCACCCCTCTCACAAGTTCCAGTGAAGGGTGATTTTGTCATTTTTCCAAGTAGACAAGATTCACAATTATCATTCGATTTAAGGTCAAATGATTCCAAGACTCCACTCTTTTGGAGTTGGCCTATGCGTTTCTTGTTTACATGTCCAAGACGACAATGCCACAATGATGCTTTATCTAGGCTAGTAGAAGAATCAATATACAACACATTATTTCCTAAGTTGTCTACAATCGACACAGTTTCATACACACCATCACAAGGTAATGCTTTAAAATAAAACACATTATTAAAGAAAGCATTAATACCACCACATTCATTATCAAACGAAAAGGTAAAACCTTGTTTGTACAAAGCATGAAAAGAAATAATATTCCTCACCATTTCAGATGAGTACACACATTTATTCAAATCTAATTTTAACCCATTATTAAGCAACAAAGTATAAACTCCAATCTTGGAAATAGGTGAAGCCTTCCTATTCCCCATGATTAAGTTTATCTTCCCGTGATCCACATCCTCACTTCTTCTTAGGCCCTGCAAATTAGAACATATGTGAATACCACATCCTGTATCAAGCACCCAAGAGTTAGAGTATGTTGAGTAATTAGAAAATATAGTGTAAATACCTTCATAGGTGGGTTTCACTTTCCCATCCTTTAGATCCTGCAAGTACTTAGGGCAGTTTCGCTTCCAGTGTGCCTTTTCATGGCAATAAAAGCATTCAGCATCCTTGGGAATGGCAGAAGGAGTGGCAGAACCGTTCTTGGTCTTTGATGAGGAGCCTTCAAGAGACTTTCCCTTGGTACCCTTCGAAGGGTGCTTCCTCTTTTTCCCTTTGCCTTGCCCAATAGCTAAAACAGGGGTAGAAGTTGGAGTAGGAGTAGTAGAGGTAACAACCGCTTTACCCTTAAGACCGGTTTCAACGGTCTTCAAGAGTCCTTGAAGCTTGCTGAGGGTAACTTCCTCCTTGTTCATATGATATGTCATTCGAAAATGATCATAACAAGAAGGCAAGGAGTGCAAAATGATGTCAATTGCCAACTCCTCGGGGATGTTAACATTCAGCTTCAGCAAACGGTCCACATACCTTTGCATCTTTTGCATGTGGCCCGTGACGGATTCAACATCCTTCATGCGGGTAGTTATTATGGAGGAGATTATTTCATACCGCTCCTGACGAGCACTCTGATGGTACCTTTCCATCAGGTCTTGGTGCATCTCAAAAGGGTAGAAATCTTCATACGACTTTTGGAGCTCGGCTGTCATTGTGGCCATCATGATACATGCCACCTTAGTAGCATCTCTCTCATGAGTCCTGAATTCAGCGATCTCCTCAGGAGTAGCAGTAGACTCATCAAGTTCTTTTAACTCCTTATCGAGGACATATTCCTTGTCCTCGTAACGAGTAACCATCCTGATGTTCCTAATCCAATCCTTGAAGTTGGAACCATCAAAGATGACCCTCCCACAAAGATTCATGAGAGAGAAAGAACCAGTTGGGTTAGAGCCTGAAGCATTAGTGTTGGAAGACATCTGAAAGAAGAAAGTAAGTTTAGATTAGATATTTAGGATCCTTAATAAGACACCCAAATGTAATATTAAGGCTAGGATCCAATCACAATATATTACACTTAGAAGAGGGATGCCGTAATCTAAGTAATAATACATTTGAAAGGTAGGTGAATGATGATTCACCAATTTCCACCATGAAAACGAAATGATTTATTAGGTTTAATTGGATTTGAAATTCCTAGATTCTTTTGAGATTCATTGAACTTTTCAATGGCATGTTTCAATCTCGATTGTGCCCGTCAAGTTTTGTGACTGGGATGCCGAGGATCACAAAACAAGGTGTGAATAACCATGCTAATTCACTTGGTACTCTTAATATTATCACCTAATCAATGTGCCGGTTAACCACACACGCTCCATTGATCTATGACAAACATTAAGTCACCCTTCGTGATCTTTACTAGTCCTAGTTAGTGTGCCGGTTAACCACACACGCTCCACCAACGACTTGGTAAGGTACAAAGTGTGAATTCCATGGACTAGCACCATGTTCACATTTTCCTAAAATAACTAAGATTGGGAATTAAAAGAGTTTAGTTATTTTATAATATTCATTATACTTTTAATGAGGATTTAAAGTCATTGTTCTACCCGTTCGGCTAACGACCCTCCACCGATCAAGCAAGCGGTGGGTGAGAGTATACACCCATTAAGTCGCCATTTTATAGGCAACAACCTTATACCCACCTTATGGACCGGCTTCGTGAATGAGGCCTACTAACGGTAAAATGACTCATTCTTATACATATATATAATAATTAACCATTAATGTTATAAATAGTATAAGGGTTGAATTTTAACTATTAAAACTCTAAGGTTTGGAATTAAAGTTTATTAAAGTGTGTGAAACTTTACGAATTCCAAAACTTGAGGGCAAGTTTTGTAACTTTGCAAAACTCTTGATTTCATAACTTATGAATTAAAGGTTCATAAAAATGAAGACTCTTCATTTTCATGTAACTTATGTGTTTTAAGTGTGTGTTAAATGAAAGTGACCTTTGGTAATCCATAACTTGAGGACAAATTATGGACTCCATTAAAACACATAAATGATAAAGAATTAATCCCAAACAATTCAGCAAATAATTCCTATCATTTTCTAAATTCATAAGAACATGAACATGATCATCAAAAATTCAAGAATTATATGAACACATAAAGTCATGGAATTTTGATATATGCTATTGTAAATGGATTAGAACAACCATTACACCAACTAAAATAAGTTTTATAACACCAAAACAATTTAGGGTAATGTTTCTAGTCCATTTCCAGCAGCAAAAGTCGAGAATCTGCACTCTTTCGATCCTACTCGTCGAGTGCATGAACTGACTCGTCGAGTAGGTTGAAGTTCGCCTTGGACTCGTCGAGTCCCCCCAATGGACTCGGCGAGTCCACCATGCAGACAGCAACGATTTCGACCTTTTTCACTATTTTGCATCAAGTATCAAACAAGCAAGCCTAGGCTCTGATACCACTGTTGGGTTTTGAGCAATCTAACACTTCCTAAGTGTGCATGCAACCCTAATAAACCTTGGATCTATGTTTGTCTAAATACATGCAAAATAATAATTTTCGAAGGTTTATAACCTATCTAACATGGCATGGGGAACATTTCAACATAAAAGAGTTAGAAGAGATTACATACCTTTTGGTGAGTTTGGTTCTAAGGAGTTTGAGGGCCAAGCACCAATAGTGTGAATGCCTCAAATGGAATCACAAACACCACAAACTCTTGGAAAACTTTGAGAGAGTATACACCTTGTATAAAATCGGCCACACACATGCACACACACACTAGTTCACTAGTTTTCTCTTAGGCTCCATTTCATGCTCCATAAGCATGCTTATAGTGTGCATGGTTAGGGTGAAACCCTAATAACCCATGTCTTTTCCTTTTCCAAGGATTCATGGGTTAAAAGCTCCATGGATCATCCATGGACTTCCACATAAGCCTAGCCCATTAACAAATGAGTATTAGCCCACACTATATAAAACAAATAGCCCATAATCTAATTAGTCTTCCTTTTAATCTCTAAATTAATTCATAATTAATTTAAGACTAAAACTAATTAAATAACGTAACTTCATATTAATATATTATAACCCATAATATATTAATAAACATATGTGTATAACTCTCATAAAATTATCCATAATAGTTTGGATGAGATGCAACCCAAATGGACCATGCCGGTCGGGTCAAGTATATACCAAATAAGTTATGGACTTAGACACCTTATCCAACAGACTCGCCGAGTCCAATGCAAACCTGGATGATCAACCACGACCCTACTCGGCGAGTCTACGCATCAACTCGCCGAGTTCCTTCACATAATCCAAAATAAATATTTAAATAATATACCTGGGATTCCGGATGTTACAATTCTCCCCCACTAGAATCAGATTTCACCCTCGAGGTCTCATTCTACAGACAACTCAGGATGCTGCTCACGCATCTCGCGCTCCGGCTCCCAAGTCAGCTCTGACCAAAGGCATCTCGCGATTTCACCCTCGAAGTCTCATTCTACAGACAACTCAGGATGTTGCTCACGCATCTCGCGGTCCGGCTCACGCATCACGCATCTATGTTGCCTCTGCACTTGCACCAAAGGCACTTCCTTGTTCCTCAAAACCTTGACCTTCTGATCCTTAATTGCCACTGGTCTCTTAACATAGTTCAGGCCTGCATCCACCTGAATATCATCTAATGGCACCACTGCCGACTCGTCGGCTATAGACTTCCTCAACTGCGACACATGAAAAGTGTCGTGAATTTGACCCAACTCCGCAGGTAGATCCAAACGGTAGGCCACCCTACCTACCCTCGCGATTACTCTGGAAGGTCCAATATATCGAGGCCCTAATTTTCCCCTCTTCCTGAATTAGACCACTCCTTTCCTAGGAGAGACCCGTAACAGTACGAAGTCACCAACCTGAAATTTGAGTTCGGACCGACGCCTGTCCGCATAACTCTTCTGGCGACTCTGAGCGGTTAACAACCTCTGCCTGACCTGTTGTATCTGCTCAGTCATCTGAAGCACAATCTCCGTACTACCCATTACACGTTGCCCCACTCCTCCCAACAAATGGGGGTCCGACACCTCCTCCCATACAACAACTCAAAGGGTGGCATACCTATGCTCGAATGATGACTGTTGTTGTACGAAAACTCTGCCAAGAGTAAATATGTGTCCCAACTTCCGCCAAAATCCAAAACACATGCTCGGAGCATATCCTCGAGTGTTTGAATCGTCCGCTCACTCTACCCGTTTGTGTGTGGGTAGTATGCGATACTGAAATGTAGCCTCGTTCCTAACTCCTCGTGAAACTTCTTCCAAAATCTGGAAGTAAATCGTACGTCTCGATCTGAAACAATCGCCATCGGAACCCCATGTCGCGATACTACCTCCCTCATATACAACTATGCCAACCTCTCAGCAGAAGAGCTCTCACTGATAGCAAGAAAATGAGCGCTCTTCGTCAACCTATCCACAATCACCTAAATTGCATCGACTCCCCTAGCAGTCCTTGGAAATTTGGTGATAGAATCCATGGTAATCTGTTACCATTTCCACTCAGGGATCTCCAGCGGCTGTAGTTTACCATGCGGATGCTGGTGCTCGGCCTTAACCTGTCGACAAGTTAGGCACCTCTCAACGAACCATGCAACATCCATTTTCATATAGGGCCATCAATACTCCTTCTTTAGGTCCAGATACATCTTAGTGGGCCCGGGATGGATCGAGAACTTCGATCGATGTGCCTCTTCCATCAAAGTGGTACGCGTCCCGCCCACAAACGGTACCCAAATCCAACCCTGAAATGTCATAAGTCCCCGGCTATCGGTAACGAACTTCGATACCTACCCGACAACTCGCTCCCTATTTCGGTTTTCTGGTCTCACAGCCTCATCCTGGGCCCCTCGGATGGTGTCCAATACTGGAGTCATCACTGTCAACCTCATACAAATCTCACAATCATAATCCGTCACCACATCCAACCATCTTCTCTGGCGCATATTCAGGTTGGGCTGATCCATCAAGTACGTTAGAGTCTTATGGTCCATGTATATGGTACACCGAACCCCATACAGATAGTGATGCCAGATTTTGAGGGCAAACACCACAGCCTGCAGCTCCAGATCGTGGGTGGGATATCTCGACTCATGAGGCTTCAGCTGCCTCGATGCATACGCTATCACGTGTCCCCTTTGCATAAGTATTGCCCCTAACCCAGATATTGATGCATCACAATATACAAAAAAAACCTCCATCCCTTTCGGGAGTGCGAGAACCAGGGATTCGCACAACTTTTGGCGAAGTGTATCAGCTGTTCCGGACCCCATGAAAATTCAACACCCTTCCGGGTCATCTTGGTAAGTGGCACGGTGATCTTGGAGAAATCCCTAATAAACCTCAGATAATAGCCGGCCAATACCAAAAAGCTCCTGATCTTAGTGGGTGATCTCGGCACCTCCCATCTCATCACCGCCTCGATCTTGGCCAGATCGATCAGTATCCCTTTTTGGTTAACAATATGCCCTAGAAACTGGACCTCTCGTAACCAGAAATCACACTTGGAGAATTTGGCATACAACCTCTCCGATCTCAGAACTCCAATAATCTCCCTCAAATGCTCCTCGTGCTGCTCCCTAGACCTCGAATATACCAAAATATCATCAATGAATACGATCACCGACCGATCCAGCATCGGCCTGCACACCCTGTTCATGAGATCCATGAACGCGGCTGGGGCATTGGTGAGCTTAAAAGGCATAACCACAAACTTGTAATGTCCATAATGAGTTTTAAATGCACTCTTCTGGATATCTTCATCCCGAACCCACATCTGATGATAACCCGACCTCAAGTCTATCTTGGAGAACCAAGATGCCCCCTGTAACTGATCGAACAGATCATCGATCCTCGGTAACGGATATCGGTTCTTGACTGTCAACTTGTTCAACTCCCGGTAATCAATACACATCTGGTGTGAACCATCCTTCTTCTTGACAAAAAGGATCGGCGCTCCCCAAGGTGAACTACTTGGTCGAATAAACCCCTTCCCCAACAGCTCCTGAAGCTGCGAGGATAACTCCTGCATCTCTGGCGGCACGAGGTGATAAGGCGCCTTGGCAATAGGTGCTGCTCCCGGAACCAAATCGATACGAAACTCCACTTGTCTTTCCGGAGGCACGCCCGGTAGTTCCTCGGGGAAAACATCCGGAAACTTGCACACTATTGGGACCTCATCAATCAAACTTGGCCTCCCCACGGCCACTCGTGTATCCATCACATAAGCTATGAATCCATTAAAGCCTTGCTGCAAGCTCTGCCTCGCCCTGGCAGCCGAACAAAACGCTGACCCACACCGGGTCCCTTCGCCATACATAGTAAGCACTCCCCCACTAGGGTCTCATATGGTCACCAGCTGTCTCTCGCAGTCAATAACCATTCCAAACTTACTCAACCAGTCCATGCCCACGATGAAACAGACATCTCCCACCGCGATAGGAACTAGATCAATTGGGAACTTGATGCCAAAAATCTCGAGCACGCATCCTCTAATCACTTCGGTATCATACACCGCTTTCTCATCAGCTATGGAAACCCTCAGGGGTTGACTAATCACCTCCCAACTAATACTGATGTGCTGACTAAAAGCCAAAGATACAAAAGACCTACTCGCACCCAAGTCAAATAATACCAAGGCAGGTACAGAATTCACAAGAAAAGTACCTACGCATATCATAGTATAAGCACAATATCTCAACATGAAAGTAAATACAAGAAAGAATACATACCAGCCACAACATCGGGCACCGCGCGGACCTCCTCCGCAGTCAACTGAAAAGCTCTCCTACGAGCCTTCTGGCCTCTCACCCTTTCCACATTTCCCGCAAGTGCGGCCCTTCTGGCCTCTCATCCTCGAATCGGCGGACTTGGTCCACTTGGCTGTTGGCTGAGACTGAGCCGGCCACCGATCCATCCTCTGAGACTCGGCCTACTCCCTGGCCTGAGTCTCCAACTCAATCTCCCTCTTCTGGGTATTTACCTGGAGCTCAGAAAATGTCCGGTATGTCGAGTTCGACACGAACTCCCGAATGTACCTCCTCAGAATACCCAAATACCGGCTCATCCGTGCCTGCACAGTAGACACCTGCTCATGGTAGAACATCGCCCTCTCATGAAACTTCCGGGTGACCATAGTAACCGAATCATTACCCTGCTTAAGGGTCAAGAACTCCAGAATCAGCCGTTCCCTCTCCACCGGGGGAACATACTCATCTCTGAACATGGTAGTGAACCTCTCCCAGGTCACTGCTAAAATCTCTACAAGAGTGAAGTTCGCTGTCACGAACTTCCACCAATCCTTCGCTCCTAGGCGGAGCTGGTTCAAAGCGAACTGTACCCTCAGATGCTCCGGAAATGAACACGTATAGAAGCATCCCTCAATGTTAGCAATCCATCTCATCGCAACGATCGGATCCTGCATCCCATCAAACTCGGGTGGCTTCGTGCTGCTGAACTCCCGAAACAACAACGAGTCACCTCCCTGAGGTCTGGCAGCAGCCACAGCTGCAGCGGCTGCGGCCTCAGTCACCGCGGCGTACAACTTATCAAAAGTCTCCAACAGTATGGTCTTGATAGACCCAAATATCTCCGGAATCTCGGCCCTGATTGCCGCAGCCACCTCAACGTGGATCATCTGATGAAGCTCCTTGTCACTCACACCGCTCGTCCCAGGTCTGTGGTGTGTCCCAACTATGATGCCTCTGAAATACAACATAAAAATATCAGAGACTAGATCGAGCATACTCGGACTCGCTAACACAACCCTACTCGGCCTCTAATACCCAAAGGATTCTTACTTGGGCTGCCCACTGATCTGGTGTCTTCAGTAGTACGGGCCATATACTACTGATTACAACGCATCAACATTCACCCCAAGTCCTCCTCCTTGGATCCCGGAATGCAAGTACTTTATTCTCGTTATGCATTGGATACCTACTCTCTCTCAAAGCATCTCATAGCAGTAGGATTCTCCTAGACTAAGGCATCACAAATTAGGCCACTCTAGTCCTAATATGAATACCTAGTCTGCTCTAGCATGCATAACATATCATAGCATATTTCATAACACATATTGTAAGGGTATTTTGGGTTTACCGTTCGGGTGCTGGCTGATCGTACACATTGCTCCTTCTTTGGTTATCTCAAAACCTCTTATAAAATTTTATATTTTTATTATTGGAAATTTTTTCTCAAATCCTCGGTTTGAGTTCAGTTACGCCTGAAGGTGCACCAGAATCCCTCAAACCAAGGCTTTGATACTAACTTGTAACAACGTGAATTTTTAAAACAATTTTTCATTTCTCAAACAATATAAACCATCATATAACATTCTAAAGTCTCATGTTTAGCAAATGTCATCATAGTAAAATACATCCCAATATCCTAAAATAAATCTTCCGTCAGTGTGTACAGATCATGCTGGCGCCTTCCCACGGTCCTCGCTAGTACCTGAAACACATAACACAACAACTGTAGGCATAAATGCTTAGTGAGTTCCCCAAAATACAACCTCCACACGTACGCGCTTCCAGGACATGACCTTCCGGTCCATCTGTCTCAGGGGACTTCCGTCCCAACCCGGTAAACCTTCCGGTCCTACCAATGTCGACCTTCCGATCCACATCACAATGCCTTCCGGCCCATATCAAGCATAGCATACATAGCACATACAAAACGGGCAACTAATCACATACAATGCATATATCATATAGCATATTCGACCTTCCGGTCACACATAGGTACCCTTCCAGGTACAGTATAGTGAGAAGACTCACCTCTGATATCTAGGTAAATCACTGACTCGGTAGAAATACGATCTAGCCTCCGCCTCAAGTTGAAGTCTCTAGACTCTGAAACCACTTGAATCACACCTCCTTCAGCCTCCTTTTTCTCTTGATCACCTTCTTTTTGCCAAACCAAGGATAAAAAGTCAATTATGGCTTCTCCTTCCTTCTAAACTATATAGATCACTATGGGTGCTCTCAAGGGACTGGTAGCTGCAATGGAAGGCTAAAAGTGCCCTTAAATAGGCTCCAACCCCGGAGGATTAGGGTTTCATTAAACATCGTGGACTCGCCGAGTCCAATGCTAACCCGGATGATCAACCACGACCCTACTCGGTGAGTGTACGCATCAACTCGCCGAGTTCCTTCACATAATCCAAAATAAATATTTAAATAATATACCTGGGATTCCGGATGTTACATCCATACTCAAAATGCCCAAAACTCAAACATAAGATAGATCTAAATGCACATAAGCCGAAAGAACAGACTATTACCTCAAATGAAAGCTCCAACTGAAGTAAATCCCGGATCTACACCACTCCTTTGCAGCAAAGCCCTTGATCTTCAAGCCGCTCTCCAAGATTCTCTCCTCCAAGGCTCTATTCTCTCTAATAATGAAGGCTCACTCATTTCTAGGGTTTCTGGAACTCAAAAGGGGAGCAAAGAGGCTAAGGGTGGGTTATAATGTGCTTTATATAGGGCACAACCTATGGGATTAGGGTTTTTCTCGCCCAGACCAGACTCGCCGAGTCGGTCACTTACTCAATGACTCAGATCCCGCTCCGACTCGTCGAGTTCCTCCCTGGACTCGACGAGTTGACTCTTGATTTAGAGCTTAACCTTTCTTTTCTTGGTCTTCCTGATTCTGGGTGTTACAACTCTCCCCCACTTAAACTAGACTTCGTCCTCGAAGTCCACCACGACCAACTATTTCACAACCCACTTACTGCTTACCACTAGCTATGCACTGAACACTTTTCCCTACTTAGTATTGAGTACCCATCAATCAACTAATCGAATTCTACCATAGTCTGCTTTCCATTATTGCCACTGACTGAAAGTTTCTGCTGTCCCTTAATAGCCTTCTGGATGAACTGAGACCACCCTGGTCCCTACTGATGTCTCCCTATCTGGGTTACCGGACTCCTACCAGTTAGTACACCCCATCGCAATCTCCTAGTCGCTTTCAGCGACTTCTGAAGAGACCTCTGTAACACTGTAAATTTCAAAACAAAATTTTCAAATTTTCGTAAAACATAATTAATTTAATATTCATAAAACAACCATATTAATTATCCAATTCAAGTAAATACAAAATCCCAAGATCAAAAACGTATAAACTCCGTGTGTATGTACGGATCAAGCCGGCGCCTTCCCGCGGTCGTCACTAGTACCTGAAACAATAACATCAAACACTGTAAGCACAAAGCTTAGTGAGTTCCCCAAAATACCATATATAACACATATTAGCCACTCGAGGCTATAACTCTGTGGGTCCATGCACCCAAACTCTGTGAACCATCAGGTTGTAACTCTGTAAACAAGCACAACATAAATCACATAGAAATAATGCAGTACAACACATAACATACATAACATACAGACACTCTATCACATAACTCTGGTTACCTACTCAAGGTAAAGTATAGTGAAAAGACTCACCTCGCGTCTCGGTAAGTCGTGAATCTTGAAATCACTAGTGCTCGATCCCCCGAGCTAAAGTCCTCCTATATCACAATACATCTCTAATTAACACTTTCCCAACTATGGTTGACTACTCTTTAACAAGTCAACTTAGGTCAACGGTCAACGGTCAACTTTGACCGGACTCGGCAAGTGCACAATAGCGACTCGGCGAGTCTGAGCGTATACATTGATTTCCCTGAAATCCTCGCTTGACACGTCGAGTATCCTCCCAACTCGATTAGTTCCACCTGGCAGGAGTTGTGGGGCCACCACAACTCAACTCGCCGAGTCTCAAGAACAACTCGGCAAGTCCAGCTTGACTCAGTCCACCTGTCCACTCAGATTTCCCCCCTGACTCACTGAGTCAACCCTCCCCGACTCGGCAAGACCACTCGCTGTGTGGTCGGGCAACATTCATACTACTCGCTGAGTCTGTTCTTTGGACTCGGTGAGTTCGTGCCATGCAATGACTCAAACTTGCTCATAAGGTCAGATCCAATCCATTAAACCATAGATCCAGTCCTTCCAAGAATATTTAGCACGTAAAGTCACTATCTTGATGCACATACAATCTCTATATGACCATAAATGATGTTTTTGTCTCAAATACTACAACCCAAGGTCATAAACTCCATTGCTATACATAAAGCTTGAAGAATGAGGCTCTCTGGACCTCTATGGATCCAGATCCAGAGCCTCAACACAAGAAGGGAACTATTTGGCATCAAATCATCCCATAAATGTCCATAAGAAACCCTAGATCCCATTATTCATCACAAAACAGAAAGTAATCCGAAATAATACCTCTAGATTGATGATCTAAGCTTCAAATCCACAGAATAGCAACCTCCTTTGCTTCCTCTTGCTTATAATCTTCTCCTTCTTTGCTAAATGACACACACAAGGGTCAAGAATGCTTCCTTTCTCTCTCAAAACGTTCAAGCACACAAGGGTTTCTCTCTAAGGGTTGGGTGAGCACAAATGACGACCATAAGGCCCTTTAAATAGGCCGCAAACCCCGGAAATTAGGGTTTCACCACACAACGTGGACTCGCCGAGTCCGGATGCGAACCCGTGCCCAAATCCGCGATCCTACTCGGCGTGTCTGGGCTCCAACTCGCCGAGTCCACTCACAATTTCCATAAAAAGAATCCAAAATAAATACCTGAAAATTCCGGGCTGTTACAACCTCGACTATCTATAACTGTTCTACCCACTCTGCCACTCATACTGAATCGATGCTGCTGGAACCAGCCTGCTTATCTCTCATCTGACTACTCAACTTCCAATAACTCGAGCCTTCTATCTAGAAAGAAAGGATACCTGCCTAATTATCCTTGCAGATCACTTATACTTGGTAGAAGACTCAACTGATCCTGCTGAGAGCGACTTACCATTTCAAATCGACCAACTACACCGTCAGCACTTGCATTCCAACACAAATACTAATACTGGCCAACAATGTGAAACTATCTGAAACACTGAACTGCCTACAATACTGAACTTCCTGAAACACTGAACTACCTGAAACACTGAACTGACTGAAGCACTGAACTGGCTGAATGGCTGTTTCCCACAACATCTCAAGACCTTCCTGGTCTCCAATCATTCATCGGTTATCTGCAACACTGAGTTTCAACTCAACTGTGGAGCCCAAAGACTCCTTACTTAGTCGCTCCCACAACTTCTAAATGAATACTCGCTAAGGTTCTGGACCCTCAAGTCAAGACGATCAATGCCTTGAGCTAAGTAGCGCATATCAATCTCCGGCTCAGGTCCCTGCTGCGCTCCCCGAGGAGCAGGTCTACGCCGCGGGACCCGTCTCGGCTGTGGCTCGGCGGCACCCTCCTCATCCGCCACATCATCTACTCGAACCCTCAAAA
The DNA here is from genome assembly GCF_052625555.1 of Lactuca saligna. Classification (NCBI taxonomy): domain Eukaryota; kingdom Viridiplantae; phylum Streptophyta; class Magnoliopsida; order Asterales; family Asteraceae; genus Lactuca; species Lactuca saligna. Next base: position 331,258,692 of record NC_136420.1, read on the forward strand.
CACCATCTCCACCCCGCTCTAATACGCGCATCGACTCCAATAGCTGAAGACTCATCCGCCTCATGTCGTGAAACACCATCGATCTCGTGATCTCACGTGTCATCAACTGATATGATCGAGCTAATCGTGTGATAAAATGCCCTCCGCATATCGGGCTATCTCCCCGAAGTCCCCTGGCCCTCCGTCCTAAGTATGCAGCTAAAGCAACTGGAAGGTTCAGGTGCCTCCCTGGAGTAACTAATGCCCATAGGAAATACAGGTCCGTCGAAGGCACTCTCTCACTATTCTTGTGATGTGTGAGAGACATAGAAATCAACCGGTGCAACATTCGGTATGTAGTAGACCGAATCATCCCCCCTCGAGCGGTAGATGGGGTATAAATTCCTCCTGTAATCTCGGCCCAAAAAGTGTTCTCATTGTAGTCCTCCGGCCGCTCCGTGAGACAATCAGCAAGAAATGTCGGGAAGTGGACACTCCTTGTCTCATCGGCTGTGTAAATACCCACCCGAGTAGCAAGCTCTATCACGCTGCATTCCCGGCTCACTCCTCCCAGTCTGAAAGCAAAGGCTGTCCTGTCATTGAGTGGCTTCCTAGGATCATAGGAAACTGTAGCATAGAACTCCAGCAAAAACTCTCGATACACCGGCTCCTGGATCCTGAACAACCGCGCCCATCCCTGACACACAAACAATTCCACACCACTCGCGTCCGAGTGTGTGTATTGCAAAAATTCCTGGATCAATGCAGCAAGTCCAGTCCTGGCAGCCAACTCCCAGTCGAAAGAGGGTGCAATATCAATCTCCTTTGTGAGAAGCAGGCTCAAGTTGGTGACATAACGCGCCCGGGTAGCATCGCTCAGAGTTTGCGGAAATTGTAAAAAGCGATGATCGGTCACATCCTCGGGAGGGTTGGTTCTTTGTGCCCTTCGAGCCATAATCTGCACATATTAACACAAAAACACAAAACCCACAAAATATGGCAGCATCAATATTTTATTTATTTATTTATTTTTTTTTTCAAACCAAAAATAATGAAACTGGATAGGGTCAGTACGCTGGGCGTACGTCCAGGCTTGAGATTCTGTGTCCTGGTCCGTTTGCTTGTGCTAAAATAAACCATATCCATATTCACCGAATTCAAATATATAAGCAGGTGGTCCAGTAAGATCAAACACATGGGGGAACCAACCTTGAGGTCCAAAGCAGTAAAAAACAAAAAATCGGAGCCACCCTTTAAACTTATGACCAAAAAATCAATTCCATATGAAAACATTTAACAGGGAAACATGCATAACAGTCAAACATTCGAATCCAGAATCAAGAACTCGCAGTCACGGGGTACGCTTGGCGAACGACCCCAAGCTCGAATCGATGAATGTGGGACGGAAATTAGACAAAATTAAGCTCGAGGGTTTAATGTATTAACCGAAATCGGTCCATTCAAGCCCTAATCAACACATACATTTGCAAAATCGACCCTAATTCGAAAAATAAATAAACCCTAGATTTCAAGCAAAAGCCGAATGCAGCTTATTCCTTCGAATTAAACACAAATCCAAGCTAGTGAGTATCCGAAATACTTACCCGTGTGGTGGATTTAACAAGAAACGAGAGAGAAGCGAGAGTGTTGGAGAGAAGCTGCCGTCACAGTTTGCACGAGAGAAGAAGAGGGAAAAGAATAAAGAAGAAGTCAACAGGTCAAAAGATATGGGGCGTAATGCAAGAGTACGCGGGGCGTACCCCAACCCCCCTGAGATGTTCATTCGCGATCCGGAGCATATTACGCATGGCGTAATTAAACTTACGCGGGGCGTAATTTTAAAGGAAAATTTCCCTTTCTTCTTTTAATTGAATTTCCTTTTCTTTTTTTAATCATTTCATCTAGGACTTAAAACTTATTTAAATTTTTTTCTTTTTAATTTCCTTAAGCTAATGAAGACTTCACGATGAGTGATAAAAAAATTGAAATGTCATAATCACTTATCTTTGTCAAGATCAAACAACAATGGTTGATCAAAAACCTTTGCATGCAAGAATTGGTTTGCGAAAACACCCACTTTCGGGACCCGTTAGAATATTTCCTTTGTTTTCCTTGCACCATTAACTAGAAGCGGAACAAGGAGTGACCTAACTAGTCAAGAACAGCAAGAGCTTGGTCTTCCACTTAACCACCACAATACGCCTTGCTATACTACGCCTCATGGATTGAGTTGGACAAATCAACAAAGTAGTAGGCTAAGCAGGTCAAGAATTCCCTAATCGCTTTCATTCTCGAAACCCATGCAAAAAGTAAAGTCAAGCAATGTGTACAATCCCAAATTCCTGCAAAATAAAAACAAGAACCTTCCCGACAAGTGAAAAGATATCATCGAAAATCAAACTAAAAAAAATTGAGAACTAACTAAAAACAGATAACGAATAATCAAATAAAATAAATTAATGACAAGCCGTTCCCCGGCAACGGCGCCAAAAACTTGTTGTGCACAAAAGTACCCACTAATTTTAATATTTATAACCTAACAAACTTAGACTATCTATGCACTTATAGGCAGTGTACCTAGTCAGATTACAGTATAGCTTAGGTAAGTCGGGTGTCGATCACAGGGAACGGTGGATTAATTTAATATATTTAATTATAGGTTATATGTCACACGAAAAGAATAATTTAATAAATCTCAAACTAATAATTAATTAACCATTCTCGATAAACTGACAGGAAAAACAAATCTCTTTAGGTACTTTGGTTTAGACAAATTCCACCTTGAAAACATAGACAATTGCATGCACAAATTCATTTATTCAAGTTCACCGATTCCTAAATTGATTAGATTCATGTTCACTATAACCAATCCTTTAGCAAACAAGTTAATTCAAACAGTGATCAATTGATTAAACTAACATGCTTCCTAGTGTTCAGTTCGTATCAAGCAAGACTTGTAAACTTAGTTAATTTAAACATTTAATTAACCTCTTGTTGATGGTCATCCAACAAGGCTCACACATTAACTTATTTATTCCCATGTTAATCCTAGTTTCACATTCGTTATTTCTAGTCTTATAATCTCAATGGTCATCAAAAATCATAAGAGACAAGCAAATCAAGCAGGTTTTCATACAACTTAATTCACTTAACAACTAACAGCAAATAATCATCATTAACACATGAGGATCTTTGAACAAGCTTGGCAAGATAAATTAAACACAAATAAATTATTTAACATCACAATTAGTCTAGGAATCAAAACTTTATTCAATCATAAACACAAAGTAAAAGGTTTTTACACCCTAATCAGAAAATAAATACAGAAAGTAGCATAAGGAAGTGCTAAACATGGTCACGTTAGCAATCCATATGATTACCGACATGTATCCGCTCTCTAATCCTTCAGATCTCTGCTCCCGTTAGCTTAATGGCCTTCCGGCCGTCTTCTAGACCCTCAAAACGGCTTAACAGAAGTTAATTGTCGACTAAATTAGGTTAGAAGTCGAAATCCCCCTTCCTGGTTAGCTAAAAATCGATATTTATAATCTTTGTGGCCGACCTAAGTACGCTGGGCGTACTCAGATTTACGCGGCGCGTACTATGGATATACACGCGATCATGTATATCTGTTGCAAGCCGGTACGCGGGGCGTACTCTTAAGTTACGCGGGGCGTAACCGCGTCCTCAGCCCCCATTTTCTTCCTTTTAGCTTCTAAGCCCGGTTTCCGCTTCAGTCTTTTCTCTTGTGCTTTACTGACAACAAATAGCTGCAAAACATAATTCAAAGCATTATGAGTACTCTTTAGTTCTAAAATATAATAAATAAGGCCAAAATATTAAGATAAAGTGCATAAAAATATATATAAAAATACACATATCAATGAACTCTTTCTCTGGAACTAGTTTCCACTAGTCATCCTGACACTGTGACTCTAACAACCTCCCAATCTAACCGACCGGGTCCATGTGTCGAATCCTAACATCATCAAATCCAAGACTAAAAATGGTGGCTCCCAGACTAACGGTAGCCCTTAACATACATGAACCTAAACAGTCCACTGCTTCCCTGATCTCATAACTGTGGTGACGATGCACTAACAAATCGCCGACTTAACCATAACTAAACCATTTGGGAAATCTGAAATCTAACCTGTGGATTCCCATATCCTCACTGCTGCACCCGAACTGGTGGGTACAACTGCTTCCCCCGCGGTCAACAACGCGCTCATGCTGCCTACCAACCTGATAAAGGCCACGGCTACACCCGCAGACTTACAAATCTCTAATACTATCTGGCTGCTAGTGAATGCTATTACTACCCCCGCAGACTTACAACACTCTACTACTATCTGACTGCTAGTGAATCCTACGGCTACCCCCGCAGACTTGCAACACTCTACTACTATCTGAATGCTAGTGAATGCTATAGCTACCCCCGCAGACTTACAACACTCTACTACTATCTGACTGCTAGTGCATGCTACAGCTACCCCCGCAGACTTACAACACTCTACTACTATCTGACTGCTAGTGAATGCTACGGCTACCCCCACAGACTTATAACACTCTACTACTATCCCGATGACATCCTGACTATCCCTAGTCCTACTAGTGATTCCTCATCCTGATTTCTCAAAACCATCCCTCAGTCATCGAATGCTGCATCAACCTCGACATCTTATATCCTTGATACACTTAGCGGTCCGTCAAGAAATTCTTCGGCTTGGTTCCCAAACCAACCATCTACTAATCCGGATACATGAAACTATTGTTGGGAAGTTTCCAAAACCCCAACTCCTGAATCCACACAACCCTGCATGCCGTCTCTACCACTGACTACTAACACGAAAGCATCTCATGCTAACCGTTCTCAAGATCCTCATTCCGACTCACTAGTGTCCTACAGGCGGTCCTCCAACCCTGAATTCCCAACCAACTACTAACTATCTCGATCACATGAACTCATTGTTGGGAAGTTCCTCAAACTCCCAACTCTGAACTCCTCAATCCATCAATTGCTGCACTACTATCTTTTCTTCTCAGAGGTCGTGTACTCATTCTGGAACTGCATGCTCTTACCCTTGAATACTCGGAGGGTTCTCCCCCACTTGGATCCGGCTAACTCCTTACTACTCACTGGTCGAAAGGATTCCCCAACCTTCCTTCCATTAAAAGGGCAATCTGCTGTCCACCAACGTTTACCTCTGTCGGTGCTCCAAATAACTTTTACCAGATCCGAACCATTCTTGCTATCTAACTGAGCACCCTTCAATCCTTAACTATATTTTCTTTAGGGACTGCATCCTGAGAACCTGCGTTTGGGGTGCACATACCCAACCCACTTCCCTACTGTTTGTTGGCTACCTCACGAGAAGCTCTAAATTGTCACTACTAAGGATTTAACTGATCAATCCCGAATGATACCTTTCGAAAGTAGTGAGGCATTCCTGATTCTTACACATACATGCTACAGTCACCGCATCTGAAGTAACCTGATCTAGAGGGGACGACCTCCAATTTACCATTCTAATTCCAACGTATGTAGATGGCATAAAACTTAGTCATAAGCAAGTAATATAATACCCGAGCACTTATGCTTATTGATAACAATGCAGCAACATAACAATAATATCATGAATAATAATTGACAGGAACGTAAAATTGTTGGAATAGTGTCTAAGGCTGCAACTATATTTGGTAAGTACTTGACCTGATTGAGCATGGTCCTTTTGGGTTGCCTTCACCATAGCAACTTGACAGGATGATTTACAATGAGAGAAGAAATATTATAAGGAATAATAATGTTATTTGATTAATATAAGTCATAAATTAATTAGGAATTAATTTGGTGACTTAAAGAGATTAATTAAATAGAAGGGCATAAACTGTCAAGTGTATGATAGTTGTACTTTAGGCTATAATCCCTTATGGATAAGGGGTGGACGGTTTTGGGGCTTAGAATAGACCTGGAATTCGTCTAAGGCTTATCATTAGGGTATTGGATTGCTTATGGCCTAAGTTATCCAATTAGGGTTTAAGGGTGAAACCCTAGGAGCCTTACAAGTATAAATAGACCCAAGGGGTCATGGAAATCGGCACTCTTGTCTCTAAAGGAACCCTGGCCGATTTCTTCCTCCCCTCTCCTTTCTCTATAATTATTCTCTTGCTAGTTGGTGTTTGTAAGCCATTAGAGGAGTGACAATTGTGACTCTAAGCTCCAAGGACAAGAATATTCAAGCAAACAACTTAAGGTAATCTTCTAGATCTGTTTTTCTTATATTATTACCTAGATATATTGTTCAAAAGTCTTGGATTCAATGCATGTTCAATTAGAGAAACCTAGATCCAAGCATTAGGGTTTGTATGTGCACATAGGAATGTTCATATGGCTAAAACCCATCAGTGGTATCAGAGCCTAGATTGGTTTCTATTGAATTGATGCATTGGTTGCTTGTTTGATGCTTGCAAAATTCGAATTTTGTCACCATGCCTGATGAACTTGGCGAGTTCCATAGTGGACTCGGCGAGTAGGCTCAACTCGGCGAGTCCATTGTGGTACTCGGCGAGTTCGAGCGTCAGAAAGAGCTAATTTTGGGATTTCTTGTTGTTTATCCTTTGGATACTTACCTTAATCATGTTAGGTCAATATAAATCCGATTTTAAGATATATTGGAGTATATTCTTGACCTAATTGAAGATAATTGTCAATTAATTAAATATTAGTTTCCTTATGTGATAATTGATTAATTATTTTAATTAAATTGGTAAATTGTTTTGTAAGAAATAATTAAATAAATCAAATATGGATAATTATGTGATTAAATGTTAATTTAGATTATTTGTTATTTGATCCTCTATGTTTTGAAAAGTTTAAAACCTGCCCTCAAGTTTTGAAATTTATGTTTTGTGATTAAAAGTTTAATTTAGACAATTTAAATTTCAAACCCTAGAATTTTACAAGTTTAAAATTCAACCCTATACTAATATAATATTACAAGATTAATATATATATATATATATATATATATATATATATATATATATATATATGTATGTATAATCAAAATGCTAGTCTTACCGTTAGTATGCCTCATTCACGAAGCCAGTCTATAAGGTCGGTATAAGGTTGCTGCCTATAAAATGGCGCTCAATGGGTGTACACTCACACCCACCGCTTTCTTGATCGGTGGAGGGTCATTAGCCGAATGGATAGGATAGGGCAACCTCATATCCTCATTAAAAGTATAATATGAAATACAAAGTAACTACATGTTTTTCAAAATTCCCAATCCTAGTTACTTTAGGAAAAGTGAATTGATGTAATCCCATGAAATTACACTTTGCACCCTTGTTAAGAAGCTAGTGGAGCGTGTGTGGTTTACCGGCACACTAATTTGTTCTAAACAAAGGTGGCAAATGGTGATTCATTGTTTATCATAGTTCGATGGAGCGTGTGTGGTTTACCGGCACATCGAATAGGTGATTGTTACAATGAAGACACCATGTGAATTTGCATGGTAATTCACACCCACTTTGTGATCCTCGGTATCCCAATCACAAACGAGAGGGGCATATCGAGATTTAAACATGCCATTGAAAAGTTTCAATGAATCTCATCTAAACGTAGGAATTCTCAATACACTTAGACTTAAACTTATGTTTTATGGTGGAGAATTAGTGAATCGTCATTCACTTACCTTCAAATTGTTTTCATGTTAGATTACGGCATCCCTTTTCTAATATGTAAATATTGTTGTTGGATCGTAGCCCTAATTTTCTTATTGGGTGATTATTAGGGATTCAAATTCTAATCTATCTTTGTCCTTTCTATTTGTAGATGTTGAACGCGAACAACGCTGCTGCTAGCTCGTTCACATTGATGAGCCTTTGCCAAAAGGTGACTTTCGATGGGACGAACTTTAGCGAATGGATAAGATACATTCGCATGATTGCTCACTACGAGGACAAGGAGTATGTCCTCGACGAAAAGGTCGAGAAGATCAATCCAGAAATCGCTACTCCGGCTAAAATCACCGCTTTTGAAACTCGTGAGCATGATGCAAAGAAGGTTCATTGCATCATGATAGCCACTATGAACTCCGAATTCCAAAAGTCCTACGAGGACATGTATTCGTACGAAATGCACCAAGACTTGTTTGAGAGATACCACCAAAACGCGAGGCAGGAATGTTATGAGATCTTCACTAACATGATCATCGCTAAAATGGGTCATGGTGAATCTCTAACCGTGCACCTGCAAAAGATGCAAAGGCATGTCGATCGTCTTCGCAAGTTGAATGTTGACTTTGGGGAAGACTTGGCGATCGACATGGTGCTTAACTCCTTGCCTCCGTGTTACAACCAAGTTAGGATGACCTACCACATGAAAAAAGAAGAGGTCACCCTAAGTAAGATCAAAGGTCTCCTTAGGGTTGCTAAGAGCAACCTCAAGGACAAGTCTGTTGCACCCACTCCCAATCCACCCGCTGCTCCTGTTTTGGCCATTGGGCAAGGAAGAGGCAAGAAGAGGAAGGCTCCGTCTAAGAGCCACTGCAAGGGAAAGTCCCGGGATGGTTCCTCCTCTAGTGGGACCAAAGTTGATCCGGCTAAGCCTAACCCTAACCCAAAGGAGGCAGAGTACCACCATTGTCACAAAATAGGGCATTGGAAGAGAAGCTGCCCAGAATACCTGCAAGCTATCAAGGAAGGAAAGATCAAGCTGTCTTTTGCAGGTATTTATACAATTAAATCTAATGATTCATCTCGTGCTATTTCTTGGGTCCTCGATACCGGTTGTGGTTACCACATTTGTTCTGAATTGCAGGGACTAAGAAGAAATAGGGATGTGGAGCATGGAAGAATAAATCTAATCATGCAGAATAGAAGATCGTCGCCTGTGACCAAGATTGGAGTGTATTCTGTAGTGCTTAGGAATTGTTTATGTTTAGATTTAAACAGTTGTTGCTATTCGCCAGAAATGGCAAGAAACATCATTTCATTTCATGGTTTGTTTAGACAAGGATTTAGATTTTCTTTTAATAATGAGAATGGTTCTATTTGTGCTTATCTAAATGGTGTCTTATATTTTGAAGCAATACCATGTAATGGAATTTATGAAACTGTTATGATTGTAGATAACCTAGGAAATGATATTTTATGCATGGATTCTTCCAATAGTATGGATAGAGCATCCTTGTGGCATTGTCGTCTTGGACATGTCAACAAGAAGCGCATAGCCCAACTCCAAAAGGATGGAGTGTTGGAGTCATTCGACCTTAGGGAAGATGACGCATGCGAATCTTAGAAAGATGACCAAGTCACCCTTCACTAGTGCATGTGAAAGGAGTGAGGGTTTACTGGAACTAATACATACCAATGTATGTGGACCCTTTAGATCCACCACAAAGGATGGGAACCGCTTCTATGTGACTTTTACCGATGACTATAGTAGATATGGGTATATCTACTTAATCAAGCAAAAATCAGAAACATTTGAAAAGTTCAAAGAATTCAAGAATGAAGTGGAGAATCAATTGGGTAGGAAAATCAAGATTCTTCGATCCGATAGAGGGGGAGAGTACCTAAGTCTTGAATTCCACGACTATCTAAAAGAGTGTGGAATAGTTTCACAATTGACACCACCTAGGACACCGCAATTGAATGGTGTGTGATGAGATTAAAGATTCTTTTAATCTGTGAAGATCGATTAGATCTTGAACAAGTAAGTAAATAACGACGATACAAACACAGTAAAATAACAGAACAAGATTGAATCTAACGTGTCGAATGATTAAAACAAAATCCTCAGAAGAGCTCGATTAAGAACATCAACTGTAGAGGATTGGAAGGTTACAAGAATGATCAAAGAAACCTTTAGACGTCTGGAAAAATCGTATTCTCAGATCTCTAAAACCTTAACCTAATATGCATGCAAGCATAAGCTTATATACAAAGCATAAAAGACTCATGGTTGGACAGGCCCAAACCGTAATACAAAACAATATAAGTAGACGAGCCCAAAAGACGCAATCTATAAAGCCCAACAATCTCCCCCTTTGCGTCAATTTGGAGCGAGATCTTTATTTATTACTTGGGCCAGCAGCCGAAACGGGTACCTTCTTCACAGTACTAAACATACACTTGGTGATGGAAAGAATGGTCTGTCTAAACCGGATGTACCAGTTAATCATATATTCAAAATACTTAACATCATCGGCCGAGTTCTCTTTACACCGTTTAACAATAAATAGCACATGCTCCAAGCAGGTTGTGGTGTAAAGATGCTTATCAGCTAAAGCGAAGAGACATTTCTGTCCTTCCGCTCTAGTGAACATAACTGTGTTACGTCTTGGGTCAATCTTGCCCAGCTGCATTTGATTGAGATCACTGGCCGATCCCACAGGAGCAATTTTGGGTTTCTTTTTGAAGACTGTGGCGACCTCCTGATCCATAAGGGCAACCTCCATGATGTAGCAGATTAACATCCTTTTGACATGGTCTAGAATGGGACCATATTCAGCTTCATTGGTCAAAAGGATATTATACAGGACGATCCAATCATGAGGATTTAGATTCCGTAGATCTGCCAGAGAGATGAGATGAACAGATTTTGCAGATCCCCGAATCAGTTTGAACCGAACGTTTATAAAACGTCCCTCAGTGTAAGGTTTTAGCACCCGAACGTTGACAATCTTCTGAGCGCTCCATGTAAGGAATTGAGGACGAGCAGCCGTCAGATAAAAGCCAATGAGCTCCCTGTCAAGCTCAGCGTTCGGGTGAGGGACCTCAAAGATATTAGAGAAGACGTGAAAGATAAACGCCTTTCGAGTCAGCGGCATATCGAACTGCGAATCGACAGTGTTGCTGCAGTCGAACGATATGACCGGCTCGAGCCATAAGATGCTGGGTGTTTCGATGGACTCTTTGATTAAGCGTTCCCTGGTCCAGGCAGGGAAGAGAGTCTTTCGGCTCTCAAGGAGACCGTGGGCTTCTTTTTGCTTGCGTTCGGCTTCGGCAGCCTCACGCGCCTCACGACTGGCATCATCACCAACCTTGCGACTGTTCTTTCGTTTCAAAATGTCGGCAATAGTCTCCTTGTCGCCTTCTTCATCTTCGTCCTCAGCTGTATTTTTACCTTTGTTCTTCACACCCGAACTTAAAATTTGATGAGTTGAAGATGGTTCAGTTGTGTGAGTAGCTTTGGAGGAAGGAGGTGGTTTTGAACTTGTCTTCTCATCTCCCCCTTGTTTCGGAATGGACACAAAACTTGGGAGGCCTTCGACTTTGTTAAGTAGATCGATGGCTGGAGAGAGCTTTTCAGCAAGGGATCGCCTCACCGAAAAGTTTAAAATTGGATCGTGTGCTTCCAGGATGTTTGAGATGACAGCGTGGACATCCGAAACACACGTCTTAACCACCTCCCGTTCAGAGCGAAGATCTTCCAGCTCTTGTTGAGATTGAGAGAGTTGAGTGGTCTTGACCTCAAGTGCAGTTGTTTTTAAAGCCAGATCGTCCATTAAAGAACGCTCGGATGTCAGATCTTCTTGTAGCTTGACGAGACGAGCATCAATGGAGGCTGTAAAAGCCAAGTTGTCGTCGCTTATGTTTTTACGTAGATTGGCGAACGAAGGCAACTCCGATGAGACAAACGAGACCAATTGTTGGACAATCGGTTCCAAAGATGCCTTTGTAGCAGCTGCACTTTCTTGCATGGACTGCAGTAGAACGGAGGCATCAGAAAATAGTTTATCGACTTTTTCGGTCGCTACCTCACAAGCTCGGGTAGATGCCTGAATTGCAGCAGTTGCTGAGGCTGCTGAATCATGTTGAGCCCTGGTGAAGGCATCAACAATCTTCTGAAGTGCAGCTTCAGACAGGATTGATTGTTGGTTGGACGAGGAGGCGAGAAGGAGATCAATCTTCTCGTTGAGCTGTTTGAGATGTTTCTTAGTGACTGGTGCATCATCCTCCTCGTCACTCTGAACTTGAAACGGACTATAGTAGACCGAATCAAAGATCATGTTGTCTCCCCCGAGATAAGGGTTTTCACCCTCAGAGGCATTGTCATGAGATGAAGAGGGTGGAGAGGTTGGGGTTGTGGAGGGTTTAGTAGGAGAAGGTTGAGTGGGTGAAGGTGTAGTTTCGGTTGGTGGTTCTATATGGGTAGTTTCGGTTGGTGGTTGTGTATGGGTAGTTTCGGTTGTGTGGGTTTTGGGTTGAGGAGGTTCGGCTACATGGGGTGATTCAGTGGTAGTGGTGAAGATTTGTGGAGGAGAACGAATTGGGGAATTGGGTATTTCAATCTCTGGGGTAGGGGATCGAGGTGGTGTATTGCCTCGTGGAGGAGATGCATCCCCTTGAGAGTCGTCAGAATCCGAACTCTCACCCTCAGAGTCACTCGAAGATGAGGGTATAATAAGCTTTCGCTTTGGTTGAGTCTTCCTCTTCTTTGGGGGGGGGGGGGGGGGAAGGTGCAGCTTTTGTCTGTTTCCTCTTCTTAGGAGAAGGCCCCTTTGAAGGTTTTGTTGCTTGCTTTCCTTTGTCCGCCTTTTTACCTTTGCTCAGTGGTTTATCTGCATCATGGATAGATCTGAGCATGTCCGGGGTCAGATCCCTTGGACCAAAAGGTGTTAGCTCCTTGAGCTTTCGAATCAACCTGCTATCCGAAGGTACATTACCATACATGGACTCCGGAATAGAGCCAATAAAGGAGAATTTGGAGGCATCTGAGATGATGATCTTCTTGGTGTGGAAAGTACCAACGGAAGTCATCGATGCACCTTCAGCAGTGGGAACGTCGAATCTGTCCATGGCCCATTTAGTGATCAGAATCCAGAATCGGGCCAATGAAACTTCAGAGTGTCTGGATGAAGATGAGAGGCTCTGAATAAGTTGTTGCCATAGAACAAACCCGTAATCCAGGTTGATCCCATTATAAACTCCATACAGAATGGTAAGGAACAGACGACTGGCACCGTCGGAACCTGAACTTCTCTTCGACAGTCCCTTGAACAGGACTGTAAATAAACCGTTCCATTGAGGCGGTAAGCAAGACTTTTTGAATCTGGCAACGGATGTAAGAACCTCCGTGTATCCCATGTTGTAAAACATGTTATACATATGACCAATTTGTATGGACTCCGGATGGACCCTGGATGAGTCAGAAGCAAATCCGAGCAGAGAGCAGAAACGAGGGCGAGAAACGGAGGTTTTGTGGTCTCCAATCTCGAAAAATACTCGGTCGACAGCCTTGTCGTAATATGCAGTCGCGTAGACCTGCGATAGGGCTGTCATTGGCACCGATGCGATTCTGGATAGTGCTGGTTCGAGTTGTGAATATTTTAAGCACTCTATGACCGGCGACATGTAAGGATCGTATGCCTTTGGGTTAAGATCAATTACCAAGCATTGTTGTGGGCGAATGGGAAGGATTTGGGATGTAGCATGAACTGAAGAGGAGTCAGTCATGGATGCAGGTGTGAAGAAGATGATGAACAGGAAACTGTATGGGAGAGTTTGTGTTTTGGAAATTTTGAGAGTGGTAAAGAGGTAAAAGGAGGTATAACGGGCTATTTATAGTGGGTGGGAAGAGAGAGAAAGATCGTTTCAAATCTCTTATGGATGACAGTTGGGACGGGCGATGATCACGTAGGAGAGAGAGTGTCAGATTCCTAGGACCACGCCGCCCAATAAGCGCCGTTTCATAGGGACAATCCGTTACTGTTTAACCACACGCATTAAATGCCAGAGGACAAAGAAAAACTTAGGATTTTAAAAGGAATGTCCGTTAATATTACGATCAACCATTTATAGAAAATGTTGAAAGGCTTCTTTTAATTAGGCTAAAAACGACTGGTTAAAAAAAAAAAAATCTCAGAAAGAAAGATAAGGACAAGATCCCAGGGGAAGAAAAGATATGGGTTAATAACATTTTCATAGGAATCACATAAAACTGGAGATTTTAATATGGTACTTTCATCAATTCTTTAGTAAAAGCTTGAACAATATAATTGTTCACCGTCAATCCGTTAGGTGTTGAATTTTGGGTTTCACTTAGTTCGTAGTGTCACAAAACTAAGATCATAAACACAGATGTTGTGCAACCATAAACCTCAGTGGTAAGTGCTGAGAGTCTCAAGGATTACCATGATGGAATGAGTGAAGTGGAGAAGAAATAAGAGATGGTGTAAGATAACAAAAGTACCTCGACTGCGAGAAGAAGGACCAAGCAGGAAGTTCTTAACTCATATGAGAAAAGAGTGAGGTAGCTCACGATTAGAATAAATGAAGTGGCCTTATTGGGAAGACAAGGTTTGTGTATACCGGGTCATGAAGGCCTTTATTCAAAATCTTATGAGGCTTGAGACACATACAGCAGCATGCTTCTAGGGACATGTAGGAAGTTCATAAAATGTATCCACATAAACGAATAATAACAAAAAATTTTTTTTTGGAATTTTTGAGGTAAACCGAACCCGAACCTTCGGTTGGTTTCGGTTGAGAAAAGTTTTGAAAAACCGAACCCGAACCTTCGGTTGGTTTCGGTTCTACAAAATTTTGAAAAACCGAACCCGAACCTTCGGTTGGTTTCGGTTCTGGAAAATTTTGAAAAACCGAACCCGAACCTTCGGTTGGTTTCGGTTCTACAAAATTTTGAAAAACCGAACCCGAACCTTCGGTTGGTTTTGGTTCTAGAAAATTTTGAAAAACCGAACCTGAACCTTTGGTTGGTTTCAGTTAAGAGATTATTTTTTTTTTTTTTTATTTATTTTTTTTAATCAAACTAGTAAAAATAGAATTGTACATACAATACACAACATTGAGAAACTATCTTTGAAGAAATGAGTGGGTTAGATAGTTGAAACGAACCCTAACGTTCGGTTGTTATGTTTATGTTTGAGAGGTAGCGTGAGGTACTGATTCAGATTCCATCATACCAAGTCCTTGCAATATTTTATTGAATGATGTTTCAGGAAGAGCTTTTGTAAAGACGTCAGCCAGTTGATCAGTGGTTCTTACGAAGTGAACTTCGACGTTTCCATCTTCCAGGTGATCTTTGATGAAGTGATACCTTAGTGCTATGTGCTTGGTTTTGGAGTGCTGCACTGGGTTATGACAGATCCTAATTGCACTTTCAGAGTCACAATATAGTGGGAAGACTTCATATTGAGTCCGTAGTCTCGAAGTTGGCTTTGGATCCAAATCACTTGTGATGTGCAGGATGCAGCTGCAATATATTCCGCTTCGGCAGTAGACAGTGACACGCATGTCTGTTTCTTGGATTGCCAGCTGACTAACTTCCCGTCAAGAAATTGACATCCACCAGTTGTGCTTTTTCGGTCGAGTCCACATCCTCCAAGGTCAGCATCAGAATAGGCTTGAACAAAGAAGCCTGAGTTGGATGGATACCATAGACCTAAGGAGGTGGTTCGCTTGAGATATCGTAAGATGTTCTTCACTGCAAGCATGTGAGGTTCACGAGGATTTGCCTGAAATCGAGCACAATAACACACAGAAAACATGATATCAGGTCTGCTAGCAGTTAGATACATTAACGATCCAATCATTTGACGTTAGAGCGTGATATCAACAACTGGTTTGTCTAGAGATGGGGTAAGCTTAGTGCCGAATGCCATTGGGACTTTAACTTTCGAGTCTCCCATCATACCAAACTTTGCTAGGAGAGTCTTCGTGTAAGCTTCCTGATTAATAAAGATGCCTTCGGGTCCCTGTATTATGTTTAAACCAAGGAAAAAGTTAATTGGACCCATTGAGCTCATTTCAAACTTAGTCTCCATCAGCTTTCTGAATTCAGCCGTTAAGCTTGGATTCGTGGAGCCAAAGATGATGTCATCGACATAAATTTGAACTATCATAAGGTGGTTACCTTCCTTTTTGCGAAAGAAGGTTGGGTCAACCGAACCTTGTTTGAATTTAGACATCTTTAAAAATTTTGTAAGCGTTTCATACCAGGCTCTCGGAGCTTGTTTAAGGCCGTACACAGCTTTATCCAGAATATAGCAATGATTTGGATGTTTTTCGTTCACGAACCCAGGAGGTTGCTCCACGTACACCGTTTCTTCAAGTTCTCCATTGAGAAATGCACACTTGACGTCCATTTGGAAAACTTCAAAGTTCTTGTGGGCAGCATAAGCCAGAAATATTCTAACAGATTCTAGCCGAGCTACTGGAGCGAAAGTCTCTTCATAGTCTATCCCTTCCTCCTGACAATATCCCTTTACCACCAGACGGGCCTTGTTCCGTATAACATTACCTTCCTTGTCCATTTTGTTCCTAAAAACCCATTTGAGACCAACAACCGCAGCTTCTGGAGGAGTTGGAATTAGGCGCCAGACTTTGTTCCTTTCAAATTCGTTCAACTCGTCTTGCATTGCTTGAACCCAATCAGAGTGATCGAGAGCAGTGTTAACTGTCTTTGGTTCAACTTTTGATACGAATGAATTGAACATGCAAAACTCTACCTTTGAAAATAAGGAAGTTTGTTTTGCCTTCAGTTGTGATCGGGTCAGAACCTTTTCAGATACATCCCCAACTACTTGAGAGACAGGATGATCTCTGGTCCATTTGATAAGAGGGGGGTAATTTGGATCAAAGGTTGGGTCTAATTCAGCATTGATTATTTCGTCTAGCTCAGATTGGCTGTCATAACCGAGTGTCACATCATCATGTTCCACCTTAGTTGGTGTACTTTGGAAGATAAGAGGTTCGTGTGATTCTAGTGGGCCTGAGCTTCCTGGTGTTGAGACCTCTTCGGTTGAAGTTGTGGAATTTGGCTCCCCCTGGACTTGAGCGTTTGGCTCCCCCTCGACTTGAGCACTTGGCTCCCCCTCGATTTGAGCACTTGGCTCCCCCTCGATTTGAGCTTCGTTGGAAGGAGAGTCGTTAGAGATTGATACTTCTTCATACATTCTCCTTGCAGCATCTTCGACAATCTGCTCCATGTGATCAACCTTGTTATCTGCTGCACCTGCTTCAGAAAGTGAAGCATTCTCTAGTTCGTCAAAGAGCTCCAGAAATGTCTCGAATAAATTAGCAACCGAGACTCTAACCATGCCATTTAGAGGAAAGATTTCCCCAGTGATATTTTCTTTAGCCTGCAGCTTCTTGACATAGTTGTCGTCAAAGGTCACATAATACGTCTCTTCAATTTTTCTTGAACGTTTATTTAGGACCCTGTATGCCTTAGATGTGAGCGAGTAACCTAGAAATATTCCTTCGTCAGCTTTGACATCAAACTTGTTGCGGTGTTCTTTAGAGTTGAAGATGAAACATCTTGAGCCGAACACATGGAAAAATTTCACGTTTGGCTTCCTGTTGTTCAATATCGCATATGGGGTGAGAGCGAACCTTTTGTTGAGATATGACCTGTTCTGTGTAAAACAAGCAGTAGAAATAGCATCAGCCCAAAAATAAAGAGGTAAAGAAGCGAAACTTAGCATAGTTCGGGCAGCTTCACACAAGGATCGGTTTCGTCTTTCGACTATTCCGTTCTGTTGTGGTGTGTAAGGAGCTGAGAAATTATGACTGATTCCCTTTTCTGCAAGAAACTCTTCAAACTCCCTGTTCTTGAATTCGAGACCATTGTCGCTTCTGATGTTGCGAACAACCTTCTTGAGCTGTACTTCAATTTGCTTAATAAACACTTTCAGCTTTTGAGTCGCTTCAGATTTGAGCTTTAGAAAGAACACCCATGTAAATCGTGAAAAGTCATCAATGATAACAAGAATATACTTGCTACCACCGATGCTTTCGATAGATGAAGGACCACACAAATCAATATGAATTAATTCTAGTGGTTCAACAACTTTTGTGTTGATTATAGATGGATGACTTTGACGACTCTGCTTTCCCATTTCGCATGCAGCACACAGATGATCCCTGTCGAACTTGAGTAGGGGAAGGCCCCTTACATGACCTCCTGTAACAAGACGGTTGATATCTTTAAAGTTAAGATGAGATAATCTTCGGTGCCACAACCAGCTTTCATCGGATTGCGCTTTTGACAACAGGCATATAGCTGGGTTTCCTTTGATGGGTTTTATGTTTAAGGGAAACATTTCACCCTTTCGTTCTGACTTGAGAATCACTTTATTTGACTTTTTCTCTATGATTTCGGAACCTTCATCATCGAATGAAAGTTTGAGACCTGTACCTCCAACAAGCTGAGATACACTAATGAGGTTGTGTTGGAGACCTTCCACATAAGCCACCTTCCTTATAGAGAAGTCTCCATTGGTTATCATCCCATATCCCTTTATGGTGCCGAATGAATTATTTCCAAACTTGACGTTGCCACCATCTGCAAGAGATCTGTATTCCCTAAGCTCCTCTTTCCTCCCTGTCATGTGACGCGAGCATCCACTATCAATGTACCATTCTTCGTCGAACTGCTCGTCACTTATAACCTGCAAAATTTAGACAGATTTAGGAACCCAAAGTTTCTTGGGTCCACGTGAGCTTTGCATTGAAACAGGAGCAATGAGAGAGATATCAACAAGATAAGTTCTTTTTACGAGAGTTGTTTTATCTTTCCTTTTAATGGTGTAAACTTTTATTTTGTTAAGATTAGTAGAGTTAGATTCGGTCTCTGATGTGGATTTATTGACCTTCTGCTTCCACTTTTGCTCAGTTGATGAAAGAGATTTTTGAGAACAAAAAGAATCAGATTTAGAACGAGATCGAGATGAAACAGAGGGTGAGGAAGAATTAGAAGAATGAGAAGAATTAGACTTGAAAGGAGACTCTAGGTGACCCTTTTGTTTTTGATTATTGGAGGAAACAACCTTAGAGTTTTGTTTTCTTTTGTCTTCAGAACCGAACCTTTGCGTTCGGTTGGAGCTGCCTTTGGAACCGAACCTTTGGTTCTGGTTGATATCTTTTTCAGAACCGAACTTCTGCCTTCGGTTGATATCTTCTTGTGAACCGAACCTTAGCTTTCGGTTTTTGTGACTTTCAGGCTTTCCTGCAGGAATGTTTTCATACTTTAGATTCTTGTCTTGATAAGTGAAGTATGCATTCTGGGAACGCCAGAATTGTTTCCTTTCAGAAAGGTTTTTCCTGTATCTATTGTTCCTTTCTATCTTCCTATTCCTCATCTGAGAAGGTTGATGATGAACATTTGCTTTTGTTTTTGTTGACTCCTTGGTTGGTTCCTTTTGAACTGCAGCAGTTTTACTTTGAGCTGAAGAAGCCGGAGGAATATCTTCTTTTGGTGAGTGAACATTCTTCTGAGGAGTATCTTGTGTACCACTAGTGCTTGACTCATTGAAGTTATTTGGCTTGTTCAACGGTTCGGGTATGTATCTTCCTTTGCTCTTCCATGAAGTTCTTTCAGATAAACCAATGGTTTCGTCTGCATTATCAATAGGAGCTTCCCAGAAGTACTCATCACAACCATCAGCATTGTCTTCGTTTACAATGGCTGTAAGTTCAACTGTTTGATGTTCGGTAACTCCTGTTACCTTGTATACTTGATTTGGAGTAGTCCTGACCTTTTGATACACAACAGCTTTCTCAACTAATTTCGGGGACTTATGATGGGACAACCGAGCGAATTCTACAGAATTTTCAGAAATTAGATTCTTGTGATTTTCTGGCTCGGTTTTAATAAATTCTGAGCAGTCAACCGTGTCCTCTACAGAAATTTCACTCATTTTGTCGTCCTCGTTAAGCTCAGATGCATTTTCAACATCAATTTTGTTTTCTGAGCTTACGTTGGTGTTTAAAGAGTCAAATTTTTGCATGGTTTCGGTCCTCAGTTTAAGTCTGTCATTTTCATCCAAAAGATTTTTAAGCATGAGCTTGTGGTCTTTGGATTTAATGAAGGACTCAATTTTGTCCAGTCCATACATGTAGGTGGGATGTATGTCATCAGACGATATCACACTTTCACAATTATAGGCTTCGGCATCGATTTCATCTTCCTTAAATTCTAGGAAGGGCAAGATCATGCGGTGAATCCTTTGGCCTATTTCACAATCCAAGTGAAGCTGAGTAATATTAGAATACAGACGTTTAGCAATTAAACAAAAAACATTTCGTTGTTTTAACAATTTCAAATTGTCTCTTTGCAAATAAATGTTTTCATCTTTAACTTTGACTAATTCTGATTCCTTTAACTCTATCCACATTCTCTGCTCCTCACTCTTCGATGCTGCCCTGCTCAATTGATCAGTTAGGTTAGAATTTGTGACCCGAGTCTGAGTTAAGCTACTATCTAGATGAGATATTCTTGTATTGACATTTTTTAGTTCTTTCTCATAAGAGGATGATGGTACTTTACATGAAATAAAAACAGATTGTACCTTCTTTATCAGTTCATCAAGCTCATTGAACTGCTGGCCGAGTGGTTTGGCTGTGAAGCACATGTCCTCCTTTGCATTCTGTCCATCATTGCCTCCATCGGTGTTGTATCCCCTCAATTGAGATACGTCAGAAACCATAAGGCATTTACCACCACTGCCTTCTTCCTTAGACATGAACGCCTTTCCATGAGTAGGCTGCCTCACTTCCTCGTCTTCTGAGTCGGTAGACCAAACTTCCGTGCTACCGAACTCATCACCTGGAACAGAACCCTGCACAATAAGAGCATTACTAGGAGGGTTAGCAGCAGACTTCTTCTTTCTCAACTCATCCAATCTTTTCTGCAACACAGCTTCCTCATCGTTCCCATCATCTTTTTCAGCCATTTTCTTGAGGACACAGTCCTTAGCATAATGATTTTTCCCACCACAGTAGAAACAGCTCACCCCAGAGTCTCAGTCAACCTTCGGTTCCTTCTTGTGCTCCTCAGCTTTCGGTTCATTAACCACCTTTTCAGAGCTATAACTCCCCTGCCAGTTTCGGTTTTTGTTGCTGGGAAATTTCTTCTTTATGAACCTTTTGGGATTGGATACCATCAAGGCATAATCTTCTGATGTGAGATCATATTCTTCCAGGCTGAGGTCTTCATCCTCCATAACGGCTTTACTTTTTGACAAGAGAGCCAACGAACCGAGACCGGAAACGACATTCTTCTCTTACACCACGTTTTTCTCTTGAGACTTGAGAATTCCCACCAGTTTCACTAAAGAGTATGATTTAAATTGCTCATGGGCTTTAACCGTGGAAACTAATGCTCTCCATTCAGACCTTAGACCATTCAGGAATGTAACCTTCTGTTCGATGAGCTTCCTTTCGATATCATGTTTGATCATCTTGCTTAGAAGATGATTGAAGCGATCGAACGTCTGGGTCACAGATTCTTCAGCCCCTTGTCTGAATTCTCCAAACTCAGATAGAAGCAGAGTTTGAATAGAATGTTCAAGATCTTCGTCTGTAGAGTACAGTTCGCGAAGTCTGTCCCAAACATCCTTCGCCGTCGTGCACGAGCTAACCAATCTGAATGTATCGGACTGAAGGGCGAACCGGATCAATCTTAGTGCTTTGATATTGCATTGGAACTTATCCTTTTCATCTTGTGCAATGTCTTTCACGTCCTTGAGCAGATCATTGTATTCTTTTTGAGTTTTAATGATTCTGGACGTTGCAGAATGAGAAAACGGTCCATTTGTGATGGCTTCCCAAATCAAATACCCATTTTACTCCGATCCAATAACATAGTCTTCAAAATGATGTGCCCATACTTCATAATCGTGGGTATATAAGATCGGAATCTTTGTCGTCGAACCAATGCTGTTGGAAATATTAATGACGTTTGATTGTGTTGCGTCCATTATGATCGAAAAACCTGTTCAAAGATCAGACTTGTAATAAAGCAGATTAGGGCAAAATAATAATTATCAAGATACGTCAATAAAGAGATGAAGGCTCAATAAATATTAATGATTGCGGAAAAACCCTAATGAAAATCTTTTTCACAGAAAAGATGTGTATCAATTACACAGCCTCCCGCTCTGATACCAATTGATGAGATTAAAGATTCTTTTAATCTGTGAAGATCGATTAGATCTTGAACAAGTAAGTAAATAACGACGATACAAACACAGTAAAATAACAGAACAAGATTGAATCTAACGTGTCGAATGATTAAAACAAAATCCTCAGAAGAGCTCGATTAAGAACATCAACTGTAGAGGATTGGAAGGTTACAAGAATGATCAAAGAAACCTTTAGACGTCTGGAAAAATCGTATTCTCAGATCTCTAAAACCTTAACCTAATATGCATGCAAGCATAAGCTTATATACAAAGCATAAAAGACTCACGGTTGGACAGGCCCAAACCGTAATACAAAACAATATAAGTAGACGAGCCCAAAAGACGCAATCTATAAAGCCCAACAGTGTGGCAGAATGGCGTAATCGAACCTTGTTAGACATGGTCCGCTCTATGATGAGTCGTGCTTCACTATCTATCTCATTCTGGGGGTATGCCTTAGAAACTGCCGCCCATATCCTTAACCGAGTCCCTAATAAGAAGGTTGCCAAAACACCTCACGAGATGTGGACAGGGAAAGCTCCCTCGTTAGAACATATCAAGGTTTAGGGTTGCGAGGCTTTCGTAAGACAAGATACGACAAGCTCGAACCTCGTAGTAAGCGATGTATTTTCATCGGCTACCCGCATAAATCCTTTGGATATCTCTTCTATAGACCAAAAGACAATGTTATCTTTGTTGCAAGGAGAGGAGTTTTCGGAGGGCGAGAACTCATAAGCCAAGGAGACAGTGGGAGGCAAATCGAGCTTGAAGAGTGTGACAACCCGATATTTCAACTACATGTAAACGACCTAAAAAGTCAACTATTGTAACCAC
Source organism: Lactuca saligna (assembly GCF_052625555.1). Taxonomy (NCBI): domain Eukaryota; kingdom Viridiplantae; phylum Streptophyta; class Magnoliopsida; order Asterales; family Asteraceae; genus Lactuca; species Lactuca saligna. Next base: position 331,281,446 of record NC_136420.1, read on the forward strand.
GTTCGTTATAATAAAATTAACTTCGAAAATAAAATATCCAAAAATCACTAATTAAATTACCTATTATGTTAGATGTCATTAAACTGTGATCGTACGTAAAAAGAACGCCCAAATCCGACTTCTTATAAGAAAGTTAGGAATTTTCCAAGTTCGGCTTAACGACAGACGGCTAAAAACTCGAATCGGAGATCTAGCGACTTTTGGCCGGAATGACCTAATCGAGAATCGAAGGTCTCGACAATGGTATTTCATCAGTAAAAAGTTTGGTAAAAACTAACATCAGATAAAGAAGTTATGAATTTCTAAAGAAATTTTCTTACCGCGACCTTTTAAAAATAAATAATAAAAATAATCTCAAAATTTGCCGACGGGATCTAAACGAAAGTTGTAGAGTATGGTCTCACCTTCGCGTGGATATAAAGAACGTCGAAAACGGAGTTCGTATGAAGAAGATATGAATGTTTGAATTTTATTAAATAATTAAAATATAAATTTTAATTAAAACCCTTGGTATTATACGAAGGGGAGTCATCAGATAGGGCCGAGTTACGCCCAGTGTATGCGAGGCCTTGGCCTCAGATTGTCCACGTCGCGACCTATGTGTGGCTATGCCCCGTCCCATCCGAGCTCCGAGGCAGTCGAGGATTCGATCATGCGTGACGCACGCGTACGCCCAGCGTACATGTGTACGCCCCGCGTACGAGGTCGGTTCCCAGCCCCTATAAAAGGGATGCGAGGGTTCCGAAGAAAAGGCACCATTTCTCTCATTTCTCTTGTGTTCTTGCCTCGTTTCCTGTGCCCGTGCTACCCCAAAGCCCCGATCACTTTGCTCATGTCCCGAAGGTCGTTTGTGCTCCCGAGATTCCCAAGAATCCCGAGGAAGTCCACTTTCTCGAGTCGAAATTCTGTCCGGTTTTCATCCCGCATCCTCCGATCTTTCAAGTGAGTTCTTACCCCTATAATTCACATTTTTAAATGTTTTATGAGTACTTTTAGATGCTTTTAAGGTGGGGAATACAAGTAAAACACTCGATTATTACTGTGTGTTATATAAACTTTTACTATACGCGTTTTATCAAAGGAATCATATGTGATTTATAACTATTATAGGAAAACTTTCATATGAAAATTATACTACGACAACATTTTATCTTTCGAAATGAGAAATGATTTATGTATTTATATAAATCAGACACTTTGCTTATACTATATTTATGTGTGTCGTTTTTGGCACTACAAAAACTACACTTTTCATAACAAGTGAACATTTTCACTAAGGGTTTATTATACAAACGAAACACACTTTTAGGAAACTATAATAGGTATAGTTTTACGAGAATACTACGGACTTTTACATACATGTAAATACTATTTCAAGAATCTACTTTTATATACAATAACAAACGAACATTTTCACACGTAAATCAGTTTTATACTAAGTTTTATGAGACATTAAAATTCACGTACGCACGAGTACACATTTCAAGTCTTGTATTATATATCAGAATCCCTTGGAGGGGGAGCATGGTGTTTGTGTATAGATCTATACGGGCTTGACAACCCCGCACCCTGACTGTTAGCTACAGTACACCATTTGGGGTGACAAACGTCAGAACATTCCAACGCCTGAAGAACGTTGTGTATAGGCATTCCTTGTCAATAGCATGGTTATAAAACTCACATAGAGTATTAAAAACACATTGATTTACGGGGGTTTTCAGATATAATGGAGGTTTTATACATACATAAGTTCATTTATTTTATGCATGAAAAACCCAATTGGGACATAAGTTTGGAACTTCTAACCACCACTCATGGATGGAAAAACATCAACTTTTTAACATATATTAGTCTTGATTTAAGGCTACATTTATACTAGTAGGAAATATGGGATTTTCTAGACTCTAACGAACAAAAACGAACCATTTCATTTTCATACAAATACTATCATTAAATCCTTATGAAACTCACCAACTTAAATGTTGATCTACTCTTTCAAAACTACTTGTATGTCCCAGGGATTCAGTAATTATAGGTACTAAACCTCTTTTGAAGAAGGAACGCTGTGGCACTAGTTTAAATTCATATTTTGACATCATATTGTAATTGGTTTTGAACATGTACTCTTTTAAACCATGTAAACTTTCAATTATATATATGATGGTTGTATTGCTTTCTTTAGTATGTATTCATTTGTTACGTTACCACATGAAGTCATCCGCCCCCGAACGTTTCCGCCGTTCCGGTTTGGGGGTGTGACAGATTGGTATCAGAGCAATGTTTATAGTGAACTAAGTATATCGAACCTCATAATATATACAAACTATAAATGCTTAGGGACTCAAAGTCTCTGACAAAAGTTTTCATACCTAAAATCCTTATTTCATTTAAATAGATTATTTTAGGTCATGAAAATCCAAAATACATGCATACAACGACATATTTTCATGATGAGAACTATACAAAAGTATTAAGACAAGTTGGACACTACGATTAGTTCTCAAGATATGTAATCAAATTTGGGACGGATATAGCCTGATCAACTATGTTTATCCGAAATTAGACTAACGTATATGGAGGAATGATCGTAGTGAGCAACGAGTCAAAGCTTACCAAAAATGGACACTAGTATCAAATGTACAATTTAAATGCTATAGGAGTGTTTGGTGCATAAAATAGATTAATTAGTATTAGATATCTCAAGTTTGTTCAAATCTTATAACCCTATTCTCGTATAGTCAAATGGATGGATTTCACCCGCATGCGGACCCCTGCTACCCAAACCAAGGCAACAGAGGATGGGTAGAGGAGGATCCGGAAGAGGATGAAGAGCCTATCGAGTTGGATGGAGGGGACGACTCTGGTACAGACTCGGAACCAGAAGTAGTCAACCCTCCAGCCATTAGGAGGAACTTCCAAGGACCGACTCCCGTTCGGGGAAGTCACCTCGTCCACTGGAGCCAACAACAAGGGATACGCTCTCCCTACGGTATATGTCGAGACTTCTATGACATCAAGGACGGAGGTTCGGCCGACCGAGCACTTCCGGTCATGGTAGGTAAACTGGCCAACCAGTCCTACCAATCGGGGGTCCAAGCAAATCGAATCCGCGAAGTCAACGTGGAAGTACAAGTCCACGCGGACTCGATTTACTTCTGGTCATGGTAGGTAAACTGGCCAACCAGTCCTACCATATCCGCGCCGACGCATTCCAAACACAAATGAATGCAGCCCTCGTAGAGTTGAGGGAACAACAAGCCACCTTCGATAGGCATCTTATGGAGTCAAAGCAATCGGATGCGGAGTCAAGCTCCAAGCGCAACACGCGTCGCAAGTAGTACTTGCGAAAACCTCAAATTTTTTTATAAGATAGGACTTCGGCTAAAAGTTTTTACTTCTTTAAATTCTTGTAATCGGAGACCCTTTTAAGGGTCAAATTTTCGTGATCGTTGTATCATCTATTATATTAGTATAATTCGCACGCTATTACTACTACGTTGAGTATCTCGTTCAATCTTTAAAATATTATGGAAAAACCATACGCTTGTTCATATATTTGGATTTACGAATAACCTTCGCTCTTCTATTTTTGGGACTCATACTATCATCTGTTGTTGAACTATAGCAATTTAGTTCATGAGACACATACATTTTCTATACAATGGACTTCTTACCCTTGTCTTTTCAATCTTTAGTTGAAGGATGCCTCCGCGTAGAAATCCGGGATGAAAAAACGGTGGGGAAGCACCAATACCACCACCACCTCCACCTCCTTAATTTGATGCTGTCATGTTCCAGGAAGCAGTCACCGCAACTGTAGCAACTTCCATGTCACAGATTAACACCCCTATTACTGCTGGTTCAGGAATTGGCATACATCCTTCCAACCATGGCGATAGTCATGGGCAACCCTGGGAGTGCACCTATAAATACTTGACGAATGCTAAGCCCCGAATGTTTAATGAAACGGGTGGTGTAATGATTTTAAGGCAATGGATTGAAATAACGGAATCAGTATTTGAAATCTGCTCCTGCCCAGAGCACAGCAAACTCAAGTTTGCAACTTACACACTTACTGATAGGGGCAAGATGGGCCCCAGGTTTATTGGTCCTTTTATTGGTCCTTTGCCATATCCGCAACACTTTCCATGTTTCTCAGTTCTGGAAGTGTTTGGTGGATGAGTCAGCAGTTGTACCACTGGAGGATATTTAGGTTGATAGCAGCCTGATTTATATCGAGAGACCAGTAGCAATCTTAGATCACGAAGACCCTGAGGAACAAGGTGGTTAAGTTAGTGAAGGTGAAGTGGCAGCACCGGAAGGGTTCAGAGTAGACGTGGGAGCTCAAGGAGGAGATGAGAGAACACTACATGGAGTTGTTTGCAGAGACAACAGACTTCGAGGACGAAGTCTAAGACAAGTGGGGGAGAATTGTAACTCCCCATTTCTGGTACATATTTGACCTATCTTTATGCTATTGGTAGTAGTGACTCGACGAGTAGCAACCCTAACTCGTCAAGTAGACGCGAGGTTGGGTCGTGGGTTTAAGTAGTCTAGTCGCCGAGTCCACGCTTGGACTCGACGATTAGGCCTGTTTGGATAAAACCCTAATTAAAGGGTTTGCCCCCTATTTAAACAAGATTACGAGCTTCATGTCCAGCCTCCATCACCCCCAGAGCATCTCTATCGAAACCCTAATCTTCTTTATGATTAATTTGAGCTTTCTTAGTGATTTTGTGGGTTTTTGGTGCATTGTCTGTCTAGTTGAAGAGTTAGAAGGAAGAAGGATCAAGGGAGAAGAGCTAGATCTAGGTGCAACACCAGTTTCTCCTCACGTTTAGGTAATCAAGCCCAAAACTTGACTTGTGGTTTTATAGATTTTCTCTTTTGCCCTTTTATGGAGTCTTGGGGTCAATAAGCTTGATCCTTAAGACTTGGACGTCCCAAGTCGATTCACCTTCAGATCTAGACTCTAGAACCGAGTTCATGGCATAAAGATGCAAGATTTACGGCCATTTAGCTCATGCAACCCTTTTCACCTTATTTTGGGCCCTTAAAGCTTATACTTCGATGCATGCACGTAAAGTTCATAACTTTACATGCGAGATCAACCTTAGGAGCCTAGATCTACCTTCTGGATGAGAGTTGTACACCATGAATCGAGTTATGGGCTTGGACAAGGGGTGACTCGACGAGTTGTACTTGGAACTCGGCGAGTCCGGGCTGAGTCCCCAATCAGTTGTGGTTCAAAAGAGCCCAACTGAGTGATAGCAAGTATTTAGACAAGTCCAGAGGAGTGATTCAACGTATTAAGGTATAGCCATAATCTAGAAACCATGGGACTCGACAAGTGTTAGAATAAACTTGGCGAGTCCAAGGAAATCTTCTTACCCTCAAGAACAGAATCCACGAGTTGTTCATACAACTCGGCGACTCACAGACTGGACGTGTTTATGTGATGAAGGAGAATGTAGAGAGTTGTTAATAGAACTCGGCGAGTCGGATGAAGTTAGATTCGATGTTAGTATCGAAGAAGAACTCATCAAGTATTTTCCAAACTCGACGAGTAGAAGCAGGTAAAGGATTAGAAAGGATGATAGGGACTCGGCGAGTTGGCAGCCCAACTCGGCGAGTCCAGTTAACTGAAAGTTGATTTTAACCAGGAGTTGACTTTGACTAGGATGTTGAATTCGACCACGGGTAAAATAGTCATTTTACCCTGAGATTAGTTATCAGTATTTGATTTAGTGGTTATGGGATTTGTAGCCGGGGAGTTCTGGAGCAGTAGTAAGATAGTTTCAGATTTAGTATCTCAGCAGCCAACATTACAAGGTGAGTTTTCCTGCTAGTAGGAACGGGGCTATGGCCATAATGTCGGCCCGTTTAGTTAGCAGTAGTTTTGTACTTTGGTCCGATGTAGTAGTTTACTGTGTTTGATGTCTTTGTGTTATGTGTTCCGGAATTTCGTTCGATGTAGTATGCAGTATATATGTGTTTATGCGAGTGATTATGATTATGTTATGCTATGTTCAGTTAGTTTTGGACTTCGGTCCGTTGCAGAGGGCAAGGCCCCGGTTAGTTCCAGACTTCGGTCCGATGCAGTTTCCGGACTATGGTCCGATGCATAGGGTACGACCCTAGTTAGTTCCGGACTTCTGTCCGATGCAGTTTCCAGACTTCGGTCTAATGCAGTAGGCAAGGCCCAGTAGTTGCTTTATATGTTATTGCATGGTATGTGGTAGATTGGGGGAGCTCACTAAGCCTTGTGCTTACACTTTCAGTTTTTGGTTTCAGGTACTTTGGCAAGTAAAGGGAAGAGCTCGGGATGATAGCAAGGCACACACTACAGTTTTAGATTATCCTGGGAGTTTTTATTCAGATATTTTGATATGTTTTGACATCAATTGAATTGATACATTCACTTTTACATTTGATACATGTGATTCGTGGTTTTATTATATGATGATTAATTTCATGGTTTTATTAATGTTTAAAAAAAAAAATTTGGGTTGTATTTTTGGGATGTTACAATATTAGATCGCGTAATCACTTTTGGTGGATGCCAATTCATTGGTGGAAGATTGGTGATTTGATTTTCAAGAAAACAAAATTATGTCTCACTCTACACCACATAGGAAAAATACATTGCAATAGTCAGTTGCTATTCGCGAGTGTTATGGATGAAAATGCAACTCATAGATTCTGGCTACTGAATGCATCGCATCCCAACTTACTATGATTCTGAGAGTGCCATTTCCTTTTCGCACAATCCCATCCAGCACTTTTAGACAAAGCAAATTGAACTACAGCATCACTTTATTAAGGATCATATCCTTAAAGGTAACATTTAACTCATCTTTGTTCTTACACTTGAAGAAATAGCTCATGTTTTCACCAAAGCACTTAATTCCACCGAACTTAACGAATTTTTAAATATCTTAGGAATGATGAATCCTGACCCTTAGTTTTTCTTAAAGGGATAAATGGTGTAGCCTACAAAGTCTTTCCATCTACCATATAGATATGCTTTATTCCTCCTAAGACCGCAAAATCTTTGAAGCACATTTATTTGTGTACGTTTAAAAGTTTATACATTTGAGTCTAACTACTATGCATAGACTTCATAAATTATTCCTTAGTAAAAATTGTTCATTGAAGATTATAATGATTTATGTGCTCTTCCATTCACTTTATTATTTTTATGTCTAACCTTATGATCAAGTTCCTCTAAAGTGTAAAGTAATATCGCAATCTTAATCAACAATCATACCACAACTCTTTCTTCAAGAACATCAAAGTTACCTTTTCTATTGGAAATAAATAAACTTTCAAGGGTTTGTTATTTATTGAATCATATCAAATCAAAAGTTATTTCAAATGAATGTTTTTATTCTGATTCATTAGAAAACATTTTTGTCCCGTAGTACATTTTCAAAAACTGTCATTTTTACGTATTTATTTTTAATAAAAATAAAGAAGATTTGTCTTTTTTATAAACTTTTTTACTTAAGAAAAATTTCTTGATATGATGGAGTATATATCAAACCATAAGAACAAATTTTTCACTCCACTCCCCTACATTTTACCATAATTATCATCACGATCATTTAATGCTAAAACACACCCATTAAATGCCCATCGTGTCATAAATTAGTTTTTTTCTTAAATAAGTTGAAATAGTTAAAAAAACCTTTGGGTTTTCACAGTTGCAAAAAAATTTCCCTGTTTGAATTACCATTTGAAATCTGGAGGTATAAAAGCTTATCATTCTTCCCACGAAAGATTTACGTTCTATAAAATTCTCAAGACAGATTTCATCTTTCTCTCTTCTTTCTTAAACAATTTCCTACAAGTTCTTTAAAACTATTTTCTGCAACAATGGTGAAATCTGAAGTCTCGAAAAAGAAATGAAAGCCCACTGGTTCCACCTCGACCATCAAGAACAAAGCTCCATCAATAGCATGGAGCAACTACAAAGCATTAATGTTTCAACAACACGACCATTATGATGAAGCGATCAAACTAATGGTTTGTTATCTTCCAAAGCACCCCCTTTTTGATCCTTTCGATGTTGTATGTGGTGTCATTCCTCAATTGCTTCTCGTGAAGTGTAATTTTTCCACGTTCAGATCCTAGGAAGACACATAACATATCCATCTCAACCTTGCAAATAAATCAATGGTTGTTTTTAAAAAAGAAAAGTTCCTCATTCTAATGAATCGCAGAGTTCTAACTTCATCTGTTTTCAAAATCCTTAACAATGATGAAGTATTCAAGGCATTGTACAAGATGGGGGTACCAGGAAAAATTAATAGGTATTGCCAATTTTAAAGAGGGGGAATTAATGAGGATATGGAATTTTTTTCCATTACCACATTCGATGTCTCTTTAGGAGAACCAGCAAAATTTATGCCATGATCAAACAGTTCTTAGACCAACTATGAAGCATCTTCACAAGCAAAGTCGTAGACTATGGAACAATCCTTTGGGATGACTTCCTTACCTACATCAACAAGAATAGACGAAGAGAAGGATTAACCGAAGTGATGTAACGTCTGTTCTAGTTATTGTTTAAAGTATGTAATATTTTAGGGTTTGTGCATGGACATGACAAGTTGCAGAGCTCTGAATCATTGATTAGAGACTATTAGGAGGACACGAGATTTGAATCTTACTTGACAAGTCGGAATGCCCCGACTTGACTAGTAGTCTCTATAGAGAGAACCCTAGTTTTTAGGGGTTTTTACCCTATTTAAAGGATTTATGGCTCATTTGTAGCCTCCCTTATCGTATTTGCAGCAGATAAAGAAACCCTAGCCGCTTATTTGAGCTTCTTTGAGTGTGTGTGTTTGTGTCTTAGAGAATAAAAGTTGTGCTTTTGAGAAATGAACTTGAAGTTTGAAGAGCTTGAAGAGAGGAGAAGGCATGAGATCTAGAATCTACTGGTTGTGAAAATGCATTTAGAGGTAAAAAGTTACCTTCTTGATCTCTTTTTGATTAGATCTCATTTCATGGAAGGATATGGTAACTTTTGGGTGCAAATAGGGCCATACTCGAATCTGGACTTATCACAAGGATATGGTTCTAGATATGGACCTCTCTAGGCCCCTAATGGCATAAAGTTGCTCACTTTACCCAACTTAGGCGCTTTCCATGCACTAAAACCTTGTAGGAAGCTTAGTTTTGATGTTTCAAGCTTGTTAGGCCTTGCATGCATGTAAAGTTTGCAACTTATGTGGTCTCTGCACTAGGGGAGGTTGGATCTATAGTTTGGGACCTTAGATCCCACTAAAAAGGGCTAGACATAAAAAGTGGCTAAAGGAACTCGTCGAGTCCCTTACTTGACTCGACAAGTCGGGGTAGGGTTTTCCCGTTTTTGAGTTCTAATTGAGTGTAGTGAGGGATTGGGGTGTTGGTTTGAATGAACTTTAGGTTTTTTGGACATTTAATGAACTTGACGACTCACCAAGGTAACTCAATGAGTTGAGTTGGGATTCAGTGGAATGGACTCGGGAGGAACTCGACGAGTTGAGGTCAACATTGATTGTTGACCTTGACATTGACCAGGGTTGACTTTGATAGTATTTATGGGATTTTGACAAGCTAATCACATGTTGATTATAGGTAGTTGAGGAGGACCAATGTGTGGGATATATCTAATCTTAGCTCATCAGTTTAACATTCGAGATGCGAGTCTTCACACCATACCAATGGGTCTAAGGCACCAAGGCCAACCTATTTTATGATATGTGGATTGTCGATTGATTATGCATTATGTTAGTATAACATTTTCATGGAAGACCCTGGGGGTTCCTGTGGTAGTAGACTAATACCACGTGGGGGTTCCCGTGGCATTTGGTATAAGACTTTGGAGGGTTTCCAAGACATCCTAGTATATTTCCATTATTAGGTTGTATGATATTTGCTTGGCAGGTAGACCATGTGGGGGGTTCCCATGGCAGGTAGTAAGACCATGTGGGGGTTCTAGTGGCACTATGTGTAAGACCTTAGAGGGTTTCCATGGCTTCCTTTTATGTTGTATGCATGGATTATGTGATATGTGTGGCTGTTATAACGAATTTGATATGTGTTATGTGGATCATGTGGGGTATGCTCTCGGGAACTGACTTAGCATTAGATTATAGTTTGTGGATTTGTTTCATGTACATCTGAGCCCAAGGTCAAGGCTTAATGGGGGCAACGATCACTCTATGACAGACATTTTTATGGGACGATCTGATGATTTGAAATAAAATTGTACTTGATATGAATTTTGAAAAAAATTGTATTTGGGATTTCATGGTTTGTGGAAAGTATTTTGGTTAATCAAAAATGAAAATTTTCTTTTGAAAATTGGGTCATTACAAGTTGGTATCAGAGCCTTGGTTTGAGGGATTCAGGCACACCCTCGGGTGTGTTGGGAATCAAACTAAGTAAATGGTAAAATTGTTTTCTAAAGAAAAATAAAAGTTAAAACTTTTAAAGAATGAAAAAGGGGAGAGTGAAACGCGCGTGATCGGCCGAGCCAACTAAGTAGTTCCCCAATATGTTAGCCATGCTATACTAATATGTGAGCTATGGTAATCTTATGGAACTTGCTATGTGTGTGCTTTTAAAATTGTATACGGTTAAGAGCTTATAGCCTTAGAAGGATTGATTTGACCTTATTTCATGTTCCTTGTCTGTTTGTGGTCCTAGAGTAGGATCTATTATTTGAAAGTCTATTTGATCCTTTCCTGTGTATAATTTGCATGCATAGAGGCAACCCGTTATGATTGGTATGATTGATGTGGGTAGATCAAATCTTAGGATAGCTACTATTTGAGATATACTGTAGTCTCTGGGATATGATTTATTTTTGGAGGAATTAGAGTTATGAGGTAGCACCTTGGGGAAGGTACAGTTAGGCGTGGAAGGTAGTATTGGGCCCGTACTACTGAAAGAACTTGACCTGTACCCGAACCAATGTTATATCTGAAAGCTCTAAGGAGGACCAGTTTGGAAGATCCCTTATTTGGGCATCCTAATCATTATGATTTGTGGCATTGTAGTTCAGTATGGTGGTGACACGATTTGGAGCAGGGGGATCAGGATCTAGATCTGGGTCAGGTGACACTACCGAGGCTATTGACGAGAGGCTGCATGAGCTTATTGTTGGATTAGGTGTCTAAGCCCATAACCAGAACAATCTGATAGGATGGATATTTTAGTTGCCTTCACTAGAACAATATGATAGCATGATCCATTTGGGTTGTCTTTACGAGAAGAATCTCATACGATAGATATTTGAGAAAGAGGTCATTTATGATTTATTAATATATTACAAGTATAATATGTTAATATGAAATCATATTATTTAATTAGTATTGATCAAGAATTAATTTGGAATTAATTTAGTGATCAAAAGAGACTAATTAAATTAACGGGGACTGATTATATAAACCAGTGACATATATATTGTTTGGGCTATTGATCCATGATGAGCTAAGTTTATAAAAGTATCCATAAGAGTTAACACACATGAGATATGGATCATAACCCAAGTGTATGGATTATGGTTTACCAATGACTCTTGGAATCCAATACTCTATAAATGTCACCTCTTAGCCATAATCGGTTTCCTATTGAGTTCTAAGAGAACCCTAACCGTTTTTGGTGGTGTCTAATCTCTATCTCAAAGTCCTCCTTCGTTGATGGAGTTTGTGAACCATCTGAGGCATCACACTTGAGGAGCTAAGCTCTTGAAAGGACAAAAACTACATGTTACAATAAAGATGTATTCTTCTAATTTGAGTTTATGATTCATGTACTAATATCGTATGGAGTTGTAGGCTTCCTGATTTTGAAATTTTATTGGATGTATAACTAGAGAAAACTTAGATCTAAAGCTATTAGGGTTGTATGTGCACCATAGGAGTTTTATAGTATTTAAAACCTAACAGTGGTATCAAAGCCATGGGTAGTTTTTTGTTCTATTTGATGGTTGGTTATCTTCCAAAGCTGAAAAAATTGATTTTTTGGCCTCTGACTGATGAACTCGCTCGAGTCCATTGACTGACTCGACGAGTTCACTCCTTAAAAGGGCAACTCGACGAGTCATGTTCATGCACTCGTCGAGTAGAGGCTTCTAGTTGCAGAATTTTGAGTTTTTTGTCAGAATTGGATTAGGATCATTGCCACAACCTGTTTTGTAATCATGAAAATCGTATTTTTCATATGGGGTCGTTGTTAGTGAATGACATTCCACCTACAATATTGTTGGACTCGGGGGCTACCCGATCATTTGTTTAACATGCCCTTAGCAAGAGGTTTAGCAGAGCTCCAGGGGAGCTGGATTGTCCACTTGAGGTTGAGACAGAAGATGACAGGACCATTAGGGTCACGAGAATACATAGCGGGTATTCCCTGCAGTTATTTGATGAGCAGTTTTCAGTGGACTTGGTTCCTATTCCCCTGTGAGGGAATAAGATTATAGTGGGTATGGATTGGCTGAGCGTCAATGGGGCAGTGATTGATTGTGAGTTGCAGTTAGTGAGGTTTCGCACTCCCAGTGGGGGAGAGTTAGTGATTCAGGGTGAAAGCCCACAGCGTGGACCAATCCTTTGGTCAGCAGCGAGAGTGAGACGCTACGTTCCGTAGGGTTGCGTTGTAACAGCCCGGAATTTCAGGTATTGCTTTAAAGCTATTTTTGGGGCATTTTTGGAAGGGACTCGGCGAGTTGGAGCCAGACTCGACGAGTAGGACCACAGACTTGGTCGCGGATTCGCGACTGGACTCGACGAGTCCATTAGGGACTCGGCGAGTCGACACTATTCAGCAGAAACCCTAGCCGTTTGGTTTTGGATCGTATATAACGCCTCTTAGGCCGTCATTGTTCGTTTTTGCTTTCTGAGAAGAACCCTAGAACGATTGTGTGCATATGGAGCAAGGATTGAAGACCATTGTTGGGTTTGGAAGAGTTGTGTGCAAGGAAGAGGAAGGTTTAGCTAAAGGAAAAGCAAGAGAATCACGTTCTGAGGATTGGGGACACAGAAAGTGCATCAATCAGGTAATATCTCGGATTTCGTTCTTCTGTGATTGATGTGTATATGAAGTTAGGGTTTATAGAACGCATTTGATGATTAGATGGATTATTATGTTGTTACCCAAGTGTTTATACCCCAGTAATAGGATGTTTAGAGGTCCAGATAGTCCTATGAGTGTGTATTTCGGGACCATGCGTGTTTCAGGAAGTAGTTGATCGACTGCATGGCATGGACTCGCCGAGTCGGATGAGCAGACTCGGCGAGTAGCTTGAAGATTCACTGGGACTCGCCGAGTTGTTCTTCAGACTCGGCGAGTAGAGTCGGGGTGGCCCCGCGATTCTTCCACAAGGAACTCGTCGAGTCAAGAGGGATACTCGACGAGTAGAAAGGAACATCAGGAGTTGGTGAGGACGTCTAGACTCGCCGAGTCGCCTTTGCACTCGCCGAGTCCGGTCAAGTTGACCGTTGACCGTTGACCTGCATGTAAATTCTTAGGGTCAGTGTCTTGAATGGTAAGTGTATTAATATGGGATGTATGATATCATAGGGAGTCTGTAGCTCGGCGGATTGAGTGTGAGAGATTTCAGGAGTTGCTAGCTTTCATTATCCACGAGGTGAGTCTTCTCACTATACTGTACCCGGAAGGGTATCTATGTGTGACCGGAAGGTCGGATGTGTTATGTGTTATATATATGATATAATTGAAAAGGTAGTTGCTATGCATGCTATGTATGTTCTACGGGCCGGAAGGCAAAGTATTATGTGATAGAAAGGTCAGGTATAATATATGATATATGTGCTATACGTGTTTAAGTAATTGTACTATGTGTTGCATATGTTTGTGGGCCGGAAGGCAATATGTTACGGGCCGGAAGGCAATATGTTACAGGCCGGAAGGCAATATGTTACAGGCCGGAAGGCAATATGTTATGGGCCGGAAGGCAAAATATTATGGGCCGGAGGGCGATTATCTCATGGGCCAGAAGGCGTTGTACTCTGGACCGCAAGGTTCGGGCCTGGAAAGGCGTATATGTGTAGTGGTATACTGGGGAACTCACTAAGCATTTATGCTTACAAGTTGTTATGTATGTGTTTCAGGTACTAGCGAGGACCGTGGGAAGGCGCCGACATGATGCATACACACTACTGCTAATTGAGATCTTGGGGATTTTATATATGTATTTGATATGAAACATGAAATAAATACTATTGGTTGAATGAAATCACTTTGTTTTAAACGAAAAATTTATTTGAAAATTTGCGTTGTTACAATTGGTATCAGAGCCTTGGTTTGAGGGATTCGGGTGTGCCTTCGGGTGTAACTGAACTCAAACCGAGGATTTGAGGAAAAATCTTTTAAAAATAATAAATACATAAACTTTTATAAATGGTAAAGTGGTAAACGAGAAAGAAGCAGTGTGTACGATCAGCCAGCGCCCGAACGGTAAAGATCCCCAGAATACCTTACAATGTTATGTTATGCACTGAATACGAATTGTTATGCATGCTAGAAGACAAGGTATACATGATAGGACTAGAATGGCCTGTTTTGTGATGCCTTAGTCTAGGAAGATTGCTTATATAAGATATTCGGTAGCGTGCAGGTAGGTAGTGCATATTAGAAGTAGAGTACTCACTATTCGGGGTTCGGGGAGGAAGATTTGGGACGAATGCTGATACGGTGTGGTCGGTAGTATTGGGCCCGTACTACCGAAGACACCGGGTCGGTAGGCGACCCAAGTAAGAATCCCTGGATGTCGGAGACTGAGTAGGGTTGTGTTATCGAGTGCAGCAGTACTTGATGGAGTCTCTGATAATCTTATGTTATATTTCAGAGACATTATGGTTACGACACGCCACGGAGCGAGTTCGAGCAGTATGAGTGACGAGGAGATTCGTCAGATGATTCAGGAGGAGGTAGCTGTGGCGGTTTGGGCTGAGATCCCGGAGATATTTGGGTCCATTAAGACCACCCTGATGGAGGAGTTTGAGGAGCGGTATGCCGCACTGACTGAAGCTGCAGTCGCTGCCGCTACCGCAGCTGTGGCCGCTGCTAGGCCGCAAGGGGGTGATTCGTTGCTATTCCGGGAATTCAGCAACACGAAACCCCCTGAGTTCGATGGGACGCAGGATCCGATTGTGGCGATGAGGTGGATCGCCGACATTGAGGGGTGCTTCTATACTTGCTCATGCCCGGAGCACCTGAGGGTACGGTTCGCCTTGAACCAGCTCCGTCTGGGAGCGAAGGATTGGTGGAAGTTCGTAACGGCGAACTTCACTATGGCGGAGATTTCAGCGGTGACATGGGAGAGGTTTACTGAGATGTTCAGGGATGAGTACGTTCCCCCAGTGGAGAGGGAACGATTGAGTCAGGAGTTCTTGACCCTTAAGCAGGGTACTGATTCCGTTGCGGTGGTCACACGGAAGTTTCACGAGAGGGCGATGTTCTGCCCCGAGCTGGTGTCTACAGAGCACTCACGGATGAGCCGGTACTTAGGCGTGTTGAGGAGGGATATCCGGGAGTTTGTGTCAAACTCCACCTATCGTACTTTTACTGAGCTTCAGGCGAACGCCAGGAAGCGCGAGATCGAGTTAGAGACCCAGGCCAGGGAGGAGGTCGAGTCTCGGCGGGCGGACCGGCGACCGGCTAACTTTCAGCCGGCAGCCAAGCGGATCAAGTCCGCTGATTCGAGGATGGGAGGTTCGAAGGGCCGCACTTGCGGAAAGTGCGGCAAGAGTCATGAGGGGGCGTGTCGAGCGGGGGGTTGCTACAAGTGTGGCAAGGAAGGACACATTGCCAGGGATTGTCCTAAGGGGTTTATGGTTTGCTTTCATTGCAACCAGACAGGCCATCGGAAGGCCGAGTGCCCGCAGCTTCGTCAGGGATCTACACCTACTACCAGGACTACTGAGACACGACCGACGAAGGTCGAGGCCCCGAGGGCTCGCGGGAGAGTCTTTCAGCTGACTGCGGAGGAGGTCCGCGCTGCACCCGATGTTGTGGCAGGTATACTGTAATTCGCGTATTTATTTAAAGTTGAAATGTTATGCTTATGTTAATATATGTGTAGGTACTTTTCTTGTGAACTCTATGCCTGCTCTTGTGTTATTTGATTCGGGTTCGAGTAGATCCTTTGTATCTTTAGCTTTTAGTCACAATATCAGCATTAGTCGTGAGCCGTTAAGTCGGCCTCTGAGCGTTTCTATAGCGGCCGAGAGGGTGGTTTGTGCTATGGAGGTTCTTCGGGGATGCGTACTAGAGATTTTTGGGGTTGCGTTTCCGATTGACCTAATTCCTATTGCGATGGGTGATGTCTGTGTCATCGTGGGCATGGACTGGTTGAGCCGATTCACCGCCGTCATCGACTGTGAGCGCCAGCTGGTGACTATACGAGACCCTAGTGGGGGAGTTCTTACGGTGTACGGCGAGGGTACCCGTTCGGGATCAGCTTTTTGTTCGGCCGCTAGGGCGAGGCAATGTCTACAACAGGGATGTAAAGGTTTTGTGGCGTATGTGATGGATACGTGGGAGGCTTCCGAGAGACCGAGGACAGTGGAGGAGGTTCCAGTGGTGAACGAGTTTCCAGATGTTTTTCCCGAGGAGTTGCCGGGAGTACCTCCTGCGAGGCAAGTAGAGTTTGGTATCGACCTGATTCCGGGGGCTGCGCCTATTGCGAAGGTGCCTTATCGTCTTGCACCTCCAGAGATGCAAGAGTTGTCCTCGCAACTCCAGGAGTTGCTGGGGAAGGGATTTATTCGGCCGAGTAGCTCGCCGTGGGGAGCACCGATTCTATTCGTGAAGAAGAAGGATGGTTCACACCGGATGTGTATTGATTACCGGGAGTTGAACAAGGTGACGGTCAAGAACCGCTATCCGTTACCGAGGATCGATGATCTATTCGATCAGTTACAAGGGGCATCTTGGTTTTCCAAGATCGATCTGAGATCAGGGTACCATCAGGTAAGAGTGCGGGATGAGGACGTCCAGAAGACAGCATTCAGGACGCGGTATGGGCATTATGAGTTCGTGGTGATGCCTTTCGGGCTCACCAATGCCCCGACAGTGTTCATGGACCTCATGAACAGGGTATGCAGGCCGATGCTGGATTGGTCTGTGATTGTATTTATCGATGACATCCTAGTATATTCGCGAACTAGAGAGCAGCATGAGGGACATTTGAGGGAGGTCCTTGAGGTACTGAGGTCGGAGAAGCTATATGCAAAATTCTCCAAATGTGACTTCTGGTTGTGGGAGGTCCAATTTCTTGGACATGTTGTTAATCAGGCAGGGATATTGGTCGATCCGGCCAAGGTGGAAGCAGTGATGAGTTGGGAGGCACCGAAGTCACCTTCCGAGACCAGGAGTTTCCTTGGGTTGGCGGGGTACTATCGGAGGTTTATTAGGGACTTCTCCAAGATCGCGGTACCACTCACCAGATTGACCCGGAAGGGTGTTACATTCTCATGGGGAACCGAGCAGCAGACTTCCTTCGAGACACTTCGTCAGAGACTGTGCGAAGCCCCGGTATTAGCTCTCCCGGAAGGGATGGAGGACTTTGTCGTATATTGCGACGCATCGATTTCGGGACTGGGTGCAGTGTTGATGCAGAGGGGCCATATGATAGCTTATGCATCGAGGCAGCTAAAGCCTCACGAGGTGAGATATCCCACGCATGACTTAGAGTTGGGGGCAGTAGTGTTCGCTCTCAAGATTTGGCGTCACTACCTATACGGGGTTCGTTGTACTATATACACGGACCATAAGAGTTTGAAGTATTTGATGGATCAACCCAACCTAAATATGCGTCAGAGGAGATGGTTGGACGTGGTTAAGGATTATGACTGTGAGATCCTATACCACCCAGGCAAGGCTAATGTGGTAGCAGATGCATTGAGTCGTAGGGGGAAGAGCATTCCATTGCGAGATGTATGTCTGAGACTGACGGTGATGACCCCGGTATTGGATGCTATTCGTGGGGCGCAGGCCGAGGTTGTGAGATCCGAGATGCAGAAGAAAGAGAGAGTCGTTGGGTTAATCTCAGAGTTCGTTAAGGATGGACGAGGACTTCTGACGTTTCAGGGTCGGACTTGGGTACCATTCGTGGGCGGTACGCGTACTATTTTGATGGAGGAGGCTCATAGATCGAAATTCTCTATCCATCCCGGTGCTACGAAGATGTATTTGGACTTGAGGAAGGAATATTGGTGGCCTTGTATGAAGAGAGACGTCGCATGGTTTGTTGAGAGGTGTTTGACTTGCCGTAGGGTTAAAGCCGAGCACCAGAGACCGCATGGTAAGTTGCAGCCCTTGGAGATTCCTGAGTGGAAGTGGGAGCAGATTACTATGGATTTCATCACCAAATTGCCAAGAACTGCTAGGGGAGTCGATGCAATTTGGGTGATTGTGGATAGATTGACGAAGAGTGCACACTTCCTTGCCATTAGCGAGAGTTCATCAGCGGAGAAGTTGGCGGAGTTATACGTGAGAGAGGTAGTATCTCGGCATGGAGTGCCGATCTCGATTGTTTCAGACCGTGATGTACGTTTCACTTCCAAGTTCTGGAAGAAATTTCATGAGGAGCTGGGTACTAAACTGCATTTTAGTACCGCATACCATCCCCAGACCGACGGGCAGAGCGAGCGGATGATTAATACATTGGAGGACATGCTTCAAGCGTGTGTGTTAGACTTCGGGGGTAGCTGGGATGCGTATTTACCCTTGGCAGAGTTTTCCTACAACAACAGCCATCATTCGAGCATTGGTATGCCACCTTTTGAGTTGTTGTATGGTAGGAGGTGTCGGACCCCCATTTGCTGGGGAGAGGTGGGTCAGAGAGTGATGGGCAGTACAGAGATCGTACTCCAGATGACAGAGCAGATTCAACAGGTTAGGCAGAGGTTATTGACCGCCCAGAGCCGACAGAAGAGTTATGCGGACAGACGCCGGTCCGAGCTGGAATTCCAGGTTGGCGACTTCGTTCTCCTGAAGGTTTCTCCTTGGAAGGGAGTGATCCGGTTCAGAAAGAGGGGCAAGTTGGGGCCCCGGTTCATAGGTCCATTTCGTGTAATTGCAAGGGTAGGTCGGGTAGCTTATCGGTTGGAGTTGCCAGCAGAGCTGGGTCAGATTCACAATACCTTTCACGTATCACAGTTGAGGAAGTGTATAGCCGATGAATCGGCAGTGGTTCCGTTAGAGGATATTCAGGTGGATGCGAGCTTGAATTACGCCGAGAGACCGGTAGCTATTAGGGATCGGAAGATCAAGGTTCTGCGGAACAAGGAAGTACCTCTGGTGTTGGTTCAGTGGCAACATCGGAAAGGATCGGAGATGACTTGGGAGCCGGAGCGTGAGATGCGGGAGCAACATCCGGAGTTATTCGCAGAGTGAGACTTCGAGGGCAAAGTCTAGTTCTAGTGGGGGAGAGTTTTAACAGCCCGGAATTTCAGGTATTGCTTTAAAGCTATTTTTGGGGCATTTTTGGAAGGGACTCGGCGAGTTGGAGCCAGACTCGCCGAGTAGGACCACAGACTTGGTCGTGGATTCGCGACTGGACTCGACGAGTCCATTAGGGACTCGGCGAGTCGACGCTGTTCAGCAGAAATCCTAGCCGTTTGGTTTTGGATCGTATATAACGCCTCTTAGGCCGTCATTGTTCGTTTTTGCTTTCTGAGAAGAACCCTTGAACGATTGTGTGCATCTGGAGCAAGGATTGAAGACCATTGTTGGGTTTGGAAGAGTTGTGTGCAAGGAAGAGGAAGGTTTAGCTAAAGGAACAGCAAGAGAATCACGTTCTGAGGATTGGGGACACAGAAAGTGCATCAATCAGGTAATATCTCGGATTTCGTTCTTCGGTGATTGATGTGTATATGAAGTTAGGGTTTATAGAACGCATTTGATGATTAGATGGATTATTATGTTGTTACCCAAGTGTTTATACCCCAGTAATAGGATGTTTAGAGGTCCAGATAGTCCCATGAGTGTGTATTTCGGGACCATGCGTGTTTCAGGAAGTAGTTGATATACTACATGGCATGGACTCGCCGAGTCGGATGAGCAGACTCGGCGAGTAGCTTGAAGATTCACTGGGACTCGCCGAGTTGTTCTTCAGACTCGGCGAGTAGAGTCGGGGTGGCCCCGCGATTCTTCCACAAGGAACTCGTCGAGTCAAGAGGGATACTCGAAAAGTAGAAAGGAACATCAGGAGTTGGTGAGGACGTCTAGACTCGCCGAGTCGCCTTTGCACTTGCCGAGTCCGGTCAAGTTGACCGTTGACCGTTGACCTGCATGTAAATTCTTAGGGTCAGTTTCTTGAATGGTAAGAGTATTAATATGGGATGTATGATATCATAGGGAGTCTGTAGCTCGGCGGATTGAGTGCGAGAGATTTCAGGAGTTACTAGCTTTCATTATCCACGAGGTGAGTCTTCTCACTATACTGTACCCGGAAGGGTATCTATGTGTGACCGGAAGGTCGGATGTGTTATGTGTTATATATATGCTATAATTGAAAAGGTAGTTGCTATGCATGCTATGTATGTTCTACGGGCCGGAAGGCAAAGTATTATGTGATAGAAAGGTCAGGTATAATATATGATATATGTGCTATACGTGTTTAAGTAATTGTACTATGTGTTGCATACGTTTGTGGGCCGGAAGGCAATATGTTACGGGCCGGAAGGCAATATGTTACGGGCCGGAAGGTAATATGTTACAGGCCGGAAGGCAATATGTTATGGGCTGGAAGGCAAAATATTATGGGCCGGAGGGCGATTATCTCATGGGCCGTAAGGCGTTGTACTGTGGACCGCAAGGTTCGGGCCTGGAAAGGCGTATATGTGTAGTGGTATACTGGGGAACTCACTAAACATTTATGCTTACAAGTTGTTATGTATGTGTTTCAGGTACTAGCGAGGACCGTGGGAAGGCGCCGACATGATGCATACACACTGCTGCTAATTGAGATCTTGGGGATTTTATATATGTATTTGATATGAAACATGAAATAAATACTATTGGTTGAATGAAATCACTTTGTTTTAAACGAAAAATTTATTTGAAAATTTGCGTTGTTACAATTGGTATAAGAGCCTTGGTTTGAGGGATTCGGGTGTGCCTTCGGGTGTAACTGAACTCAAACCGAGGATTTGAGGAAAAATCTTTTAAAAATAATAAATACATAAACTTTTATAAATGGTAAAGTGGTAAACGAGAAAGAAGCAGTGTGTATGATCAGCCAGCGCCCGAACGGTAAAGATCCCCAGAATACCTTACAATGTTATGTTATGCACTGAATTATGAATTGTTATGCATGCTAGAAGACTAGGTATACATGATGGGACTAGAATGGCCTGTTTTGTGATGCCTTAGTCTAGGAAGATTGCTTATATGAGATATTCGGTAGCGTGCAGGTAGGTAGTGCATATTAGAAGTAGAGTACTCACTATTCGGGGTTCGGGGAGGAAGATTTGGGACGAATGCTGATACGGTATGGTCGGTAGTATTGGGCCCGTACTACCGAAGACACCGGGTCGGTGGGCGACCCAAGTAAGAATCCCTGGATGTCGGAGACTGAGTAGGGTTGCGTTATCGAGTGCAACAGTACTTGATGGAGTCTCTGATAATCTTATGTTATATTTCAGAGACATTATGGTTACGACACGCCACGGAGCGAGTTCGAGCAGTATGAGTGACGAGGAGATTCGTCAGATGATTCAGGAGGAGGTAGCTGCGGCGGTTCGGGCTGAGATCCCGGAGATATTTGGGTCCATTAAGACCACCCTAATGGAGGAGTTTGAGGAGCGGTACGCCGCACTGACTGAAGCTGCAGTCGCTGCCGCTACCGTAGTTGTGGCCGCTGCTTGGCCGCAAGGGGGTGATTCGTTGCTATTCCGGGAATTCAGCAACACGAAACCCCCTGAGTTCGATGGGACACAGGATCCGATTGCGGCGATGAGGTGGATCGCCGACATTGAGGGGTGCTTCTATACTTGCTGATGCCCGGAGCACCTGAGGGTACGGTTCGCCTTGAACCAGCTCCGTCTGGGAGTGAAGGATTGGTGGAAGTTCGTAACGGCGAACTTCACTCTGGCGGAGATTTCAGCGGTGACATGGGAGAGGTTTACTGAGATGTTTAGGGATGAGTACGTTACCCCAGTGGAGAGGGAACGATTGAGCCAGGAGTTCTTGACCCTTAAGCAGGGTACTCATTCTGTTGCGGTGGTCACACAGAAGTTTCACGAGAGGGCGATGTTCTGCCCCGAGCTGGTGTCTACAGAGCAGTCACGGATGAGCCGGTACTTGGGCGTGTTGAGGAGGGATATCCGGGAGTTTGTGTCAAACTCCACCTATCGTACTTTTACTGAGCTTCAAGCGAACGCCAGGAAGCGCGAGATCGAGTTAGAGACCCAGGCCAGGGAGGAGGCCAAGTCTCGGCGGGCGGACCGGCGACCGGCTAAGTTTCAGCCTGCAGCCAAGCGGATCAAGTCCGCTGATTCGAGGATGGGAGGTTCGAAGGGCCGCACTTGCGGAAAGTGCGGCAAGAGTCATGAGGGGGCGTGTCGAGCGGGGGGTTGCTACAAGTGTGGCAAGGAAGGACACATTGCCAGGGATTGTCCTAAGGGGTTTATGGTTTGCTTTCATTGCAACCAGACAGGCCATCGGAAGGCCGAGTGCCCGCAGCTTCGTCAGGGATCTACACCTACTACCAGGACTACCGAGACACGACCGGCGAAGGTCGAGGCCCCGAGGGCTCGCGGGAGAGTCTTTCAGCTGACTGCGGAGGAGGTCCGCGCTGCACCCGATGTTGTGGCAGGTATACTGTAATTCGGGTATTTATTTAAAGTTGAAATGTTATGCTTATGTTAATATATGTGTAGGTACTTTTCTTGTGAACTCTATGTCTGCTCTTGTGTTATTTGATTCGGGTGCGAGTAGATCCTTTGTATCTTTAGCTTTTAGTCAGCATATCAGCATTAGTCGTGAGCCGTTAAGTCGGCCTCTGAGCGTTTCTATAGCGGCCGAGAGGGTGGTTTGTGCTATGGAGGTTCTTCGGGGATGCGTACTAGAGATTTTTGGGGTTGCGTTTCCGATTGACCTAATTCCTATTGCGATGGGTGATGTCTGTGTCATCGTGGGCATGGACTGGTTGAGCCGATTCACCGCCGTCATCGACTGTGAGCACCAGCTGGTGACTATACGAGACCCTAGTGGGGGAGTTCTTACGGTGTACGGCGAGGGTACCCGTTCGGGATCAGCTTTTTGTTCGGCCGCTAGGGCGAGGCAATGTCTACAACAGGGATGTAAAGGTTTTGTGGCATATGTGATGGATACGCGGGAGGCTTCCGAGAGACCGAGGACAGTGGAGGAGGTTCCAGTGGTGCGCGAGTTTCCAGATGTTTTTCCTGAGGAGTTGCCGGGAGTACCTCCTGCGAGGCAAGTAGAGTTTGGTATCGACCTGATTCCGGGGGCTGCACCTATTGTGAAGGTGCCTTATCGTCTTGCACCTCCAGAGATGCAAGAGTTGTCCTCGCAACTCCAGGAGTTGCTGGGGAAGGGATTTATTCGGCCGAGTAGCTCGCCGTGGGGAGCACCGATTCTATTCATCAAGAAGAAGGATGGTTCACACCGGATGTGTATTGATTACCGGGAGTTGAACAAGGTGACGGTCAAGAACCGCTATCCGTTACCGAGGATCGATGATCTATTCGATCAGTTACAAGGGGCATATTGGTTTTCCAAGATCGATCTGAGATCAGGGTACCATCAGGTAAGAGTGCGGGATGAGGACGTCCAGAAGACAGCATTCAGGACGCGGTATGGGCATTACGAGTTCGTGGTGATGCCTTTCGGGCTCACCAATGCCCCGACAGTGTTCATGGACCTCATGAACAGGGTATGCAGGCCGATGCTGGATCGGTCTGTGATTGTATTTATCGACGACATCCTAGTATATTCGCGAACTAGAGAGCAACATGAGGGACATTTGAGGGAGGTCCTTGAGGTACTGAGGTCGGAGAAGCTATATGCAAAATTCTCCAAATGTGACTTCTGGTTGCGGGAGGTCCAATTTCTTGGACATGTTGTTAATCAGGCAGGGATATTGGTCGATCCGGCCAAGGTGGAAGCAGTGATGAGTTGGGAGGCACCGAAGTCACTTTCCGAGATCAGGAGTTTCCTTGGGTTGGCGGGGTACTATCGGAGGTTTATTAGGGACTTCTCCAAGATCGCGGTACCACTCACCAGATTGACCCGGAAGGGTGTTACATTCTCATGGGGACCCGAGCAGCAAACTTCCTTCGAGACACTTCGTCAGAGACTGTGCGAAGCCCCGGTATTAGCTCTCCCGGAAGGGATGGAGGACTTTGTCGTATATTGCGACGCATCGATTTCGGGACTGGGTGCAGTGTTGATGCAGAGGGGCCATGTGATAGCTTATGCATCGAGGCAGCTAAAGCCTCACGAGGCGAGATATCCCACGCATGACTTAGAGTTGGGGGCAGTAGTGTTCGCTCTCAAGATTTGGCGTCACTACCTATACGGGGTTCGTTGTACTATATACACGGACCATAAGAGTTTGAAGTATTTGATGGATCAACCCAACCTAAATATGCGTCAGAGGAGATGGTTGGACGTGGTTAAGGATTATGACTGTGAGATCCTATACCACCCAGGCAAGGCTAATGTGGTAGCAGATGCATTGAGTCGTAGGGGAAGAGCATTCCATTGCGAGATGTATGTCTGAGACTGACGGTGATGACCCCGGTATTGGATGCTATTCGTGGGGTGCAGGCCGAGGTTGTGAGATCCGAGATGCAGAAGAAAGAGAGAGTCGTTGGGTTAATCTCAGAGTTCGTTAAGGATGGACGAGGACTTCTGACGTTTCAGGGTCGGACTTGGGTACCATTCGTGGGCGGTACGCGTACTATTTTGATGGAGGAGGCTCATAGATTGAAATTCTCTATCCATCCCGGTGCTACGAAGATGTATTTGGACTTGAGGAAGGAATATTGGTGGCCTTGTATGAAGAGAGACGTCGCATGGTTCGTTGAGAGGTGTTTTACTTGCCGTAGGGTTAAAGCCGAGCACCAGAGACCGCATGGTAAGTTGCAGCCCTTGGAGATTCCTGAGTGGAAGTGGGAGCAGATTACTATGGATTTCATCACCAAATTGCCAAGAACTGCTATGGGAGTCGATGCAATTTGGGTGATTGTGGATAGATTGACGAAGAGTGCACACTTCCTTGCCATTAGCGAGAGTTCATCGGCGGAGAAGTTGGCGGAGTTATACGTGAGAGAGGTAGTATCTCGGCATGGAGTGCCGATCTCGATTGTTTCAGACCGTGATGTACGTTTCACTTCCAGGTTCTGGAAGAAATTTCATGAGGAGCTGGGTACTAAACTGCATTTTAGTACCGCATACCATCCCCAGACCGACGGGCAGAGCGAGCGGACGATTCAGACATTGGAGGACATGCTTCGAGCGTGTGTGTTAGACTTTGGGGGTAGCTGGGATGCGTATTTACCCTTGGCAGAGTTTTCCTACAACAACAGCCATCATTCGAGCATTGGTATGCCACCTTTTGAGTTGTTGTATGGTAGGAGGTGTCGGACCCCCATTTGCTGGGGAGAGGTGGGTCAGAGAGTGATGGGCAGTACAGAGATCGTACTCCAGATGACAGAGCAGATTCAACAGGTTAGGCAGAGGTTATTGACCGCCCAGAGCCGACAGAAGAGTTATGCGGACAGACGCCGGTCCGAGCTGGAATTCCAGGTTGGCGACTTCGTTCTCCTGAAGGTTTCTCCTTGGAAAGGAGTGATCCGGTTCAGAAAGAGGGGCAAGTTGGGGCCCCGGTTCATAGGTCCATTTCGTGTAATTGCAATGGTAGGTCGGGTAGCTTATCGGTTGGAGTTGCCAGCAGAGCTGGGTCAGATTCACAATACCTTTCACGTATCACAGTTGAGGAAGTGTATAGCCGATGAATCGGCAGTGGTTCCGTTAGAGGATATTCAGGTGGATGCGAGCTTGAATTACGCCGAGAGACCGGTAGCTATTAGGGATCGGAAGATCAAGGTTCTGCGGAACAAGGAAGTACCTCTGGTGTTGGTTCAGTGGCAACATCGGAAAGGATCGGAGATGACTTGGGAGCCGGAGCGTGAGATGCGGGAGCAACATCCGAAGTTATTCGCAGAGTGAGACTTCGAGGGCGAAGTCTAGTTCTAGTGGGCGAGAGTTTTAACAGCCCGAAATTTCAGGTATTGCTTTAAAGCTATTTTTGGGGCATTTTTGGAAGGGACTCAGGGAGTTGGAGCCAGACTCGCCGAGTAGGACCACAGACTTGGTCGCGGATTCGCAACTGGACTCGACGAGTCCATTAGGGACTCGGCGAGTCGACGCTGTTCAGCAGAAACCCTAGCCGTTTGGTTTTGGATCGTATATAACGCCTCTTAGGCCGTCATTGTTCGTTTTTGCTTTCTGAGAAGAACCCTAGAACGATTGTGTGCATATGGAGCAAGGATTGAAGACCATTGTTGGGTTTGGAAGAGTTGTGTGCAAGGAAGAGGAAGGTTTAGCTAAAGGAAAAGCAAGAGAATCACGTACTGAGGATTGGGGACACAGAAAGTGCATCAATCAGGTAATATCTCGGATT
Source organism: Lactuca saligna (assembly GCF_052625555.1). Lineage (NCBI taxonomy): Eukaryota > Viridiplantae > Streptophyta > Magnoliopsida > Asterales > Asteraceae > Lactuca > Lactuca saligna. The sequence goes on from NC_136420.1 coordinate 331,308,117, forward strand.
TCGTTCTTCTGTGATTGATGTGTATATGAAGTTAGGGTTTATAGAACGCATTTGATGATTAGATGGATTATTATGTTGTTACCCAAGTGTTTATACCCCAGTAATAGGATGTTTAGAGGTCCAGATAGTCCTATGAGTGTGTATTTCGGGACCATGCGTGTTTCAGGAAGTAGTTGATCGACTGCATGGCATGGACTCGCCGAGTCGGATGAGCAGACTCGGCGAGTAGCTTGAAGATTCACTGGGACTCGCCGAGTTGTTCTTCAGACTCGGCGAGTAGAGTCGGGGTGGCCCCGCGATTCTTCCACAAGGAACTCGTCGAGTCAAGAGGGATACTCGACGAGTAGAAAGGAACATCAGGAGTTGGTGAGGACGTCTAGACTCGCCGAGTCGCCTTTGCACTCGCCGAGTCCGGTCAAGTTGACCGTTGACCGTTGACCTGCATGTAAATTCTTAGGGTCAGTGTCTTGAATGGTAAGTGTATTAATATGGGATGTATGATATCATAGGGAGTCTGTAGCTCGGCGGATTGAGTGTGAGAGATTTCAGGAGTTGCTAGCTTTCATTATCCACGAGGTGAGTCTTCTCACTATACTGTACCCGGAAGGGTATCTATGTGTGACCGGAAGGTCGGATGTGTTATGTGTTATATATATGATATAATTGAAAAGGTAGTTGCTATGCATGCTATGTATGTTCTACGGGCCGGAAGGCAAAGTATTATGTGATAGAAAGGTCAGGTATAATATATGATATATGTGCTATACGTGTTTAAGTAATTGTACTATGTGTTGCATATGTTTGTGGGCCGGAAGGCAATATGTTACGAGCCGGAAGGCAATATGTTACAGGCCGGAAGGCAATATGTTATGGGCCGGAAGGCAAAATATTATGGGCCGGAAGGCGATTATCTCATGGGCCGGAAGGCGTTGTACTGTGGACCGCAAGGTTCGGGCCTGGAAAGGCGTATATGTGTAGTGGTATACTGGGGAACTCACTAAGCATTTATGCTTACAAGTTGTTATGTATGTGTTTCAGATACTAGCGAGGACCGTGGGAAGGCGCCGGCATGATGCATACACACTGCTGCTAATTGAGATCTTGGGGATTTTATATATGTATTTGATATGAAACATGAAATAAATACTATTGGTTGAATGAAATCACTTTGTTTTAAACGAAAAATTTATTTGAAAATTTGCGTTGTTACATGCGTAGGGTACGTCGCCTATGTTATAGATACACGGGAGAATGGAAATGCGACCGGTGAGGATGTTCCAGTAGTGCGAGAGTATCCAGACGTATTCCCGGAGGACTTACCTGGGATACCTCCGGAAAGACAGGTCGACTTACGTATTGACATGGTTCCGGGTGCGGCTCCGATAGCCAAGTCACCATATCGGTTCGCTCCTCCAGAGATGCAGGAGTTGTCTGTGCAACTACAGGAGTTACTAGAAAAGGGTTTCATCAGGCCGAGTAGTTCACCATGGGGAGCCCCGATCATATTCTTGAGAAAGAAGGATGGGTCACAGCGTATGTGCATAGATTACAAGGAGCTGAACAAGGTAACGGTGAAGAACCGTTACCCACTTCCGATGATAGACGACTTGTTCAACCAGCTTCAGGGAACATCTTGGTTCTCCAAGATTGATCTACGATTAGGATATCACCAGATGCGTGTTAGGGCTGAGGATGTGCAGAAGACCGCTTTTAGGACCCGCTATGGCCATTATGAGTTTGTGGAGATGTCGTTCGGGATCACCATCACTCCGGCCGCGTTCATGGATCTCATGAACCGCGTATGCAGCCCGATGCCTCCAACTAAGATTCAGAGCTTCCTAGGATTGGCAGTGTACTATAGGAGATTCATCCAGGATTTCTCTATGATAGCAATTAAGCTCACCCGATTGACCAAGAAATCGATGGGGTTTCGTTGGGGGCCTGAGCAACAGGCAACATTTGAGACCCCCAGATAGAGATTGTGTGAGGCGCTGATCCTTACCCTGCCAGAGGGAGTAGAGGATTTTGTAGTCTACTGTGACGCTTCGATCACATGTATGGGAGCGGTTTTGATGTAGCGAGGACATGTGACGAGGCTCACAAGTCTTGGTTCTCCATCCACCCAGGGGCGATAAAGATGTACAAAGATCTTCGACCCGATTATTGGTGGCCCTGCATGAAGCGGGATGTATCTTGGTATGTGGAGAGACTCCTGACCTGCAGGAAGGTCAAGGCTGAGCATTAGAGACTACATTGCAAGATGCAGTCGCTAGACATTCCCGTGTGGAAATGGGGGGATATCTCTATGGATTTCATCACTAAGCTTCCCAGGACCGCACGTGGAGTTGTTTTGATTTGGGTCATATTGGATCGACTGACCAAGAGCATGCATTTCATACCAATTCAGGAGAGCATATTGGCTGAGAAGCTAGCCGATATTTATGTGCACGAGGTTCTGGCACGAAATGGAGTGCCTGGATCAGTAGTATCAGATCGAGATGTCCGGTTCACTTTTAGGTTTTGGCAGCGGTTTCATGACGAGATGGGGACTTGTCTCCACCTGAACACCACTTTCCACCCTCATACAGATAGGCAGAGCGAGAGGACGATTCATAATCTTGAGGACATGCTTCAAGCATGCGTCCTAGACTTCGGTGGCAGTTGAGATACGTATCTTCGATTAGCAAAATTTTCATATAACAATAGTTACCATGCCAGCATTGACCGCCCACCCTTCAAGATGGTCTATAGGAGGAAGTGTAGGACCCCGATTTGTTGGGGTGAGGTCAGTTAGAGAGTCATCGGGAGTACTGAAGTGGTGCTGAAGACGACAGAGTTGATCCAGCAGGTCCATAGCAGACTGCACAAAGTCAGCAGAAGAGTTACGCAGACATGAGGGGTTCGGGCTTGGAGTTTCAGATGGGCGATATGGTCCTCCTGAAAGTGTCACCTTGGAAGGGTTTCATCAGGTTCCGGAAGAGGGGCAAGATGGGCCCCAGGTTTACTGGTCCTTTTAGGGTTTTGGCCTGGGTGGGTCGGGTTGTTTACCGTTGGATCTTCAAACAGAGCTTAGCCAGATCCGCAACACTTTCCATGTTTCTCAGTTCCGGAAGTGTTTGGTGGATGATTCAGTAGTTGTACCACTGGAGGATATTTAGGTTGATAGCAGCCTGAATTATATCGAGAGACCAGTAGCAATATTAGATCGAAAGACAAAGACCTTGAGGAACAAGGTGGTTCAGTTATTGAAGGTGAAGTGGCAGCACCGGAAGGGTTCAGAGTGGACGTGGGAGCTCAAGGAGGAGATGAGAGAACACTACATGGAGTTGTTTGCAGAGACAACAGACTTCGAGGACGAAGTCTAAGACAAGTGGGGGAGAATTGTAACGCCCCGTTTCTGGTACATATTTGACCTATCTTTATGGTATTGGTAGTAGTGACTCGACGAGTAGCAACCCTAACTCGTCAAGTTGACGTGAGGTTGGGTCGTGGGTTTTAGTAGTCTACTCGTCGAGTCCACGCTTGGACTCGACGAGTACGCCTGTTTGGATAAAACCCTAAATAAAGGGTTTTCCCCCTATTTAAATATGATTACGAGCTTCATATCCAACCTCCATCACCCCCAGAGCATCTCTGTCGAAACCCTAGTCCGCTTTTTGATTGATTTGAGCTTTCTTAGTGATTTTGAGGGTTTTGGTGCATTGTCTGTCTAGTTGAAGTGTTGGAAGGAAGAAGGATCAAGGGAGAAGAGCTAGATCTAGGAGCATCATTGGTTTCTCCTCACGTTTAGGTAATCAAGCCCAAAACTTGACTTGTGGTTTTATAGATTTTCTCTTTTGCCCTTTTATGGAGTCTTGGGGTCAATAAGCTTGATCCTTAAGACTTGGACGTCCCAAGTCGATTCACCTTCAGATCTAGACTCTAGAACCGAGTTCATGGCATAAAGATGCAAGATTTACGGCCATTTAGCTCATGCAACCCTTTTCACCTTATTTTGGGCCCTTAAAGCTTATACTTCGATGCATGCACGTAAAGTTCATAACTTTACATGCGAGATCAACCTTAGGAGCCTAGATCTACCTTCTGGATGAGAGTTGTACACCAGGAATCGAGTTATAGGCTTGGAAAAAGGGTGACTCGACGAGTTGTTCTTGGAACTCGGCGAGTCCGGCTTGAGTCCCCAATCTGTTATGGTTCAAAGGAACCAGCTGAGTGATAGCAAGTATTTAGACAAGTCTAGAGGAGTGATTCGACGTATTATGGTATAGCCATAATATAGAAACCATGGGACTCGACAAGTGTTAGAACACACTTGGTGAGTCCAAGGCAATCTTCTTACCCTTAAGAACAGAATCGATGAGTTGTTCATACAACTCGGCGACTCACAGACTGGACATGTTTATATGATGAAGGAGAACGCGGCGAGTTGTTAATAGAACTCAGCGAGTCGGATGAAGATAGATTCGATGTTAGTATCGAAGAATAACTCATCAAGTATTTGCCAAACTCGACGAGTAGAACCAGGTCAAGGATTTGAAAGGATGATAGGGACTCAATGAGTTGGCGGCCCAACTCAGCGAGTCCAGTCAACTGAAAGTTGATTTTGACTAGGAGTTGACTTTGACTAGGATGTTGAATTCGACCAGGGGTAAAATAGTCATTTTACCCTGAGATTAGTTATAAGTATTTAATTTAGTGGTTATGGGATTTGTAGCCAGGGAGTTCCGGAGCAGCAGTAAGATAGTTTCAGATTTAGTATCTCAGTAGCCGACATTACGAGGTGAGTTTTCCTTCTAGTAGGAACGGGGCTACGGCCATAATGCCGACCCGTTTAGTTAGCAGTAGTTCTGTACTTTGGTCCGATGTAGTAGTTTAGTGTGTTTGATATCTTTTTGTTATGTGTTCTAGAATTTCGTTCGATGTAGTACGCAGTATATGTGTTTATGCTAGTAATTATGATTATGCTATGCTATGTTCAGTCAGTTCTGGACTTCGGTTTGTTGCAGAGGGCAAGGCCCTGGTTAGTTCCAGACTTTGGTCCGATGCAGTTTCCGAACTATGGTCCGATGCAGAGGGTACGGCCCTGCTTAGTTCCAGACTTCTGTCCGATGCAGTTTCCAGACTTTGGTCTGATGCAGTAGGCAAGGCCCAGTAGTTGCTTTATATGTTATTGAAAGGTATGTGGTAGATTGGGGGAGCTCACTAAGCTTTGTTCTTACACTTTCAGTTTTTGGTTTCAGGTACTTCCGCAAGTAAAGGGAAGAGCTTGGGATGATGGCGAGGCACACACCACAGTTTCAGTTTATCCTGGGAGTTTTTATTCGGATATTTTGATACGTTTTGACATCAATTGATTTGATACATTCACTTTTACATTTGATACATGTGATTCGTGGTTTTATTATATGATGATTAATTTCATTGTTTTAGTAATGTTTAAAACAAAAAATTTTGGGTTGTATTTTTGGGATGTTACAATATTAGATCGCGTAATCACTTTTGGTGGATGCCAATTCATTGGTGGAAGATTGGTGATTTGATTTTAAAGAAAAAAAAATTATGTCTCACTCTACACCACATAGGAAAAATACATTGTAGTAGTCAGTTGCTATTCGCGAGTGTTATGGATGAAAATGAAACTCATAGATTATGGCTGCTGAATGCTTCACATCCCAACTTACTATGATTCTGAGAGTGCCATTTCCATTTCGCACAATCCCATCCAACACTTTTAGACAAAGCAAATTGAACTACGGTATCACCTTATTAAGGATCATATCCTTAAAGGTAACATTTAACTCATCTTTATTCTTACACATGAAGAAATAGCTGATGTTTTCACCAAAGCACTTGATTCCACCAAACTTAACAAATTTTTAAATATCTTAGGAATGATGAATCCTGACCCTTAGTTTTTCTTAAAGGGATAAATGGTGTAGCCTACAATGTCTTTGCATCTAACATATAGATATGCTTTATTCCTCCCATGACCGCAAAATCTTTGAAGCACATTTATTTGTGTACGTTTAAAAGTTTATACATTTGAGTCTAACTACTAAGCATAGACTTCATAAATTATTCCTTAGTAAAAATTGTTCATTGAAGATTATAGTGATTTATGTGCTGTTCCATTCACTTTATTAGTTTTATGTCTAACCTTATGATCAAGTTCCTCTAAAGAGTAAAGTAATATCGAAATCTTAATCAACAATCATACCACAACTCTTTCTTCAAGAACATCAAAGTTACCTTTTCTATTGGAAATAAATAAACTTTCCAGGGTTTGCTATTTATTGAATCATATCAAATCAAAAGTTATTTCAAATGAATGTTTTTATTCTGATTCATTAGAAAACATTTTTGTCCCGTAGTACATTTTCAAAAACTATCATTTTTACATATTTATTTATAATAAAAATAAAGAAGATTTGTCTTTTTTATAAACTTTTTTACTTAACCAACATTTTTTTATATGATGGAGCACATCATCAACCAGGAGGGAATTTCAGTGGATTTGGCCAAGGTTAAGGCTGTGATGCAGTGGTAAATACCGAAGAACACATCAGAGATTCATAGCTTCTTGTGTTTAGCGGGTTACTATCGGAGATTCATCCAAAATTTCTCCAAGAGCACCATGCCGTTGACCAGATTTCCCAAGAAAAATGTGACTTTTTGGTGGGGCCTGGATTAGCAGTTGGCTAGTAAGACCCTAAGATATAGATTATGTGACGCTCCGATCCTCGTACTAGGTGAGGGACTTGACGATTTGGTAGTTTACTATGATGCATTGATCTCAGGGTTAGGTGCGATACTGATCCAGAGGGGCATGTGATAGCTTACGCCTCGAGGCAGTTGAAGCCTCATGAGGCCAATTACCCCACTCACAACCTAGAATTAGGGGCAGTGGTGTATGCCCTCAAGATTTGGAGGCACTACCTGTATCGAGTGCAATGTAGGATTTATACTGATCACAAGAGTTTGAAGTATTTAATGGATCAACAGAACCTCAACATGTGGCAGAGAAGGTGGTTGGATGTGCTAAAAGACTACGATTGTGAGATCTTGTACCATTCGGGGAAGGCCAACGAGGTGGCTGATGCTTTGAGATGCAAGGCGGCCGGTTCCTCGATTGGGAACGTTTGTTTGAGGAAGAAAGTGATCTACCCATTATTGGATATGATCAAAAAGGCACAAGTCGAGGGGGTAAAGAAAGAGAACTGGAAGATAGAGCAGATTTGGGGTCAGTATCCATTTATTGTTCAGGATAGCCGAGGTCTTCTGACATAGTGTGGCCGGGTTTCGGTACCGATGACTGGGGGAGTGAGACAGAATATATTGGAGGTGGCACAAAAGTCTAAGTTTTCGATACATCTAGGGGCTATAAAATGTATAGGGACTTGAGGCTGAGTTACTGGTGGCCCTGCATGAAGTAGGAGATCGCTTGGTTTCTGGAGCAGTGCTTAACCTCCAGGAAGGTCAAGGCCGAGGATCAGCAACCTCATGGTAAGGTTCAGCCACTACCTATTCCCATGTGGAAGTGGGAAGAGATCACTATGGACTTCATCATGAAGTTGTCGAGAACAGCGAGGGGTTTGGACGCCATATGAGTGATCATGGATAGGTTGATGAAGAGTGTCCACTTTATTCCGATCTCTGAGAGTATATCCGCGGAGAAGCTAGTGGATATTTATGTACGAGAGGTGGTGGCTAGGCACGAGGTGCCAGTGTCGGTAGTCTCCGATAGAGATGTTCACTTTACATCTAGAATCTGGAAGAAGTTCCACAAGGAACTAGGCACTAGTTGTATTTTAGCACGCAGTACCACCCCCAGACAGATGTCCATAATGAGAGGAAGATCCAGACACTTGTGGATATGCTTCGGGCATGCGTGTTGGATTTTGGAGGGAGGTGGGATACATACCTCACTTTGGCAGAGTTTTCATACAACAACTATTACCACGCCAATATTAACTGATCTCCGTTTGATATGTTGTATGGTCGGAGGTGCATGACCCCTATGTGTTGGGGCGAGATAGGGCACTAGTTCATGGGGAGTAGCAAGGTGGTGTTCAAGATGACCAGGTTAATTCAATAGGTATGTGATAGGCTACGAGTTGTGCAAATCCATCAGAAGGGCTATGTTGATAGGAAGTAATCGGATCTCGAGTTTTAGGTGGGGGACTTTATGTTACTAAAGGTGTTGCCATGGAAGGGAGTCATCAGGTTTCGGAAGAGGGGCAAGCTAGGTCTGCGATATATTGGCCTATTCAGGATTTCAGCAAAAGTAAGGAAGGTGGCCTATCGTTTGGAGCTACCAGATGAGCTCAGCCAGATTCACAACACCTTCTATGTGTCATAACTTCGGAAGTGTGTCACTAACGAGGCCACAGTCGTTTCTCTCAATGACATTCAGGTGGATGAGAGCCTAAACTACATTGCGAGGCCTGTAACGATTTTAGATAGGAAGACTAAGGTTCTTCAAAACAAGGAAGTGCAGTTGGTGAAGGTGAATTGGCAGCACTATAGGGGCTCCGAATGGACATGGGAGCCGGAGGACGAGATGCAAGACCACTACCCTGAATTATTTGGGCTAGCAAACTTCGAGGATGAAGTCTAGTTCAAGTGGGGGAGATTTGTAATGTCTGTTCTAGTTATTTTTTAAAGTATGTAATATTTTAGGGTTTGTGCATCGACTCGAAGAGTTAGGGAGCTCTGACTCGTCGAGTAGAGACTATTAGGAGGATGGGGTATTTGAATCCTACTTGACGAGTTGGAAGGCCCCGTCTCGACGAGTAGGCTATGTAGATAGAAACCCTACCTTTCAGGGGACCCTATTTAAATGATTTATGGCTCATTTGCAGCCTCTCTCATCGTCTTTGCAGTCCAGAAAGAAACCCTAACCGCTTATTTGAGCTTCCTTGAGTGTGTGTGAGTCTTAGAGAGTAAAACTTGTTCTTTTAAGAAAGGAACTTGAAGGTTGAGGAGCTTGAAGAGAGGAGAGCACTTAGGATCCATCATCTACTGGTTGTGAACATCTATTTAGAGGTAAAAATTTACCACCATGATCTCTTTTTGCTTAGATCTCATTTAATGGAAGGATATGGTCACTTTTGGGTGTAAATAGGGCTATACTCGGATCTGGACTTATAACAAGAATTTGGTTCTAGATCTAGACCTATCTAGGTCCCTAATGCCATAAAGTTGCTCACTTTACCTAGCGCATGCCCTTTCCATGCACTAAAACTTTGTAAGAAGCTAAGTTTTGATGTTTTGTCCTTGTTAGGCCTTGCATGCACTTAAAGTTTGCAACTTTATGTGGTATCTGCACTAAGAGAGGTTGGATCTGAAGTTTGGGACCTTAGATCCCACTGAAAAGGGCTGGACATAAAGGTGGCTGAAGGAACTCGTCGAGTCCCTTAGTTGACTCGACGAGTCGGGGTAGGGTTTGCCTATTTTTAAGTTCTGATTGAGTGCGGTGAAGGATTGGGGTTTTGGTCTGAATGGACTTTAGGTTTTCTGGACATTTGATGACCTTAACGAGTCACTATGGTGACTCGGCGAGTTGAATCCAGATTCAGTGGAATGAACTCGGGAGGAACTCGATGAGTTGTTGGATGCACTCGGCGAGTTGAGGTCAACATTGACTATTGACCTTGACTGTGGACTAGGGTTGACTTTGAGAGTATTTATGGGATTATGACATGTTAGTCACATGGTGATTATATCCACTTGAGGGGGAGCAGTGTGTGGGATATATCTGATCTTAGCTTATTATTTCATCATTCGAGAGGTGAGTCTTCTCACCTTACCAATGGGTCTAAGGCACTAAGGCCGACCCATTTTATGATATGTGGATTGTCGATTGATTATGCGTTATGTTAGTATTACATTTTCATGGAAGACCCCAAGGGGTTCCTGTTCCATTTGGTATAAGACATTGGAGGGTTTCCACGGCATCCTATTATATTTGGATGATTAGTTTTTACGATAACTTCTTTGTAGGAAGACCATGTGGGGGTTCCCATGGCAGGTAGTAAGACCACATGGGGGTTCTAGTGGTACTAGGTGTAAGAACCTGGAGAGTTTCCATGCCAGTTATATGTTATATGTATCGCTTATGTGATATATGTAGCTTTTATAGCTAATTTGATATGTGTTATGTTGATCGTGTGGGGTATGCTCTGTGGAACTAACTAAGCATTAGCTTACATTTTGTGAATTTGTTTCAGGTACATCTGAGCCCAAGGGCAAGGGCAAGGCTTGATGGCGCGACGAGCACTTTCTCACAGACGTTTTTACGGGACACTCCGATGATTTGAAATAAAATTGTAGTTAATATGAATTTTGAAAAAAATTGAATTTAGGATTTCATGGTTTGTGGAAAGTATTGTGGTTAATCAAAAATGAAAAAAATTCTTTTGAAAATTGGGTCGTTACAAGTAACCTCCACAAGATTTTAGTCACTATGAATCCAAGATATGCACAATGACACCACATTCAGCGTCAGAAAAGATATCAATCTCTTCACTCGAAGATATCTTAATAGGTATACTCTACCTAAAGATCAAACTATTTTGGTTCCCATTAGAAAGCTTCTTATGCATATATTGACCGAGATATGACTATTTTACCTTGCGGTAACTAACCACATTGAGGGTATTAATAATATACCAGCATATCGTTCTTACCCACCTATCCCCACACCACAGACCAATAATCATGTCTCTTGACCAATGTCTATACGAACCAAAATGAAGGGAAAAAGGAAATCTACCCCTATCAATATAGTGAAGAAAGATTTTGAAGCCTAGAAACATACCAAAGAACATATCGCATATCCCATTGGTACTGAAGAACCAAGGCACACTAAATGCATAGTTCTTATTGAGGAAGCAAGACATATCGAAGAGCCAATACCCACTATAAAGCCCATGCAGACTAAAGATCCGATACAAAAAATGAACCCATCATCACTAAAGAACCAATCCATGAAGATGATCCCACCGACATTGCAATACAAGATCAATCTAATTTTGAAGACCTCTTTCGCAAGTGAAAGTTGAATTTCCCTAGCCCAATTACACATAATTGAGGAAAATCCACTATATTCTCTCAAAAGTCTCCAAGTGTAGTTCAAATCCATGTTAAATCACCCACTAATGCCCCCATCCTTCCACTCCGCTACAAAGTGTAACCATTTCACCCAAACATGGAGAAAAATTCTATTCATAATTCCAAGTGTATTATGAAGTCGTTAAAAATCCTAAGTTCTCCAGGAATAAGCAAATGCATGTTTTCACTCCCGAGGAGATACACTCCATTTTTTTTCAAATACACATACACCGAAAAAAACTAATACACTTTTGGGCCCTTTTTCAATGGCCATAGCCAGAACAGGACCAATGCCTAAATAGATTTTAGACCAAGGAGATCGAGGAAGTCCTGGAAATCCCGGTGTCCATTGTGCCAGGATCCGTGAATCTAGGGGACACCATGATGGTTACAGGTTTCGATGGTTATGTGTCACAAGAAATTTTTTCAAGATATCGACCAGTAATTGAACACGGATTGTAAAATTTTGTAGATTTCCTAAGGGCATTTGATGCTAGAATGGCGAGATCCAAACTTCTCCAACAACGAATAGAAGAAGAAACTGATCAAGTTTCTGTCTATTGGGCTAACCTCTTCAATAATTCGAAGACACTTCATAACTTAAAAGTAGCTCAAACATGGGAAACAAAGATAGTGGCAACAATTAATGGAGCATATGAAGCCAATAGAAATCAAGCCAGAGGTAGAGGACCAAAGGAGAATAATCTAATCGAGAACAAAGATTTAAACGAGGATGAGACCGAGGTTCCAATAAGTGATGAACCTTAGTTTGAATATAATCTAAATGTTGATGATGATGAAGGATAGAAAGAAGGTGACAATTAAGATTTTCAAGTATACATCAATGAGGATGAATCAAGTGGATCTCAACACTCCACTCCAAAGCCAAAGAAAAAGAAGAAGAAGAAGTCGGTTGTATCAAGGAATTCGTTGATCTTAAAGGGAACAGCGATCAGATCCTAACTGAATTCTTGAGTTCTCAGCCATTGCAAACCCCTTATACTACCTCACTATAGAGCTTGGAATAGAGGATCTTTGAAATAGAATATAGAGAAAAGTTTACGACTGAAAGTTTACTTTTGCGCATCAAAATGTGGATGTCTAAAGACAACAAAATCATGTTCAGTTCATCAAGAAATAAGAGGAGTTCCTATCAAAATTAAAGCCTTTAAAGAACAATTTACAACGGTAATTGTGGAGCAAGAATAGAATTCATTGATGAGATCCATAAAGTTTAAGAATTTGGGTATGTTGAACTTCAACAAACCAACAGAGGGCTAGGACGATCAGTCTTAACAAGAGAAACCATATATGAAATCCTTATGGACTCTAAGGACATCTATGACTACATCAACAATTTAAGCCTAATGACAACGAATGGTATAATCATCTAGATGTTGATTAATTTCTCCAAAACCTTCAAGAAACTTGAAGACTTAAAGGTAATGTTTGAGGAGAAGTTTAAGTCTTCTTCCTCAAAATGGGGAAAGGAGACTATTGAAGTTATCTCTTCAAATAAATGCTCCAAATCACCATATCCTCATAAAACTCCAACTCTTCCGAAACATAAGACCCCCTCTCCACCACAGTCACCCACGAAAATCTCATCTCCTAAAGAAAATCATGAAGACTACATGTCAGATGACAACTCCACTAATACTCCATTCACAAATCATAAGGCAGGAAAAAGCTAACTGGATAGCTGCTAAGTTTGCTGAAGACATATGGAATGCTCAATGTTTTGATACAACAATAGATGAATCTCTAATTAAATCATGGGTAAATCTATTTGGGAGACTAGTAAACAAAGACTATATCCTACATTTGACCTTCAGTATGCCTCAAACTGATATGTACTAGGATATTACTTTATCCATCAATGCTTGTTTCTATCAAGTATTCAAAGACTTTGATACTCAAATTCCAGTCCACCACAGACATAAATGGAGTTTGAGAGATTGAACAAATTCCACAACAAGCATGGGAAGAAGACTACTGACATATGGTCGAATGATCCACCTGAAGCAGCCAAGACTTACAAGTCACAATTATTCAACAACACAACCTTCTTCCAGTATATACTCGTCAGATTTGGAAAAGAATACTTCAGAACCCAAGAAGACTTCATGTCAATGAATCTTGAAGAATTCTTGTTAATTTCTAGAGTATTCAACTTCAATATTGAAAACCATCTAAAGATGAAGCCTGCATATGAGAGAGCCAACAATTTTCTTAGGTCTATTGCATGTGATGCCGTGATGATAGATGCCAAAGTCCATCCAATCCTTGTTGCTCAACTTAATCTTCCTCCTTTCTACCATCCAACAATAATCATTGAATGCATTCCAGAAATGAAAAGCATGGCCACTAACTTCCCTTATATCGGTATAATCTTTAGAACTTCCAAGGATACCGACAAGAACTTCCTCCCTATAAGTGTGTTTCATTGGTGCAACAAGAAACAATTAGAAGACATCCTCAAGCTTAGTAAAAAAAATCAAAATTCACCACCAATGAAGTGATGTTTGAATTTGAAAGAAGCATCAAATAGATATTCACTGTAAGGAGATTCTGGTGGATCCTTATCAAGCTTCTCAAACTTGACAAGTGGCACAGTTAGTTGCGAGGTCACTTAGAGCGAATTGTTGGTACATAAAAGTGACCCTCGACAACTAAGGGGTTTATTTATGATGTGAATACTTTGTTGGATAATGAACTGAAGATATGATTGTTTTGATATACCAAAGAGCTTGTGAAGACCGAAATATTGAATGAGACTTAGCGAAGAACTCGTGGTTATTTGTATATTATGATACTAAAGAGTCATAGAAATGATCACCTTTTTCTGACATAGAGTGTTTGGTTGGTTTTTGTCAGATCTAGGCATAGGAAGCATGGCCGTCTATTCTTGCATTAATTTTATATTATCTAGTTATAGACATGTACCTTTTTGTGATATAAATAGATGATCATGTTGATCGATCCAAGTGTGTCTTATTTTATCTTCCTTGTAACTTTATCAATATGGAAACACAAGTCTCCTTATGTCCATTATCTTATATTTTTGTGTTCATCTCTTAGGCATTGTTTGTTAAAAAAAACCTCTTCTAACCTCTTAGTGTTGCGCGGTGCAGCACACGTGCAACACTTTTAAGTTCGCAACACTTTTTTTAAAAAATACTTTGGGCTCAAGAGCCTCTTCTCGTCCTTTGCCCCACACAACATTGGGCTTGGATCTTCTCACCACTTCTAAGCTAATCTAAACAAAAAAGTGGACAAAATTGTAGCCGCATTCCCTTCTCGTTCTTGATCTTCCTTCTCGTCATCGATCCTGTTGAAGAACGGAAGATCTTCGCCAGCTCGTTGCCGCCCAGTCGACCACTGCCACTGCCATCGTCTTCAACAAGTTAGTTTTTTTTTTCTGATTTCTTATTTGAGTACCGATTCTATGCTGTTGAGTACCAAATTTCTGATTTGGGTGTCGATTATGTTGCCGAGAGGTGAAGAATCATTGCTAGATTGTTTGTTGAATGTTGATTTATGATAAAATATTTATTGGGAATTGTTAATTAAGCAATTTTATTCTACTTTGATGTTGGGTTTCTTATAAATTGTTTTAAGTTTCCATTAACTCTCAATAGTGATATCATAGGCTTCTGTTAATTCCCTTTATTACAATTGATTTCTTTTTTTCATTTGTCACCATCGATTCTTCATGGTGGATTGGAATGATAAAAACATCTCAAAATATAAATATTGCTCATACGTAAAACATGTGTGATTCGATATTTACTTGTTGAATATATATATATATATATATATATATATATATATATATATATATATATATATATAATATCTAATGATCAAATTTATAATACAAATATATTATTTGCTGAATTGCTATCACTTGTGTTTCTTGAATGGAGATCAAGTTTATGCTTATATACAAGTTTATGCGTAAATCGCTGAATATGCTAAACTTCTTTGTTGATTGTATTATATAATCTTTGCTTATATGGTTTTTTCATTCATGATGCATTGTTGTTGAATATGCTAAACTTATTTGTTGATTGTGTTGAAATATGATTAATCTTTGTTGCTAAAGTATGTATTTCATATTTTTTGTTATTAGCAATCGGAGATAAACATACATGGACCAATGAGCAAACAAAATGTTTATTGCTCACTTGTATTGAAGAAGTACAAACTGTGGGTACGAATAGTTTGAGTTTGCACAAAAAAATCATGGCACAGGTTAGGAACAACCATTAAGGAAACGTGTGGCATGGATTTGATTCAACGACAATTAAAAAACGACCATGATAACCTTATAGACAAATACATAGGATAGTTATACTTAAAAAACAAAACTGGCAACCTTTACAATCCGCAAACGAATTCTTTTAACTTAAAAAATGATGAGTGATAGGACATTAAATATATATATATATATATATGTATATATATATATATATGTATATATATATATATATATATATTTATATATGTATATGTATTTTGTTTATATAGTTGCCATTTATTCTTATATTACATTTGTTACATTGATTGGGTTTAGGGACATCCAAAAGCCACTTCTTTTAATATCGTCCCATTATTGTTTCTAGAGCTTTGTACATAACTCTTTTGAGACACCGTAAAATTTCAAACAAAATTTTCATTTACAAAACCACATAATTCTCAATAGAACATTTCCAAAACCACAATTGTCAAAATTGTCAAAAACACAAATTCATAAATTGTTTGATAAAATCCAAGATCCTCAAAAACATAAACTCCATCTCATGTGTACAATCGAGCTGGCGCCTTCCCGTGATCCAGAGAAGTACCTGAAACACATAACACACAATACGGTAAGCACAAATTAAGCTTACTGAGTTGTCTAAAATACCACACACATCTCATTATCCTCTCATGGATATGTTTCATAATGACCCTCCGGTCCATGTGTCTTAGTGAGACCCCTCCGGTCTCATAACTCGGGCTGGACCCTCCGATCCTAACTAAAAAATGCTCAGAACAATACACAACATAAATCACAAAGAAATAATGCAGGATATCACAATTCTCAATATAAGCGTACAAGACCATTCATTTACACAATATCACGACTCATGGAAACTATAGTGTGAAGACTCGCCTCGTAAGTAAGAAAGAAATCCTTGTAACCCTCGAACGGTCTAATCCCCGGCTACACATCATAATCATCTCTAATTAACACTTATCACTTGAACCTAAATAAGTTAAGCTAACCACTTTCTCTAACCATTGGAAAGGATAAAAATACCATTTTACCCTTCCATGGTCTCCACTCCATGTCTTGACCAAACCCTAAAGGTCATAAGAAGTCAACACTCTAGTCAATAGTCCATGTTGACCCAACTCATCGAGTGCATCTATGTGACTCGTTGAGTTCCCTCTTTTCATCATAACTGTCGTGAATATCCAACTTACCTCATCGAATTGTCTCATCAACTCGCTGAGTTACACATGTCCAAACTCGTCGGGGGAAAACCCTAACCGACTCGTCCAATCAGCTCACCGAGTCGTCGAGTCCTTTCTAACCCTTTCCTCATTCAGACATTTTAGGTACAAATGATGTCTCATAGTCTGGATCTAGCCTTCTAAGGGTCACTTATCACATAAAGCTTCAAGCTTTATGTTCATGCATGGCATCTAGGGATCAAAATGCCATAATAAGCTCCGTAAAGGGTTTCATGCATGGAGACTTGCCCAAAGCTTGATAAAGCTTGGATCTTTGGGCTCATGGGACCTCCTTTTGCACAAATCTAGAGCCTTAACTCCATGATAAGCTCTAGAAACTCAGAAACCACAAGATAATGGGGGAAAAGCCCTAAAACTCTCTAGAAAGAGATTTATCGAAAGAAATGCTCACGGTGGTAGCTTTTTAACTCAAAACTGAAGCTAGCACAGAGAAACACTTGATCCAAAATCCTCTTCTCATTCCAAAGCTTGATGATCTTCACTCTTCTTCCAAATGTTCAATAAAACACCCAAAGTTAGCTTCTCTCTCTCTCTCTCTATCAAATGGATTCACACGATTAGGGTTTCTCACAGACGGTTAGAATGATAAGGGAGGTGGAAATGTGGGCTTAAGGTCCTTTAAATAGGACACAAACCCGAAAAATTAGGGTTTTACCACCCAGCTCCTACTCGTTGAGTCGGGGTCCTCCAACTCATCGAGTAGACTTCAGAAATCACGTATTCATTAATTCCTCTACTCAGCGAGTTGGGGCATCCAACTCGCCGAGTTGCTCTAAAAATATGAAAATTAATTAATTAAATATTTTACCTAGGAGTCAGGATGTTACAATTCCCCCTACTAGAATCAGACTTCTCCCTAGAAGTCATCATCTGGAAACAACTCGGGGTACTGATCTTGCATCTCGAACTCCGACTCCCAATTCTACTCGGATCCCTTCCGATGTTGCCACTGAACCTGAACCAGGGGCACCTTTTTGATCCTTAAGACCTTCACCTTCCTATCCAAAATCGCTATCGGCCATTCAATGTAGTTTAGGCTTTCGTCAACCTGAATGTCCTCTAAGGGGACCACTATCATCTCATCGGCTACACACTTCCTCAATTAGGATACGTGGAAGGTGTTACGAATCCGACTCAACTCTTCATGCAGCTCGACCCGGTAAGCTACCTTACCCACTCAGACGATCACCCTAAAAGGATCAATATATCTAGGGTCCAGCTTGCCCCATTTATTGAATCGGATCATCCCCTTCCATGGGGATACCTTCAAGAGGACAAAATCTCTGACCTGAAACTCTAGCTCTGAACGGCGGTGGTTGGCGTAACTCTTTTGACGACTCTGGGCCTTTAGTAACGTTTGTATGACCTGTTGGATCTACTCTTTCATCTTAAGCACTATCTCATTTCCCCCATCACTCTCTGCCATACCTCTCCTCAACAGATGGGAGTTCGACACCACCTCCCATACAAAAGCTCAAATGGAGGCATGCCTATACTGGAATGGTGGCTGTTGTTGTATGATAATTCTGCCATGGGCAAGTAAGTGTCCCAACTTCCACCGAAGTCCATAACACATTCACATAGCATTCCTTCAAGCATTTGAATTGTCCGCTCACTTTGCCCATATGTCTGTGGGTGATATGCGCTACTAAAGTGCAACCGGGTACCTAAATCCTCATGAAACTTCTTCTAGAACCTGGAAGTAAAGCATACATATCGATCCGACACTATCGATGTCGGCACCCCATGTCGTGCCACCACCTCTTGCACATAAATCTTGGCTAATTTCTTCATAGAAGAGCTCTCACTGATAGCCAGAAAGTGAGCACTCTTCGTCAGCTGGTCCACAATCACCCATATCACATCAACACCTCGTGCGGTCCTCGGTAATTTGGTGATAAAATCCATGGAAATTTGTTCCCATTTCCATTGGGGAATCTCTAGAGGCTACAAAGGGCCATGTGGACGCTAATACTCTACCTTAACCCAATGAACATGTCAAGCATCTCTCAACTATCCATGCCACATCTTTCTTCATAAAGGGCCACCAGTAATCCCTCTTCAAATCCAAATACATCTTGGTGGCCCCTCGATGGATCAAGAATCTTGACCGCTGGGCCTCCTCCATCAAAATACGTTGAGGTCCACCCATATAAGGCACCTAAATCCGTCCATGGAAAGTCATAAGCTCCCGACTATCCGTCCCAAACTCGAAAACCTGCCCAATCACCCATTCTCTCTTACGGTTATTTGGTATCATAGCCACTACTTGAGCCTCTGGAATGGTATCTAATACTAGAGTCATCATCTTCATCCTCATGCATACGTCTCAAATCGGAGTACTTACTACTCTGCGACTTAGGGCATTAGCTACCACATTAGCCTTGCAAGGGTGATACAAGATCTCACAATCATAGTGTTTCACTACATCCAGCCACCTTCTCTGTCTCGTATTCAGTTTGGGCTGATCCATAAGGTACTTCAAGCTCTTATGGTCCGTATATATGGTACACCGGACACCATAAAGATAGTAGCTCCAGATCTTGAGGGCAAACAACACCACCCCAACTCCAAATCGTGGGTGGGATACCTCATTTCGTGAGGCTTCAACTGCCTCAATGCATATGCTATCACATGCCCACTCTACATCAACTTTCCACCAATCCCTAATATAGATGCATCACAGTAAACTATGAAGTCCTCCACTCCCTTGGGGAAGGCTAACACTGGAGCTTCACACAATCTCTGGCGAAGAGTTTTGAATGAGGCATGCTGCTCGGGCCCCCTGGAAAAAGTAACACCCTTCATGGTCAATTTGGTAAGAGGAACAACAATCTTGGAGAAATCTTTGATAAATCTCTGGTAGTAGCCTACCAGGCCAAGGAAACTCCTAATCTTGGACGGGGATCTCGGCACCTCCCATCACATAACTGCCTCAATCTTGGTCGGGTCGACCAAAATCCCATTTTTGTTAATCAGGTATCCTAAGAACTGGACCTCTCGTAACCAGAAATCACACTTGGAGAATTTGGCATAAAGCCTCTCCGCCCTCAATACCCCAAGAATCTCCCTAAGATGCTCCTCATGTTGCTCTCTAGTCCTCGGGTACACCAAAATGTCATCGATGAACACAATCACCGACCTGTCCAACATGGGCCTGAACACCCTGTTCATGAGATCCATGAACTTTTCTGGTGTGTTGGTGAGTTTGAAAGGCATCACCATAAACTCATAGTGCCCATAACGAGCCCTAAAGGGTGTCTTCTGAATATCCACCTCGCAAACTTTCATATGATGATATCTAGATCACAAATCAATCTTAGAAAACCAAGATGCCCCTATAATTGATTGAATAAATCATCGATCCTTGGTAGTGGATATCGGTTCTGGATCATCAGCTTATTCAAATCCCGGTAGTCAATGCACATTCGATATGAACCATCCTTCTTCTCTGGCAAAATGGATCGGTGCTCCCCACGGCGAGCTACTCGGTCTAATAAAACCCTTTCCCAGCAGTTTCTGGAACTGCAATGATAACTCCTGCATCCCAGGCAGCGCAAGGCGATAAGGTACCTTGGAAATAGGCGTTGCACCCGAAATCAAATAAATCCGAAACTCCACTCGCCTCTCGGGAGGCATGCCTAGTAACTCTTCAGGGAAAACATTCGGGAACTCACACACCACCGGAACATCGAAGATAGAACTCGGCCTCTCAGTGGCAACCCTCGTATCCATCACATATGCTAAAAAGCCTATACATCCTTGCTGTAAACTCTTTCTCGCCCTGGCAGGAAAAAAAAAGAGTCCCCTTGCCATACACAGTAAGAACTCCCCTAGTAGGGTCTCGTATGGTCACCATCTGACGCTCATAGTCAATCAATGCTCCAAATCCGCTCAACCAATCCATACCCACTATAACACAAACATCACCCATCGCTATTGGTACCAAATCGTTCGGGAACTCACCACCAAAAATATCAAATACACATCCTTGGAACACCTCAGTGGCAAAAACTCCACGCTCGTTGGCTACAGAAGCCCTCAATGGTCGACTCAACACCTTGCATCTGACACCAATGTGATGACCAAAGGATAAGGACACAAAAGATTGACTTGCACCTGAGTCAAGTAATACCAACGCAAGCATAAATTTCACAACAAAAGTACCTATTCACAACATAATATAAGCATAAACAATCCTTAAAACAACATAAAATACGGAGATACGTACCAAAAGCAACATCATTCGCGGTGCGAACTCCTCCGCGGTCAACTGGAAAGCTCTCCCACGAGCCCTCGGAGCCTCAACCTTCACCGGCCAACCATCAGTAGCACATAAGGCAGCAAGAGTAGAAGTCTTGGCGGATCCCTCAGTGAGCTGAGGGCACTCGGCCTTCCGATGTTCGGTCTGGTTGCAGTGAAATCAAACTGCAAATCCCTTAGGATAGTCCTTCGCTATATGTCCCTCTTTGCCACAATTGTAGCAAATCCCTGCCCGACATGATCCCTCATGACTCTTGCTGCACATGCCACAAGTGCGGCCCTTCTGGCCCCTAACTCTCGTATTAGCGGGATTTGCCCACTTCGTTGCCGACTGCGACTGTACCGGTCTCCTGTCTCTTCCCCGAGACTCCTCCTCCTCTCTGGTCTGCAACTCTAGCTCAATTTTCCTCTTCCTGGCATTGGTTTGAAGCTTAACAAATGTTTGGTATGACGATTTCACCACGAACTCCCAAATATTTCTCTTCCATATGCTTAAATACTGACTCACATGTGCTTGTTCAGTAGACACGTGCTCAGGGAAAAACTTTCCCTCTCATGAAACAGCCTCGTAATCTCTGTCATAGTTTCTGCCTTCTGCTTGTGAGACAGAAACACCTGGGCTAACTATTCCCTATCCACCGGGGGAACATACTCGTCTTGGAATAACTGTGTAAGCCTCTCCCCAGTCACTGCAGCATGGTCTGTAGGAGTAAAACTAATAGTCACAAACTTCCACCAGTCCTTCGCTCCTAAGCAAAACTGGTTCAGCGCAAATGAACTCTCAGGTGATCTGGGCATGAACACGTATAGAAAAATCCCTCAATATTTGAGATCCATCTCAGGGCAGCAATCGGATCCTGTGTCCCATCAAACTTTGGTGGCTTCGTGTTGCTGAACTCTCGAAACAACAACAAGTCACGACCTTGTGGCTTAACAACAACTTTGGCTGCAACAACAACCTCAATAACAACAATGTATCGTTCGTCGAATGTCTCAATCATCATGGACTTAATAGAGACGGATATCTCTAGTATGGCCTCTCCGATAGCTACGGCCACCTCCTCATGAATGATCTCGCGTATTTCCTCGTCACTAACACTGTTGCACTTGTGGTTATGGCGTGTACCCACCATAATGTCTCTAAAACACAACAAGAAAATCATCATAGACTCGTTCAAGCATACTCACACTCGATTTTCTATTCCTACATGCTCCTTAGTATCCTAACGATGCTTACATGGGTCGCATATAGATCCGTTGCTTTCAGTAATACGGGCACAATACTAACTTCCACACCAACCCGTAGTCATCCCAAGTCTTCCCCCAGGATCCTAATTCACAAGTACTCTATCTCTCACTAGTATCAGACTACTCTCTTGGTAGGCTCCTCATATGTCCCATCTAGGCATCTCTCTTAGATTATCCCTTGACTCAGAACTATTTCTAAGAAATTCCCGCTAAGTACTCCGACTCAGCATATACTCAAGGAATATAACAGATAACATCGATCAATAGCAAACCCTAGACTAAGGCATCATGAATCTGGAAACTCTAGCCCTAATTTCTGAAGTACCTAGCCTATCCTCTAGCATGCACCTCTAATGTCTCATAAATATTTCATAATATAAACAAATAATGTTATTTTGGGAAATCACCGTTCGGGCTCTGGCTGATTGTACACACCGCTCTGTCTCGTTTTCTCTTTAAAACTCTTACTCGTTTGAGTCGATACATACCCGAGAGTACATCTGAATCTCTCAACCAAGTCTTTGATACCAACTTGTGAGACCGTAAATTTTCAAACAAAATTTTCATTTTCAAGCCACATAATTCTCAATATCAAATTTTCAAAACCACAATTGTAAAATTGTCAAAAAAACAAATTCATAAATTTTTTGATAAAATCTAGGATCCTCAAAAACATAAACTCCATCTCGTGTGTACAATCAAGTCGGCACCTTCCCGTGATCCTGAGAAGTACCTGAAACACACAACACATAACATAGTAAGCATAAAGCTTAGTGAATTCCCCAAAATACCATGCACATCTCATTAGCCTCTCATGGCTATGTCTCGTAAAGACCCTCCGGTCCATGTGTCTCTGTGAGGACCCTCTGGTCTCACAACTCAAGTTGGACCCTCCGTTCCTAACTCAATAAAGCTCGGAACAATACACAACATAAGTCACCACTATTGTAAAAATCCCGACTAGGTCGCGATTAATCTCTAGGCGCTACTCGACCGACTAGAGGGCGCCTAGCGATTAATCCGTACATAAATAATGAGTAAAACAGTATAAAACAATAAGTTTTAAACATTTTTAAGAAGTTCTATCTCAATAGAAACTATTTAAGGTGTGACTAGTGTTATACTAAACATATTAACCTTTTTTGTTATGATATTAGTGGTATTTAGGAACTTTGATATGATATTAATCATATTTAATTTTTTAAAATTCAACAAATTAGCAATTAATGGTCCGGTTAATCCCCCCGATAAATGTTCGCCTAGCCGATTAATCCTTTAACGCCACTCCAGAGACTAGCTTATGCCGAACGTTTTTTACAACCTTGTAAATCACAAATACATAATGCAGGATATCACAATTCTCAATATAAGCATACAAGACCATTCGGTTACACAATGTCATCACTCATGGTAAGTATAGTTATAAGATTCACCTCGTAAGTAAGCAAGAAATCCTCATAACCCTCGAATGGTCTAAATGGGACGTACATCGATCGTACGCAACTGAAGCCACGGTCCACTTCTTTGCGAAGCAGTACACCAAGTGTATGTAGGAGGTATGCTCATATGCTGAGCATACTCACGAGGGATCATTTTTAGAGGTTTTGGGCCTTAGGCTTTGGGCCATAGTTGGGCCTTAGGCTTTGGGCCACAATTGGGCCTTAGGAACTTTAGACTTGGGCCATGGTTTGAGGACTCCAATAGAGGAAGAGGTAAAATGGTCTTTTAACTCTTGGCATATAAGAGGATAATCTGACCATTCATGGCTTATTACCCTGAGTATTGATTAAGGTTAATTGGAATGTTTAGTTTGAGCAACCATAGTAGCAGCAGCCTCGGAGTTTGATTTTTCTATCTCCAGACTGAGGTGAGTTCCTTCACTATAATCATGGGTCGAAGGCACCAATGTCGTCCCACTGGGTTATTTTTGTAGAATGATAGTTGTATTTGTGACAAATTATATTATGCATGTATGTGCTTATTGTCTATGTGACTCTTGTTGATATATTTGTATGCTAGCTATAGGGGTGAAATAGACCTGATACTGACTGAAAGATACCGATGGGGCTGAAATAGACCTAGTACCAGTTGACAGAGACCGAAGAGGGAAAAATAGATCCACTACCGGTTGAAAGAAACAGAGGGGGTTGAATATACATAGTATCAGTTGAAAGTGACCGAATGGCGTGAAATAGACCTAGTTATGCTTGTGAATGTTATATATGTATGGTATAGGGTATTTTGAGGAAAATCACCATGCATTGTGTTTACAGTTTATGTTTATGGTTTGAGGTACTTCTAGATTGAAAGGGAAGGGACCGACATAATCGTACCACATCCAGCCATGTTATCCGCATCTTGTGATTTTGGATTTTGTAATATGATGTCTATTTACTGTGACATACTTTTGGTTGATTTGATATGAATATTTGATGTTTAGGAATGAATTAAAATGGAAATTTTATCTAAAATATTTGGGGTGTTGCAAGTTTTTATTAGAGACTAGGTTTGAAGGATTCGAGCACACTCTCGGGTGTCTCTAAACTCAAATTGAGGAATTGGTAACCTTTGGAAAGGAAATAAATTTTCTAAAATTTTTTTTATAAAGAAAAATGGTGTGACGCCTGCAATCAGCCGAGCTCAAGTAAGTCTTCACAAAATACCCATGCATGTTATATGTTTTACGCTATGATATGAGAATCGCTTGCTAGATTAAGGCTAAGAATCAGCTTAGGATAGCATGATAGAATGCTATAAGAAATGCATTTATGTTCCTATTGTCTGAGCTTATAAATTTGAATGCTAGTATTAGATAAATTATTTGATAGGAGGGTTTGTTTAGGTTATGTTCTGATTCTAATGACTAAATGCTCGAATTCTGCTTGCTTTGTACTTTTAAGAGTTCTCATTACTATTAGCTAACTAGTAGACGATTGCTCTTGGTTATATATTATTGAGATTAGATAATTTTAGAAGGTTTGGTTTAACTCTATTGTGGAACTCTTTTTTGAGTCCAAATGTTGTAGTGTGAGACCTTTCATTCAAAACTTTTCTAGTAGTAATAATATGTAATTGTAATCATGTCATATTTAGGTGTTATTAGAGGGAATCCCTTTTGCAGCTGATAGCGGAGAGTGGTGTGGAAAGGAATCCTAGGTTATATCTTAGTGCATAGGGAGATCTATAGTATGAGTGAAGTAATAGATAGTAAGGAAGCGACTTGGGGGATTCAAGATAGTCCTTAGGGAAGGTATAGATAGGTGAGGAAAGTAGTATTGGGCTCGTACTACTGGAAAAAATAGGATCTATACCCAAGACAAGGAAATCCTCGATGAATTCAAGAAAATTCAGAAGTATGAAACTCTTCGTGTGTATGCTAATTTTTTTATGTATTATGTGGTGGTGACATGTGGCGGAGTACAAGGTTTAGGATTTAGATCTACTTCAAGCTTGGGCACCGAACGAATTGATAAAGGTTTGTGAGAGTTCATCATGTCTACTATTATGAGAGGAATCCTTAAGGCGAACCTAGTGATGTTTGGGTCAAACAAGGAGGGTATCATCGAGTTGATGGAGTATTGTCTCCGGATCTTTAGGGCCGATTTGGCTGCTAGTCAGCACGGAGTCCATACTCGCTCCATAAAAGATTTCAGGGGATATGGGGGCATCAGAATTCTTTAGGGAGAAATACCCTATTGCCGCCAGATGATAGATAGTAGATTTTAAGTATGCTCAGATGACTAGCTTCTGTCCCAAGGTTTCAAATGTGAGGTTTGATATTGGCTATATGAGCAAGAGAGCCCGAGATTGGTGGGAGGAAGTTGGTTGTGCTTTGGGAGCCCCAACTATTGAGTCCATGTCCTGGTCAGATTTTATGACCTAGTTCCGAACATAGTTTCCACCAGCTGTTAAGGTGCAACAACTTGCAAGGGAGTTCTTGGATATGCGATAGACGATAAAGACTGTGATGGTGATCACCGCCATGTTCCGATATATATATATATATATATATATATATATATATATATATATATATATATATATATATATATATATATATAGAGAGAGAGAGAGAGAGAGAAATGTGTTGGTACCCCAGTATGTTGCGGATGAGGAGATAAGGAAGACCTAGTACCATGACATGTTGAGATATGATATTAGGGAGTTTGTTAGTTTTTCCGCCTGTCCGATACTAGACGACATGATTTCTACGGCCTGGGAATGGGAAATAGATTCAGAGCATATAGGGAAGAGGAAAGCAAAGCATGGTAAACGACTAGGGTTTCAGTGAGGAATCGCAAGGATTTTAATTCTAGATCTAGGGGCCATCAGGACGGGACCGCTATTGCAAGTGCGACAAGATATATGATAGAGTCTATAGAGCGGGTAGTTTGAGATACTATACGTGCAACAAGACTGGGCACTTCGGCAGAGATTGCACTGCCACTACCACCATCTAGGTATATGATCTGATTTGTTTCCATTGCAATCAGAGGGACCATAAAAAGGCCAACTTTCCAAGTTTAGCGACAGTAGGACCAAGGTTCTTGTTGAAGATAATTGTGTTGCGTCTTGGGCCCTTTTGTTTTACAACCGGATTGGGCTTGTCAATCCGTGTTTAACTAGATTAGCCTTCTTTTTCTTAGAAAAACTGTTCGGGTTTTATTATAAATATATGCATGCATGTATGCGTATAGTAACGATCGTCACTCTCATTGAATATCGTAAACCCTAAAATCCTCTACAGTTGATGTTCTTTATCGAGCTCTTATGAGGATTGTTTATTGAATCATTCGACACCTTTTGATCCATTAGCTTGTTCTTAATTGTTTATCTAGTCATTTATCTACCTGTTTCATACATCTAATCGATCTTTAAGTTTGTTTTAAACTCATCAATTGGTATCAGAGCAGGAGGCTGTGTAATCGATACACTTCTTTTCTATGAAAAAGCTTAGATTAGGGTTATTCCGCATTCATTGATATTTATTGAGCCGTCATCTCATAATTGACGTATCTCAATATTTATTATTTTTGCCCTAATTTGATATATTGCAAGTCTGATCTTTGAACAGGTTATTCGATCAATTATGGACGAGTCGCAATCCATCCCATCAATATTTCAAATAGCATTGGATCAACAACGAAGATTCCCATCCTGTACACCCATGATTATGAAGTCTGGGCGAATCACTTTGAAGATTATGTCATAGGATCTGAGGATAATGGATACCTCATCTGGGAAGCAATTATCTATGGACCGTTTTCTCATTCAGCAACTTCAAGGATTATTAAAACTCAAAAGGAGTATAATGATCTTCTGAAAGATGTTAAAGATGTAGCGCAAGACGAAAAAGTTAAATTTCAGTGCAATATCAAAGCGCTAAGATTGATTAGATTTGCTCTTCAATTCGATACCTTTAGGCTGGTAAGTTCATGCACGACTGCTAAAGAGATATGGGACAGGCTACATGAATTGTACTCTACAGACGAAGATCTTGAACACTCCATTCAAACCTTACTCTTATATGAGTTTGGTGAGTTCAAGCAAGGAACAGAAGAAACGGTGACTCAAACGTTCGATCGCTTCAATCATCTTCTTAGCAAGATGATCAAACATGACATCGAAAGGAAGCTTGTTGAACAAAAGGTTACATTTTTAAATGGACTCAGGTCTGAGTGGAGAGCAATCGTGTCCACCGTTAAAGCACACGAGCAATTCAAATCCTATTCTTTGGCGAAACTGGTGGGCATCCTAAAATCTCAAGAAAAGATCGTACTGCAGGAGAAGGCCGTGGTTTCAAGTCTAGGTTCATTAGCCCTCCTGTCGAAAAGCAAAGCTGTGATAGAGGACGAAGATCTCAACTTGGATGATTATGATCTCACGTCTGAAGACTATGCTATGATGGTGCAAACCCTAAGAGATTCATTAAGAAGAGATTCCCCACCAATAGGAACCGAAACTGGCAAGGAAGCTATAGCACTGAAAAGGTCAAAGATGAACCGAAAGTTGAAGAAGCAAAGAAGGAACTGAAGGCTGAAGGAGATTCTAGAGTGAGCTGCTATTATTGTGGAGGAAAGAACCACTATGCAAAAGATTGCGTCCTCAAAAAGATGGCAGAAAAGGATGAAGAAAATGATGAAGAAGCTGTGTTGATGAAAAAGCTTGATGAGTTAAGGAAGAAGAAATCTGCTGCTAACCCTTCCATGAATGCTTTGATTGTGCAGGGTTCGGTAGCTGATGATGAGTTCGGTGGCGTGGAGGTTTGGTCAACCGACTCTGAAGATGATGAAGCCTTCACATGGAAAGGCCTATGTAGCGAAAGAAGAGAGCAGTGGAGGAAGATGCTTGATGGTGTCCGACGTTTCTCAGATGAGGGGATACAACACTGATGGTGGGAATGATGACAAAGAACAGCAGAATCTGTGCTTTACTAACAAACCACTCAGCGAGCAGTTCAACGAACTTGATGAACTGATCAAGAAGGTACAATCAGTTTTTGTCTCATTTAAAGTCCCACAATGCTCATATGAAAATGAATTAAAAAGTGTTAATTCAAGAATCTCTCATCTAGATAGTAGTTTATACAATCAGCTTTAGCGAAATGTTTTTTGTCTGATTGCCAAACGTCTTTATACTAATATTACTCAGCTTCATTTGAATTGTGAAATAGGGCAAAAGATTCATCGCATGATTTTACCCTTTCTTGAGTTTAACGAAGATGAAATTGATGCTGATGCATATAATTGTGAGAGTATTATTTCGTCTGAGGATGTTAATCCAACATATTTATATGGACTGGACAAAATTGAATCTTTCATAAAATCCAAGGACCACAAGAATATGCTCAAAAATCTTTTAGATGAAAATGATAAACTGAAGCTAAGAATCGAAACCATACAAAAATTTGACTCACTGAATGTCAACTTAAGCTCGGAAAATAAAATTGATGTTGAAAATGCATCTGAGCTTAATGAGGACGATAATATGAGTGAAATTTTAGTAGAGGACACAGTTGATTGTTCAGAATTTGTCAAGAATGAACCCGAGAACCACAAAAATCTCATCTCAGAAAATTCTGTGGTATTCGCTCGGTTGTCCCAACAAAAGTCCCCGATTCTTGTAGAGAAGGCAGTTGTATACCAAAAGGTTAGAACCACTCCGAATCAGGTGTACAAAGTCACCGGTGTAACCGAACATCAGACTGCTGAACTAACAGCTATTGTGAACGAACATAATGCTGATGGCTATGACGTGTTCTTCTGGTCGGCTCCCATTGACAATGCTGATGAACCGGTAGGTCTGTCTGAAAGGAATTCATGGAAAAGCAAAGGCAGATACGTACCAGAACCTTTAAATAAACCTGATTGCTTCAACGTGGCAAGTACCAGTGGAACAAAAGATGTCGCTCAAGAGAAAGCAATTCCTGCAAAAGAAGTCACATCTCCAAGTAAAACAACATCGGTTCAGGGTGGATCAACCAATGAAAATCAAAATCATAAAGCTAACATCCATCATCAACCAAAGCAGATGAGAAGTCAAAAACGGGAAAGGAACCAGAGATACAGGAAAAATCTCTCAGAAAGAAAACAATTTTGGCAATCCGAAAATGCCTATTTCTCACATCAAGACAGGAATTTAAAAACAACGAAAAATCCTGTAGGATCGACGGAGAGAAACGACAACCAAACGCAGAGCCTCAGTTCTGAGCAGAACAATAACCGAAAGCAGAGGTTCGGTTCAGAGCATAATGACAACCGAAAGCAGAAGTTCGGTTCAGAGCATAATGACAACCGAAAGAAGAAGTTCGGTTCAGAGCATAATGACAACCGAAAGCAGAAGTTCGGTTCAGAGCACAATGACAACCGAAAGCATAAGTTCGGTTCAGAGCATAATGACAACCGAAAGCAGAAGTTCGGTTCAGAGCACAATGACAACCGAAAGCTGAGGCTCGGTTCTGAGCAAAACAACAACCAAAAGTAGAGGTTCGACTAAGAGCATAACAACAACCGAATGTATAGATTCGGTTCAGAGAATGATTTCAACCAAAAGCACAGGTTTGGTTCGGGAATTAAAAGAGGTAAAAACTCTAAAGTTGGTCCTACCGTTAATCAAAAGCAAAAGAGTCACCTAGAATCTTCAATCAAGAAGTCATACCGTTCTGAGTTATCTCATTCTAACTCTTCAAAATCCCCTGTCTCTTCTCGTCCTAAAGTCCACTCTGTTTCTTCTCAAAAATCTCAGTCATCAGCTGAACAAAAAGGAAAACAGAAGGTTTCAGATACTGAATCAGAATCAATAACAAAACCATTAAATCCAAATAAAATCAAAGTTTTCACCATCAAAAGAAAAGATGAAACAACACTAATAAAAAGAACATATGTTGTTGACATCTCTCTTACTATTCCCGTAAAAAGCTCACGAGGACCCAAGAAGCTCTGGGTTCCTAAATCTGCTTAATTTTTGCAGGTTATCAGTGACGAGCAGTATGACGAAGAATGGTACATTGATAGCGGCTGCTCGCGTCACATGACAGGGAGGAAGGAAGAACTAAGGGAATTCAGATCTCTTTCAAATGTTGGAAATGTCAAATTTGGGAACAATTCCTTCGGAACCATCAAAGGCTACGGGATGATTACTAACGGTGATTTCTCAATCAGGAAATTTGCATATGTAGAGGGACTACAACACAATCTCATCAGTGTATCTCAGCTTGTTGGAGGTACTGGTCTCAAGGTCTCATTCGATGATGAAGGTTCGAAAATTATTGAGAAGAAGACGAAAAAAGTTATTCTCAAATCAGAGCGCAAAGGTGAAATGTTGCCCCTAAATCTCAAACCAATCAAAGGAAACCCAGCCATCTGCCTATTATCCAAAGCACAATCTGACGAAAGCTGGCTATGGCACCGAAGACTCTCTCATCTGAACTTCAAAGATATCAACAAACTTGTCACTGGAGGTCATGTGAGGGGTCTCCCATTGCTCAAGTATGACAGAGATCATCTGTGTGCTGCATGTGAAATGGGGAAGCAGAGTCGTCAAAGTCATCCATCTATAATAAACACTAAAGTCGTTGAACCACTAGAATTACTTCATATTGATTTATGTGGTCCATCTTCTATAGAAAGCATCGGTGGTAGCAAGTATATTCTTGTTATTATTGATGACTTTTCACGTTTTACATGGGTGTTCTTTCTGAAGCTTAAATCTGAAGCGACTCACAAGCTAAAAGTGTTCATCAAGCAGATTGAAGTACAGCTGAAGAAGGTCGTTCGCAACATCAGAAGCGACAATGGGTTGGAGTTCAAAAATAAAGACTTTGAAGAATTCCTAGAAGAAAAGGGGATCATTCACAACTTCTCAACTCCCTACACACCTCAATAGAACGGAATTGTCGAAAGACGAAACCGATCCTTATGTGAAGCTGCCCGAACAATGCTAAGTTTTGCTTCCTTACCTTTATATTTTTGGGCTGATGCTATTTCTGCTGCTTGTTTTACACAGAATAGGTCGTATCTTAACAAGCGCTTCACTCTCACTCCTTATGAGATCATCAACAACAGGAAGCCAAATGTGAAGTTTTTCCATGTGTTCGGTTCCAGGTGTTTCATTTTCAATTCCAAAGAACACCGCAACAAGTTTGATGTCAAAGCTGACGAAGGGATATTTCTGGGTTATTCTCTTACTTCCAAAGCATACAGAGTGTTAAACAAGCATTCAAGGAAGATCGAAGAAACTTACTACGTGACTTTTGATGATAGCTATGTTAAAAAACTAAAGGCCAACGAAGACACAGCTGGAGAAATCTTTCCTCAAACTGGCCAAGTCACAGCCTCGATCGCTAATATATTCGAGAAATTCATGGAGCTTTTTGATGAACCAGAGAAGGCCACTCTTTCTGAAGCCAGTGCAGTAGACAACAGGGTAGATCACTTGAAGCAACTTATTGGCGATGCTGCAAGAAGAATGAATGAAGAAGAATCGAGTTCACAAGACCCTCCCCAACACAATACGTCAGTAGAGGGGGAGTGTCCACTATCAGTTGAGGGGGAGGATCCACCTTCATCCCAGCCAAGTTCACAAGTTGAGGGGGAGCTAAGGTCTCAACCTTCAACCGAGAGTGTCTCACCAACCGAGAGTGTTTCACCAACGGAGAGTGTCTCACCAACCGAGAGTGCCTCACCAACCGAGAGTATCTCACCAACCGAGAGTGCCTCACCAACCGAAAATGCCCCACCAACCGTAGGTACATCAACACCCGAAAGCTCATCACCTCAAGAAACCACTGTAGCTCAAGATTCACAAGACATTCCTGCAAGATCATATGTCGAGGGGGAGCATGCTGATATGTCATACGACTTCGACAGTCTGTCCGAACCAGAAGAAATGATAAATGCTGAATTAGATCCATCTTTTGATCCAAACTTCCCTCCTCTCACCAAATGGACCAGAAATCATCCTATCTCTCAAGTTGTCGGTAATATCTCAGAAACAGTTCTGACTCGATCACAACTCAAGGCAAAACAAGCATCCTTGTACTCAAAAGTCGAATTCTGCATGTTTAACTCATTCGTATCAAAAGTTGAACCAAAGACAGTTAAAACTGCTCTTGATCACTCCGATTGGGTTCAAGCAATGCAAGACGAACTGAATGAATTTGAAAGGAACAAGGTCTGGCGTCTTTTTCCAACTCCTCCACATGCCTCGGTTGTTGGTCTCAAATGGGTCTTTAGGAACAAACTTGACAAGGAAGGGAACGTTATCAGAAACAAAGCACGTCTGGTCGTCAAAGGATACTATCAGGAGGAAGGCATTGACTATGAAGAGACTTTCGCTCCGGTAGCTAGGCTGGAATCAGTGAGAATATTTCTTGCTTATGCTGCTCACAAAAACTTTGAGGTCTTTCAAATGGACGTCAAGTGTGCATTTCTCAATGGAGATCTCGAAGAGACTGTGTATGTGGAGCAACCTCCTGGATTCGTGAATGAAAAGTATCCCGATCACTGTTACATTTTGGATAAAGTCATGTATGGTCTGAAACAAGCACCGAGAGCCTGGTATGAAACGTTGACTAAATTTTTAAAGATGTCCAAATTCAAACAAGGTTCGGTTGACCCAACCTTCTTTCGCAAAAGGAAGATAACCACCTTATGTTCGTTCAAATTTACATCGATGATATCATCTTTGGCTCCACGAATCCAAGCCTAACAGCTGAATTCAGAAAGCTGATGGAGACTAAATTTGAAATGAGCTCGATGGGTCCCATTAACTTTTTTCTTGGTTTAAATATCAGACAGGGACCTGAAGGCATCTTTATCAACCAGGAAGCTTACACCAAGAATCTCTTAGCAAAATTTGGCATGATGGGAGATTCAAAGGTCAAAGTCCCACTGGCATTCGACACTAAGCTCACTCCATCCCTGGATAAACCGGTTGTTGATCTTACACTTTATCATCAAATAATAGGCTCTCTAATGTATCTTACTGCTAGCAGACCTGACATAATGTTTTCTGTTTGTTACTGTGCTCGGTTTCAGGCAAATCCACGGGAACCTCATATGCTTGCAGTGAAAAACATATTGCGTTATCTCAAGAGAACTACCTCTTTAGGTCTGTGGTACCCTTCTAACTCAGGCTTCTTCGTTCAAGCCTACTCAGATGCAGACCTTGGTGGTTGTGGTCTCGACAGGAAAAGCACCACTGGCGGCTGCCAATTCCTCGATGGGAAGTTGGTTAGCTGGTAGTCAAAGAAACAAACATGCGTGTCTCTATCTACTGCTGAAGCAGAATACATTGCCGCTGCTTCCTGTACCTCTCAATTGATTTGGATCCAGAGTCAACTCCGAGACTATGGACTCAATATGAAAAAGATCCCCCTATATTGTGACTTTGAAAGTGCAATTAGGATCTGTCATAACCCAGTGCAACACTCCAAGACCAAGCACATCGCACTGAGGTATCACTTCATCAAAGATCACGTGGAAGACGGAAACGTTGAAGTACACTTTGTTCGAACCAGTGATCAATTGGCCGATGTCTTTACCAAAGCTCTTCCTGAAACGACTTTCAACAAAATTCTACAAGGCTTGGGTATGATGGTAGGAGAGTCGGTCCCAAATCCTCAAATCTCCAACTAAGAATCAAGAACCGAAATAGACAGACCGCTCGGTCTCTCTCTGCTCTGGAGATTTAATGGAACCGAAGTAGACAGACCGCTCGGTCTCTCTCTGCTCTGGCGATTTAATGGAACCGAAGTAGTCAGACCGCTCGGTCTCTCTCTACTCTGGTAATTTAATGGAACCGAAATAGACAGACCGCTCGGTTCCTCTCTGTTATGAAATTGTCACCGAAATACACAGATCGCTCGGTCTATCTCTGTTTCATCATTTTTTTTATGTTGTACAATTTTATCTTTCTGTTTTTATTTACTTTTCAGAAAAATTTAAAAATTACAAAAACATTTTATCTTTCTGTTTTTATTTATTTTTCAGAAAAATCTCAAAATCACAAAAACATTTTATCTTTCTGTTTTTATTTACTTTTCAGAAAAATTTAAAAAAAAAAATTACAAAAACATTTTATCTTTCTGTTTTATTTATTTTTCAGAAAAATTTCAAAATTACAAAAACATTTTATCTTTCAGTTTTTATTTATTTTTCAGAAAAATTTCAAAATCACAAAAACATTTTATCCTTCTGTTTTATTCCGTTTTCTTACTTATTTCCACTACTAGCAAGTCCTGGTCGGTGTACGCTTTGCACAGGTAAATACAAGTATCACCTTCTGTAGTGTTTACCCAGGTATGTTTTATCTATCTCTCAGACTAGTTAGACGTCCCTAGAAGCATGCTGCTGTATGTTGTCGCAAGCCTCTATGACCTTGAGTACGCCTTAATGATTCGATCAATACCTATCGTTTCTTCCCAATTAGGCTATTCGCTCACACTCGGTCTAGAGGTACCTTACTCTACTCATTTGATACATGAGTTGCTCTGCTTTGTCCCACTTCTGTAGCAGAAGGTACGTTCGGTCTCTTAACCACCTCCTCAAATTCTACATTTACCTTCGATTCCCTAAAGTAACCCTTGATGCTTTCGGTCTTTACCACTGAAGCTTATGGTTACACAACCTCTGTGTTTATGATCTTGGATTCGATTACCACGTTCTAAGTGAAACCCAAAATCCAATACCTGAAATGAATTAACGGTGAGTGATATACTCAAGATATTACATGGAAATCTCATTTTCTTTTTGTGTGATCTTTTATGAAATCGTCTCCACCTAAGACATTTCTTCCCAAAGAGGTCCAGTTTATTTTTCTTTGAGATTTCTGTTTATCCCATGCTTGTCACACGATAATTCCCACCTACCTGTTCAACAGATCACATCGGTCTCACAGGTATCTCTGCCAACACTCAGTTTTATGTTAAGACTTGATGTTCGGTTAGAGGTCAGCTATCTCACAGCCTATGATCAAAAGATGCCTTTCATTGTTTATTAATAGACAACTGATCGTATTTCCAGGGAAACCACACAAGCACTTCAAGTCTCTCTTGGCTTTGAAGGAAGTGATTCTTGCCCGGAATCTTCCGCTTTCTGTCTTCTTAATAAGACAACACTCACATCTCACACACCTTTGATTTATTTCTTTATATTTCACACTCTTATGCACGAAAATTAAATTTTTTTTCCAACATTCTGATTGCTGTTTGGTATATGGTTTTAAGTTTCAGTTGTAACCAAACAAGGGCACAAGGAATTTCAAACGGTACAAAAATATGATTTGGGCGCGTGCAATTGATTCGTTTCACACCCACGTGTGCTGACGTATTCCTGGGATACACCATAACTTCCAATCGCGCTTTTTCAGGTGACGTTTTGGTTTCCTCATCATCACGATTTTCTCTCTCCAGTGAACGGTATAAATAAGGGGTGATCGTGTTCTTTGGCATTTACCTCCCACGTAATCTCTCTCTCTGAAAAGTTTCCACTGTTCATCTTCTTCTTCAATTCAACAATGGCGACTTCTTCTTCTGCACAAGATCAAACTGCATCTTCATCTTTGCTCTCCATCAAGCCTAATCAAAATATGATTATAGAGATGACCCCATTCTTATATGATGCGTACATGCTCCACGTGGTGGAATGCCTAAAATATTCCCCATTGCTGTTGGCACTCACGCAGGTGGAAGCCGTTCCAATGTCCCTGCTTTCTCAAGTCTACACAACAGCAAATTATGACAAACACAAAGATCGCATCTACTTCACCATCCATGACAAGAAAACCTCTGTGTCCAAAACCAGGTTTTGCTCTCTTCTAGGGCTTGCAGTTGATTCTTTCGTCATCTCACCGGATTTTATCACCACTACTCAACTTTTCTCGATGATGTACGAGATGGGCTATACGGATGTTCTTACAACAATCGCGAAGGTCAAGAAATCTTGTCTTCCTTCTCATTGGAATGGATTGCTTACCCTTTTGATCAAGGTTTTAGCGGAGCGTTGTGGTGGTTCTGATACCACGAGTAAAGGATTTCTCACCATACTTTATGGTCTTTACAACGGCATCAACCTAGATTATGGCTCCATAATCTGGTCTCAAGTCGTTCAGAGTCTAAACACCTCTACACGGTACTCTGAGATCTCATGCGGCCGTTTCTGGACGCTCATCACAAAGAAGGCCATGGATTCCCTTGAAATCCCTGTGATGAAGGATGCTCTTATGGCTTCAATTGCCTCTTACCACACTAAGAAGATCATCGTTTCTGATCCAAGTAAGTTTCTCCATTATGGATTAATCCCTGAATCCATGTACAGGTGTGTCACGCCTCACAGCAAAATCATGGTTGACTATAGCACCAGAACACCCTTGCCTCCAAGGGTTCTGTCCGAAGAACAGAAAGCTGCACTGGAAGCCCTTGATCAATCTGCCAACCGTGGCAAGAGGGCTGGTAAAAAGGAGAAACAGGAGAAGAAAGAAACTGAACCGAAAAAGGAGAGAAAGCGAAGATCCTCCAAATGAAAATCTGATGCAGAGGAACCTTCTCAATCCAAATCAAAGAAGGTCAAGAAGATGGCTAAAAGAGCCAAAGGATCCCCTTCTCCTGGCTCTGCTCCTAATGAACCATCCGACACAGAGGCTGCTGCTCCTCCAACAGAGACAACCATTTCTCAGTCTCCTCAACAACCATCTTCTCCTGCGGGCACTCATCTTCCCTCTCCACTAGCATCTCACAAAATTACCAAATCACCCTCTCCACCAGCATCTCCCAAAATTACCAAATCACCCACTCCTCCAACTTCTCCTAAAATTCCTACCCCACCCCAATCACCAACACAGAAGGTCCCACTCTCTGTTCCTATAACCATCCCTCCCACTACAACAGAACCAACCATTCCCTTCTCTGTTACTCAACCTACATCTTCTATCCCCACACCAATTATCACCGAATCAGTTACTATCACCTCTTCCCAACCACCAGTAACAGTCAATGTATCTGATGCAGGGGCTACTACTGTGGTTGAAACCCCCTTCATCAACATCCCACCATCCCCTTCTCCATCCTCCAACTCCGGTGCTACCTTGGGCGGTGATGATGAAGAGTACGATTCTCTTTATTATAGCCCATACCGGATTACCACAGACACTGATGCCGATACCCCTATTACCAGTCAGCAGCTTCAAGAAATTCACGATAAACTCGATAGTCTGTTGGCTGGTAATAAAGCCTACGGGGGTGTCGTGCTGAAAGCCTTCATCGAGTCTGCGATCAAGACGTATACTGATGCTCTGGATAGTTCCACTGATGCCATCGACAACTCAGCTGCTTCATGCTCCAAAGCCACAAAGTAAGTTTCTGAGGTTGTTCACACAACTCAGATCTTTCT
The DNA here is from genome assembly GCF_052625555.1 of Lactuca saligna. NCBI lineage: Eukaryota > Viridiplantae > Streptophyta > Magnoliopsida > Asterales > Asteraceae > Lactuca > Lactuca saligna. The sequence continues at coordinate 331,346,153 of NC_136420.1, forward strand.
TGATTCTCTCAAAGCACATGCTGATTCCAGTGCGGCCAAGTTTCAGACGTCAGTCGACTCCTTTTCGGCTACCCTTCAGGGTGAAACCTCCAAGTTTGAGGCTCAACGTGCTGACCTCAAAACTGAATCCACCTCTTTTCTCCAATCTTTGGATTCACGTTTTGCTTCTCTAGCGGCAGAGAGCACCTTAAAGGAAGATCTTGTCAAGCATCAGGCAACTATCGATCTTCAGAAGATACAACTGGCCCAGGCACAACAAGAAATCTCTTTGCTGAAAATTCAGCGGGCAGTTCTTCAAGGTTGCGCTGGTGATGTCAAGAATATGTTGACAACTGTTCTTGACACTCATGATCCCTTCCTTACCCTTACTATCAGACAGCATCTCCAGGCTAAACTCCTTCCTGCGAATAACATCTTGAGCGAAATGAAGGGTATCTCGGAGAAGCTTGTTCTTCCGCGACAAGGGGGAGAGGAAGGTTTATCAAAGACAGAACCGAAGGTTAATGTAGCTTCGGGTTCTGGAAAATAGTTCCTTGTTGAGAGCGAGTCAGATACATATGAAACTATCGCTGAAGCTCTTCAACGAAAGAAAAGGGACAAGGAGCTGGATGAAACTCTTAAAATAGCTTGAGAGGCCGAGGCTAGAGAAAGAAAAATCAAGGAGGATGAGGATGCTCTACAAGCGAAGAAGACTATGTTCCCAAAATGGGACAGAGACACACTCATCAATCAAGCAATTGAGTTTCCCTCCATGTATTGGTTGGAATCGATTGCATCTTTCGAGTGTGAAAATACCAAAGACTCACAATTTGACATGCCAATCACGCGAAAAGCTTTTACATTTCATTGCTTTGATGTCACTGCCGATGTCCCTCATCCAAACTTGAAGGTTGACAGAGAATTAATAGATTTCTATTTGAAGTATGGTCAACCGCAGTACTTGACATGGAGTGCACATAAGATAATTAAAGTCAAGGTACTGAAACCAACACAGGCTGGGAAATTTGTGAACGTTAACTTCAAAATCAACAGAGGAACGGCCAACACATAACATCTCATTTCTCTGGCAGATCTTCCCAATCTGAATCCGCATGATTGGATTCTGCTATACAACATTCTTCTCTCCAATCATAAAGAGTATGAACCGATTCTGAAACATCTCAAAAGAATGTTGGCTTCCTACATCCATGAGCTCGCCACTATGGATCAGGAAATAGCAAAGATAATGAACAAGAAACCGACCGTCAAGCCTACTTCCAAGACAGGAGACGTTCATAAAATGAAGTTAGGGCAAATTGACTCTTCAAATCTGACGGTCATGTTCACAAGAGGCGACAAGCATAAGTTTCTGTTTGCTTTGGTAGACAAGCATCTGTTTTCAACAGATTGTCTGGAGCATATTATAAACATCATTCACCGATGCAAGCAGAACTCCACAGCAGACAAGAAGAACTTCACTGATATGCTTCGATGGTATATCACCTTCAGGCATCACATTCTGGCTATTATACCGAGGATTTTTGAGATGGTGAAGAAGCCTTCTGCTGTTAAAAGGGAATGAAGATTTTGTGCCAAAGACGCAAAGGGGGAGATTGTTGAAGATAATTGTGTTGCGTCTTGGGCCCTTTTGTTTTACAACCGGATTGGGCTTGTCAATCCGTGTTTAACTAGATTAGCCTTCTTTTTCTTAGAAAAACTGTTAGGGTTTTATTATAAATATATGAATGCATGTATGCGTATAGTAACGGTCGTCACTCTCATTGAATATCGTAAACCCTAAAATCCTCTACAGTTGATGTTCTTTATCGAGCTCTTCTGAGGATTGTTTATTGAATCATTCGACACCTTTTGATCCATTAGCTTGTTCTTAATTGTTTATCTAGTCATTTATCTACCTGTTGCATGGATCTAATCGATCTTTAAGTTTGTTTTAAACTCATCAGTTCTAAATTACGTGAGGCGAGGTGTGGTGGCAAGGTCAAGCCTCAAGCTTAACAAGCCATTGCGTTTTTTGTAATAGCAAAGCCGCGCCTGACTCCATGGCATGACTTGGCACGCTCCATGGCATGCCTTTTAGAACAATGGATAGGACCAGTAGTAGCACCTGCTCCGGTGATTCTGAAGTTCACTAGTGGTCGCCAGGGCTAGGCAAAGGCACCAGTTTTGACAATCAGAGCATTTCAGCTGACAATCGAGGAGGCTCGTTCAACTCCTGAGGTGATTACGAGTATGTATTTTCTCCTAATCTTTTTATTTATGTTGTTTATCATTCTTATATGCATGTGTTGTTGTTTAGGGTCATTCCTTGTGAACGGTATTCCTGTGTTGGTTTTGCTCGATTCGGGGGCTACATGATCTTTTGTATCTCTTATGCTTAGCAATAGATTTGATGATGTTAAGGGAGAGATGAATTATCCTTTAGAGGTGGAGATTGCCAACGACCGTCTGGTGTGATTGTCGAGGGTTCACCGGGGATGTAATTTGGAGTTATTCAGTGAATAGTATCTGATTTATTTGGTTCCTATTCCCTTGCGTTAGGGCAAGGTCATTAAGGGGTTGGATTGGTTGAATCCTAATGGTGTGATGATTGATTTTGGGCTTTAGTTGGTGTGTGTTATGTAACGCCCGTAGATCCGGGCTAGTCAATTTAGAGGCAATAGGGGTCAAAAAATAACTTTTCGACAAAAGATTATTTATAATAAATAATCTTAACCAATTTGTAGAATATGTCACAAGGTTTCTGTACATATAAAGAACGCCAAAATCCGAGTTATAACGAAGAAGTTATGATCCGTCGAAGTTTCGCGACGGAACCGGCACGGCACCGCGAAGCGTAAATAGTGAATTTACAATAGAGCGAGATTTATCCTTAGCAATATAAATGAAAGTCATAGAATATGTTAAACTAAGAGCGTCGATAAAAAGAACGCCCAAATCTGACTTCGTATGAGGAAGTTATGATTTTTCTAAGATTCGGCTTAGCAGTGCACGGCCCGAAACTCGAATATTAGTTCGAGCGGTTTTTCGCTTATGCAACCTAAATGAGAGTTGAAGATCTCATTAATAGGAACTCAGCGGTAAAAAGACAGACGAAAACGGAGTCCGTATGAAGGAGTTATGAATTCTTCGCGGTCATTTAACAGTCTAAACGCCTCCTACTGTTAAATTTGAGATCGGTCGAGAATTAGCCGACGGAGTCTAAACAAAAGTTGTAGATCTTGATTTTACCTACGCGTGGATATAAAGAACGTCGAAAACAGAGCTCGTATGCGAAAGTTATGATTTTTCTAAGTTTGAAGGCTGATACGCGATAGGGGGTGACGTGGCACCACCAGAATTGGACACGTGGCTCCACCAGAAGGCCACCACATGGACCAACTCGGCGAGTAGGTGCCCCCTACTCGGCGAGTAGACCAGTCAGCACCCCTATATATAGAGGTGTCGGGCATTCACTTCTTTTCACACCTCTCCAACATTCTTTCTCTCTCTAGTTTCTCTCTCTAGCCTCCCAAACCCTCCCTAAAGCCTAGGTAAACCCCCTAGCACCCGAAGGAAGCCCCAAGGCTCCCGGAGTCCCGAGAAAAAGGGTCTTTTGGCTTGGAAACACTGCTCCAGCGAAGCCCGGTTTTGCGAAAAACCCGCTGTAAGTGAGCTACGCCTACGCTAGTTTTAATATAGCTTCTAATTAATTATAGTAACATTATTAGGACCTTAAAATAATTGTTTGGGCTATTATTATGAGTTATATTGAGTGTTATTTAACGCTTATATAACAGCTATACTATTAATTAGTCGCGATTATCGTTAGACTAAACCCTAGTGATGTTGATACTAGGTTTTATCGAAGGAAATTGTGTTGAGAGTATCGAAGCGCTGTCCGAGTGTTGAGTAACCACCTATCAGGTGAGTGCATGGTCTCTTTCATCTTACACATATATATGAAGTATTTGTTATATAATTTACGTGTTGTGAGTTCATAGCCCCTTTCATCTTACACATAGATATGAAGTATTTTATATAAACTACGTGCTATGTGTGCATATTATCTGAATACTTGTTGTCTATACTGGATGAAAGTTTATTACATGTTTTAAAGGATTTAAACTGTATACGTATTTTATATATACGAATATGTTGGGTATGAGATGGGTAGATGAATGATGAGAGATAGAAGACGATGTGAGTATACATTGGCAGCTATAGACTTAGTGCCTATGGGACAAACACCGGTAGCTATGGACTTAGTACCTGTCGGACGTTGGTAGCTATGGATTTAGTACCTGTTAGGAGTTGGTAGCTATGGACTTAGTACCTATTAGTTAGACACCGGTAGCTATGGATTTAGTACTGTAGGAATTGGTAGCTATAGACTTAGTACCTGTTGAGCACTGGTAGCTATGGATTTAGTACCCGATGAGAAAGATATAGCAGCTATGGAATTAGTGCTTTACGAACGAACATTGGCAGCTATGGATTTAGTGTTAGTCCTATAACCCTGGAAGTAAGGGACTTCGGAATAAACGAATGAAGGATAGATGACTCTTAGGTTAAAACGTTAAAGAGTAAAGAAGATAATGGGGATGGGTAATTGGGTTGATTGTTTGATTAAACATAATAATTATATTATTGTGGGTTGAAAACCCTATGTACTCACCAGGTTTCCCAACCTGACCCACTCAGTTTATTTACATCACAGGTGGCGATATGAAGTGACATTACACTGAGAGATTTAAAGAGATGTAGATCACTAGTGTAAATAATTGTAAGTTCTGTTTATGCTTATGTTTCTGTATTAACGATGACATCCCAAATGTTTTAAGATGAATAAAAATACGTTTCTTCGAAAACGTTTTAATAACGTATTTATCGTGTTTTTCTGGGAACAAATTACGCAACCTTTTTATAAAATGAAGTACTCTGATTTTTATAAAGCATAAACAAAATCGGTCTTTTCTGGCCGTGATTTTCGGGATGTCACAGTTGGTATCAGAGCATTAGTTTAAGCGAACTAGGAATATGGATTTATTTCTAGACTTAAACTTAAAATGCTAAGCAATGATTGTGAGGAGTGTGTCTAATAAAATTTAGGTAATACGCCTAAATAGACACAAGCACTAGCTTATTTAGGGAAAATTCGTAACATGCTTTTATGTGCTAAATGATTTATGATATGCATTATATGATCGGATCTATGGTCTGTTGCCGACCGGATCTGGAAATTTTATGTGCTCAGGTTTCTAAACGTATAATTACGATATTAGAACTGGCATGTAACTTTTGGAGAAATAAGGAGGAATACGTGTCTAATTCTTCCTCTATCTATATTCTCATCTCGATACACCAAACACTTGCTTTGGAGAATAGAATGTCATGATAAGGACTCATAGAGAATTGAGTAAGTGGAGGAAATGAAAAGGCTTACGATAGTGAATGACACCTATAAAAAGATATCATAAGAGTGGTATCTTGCCTTTAGAATATGTCATGCAGTACGTTTAGAGGAGTAAAGTACGTCCGAAGTACACCTTCGATTGGCAGGATGATGGAATGATTGGTGTAATTCATGACGTTAACCCATCGTATGGTATTTCCACCGAGCTGAAGCAGAATTGATGATTGAAGATACGCATAGAAGAAGTCCTAGTAGAGTCTAGGGAAGATTTTGTGATTGTTTGGACACATTTTTATGTGTTAAAAAAAAATTGTTTTCTGATAATAACTTGGGAAAACTGCGAGACAATACTTGGGACGAGTATGAGTTGGTGTGAAAGGTAGTAGATGCATATACTACCGGAAGCACAGGACTCACGCTTGGATCAGGGAAAGTCACAAGGTTACCAAGAAACTAGTAATTGATTTCGATTTATTCAAGTGTGTTGTTACCATTGTTTCGGTAATGACTAAGATGATTGTTGATATTCCGACCCTAGTGGTCATATCGAATTGAGTCCGACTACGATAAGTATGTTACGTGGTTCAGAGAACCAAGTTTGATGTAGCGTCCGACTTAAACCAAACGATTGAAATCAAAGCGATCAATAGAAGTATCGCGCTCGTTGTTAAAAGAAGATGGTTGATAGAGATGCTACCTTTTTAGATGTGACTAGAACATGAAGGAAGGTATAGACTGTTCTGGAATTTGACTCTAAGAGACCTGAGTCTGAGCATTGCAATATACGATGATAGGTCATTAGAATATGACGCATCGTTCCATTCAATTCGTATCAACTGAGGATTGACGATTGTGACTTGAAGGTCATAATTTGTAGTCTAATGTGAGATAGAGGGCAGAGGTAGGATCGAGCACCGCCTGTAGTCAAGGAGTCTAAGAGTTAGATACACGTTCGACGAAACATCGAAGTTATGACTTAGGATGAATAGATAACAAATGGAGTCATCATGTGAGCCCTGTTTCGTTGATGATTCCGAGATGTAATCATCCTAAGGGGGAGATAATTGTAACTCCCGTAGATCCGGGCTAGTCAATTTAGAGGCAATAGGGGTCAAAAAATAACTTTTCGACAAAAGATTATTTATAATAAATAATCTTAACCAAGTTGTAGAATATGTCACAAGGTTTCCGTACATATAAAGAACGCTGAAATCCGAGTTATAACGAAGAAGTTATGGCCCGTCGAAGTTTCGCGACGGAACCGGCACGGCACCGGGAAGCGTAAATAGTGAATTTACGATAGAGCGAGATTTATCCTTAGCAATATAAATGAAAGTCGTAGAATATGTTAAACTAAGAGCGTCGATAAAAAGAACGCCCAAATCTGACTTCGTATGAGGAAGTTATGATTTTTCTAAGATTCGGCTTAGCAGTGCACGACCCGAAACTCGAATTTTAGTTCGAGCGGTTTTTGGCTTACGCAACCTAAATGAGAGTTGAAGATCTCATTAATAGGAACTCAACGGTAAAAAGACAGACGAAAACGGAGTCCGTATGAAGCAGTTATGAATTCTTCGCGGTCATTTAACAGTCTAAACGCCTCCTACTATTAAATTTGAGATCGGTCGAGAATTAGCCAACGGAGTCTAAACAAAAGTTGTAGATCTTGATTTTACCTACGCGTGGATATAAAGAACGTCGAAAACAGAGCTCGTATGCGAAAGTTATGATTTTTCTAAGTTTGAAGGCTGATACGCGATAGGGGGTGACGTGGCACCACCAGAATTGGACACGTGGCACCACCAGAAGGCCACCACATGGACCAACTCGGCGAGTAGGTCCCCCCTACTCGGCGAGTAGACCAGTCAGCACCCCTACAAATAGAGGTGTCGGGCATTCACTTCTTTTCACACCTCTCCAACATTCTTTCTCTCTCTAGTTTCTCTCTCTAGCCTCCCAAACCCTCCCTAAAGCCTAGGTAAACCGCCTAGCACCTGAAGGAAGCCCCGAGGCTCCCGGAGTCCCGAGAAAAAGGGTCTTTCGGCTTGGAAACGCTGCTCCAGCGAAGCCCGGTTTTGCGAAAAACCCGCTGTAAGTGAGCTACGCCTACGCTAGTTTTAATATAGCTTCTAATTAATTATAGTAACATTATTAGGACCTTAAAATAATTGTTTGGGCTATTATTATGAGTTATATTGAGTGTTATTTAACGCTTACATAATAGCTATACTATTAATTAGTCGCGATTATCGTTAGACTAAACCCTAGTGGTGTTGATACTAGGTTTTATCGAAGGAAATTGTGTTGAGAGTATCGAAGCGCTGTCCGAGTGTTGAGTAACCACCTATCAGGTGAGTGCATGGTCTCTTTCATCTTACACATATATATGAAGTATTTTTTATATAATTTACGTGTTGTGAGTGCATAGCCCCTTTCATCTTACACATAGATATGAAGTATTTTATATAAACTACGTGCTATGTGTGCATATTATCTTAATACTTGTTGTCTATACTGGATGAAAGTTTATTACATGTTTTAAAGGATTTAAACTGTATACGTATTTTATATATACGAATATGTTGGGTATGAGATGGGTAGATGAATGATGAGAGATAGAAGACGATGTGAGTATACATTGGCAGCTATAGACTTAGTGCCTATGGGACAAACACCGGTAGCTATGGACTTAGTACCTGTCGGACGTTGGTAGCTATGGATTTAGTACCTGTTAGGAGTTGGTAGCTATGGACTTAGTACCTATTAGTTAGACACCGGTAGCTATGGATTTAGTACCTGTAGGAATTGGTAGCTATAGACTTAGTACCTGTTGAGCACTGGTAGCTATGGATTTAGTACCCGATGAGTAAGACATAGCAGCTATGGAATTAGTGCTTTACGAACGAACATTGGCAGCTATGGATTTAGTGTCAGTCCTATAACCCTGGAAGTAAGGGACTTCGGAATAAACGAATGAAGGATAGATGACTCTTAGGTTAAAACCTTAAAGAGTAAAGAAGATAATGGGGATGGGTAATTGGGTTCATTGTTTGATTAAACATAATAATTATATTATTGTGGGTTGATAACCCTATGTACTCACCAGGTTTCCCAACGTGACCCACTCAGTTTATTTACATCACAGGTGGCGATATGAAGTTACATTACACTGAGAGATTTAAAGAGATGTAGATCACTAGTGTAAATAATTGTAAGTTCTATTTATGCTTATGTTTCTGTATTAACGATGACATCCCAAACGTTTTAAGATGAATAAAAATACGTTACTTCGAAAACGTTTTAATAACGTATTTATCGTGTTTTTCTGGGAACAAATTCCGCAACCTTTTTATAAAATGAAGTACTCTGTTTTTATAAAGCATAAACAAAATCGGTCTTTTCTGGCCGTGATTTTGGGGATGTCACATGTTAGGACTCCAAATGGAGGAGAGTTGGTGATCCATGGTGAGGGTGCTCAGTGTGGGCTGACTCTATGTTCAATAGTGAGGGCCAAACGTTATCTTCAGTAGGGATTTTCAGGTTTGTAGCTTGAGTGATGGATACTCGAGAGAAGGATAAGGTGACTGTAGATAATGTGGCAATTGTTCGGGTATACCCAAACCTTTCCACGGAAGATTTTCCTAGAGTTCTTCCAGAGAGACAGTATGAGTTTTAGATTGACTTGGTTCGAGGTGCGACTCTGATAGCCAAGGCACCTTATCGGTTAGCGCCACAAGAGATCCAGGAGTTTTCCACCCATGTGTAGGAGATGTTGCACAAGGGGTTCGTTCGGTTGAGTAGTTTACCATAAGGAGTGCCAAAATGGTTTTTGAAGAAGAAGGATGGGTGGCACCATATGCGTATTGACTACCGGGAGCTGAATAAGCTAATGGTGAAGACCCGTTATCCACTCTTGAGGATCGATGATTTGTTTGACCAGCTTAAGCGCATATATTGGTTCTCCAATATTGATTTGCATTTAGGTTATCATCAGATGAGGGCCAGAGAGGAGGATATGTAGAAGTCATCCTTCCGAACTCGTTATGGTCGTTACGATTTTGTGGTGAAGCCCTTTGGGCTCACGAATGATCCTGCAACGTTCATTGATCCCATGAGTCGCGTATGTAGGCCTATAATGGATCGATTTATGACTATGCTTATTGATGACATCCTAGTCTATTACAATACTCAGGATCAGCATGAGAAACATCTGAGAGAGGTGTTAGAGACCTTGAGTATGGAGAACTTGTATACAAAGTTCTCCAAGTGTGATTTTTGGTTGAGCGCGGTGCAGTTTCTTGGACACCTTGTCAATCAGAACGACATCCTGTTCAATCCGACTGTAACATCCTGAAATCATGTATATCTCCTTGGCCCTTCTTCTTTCCTTAAGTTCTCAGTTTTGACCCTTATGTAGTTTGTGTGATAATCTAGTATGTTGGATGTAATAGGGAGTACGCCACGCGTACTTGTGAGCGTATTCATGATGCGGAGGTTGCCTAGTACGCGGGGCGTACCAAGGTGTACGTGGGGCGTACCAGGACCAGAATGAAAACCTAATTCAAAATGAGCCCCCTATTTAAAGAACATTATGGCCTTATTGTTGGCCACCATTTCCAGAGACTTTTCCATCCAAAACCCTAATCATCGTTCTTGTAGCTAGAGAGTGCCCATGAGAGCTTGTTGGTGTGTTCTTGAGCCTTAAGAGTGGAGAAGAATCTTTGGAGAAGAAGGATTAAGAGCCCAAGCACTCGGATCCGAGCTTAGCAGTGTGAGAAGCTTCATTTGGAGGTATAAAGCTTCAAACTTTTTTCCTTTTTTGTTGTGTGTTATTATATAGGATGTTTTAGGGTTTTTGACCCAAAAGTTGATGGCTTTGTGAGTTGATGAGCTCTAAGAACGTAGATGTGTCCCTTTCTAGTGTACTTCGTGGTATAAAGTCATAAAAATCCAATCTTGCTCAATAAGAACTAACCATGCATGGGACATGAGCTTAAGGAAGAAAATGGATGAAGGTTTTGAGTGTTTAAAGCCAAACCAACCATGTAAAGGCGTAAAGTCTTCAACTTTATGGATTAGGAGGCTGTAGGGGGTCCAGATCTATATTTTGAGCGGAGGTCTTAACTGATTAAGACCATAAGTGAGAAAATAGTGAATCTAGGACGTACGCTAAGCGTAAATCCCAGTACACGGAGGGTAGGGTTCGATCAGCCCGATATCAGCAAAGTGGACGAGTACGCCCAGCGTACTCGCGGGCGTTGACTTTGTTGACTTTTAGGGTTCGGTCAACAAATGAAATTTTAGACTCACGAAGGGGTAAAATGGTCTTCTACCCTTCTGAGAGAGAGCATAAAGGGGGGGGGGGGGGTCTAGCTTAGTGAGTGCTATTATTAAACAAGAATTTATATTTATGTGTACTAGATAGAGGCTAGACCTGAGATTTGAGTTTGAGATTATTCCGAGATAGTTTGAGGTGAGTCTTCTCACTATACGTTACCTAGAGTGGTCTTTATATGTGACCGGAAGGTCTTATGTATTGATATGAGTTATGTGACTTTATGTAATATGTATATGTCATATGTTTGGGACTGGAAGGTCAACAAAATTAACGCCGGAAGGCAATCAGAGTTATGGACGGAAGGCAATCGATGTATGGCCGAAAGGCAGTTAGAGTTTGGGCGATAAGGCAAATCATGGTAGTGCTGGAACGTCCCACCGAGACACATTGATCAGAAAGTCTTATAGAGTTATAGCCTCGACTGGATAATTTATATGCATGTGGTAGTTTGGGGATGGTGATACGTTTTTCAGGTACTTTTGAGGATCGCGGGAAGGCACCGACGTGACTGTACACACACTTTGGACATGGGGCTGTGATTGTGGATCCTGGATTTGATATAAATTTTTGAAAACTTTGTTGACTATTATGGTGTTTTATATAAAATGACATGAGTTTTATGAAATTAAAAACGAAAAATTTATTTGAAAAATTATGTATTTGAAAAATCATGTCGTTACACTGGCCATGGTTGAGGCAATGATGTGGTGGGATGTTCTGATCTCTCCATCAAAGATTCATATTTTCCTAGGGTTGGTATGTTATTATTGGAGATTCATTTAGGATTTCTCCAAGATAGCAGTTCCTTGGACCCGGTTGACGAGGAAAACAGACACCTTTCATTTGGGGCCTGAGCAGCAGGAAAATTTTGAGACTTTGAGGCAAAGATTGTATGAGGCACCGATTCTTACCCTACTTTAGGGTTTTGAGGATTTTATGGTTTACTGTGATGTGTCGATCATTGGATTTGGTGCAGTATTGATGCAACATGGTCACGTGAACACTTGCACTTCGAGGCAGCTAAATCCTCATTAGGAGAACTACAATACAAATAATTTGGAGTTGGGAGCTATGGTTTTCGCCCTCAATAATTGGCACCGTTACATGTATGGGGTCCGTTGTACTATTTACAAATATCAAAAGAGTATTAGATATCTGATGGATTAGCCAAATCTGAATATGAGATCCTATATCACTCGAGGAAGGCCAATGTGGTGGCCGATACTCTCAGCCGCAAGACGCGTACTGCCCCGATCTAGGACGTGTATTTGAGGATGAATTTGAATACCTCACTCTTAGAGCAGATTCGAGAGGCTTAGGTTGAGGCTATGAGGGAGGAACACAAAAAGAGGGAGCGCATAGTGGTCAGGTGGCTTCCTTTGATTATAATAGCAGGGGATTGTTGACCCTTCATCGGAGGGTCTGGGTTACATACTGTGGGGGTGTTTGGTACATCTTAATGGAAGAAGCTCACAAATAAAGGTTTTATATTCATCCGCATGCAATAAAGATGTATAGAGATCTCCGATCTAACTATTGGTTGCCCTATATGAAGCGGGATGTGTCCTAGTATGTGGAGAGGTGCTTGACTTGCAGGAAAGTCAAGGTCGAGCACCAGCAACCACGTGGAAAAATAAATTCATTAAGTATTACCATTTGGAAATGGGAAGAGATCACAATGGAATTCATTATGAAGTTACCACGGATAGTGCGCAAAGTAGATTCGATATGGGTCATCGTAGATCGATTGACCAAGAGTACACATTTTATCCCGATTCAGGAGAGTATCACTGCAGATAAACTCGAAGACATCTACATTCAGGAGGTTGTGGCACGGCTTGGGGTGGTGGTTTCAGTTGTTTCAGATAGGGATGTTCATTTTACTTTCAGGTTCTGGTAGAGATTTCATGAGTTGGGTACTCATCTGCTTTTCAGCACAATTTTCCACCTGCAGACTGATGGTTATTGTGAGTGGACTATTTAGACATTGGAGGACTTTCTTCAGGTATGTGTATTGGGTTTAGGCAAGATTTGGGATAAACACCTTCCTTTGGTAGAGTTTTCATATAACAATAATTATCACGTCAATATTTATCGACCACCCTTCAAGATGCTCTATGAGAGGAAGTGTAGGAACCCGATATGTTGGGGTGAGGTTGGCAAGCGGGTGATGGGGAGTACGGAAGTGGTAATCAAGACAATGGAACCGATTCAATAGGTCCATAGGAGACTTCAATACGCACAGGGTCAAAAGAAGAGCTATGTTCAATAGATATCTAGGGAATCCTGGCAAGGGCGCAAGTCTCACTGGACTGTGGTAAAGAACATTCTAAAGTACTTGTGGGGGACTAAGCATTGGATCCTTACCCTCAGTGGGAGTGATTATTTAAGAGTGGTGGAGTATAGTGACACCATCTTTAAGACCGACATAGATAATTTCCGCTCTCAGCCAGGCTAGGTCTTTACTCCAAATGGAGGAGCAATAAGCTGGAAAAGTTCCAACAAGGAGAATGTAGCTAATTCAACTTGCGAATTATAGTACATAGCAGCAAGCAAGCCGACGAAGGAGGAAATTGTGGGGTTATGAGCATTCTAACACTCCTAAGTGTACATGCAACCCTAAATACCTTGGATCTATGTTTTCTCTATTATACATGCAAATATGAACATCCAAGGTATTATCCTAATCTAGCATACAAAACTATCAATATAACAAGATAGAATACATACCTCTTTGATGTAGAATGTCTTCATGAAGCTTGAGTGCCTAGTGCCCCAAGTGTGACACCTCAAATGGTTCACACAACACCAAATACACTTGGAATAACTTGAGAGAATTCTACACTTCATGAAAATCGGCTAGCCCTTTCTAGAATCATACTAGTGGCCGATTTTCCTCAAGAATAAGATGCTTATATAGTTATACAATTAGGGTAAACTCTAATTTTCATGACTTTCCATTTCCTTGGATCCATGGGTTCAAATATACCATGGAGCATCCATGGAGCATCATATGGGTTTTGGCCCAACTAGATAATCCATGGAGCATTAGCCCACTATACAAGTATGGATGATTTACACAATCAACCCATATATTTAATTAGTCTTCTTTTGATTACTTAATTAATCCTAGATTAATTCTTGATCAATACTAATTAAATAATCTTATTATTCTTATTATTAATATACTAGAACTTATAATATATTAATAACCATAAGTGTCTTATTTCTCTCATTATAGTCTATCCAAGAGCATGATGCCATGCAACCCAAATGGACCATGCCGGGTCAGGTCAAGTCTTACCAATTATAGTTATGGACTTAGACATTAATCCAACAGTCTCCCACTTGGGTAAGTCTACAACTATTATTGCGTATGACTTCAGGAACCAACTGGCAATCGTAGCTCTCAAAAGCTTCTGTCGAACTCTGACCTTGTCGATAAACGCTGACCATTGTCAATGACTTGTCCATTAGATAAGGGATCATATATTCCTCCATTCTAGATATCATATGGACTGAGACATGGATTATAATCATTCTCTCTGTCCATTTGTTGTTTCCCGATTTCCGATTTATGACGACTGACTAATTGAACAAATCAAATTAGTCCTGGCCCGGCCGAGCACTTCCATTTGTCATCATCAAATCATCGAGGGGCCCACAGATATCGCTTTTATCCCGAAGATAAATGGAATGGATAAACTTTGACTCATATGGATTGTTCTACTACTTGTTGAATCATACACAAAGGCACGTTTTATATCACCGAGTTACCAAATGCGGTTTCGTGCAATTAATGTACAACCAACTCATAGTAACAACTCATATCTCTAGGTTTGAAGAATATAAGATATTATCATCTCATGATCACTCATGATAAAATCCATGAAGTGATTCCAATGAGCACGGGTTGAATCCAATACTCAGAACTTATGAGCACTCATGAGTGTTGTAGCCCTTTGTCCAACACCTTAGACCTCTACAAGCCAACCCATGATAGTCTTAATTCATATCTACTTCCAACATATGACCGACTGTGGATGGTTTGAATAACTTAGTTATTCCGGAAGAATAACCTAGTTTATTCGGGAAGTCAAAACATGCAAAGTGAAACACAATAATAATTGAATCCAATATGGTATCAAAACCTATGAACATAAATAAAACACCTTTTATTTATCACCATATGAATACACATTATTCATTGTATATTGTTTCATCTATCAACTTTATTTTTGAATTTAAAACAATAGTTGTCCCATGCTCCAAGCATGTACACTATGTTTTCTAAACACTAGTCATGCCATACACCAAGTATGCATACTATGTTTGTCTATGATCTTTACTTTGTGAACTAGATCAATTGAACATAACTTCAATGATTCTCTTTTCACACTCTCAAATCCTTACTGCAAATGCAAGAATTCCAAGTTCATGCCATTTACTGAAATCTATTAGATTCTAAACTTATATGCATTGATCCTCTTGTAATGATTATGCACAAATTCAAAAAGACTTGACAACAATCATTACAGAGTATTCCAAAGGAGATCAGCTCCTTTGAAACATCCTTCTTGCATTAAGTTTCCTAATCTTAAACAGATTGAAAAATTCTAACTTTGAAACATTTCCATATTCATTTTGACTATCACTTCTGAATAAGAGTTGCCTCTTTACAGATTATGTCAATATGATCCTTCCAGAATTATCACTATACTTCCAACTGTCCTTGAGCAACCAATATTTGGTAAACTTTAGATTGTCCTCGACAATTGTTTAACCCTTTTAGTCATATCCAGTTCTAAACCTTCTCCCTTCTTAATGCCCTAGGCATTTGGAAATTTTTTGAAAGGATGAATATAGCACATGTAATCGATCCTATATCCGTAGCATATGGGACCCGATTCATGATTTCTCACATAAAGACTAAACCAGTCTTTTGCTATAACATTTCCATTTCTATTTGCCAAGTTCTCATAATTCAGATTATGAAAAGGGATGCCGTAATCATAATCGAATTTTTTAGAATGCAAATAATGGACCCATATACAGAATTTCCTTATGTTGAGTCATTCCAACATGAAATTCATATATATCCTTGACTAAATGATTAAAACCTCACGATCTAAGCTTATAGATTTGAGATGAAGTATAATTTCCTCTCCCTTAATTATAGCAAAACAACTTTTCCCAATTGAAACCTTTTGTTTTCTATAATTAACATTGCTAACTTGCAATACTTATCATAATTATCATGCTCCCACTAACATGATGATTATTAGCATAACACTTATGCTCCCACTAGCTTTGACATGTATTCAGAAAGCTCAACTTCTAGAAATCAATACTTTATTGACTTTCTTACCAAAGTTAAGATTTCTGATACTGGATTGTTTTGATAGAACTTTATCAAAATCATACACCTTCCCTTAGATAGCACACTTGTGTGTCTAAACAATTATGAAGAGGGATGCCGTAATCATAATGGTTAGACCTTTTTGCCACTTCTCACAAGTCCAGGTTAGTGTGCCGGTAAACCACACACGCTCCACTAACGACTTTGAGAATGCAAATATCACAATTGCTATCTAACTAAAATCTACTTAGTGAAAGTGTTTCCTCACCATCATTTTGATGAATCGGAGAGAAACCTTATGACACTTAGATTTATATGGTATATGTGTTCTTATCCATGTGAATTTGTCAAAACCATAATCACAAGACAAAGATAATGACAAATCCAAAACCATATGGATTGAACTCAATCTTAATTTCTTGCCACCTGGCAGCTCAAGGGCCTGCCATTGCTTCCAAGTTGAGTTGCAACACACTGAGAACTCTAAGAACTCATATGCAAAGCCAACTTCAACTGGAATGGGCACAGAATATGTCAACACGATAGGTTATAAACCTCAAGTTGTGTGCTAGTGAGGAACTTCAGGTTTCATTCTTGATTAGCTCTTCATACTTTCAAGACCTTTAAGACTCCCACTGTCCTCTTGACCTATAAGACTCCCTTGTCAAACATCCAAGAGATAGTGTGGATTCTAACCAAGACAAACACTTCATATAGTTGGCCTAAGTTGGTCTTTGTTTTATCCAAAACATCACAACTTACCAACTTCAAATGAACAAGAGTAGGACACTTTTACTCTTACATTTGACACGTGTTTTAAACCTTCTTAAAGACATGTCACTCAAATTACAATCTTGGAGTATGACTCTAAGACTTGTATTCGAACGAAGTATGACTCATCTTCTTGATTTAACCATTTCAACAATTCAAGATCCCTTCTTCTTAGTCATAAGAATGCACTAAGACTTCCTTAGAGAACTAATTTTGATATGGTTTGTTAATCATTGAGATGATCACAAAGCTGATACTAAAGTACTCTCCCATCTTTTCAGATTTGAGAAACTTTTATCCTTCTGCCTAATTTGATTCTTCTTATCCGCTCTGCCATGCATTGGAACCTTTTCCAATGTCTCAGAGTTACACTTAAGCTTGTAAGTATAATCATATTTACTGAGCTTTAGTAAACTATGACGAATAACCTTATATCTTTTGTGCTGGACTTAATCAGTGCACATGACTATGTACTCGATCCCTTAGTCCATTACTTGACTCACACATCCATGTGAACAAGTAATTAGTCTTAATTTTTCCAATACTTGAAAGTTCTCATTCATCATGCTATACAACATGCATGATTCCAAGTCCCGGTCCAATTGAGACTTTGGATGATGAGAATCTTTCCTTATTTGGTAAATTTATACATTACCACAAATGAAGGAATCAATTTCATATTTCCACTCTTGCTATTAATGGAATCATATAAACAACAATTTTTCCTCAAATGCCATTGTAAGGATATTTTAAAATAAATAAAATCAAAAATTTTCTTTTATTTTAAAACTACGCGGAAAAACTTATCCTTACAATCCATATGAAAACTTGTTGTTATTTATGTTGGATTAATGTCTAAGTCCATAACTATAATTGGTAAGACTTGACCCGACCCGGCATGGTCCATTTGGGTTGCATACCATCATGCACTTGGATAGACTATAATGAGAGAAATAAGACACTTATGGTTATTAATATATTATAAGTTATAGTATATTAATAATAAGAATAATAATATTATTTAATTAGTATTGATCAAGAATTAATCTAGGATTAATTAAGTGATCAAAAGAAGACTAATTAAATATATGGGTTGATTGTGTAAATCATCCATACTTATATAGTGGGCTAATGCTCCATGGATAATCAAGTTGGGCTAAAACCTATAGGATGGTCCATGGGTGCTCCATGGTGTATTTGAACCCATGGATCCAAGGAAATGGAAAGCCATGACAATTAAGGATTTACCCTAATTGTAACACTATATAATGATATTATTCTTGACAAAAAATCGGCCACTAGAGAGTGTAACAAAGGGCTAGCCGATTTCATGAAGTGTAGGACTTTCTCAAGTTATTCTAAGAGTTTTGATGATTGTGATTCCATTTGAGGCTTCCACACTATTGGGGCTAGGCACTCAAGCTTCATGAAGACTTTCTACATCAAAGAGGTATGTATTCTATCTTGTTATATTCATGTTTTGTATGATAGATTAGAATAATACCTTGGATATTCTTATTTGCATGTATAATAGAGAAAACATAGATCCAAGGTATTTAGGGTTGCATGTACACTTAGGAGTGTTAGAATGCTCAAAACCCAATAGTGGTATCAGAGCCTAGGCTTGTTTTCTTGTTATACTTGCAAATGGAGCTGAAAAATCGAGTTTTGATGCTGTCAGCCCAGCAGACTCGCCGAGTCCATGAAGGGACTCGACGAGTCCAAGGCAAAATGCATCCAACTCGCCGAGTTTTGTTTATGCACTCGACGAGTTGGACCCCAGACAGCATATTTTCGAGGTTTTTGGCTGGAAATGGACTAGGAACATTACTCTAAGTTGTTTTTGAACTTATAAACTTGTTTTTAATGTGGTAATGTTCATGCTAATCCATTTTTAAAGATAATTGTCAATAGATTCATGTTTTGTATTAGTTTAAGGTTTAGACTAATTACATGAAGAAGTTTGACATGAATTATCTTGTTCTTATGAGTTGCTTAGATTAATAGAAAAGTTAATTGAAATAGTTGTTTTCAATCCATTTTAATCTAAGAGTTGAGTATAAAATGTGTTTGTGTAACTTGTCCTCAAGTTACATGAAGAGTCACATTAAAGACTCATAAAACTCATAAAAGTTGGTAATGGTTACAAAATGAAGAGTCTTGTGTCATTGAATATTTTTTTTTATGACTCCATAACTTGTCCTCAAGTTATGGAAATTCAAGAATCACTTCATTAATAAATAAATAAATAAAGTGTAACCTTAATTAATTCCATGAGTTATAAAAATAAAGAAAAGTTAATTCTTTTATTAGTTTAAAGTCTTCCATAAGTTATGGAACTTGAAGAGTTTTTTTGGATTAAAACTACTTTAAACACATAAGTTATGGAATTAATTAGTTTTGAATAGTTTCAAAACTTGCCCTCAAGTTTTGGAATTTGTAAAGTTTTCTCTTATGAATACTTTAATTCCAAATTAGCCCTTAGAATTTTAAAAGAGTTAAAATTCAACACTTATACTATTTATAACATTAATGGTTAATTATTATATATATGTATAAGAACAAGTCGTTTTACCGTTAGTAGGCCTCATTCACGAAGCCGGTCTATAAGGTGGGTATAAGGTTGTTGCCTATAAAATGGTGACTTAATGGGTGTCCACTCTCACCCACCGCTTGCTTGACTGGTGGAGGGTCGTTAGCCGAACAGGTAGGACAATGACTTTAAATTCTCCCTTCATTAAAAGTATTAATGATAAATACTAAAGTAACTAAAATCTTAATAATTCCCAATCTTAGTTACTTTAGGAAAAATGTGAATTTGGTGCTAGCCCATGGAATTCACACTTTTTACCTTACCAAGTCGTTGGTGGAGCGTGTGTGGTTAACCGGCACACTAACTTGGACTAGTAAGGACCACGAAGGGTGACTTAATGTTTGTCATAGATCAATGGAGCGTGTGTGGTTAACCGGCACATTGATTAGGTGATAATATTAAGGGTACCAAGTGAATTGGTATGGTTATTCACACCTTGTTTTGTGATCCTCG
Organism: Lactuca saligna; assembly: GCF_052625555.1. Taxonomy (NCBI): domain Eukaryota; kingdom Viridiplantae; phylum Streptophyta; class Magnoliopsida; order Asterales; family Asteraceae; genus Lactuca; species Lactuca saligna. Next base: position 331,366,059 of record NC_136420.1, read on the forward strand.
GCATCCCAGTCACAAAATTTGAGAGGGCACACTCGAGATTGAAACATGCCATTGAAAAGTTCAATGAATCTCAAAAGATCTAGGAATTTCAAATCCAATTAAAACCTAATAAATCATTTCGTTTATCTTGGTGGAAATTGGTGAATCGTCATTCACCTACCTTCAAATATTTTATAGCTTGGATTACGGCATCCCTCTTCCAAATTATAAAATATTGTGTTGGGTCCTAGCCTTAATATTTCATATTGGGTGTCATATTAAGGACTTTAAATCAACTATCTTGAATATCTCCCAAAACATGTCTGGTTTAGACATTTATGATCTTCCCAAATCTCTTGAAGATGATGTTCCTCAACATCATGCTTCACTTCCTTTATCTCCTCCAATTATTCTCCCTCACCCACAAGTTCTTGAAAAGTTTAAAGTCACTCAAGCCCTATTGGCAAGTTAAGGTCTTGGTGTGGTCACATCTTGGAGATGTAGTCACATATTGACAAGACGGGAGAGTTGGGTGTCAAAGTCTCGTGAAAGTTGGATGTTCAATCACTTTCTTAGTAACATAGCGGGTCACTTTGGGACTACTATGAGACAGACTATGACACGAGCCTTAATGATCTTATCTATTTGCTTTGTGCTGTGGAATCAGCAATGATTTGGAACACTAGTAAAGCAAATTTTGTTAGAAGATCAACTTCCCAAACCTTAAATGGACATTGGCAATGGTAGCATTGGATATCTATAAAAGCATTTCTCTTCCCAATGGAAAGGGATCGGCCATAGTCAACTCGGTTGACCAAATGGTAAAGAGAAAGGCTAAGTCTGAGATAGTCTCATGTGCCATTATCAAAGGGTCTACATATGTTTATATTTCCAAAGAAAGGGGCATTGGTTGCGAAGCTGCCCTATTTACCTGAAAGGTCATAAGGTTGATCAAGTCAAGAGGTTTGACTCTACTTCGGGTAAAATAAACTATATAACTCTATTAAGTTCCTATTTGGAGATTCTTATTACATAATGTGAATGGGTTACATGTTGATGTTTTTTTTTTAAGAATCAAAGAAAAGATAGGAAGCTTAAAGTAAGTATATGTTGATTCTGATTGCGAAGATGGGTTTCGATCGCATGGTTCGGTAATCAGAATTTTGAGCTGTTGCTTAAGAGTTATAATATATTGCCTGTGAATAGATAACAACAAGGTTTTCATGTGGATTGTAAGGATAAGTTTTTCCGCAAAGTTTTAAAATAAAAGGAAAAAAAGGTTTTAATTTTATTTATTTTAAAAATATCCTTACAATGGCATCTGTGGAAAATTGTTGCTTATATGTTTCCAGTAATAGTAATATTGGAAAGTGGATTTGATTCTTGCATTTGTGGTAGTGTCTGAATTTACCAAATGAAGAAAGTTTTTCATCACCCAAGTTTCAATTGGACAGAAACTTGGAATCATACAAGTTGTATTGTATGATGAATGAGAATTTTCATCTTTGAAAAATTAAGACTAATTCTTTGATCACATGTATATGTGAGTCAATTGAAGGACTAAGGAATTAGGTACCCTGGATGTGCGCTGGTCAAGGTCCACCACAAAGATTGATTTGTCATGAGTTACTAAAGATTAGTAAATATGATTATACTTATAAGGTTAAGTATAATTCTGTAACATTGAAAAGGTTCCAATGTATGACAAAACAAATGAGAAGAATGAAATTAGGCAGAAGGATAAAAGTTTCTCAAATCTGAAAAGATGGGAGAGTACTTTAGTATCAGTTTTATGATCATCTTAATGATTTACAAACCATATTACAAATTCATACTCTAAGGACGTCTTAGTGCATTGTTATGGCTAAGAAGAGAGGTCATGAATTGTTGGATTGGTTAAGATCAAGGAGATGAGTCATACTTCATTCCAAAACAATTCTTAGAGTCACACTCCAAGATTGTAACATTGAGTGACATAAAGTAAGGTATAAAACACTTATCAAATGTAAGAGTAAAATGTTTTCTACTCTTGTACATTTGAGATTGGTAAGATGTGATGTCTTGGATGAGACAAAGACCAACTAAGACCGATTGTGTGAAGTGTTAGTCTTCATAAGAATCCGCACTATCCCTTGAATATTTGTTTTGTCAAGGAATGGTTCTTGACTAGGAAAAACTTATATGTCAAGGGGACAGTGGGAGCCTTGAAGATCCTGAAAGAGTTTTAAGATTTAATCAAGAGTGAAACCTGTAATTTATCACTAGCACACGACTTAAGGTTTGCAACCTATCGTGTTGACATAATTCTTATTTCTGTACCTACTTCAAATAAGTTGAATTTGCATGTGAGTTATCAGAGTTCAACTTGGAAGCATTGGTGGGCCTTGTGTTACCAAGGTGATAAGAAACTAAGATTGAATAAGTTTAATCCATGTAAGGCTGAATTTGTCACTAACCTTATCTTGTGATTATGGTTTTGACAAATTCGCATGGATAGGAACTCATACACTATAAAATCTAAGTGTCATAAGGTTTCTCTCCAATTCATGAAAATGATGGTGAGGAAACGCTTTCACTAAATAGATTTTAAGTAGATATCAATTGTGTCATTTGCATTTTCAAAAGTCATTAGTGGAGCGCGTGTGGTTAACCGACACACTAACATGGACTTGTGAGAAATGGCAAATGCCTAAGCAATTGAGACTATGATTACGGCATCCCTTTTCATAGTTCTGAAAATTGTTTAGACACACATGTGATTTATCTAAGAAAGGATGTATGAATCTAAATTTCAGAAGTCCAGTAGATTTCTGAAAATATGTCAGGGCTAGTGGGAGCATAAGTGTTATGCTGATAATCATCATGTTAGTGGGAGCATGATTATTATGATTAGTATTGCAAGCTAGCAATGTTAATTATAGAAAACAAAGTTTCAATCCGTGAAGTTGCAGGGGTTGAAAAGTTGTTTTGCTATAATTAAGGGAGAGGAAATTATACTTCATTTCAACTCTAAAGCTTAGATTGAGATTTTAATCATCTTTAGTCAAGAATATATATAAGAATTTTATGTCTGAATGGTTCGACTTAAGAAAATTCTATATATATTGTGTTTTCAAAATTCGATTATGATTACGGCATCCCTCTTCATAGTTAAATTTTGAAAACATGGCAAATAAAAAATATTGTAGCAAAAGACTGGTATAGTATCATGTCTTTATGTGAGACATCATGAATCGTGTCCCATATGCTTCGGATATAGGATCGATTTCACGTGCTATAATATTCATCCTTTCTAAATTTTCCAAATGCTTAAGGCATTTAGAAGGGAAAAGTCTAGAACTGGATATGACTAAAGTGATTAAGCAATTGTCGAGGACAATCTGAGGTTCGCCAAAGATTGGTTGCTCAGGGACATTTGGAAGTCTAGTGTTAATTTTGGTAGGACCATATTGACATTTTCTGAAAAGTGGTAACTCTTGTTCGGAAGTGATAGTCAAATGGGACTATGGAAATGTCTCCATAGGTGGAAGTTATTAAATCTATGTAAGATTAGGAAACTTAATGCAAGAAGGATGTTCCCAAGGAGCTGATCTTCTTTGGAATACTCTGTAATGACTAGTGACAAGGTTTTGGTGACTTTGTGAATAATCATTACAAGAGGAACATTGCATAAAAGTTTAAATTCTAACAGTTTTTTTGGTAAATGATAGGAATCGGGGATTCTCACATTTACAATAAGGATTTGGGATTGTGAAATGAGTATCAATGGAATCATGTTCAATTGATCTACATCACAATGTAAGGATCATAGACAAACATAGTATGGCATAACTATTGTTTAGAAAAACAAAGTGTACATGCTAGGAGCATGGGACAACTGTTGTTTTTATTCAAGTCTTAAGTTGATATTTGAAACATTGAATAATGTGTAATCAATATGGTGATAAATAAAAGGTGGTTTTATTTATATTCAAAAGGGTTCTGAGACCATATTAGATTCAATTATTATTGTGTTTCACTTTGCATGTTTTGACTTCCAAAATAGCTAGGTTATTCTTTCTGAATGACTAAGTTATTTAAACACTCCACAGTCGTTCATATGTTGGAATTAGGTATGAATCAAGACTGTCATGAATCGGGTTTGTAGATGGCTAAATGGGTTTAGTCATGGCAATGGTTGCTACAACATTCATGAGTGCTCATAAGTTATGAGTATTGGAATAAACCCACACTCACTTGTATCACTTCATGGAATTTATCTCGAGTGATCGTGAGACGGTAATATCATATAAATCTTCAAACCTAGAGATATGAGTTGTTACCTATGAGTTGGTTGTGCATTGATTGCACGTAAACGCATCAGTAACTTGATGTTATAAAACGTGCCTTTGTGTACAATTCAACAAGTAGTAGAACAAGCATATGAGTCGAAGTTTATCTGTTCCTTCTAGAAATAGAAGCGATATCTGGGCCCCTCGATGATTTTGTTGTGACCTATGTACCGACCGGTCAGAACTGAATTGATGTGTTCAATTAAGTTCTTTGTCAAACAAATCGAAAATCGGGAAACAAACTGCTGGATAATAAGTACGACGTTGTTCCATGTATTTGTCCGGCTGATATCATGAGAACAGAGGATTATATGATCCCTTATCTAATGGACAAGTCATTGACAAGGTCAGAGTTCATCTACAAGGTCAGAGTTCGACAGAAGCTTTTGAGAGCTACGATTGTCGGTTGGTTCCTGAAGTCATACGCAATAATAGTTTTAGACTTATCCAAGTGGGAGACTGTTGGATTAATGTCTAAGTCCATAACTATAATTGGTAAGACTTGACCCGACCCGGCATGGTCCATTTGGGTTGTATACCATCATGCACTTGGATAGACTATAATGAGAGAAATAAGACACTTATGGTTATTAATATATTATAAGTTATAGTATACTAATAATAAGAATAATAAGATTATTTAATTAGTATTGATCAAGAATTAATCTAGGATTAATTAAGTGATCAAAAGAAGACTAATTAAATATATGGGTTGATTGTGTAAATCATCCATACTTATATAGTGGGCTAATGCTCCATGGATAATCAAGTTGGGCTAAAACCTATAGGATGGTCCATGGGTGCTCCATGGTGTATTTGAACCCATGGATCCAAGGAAATGGAAAGCCATGACAATTAAGGATTTACCCTAATTGTAACACTATATAATGATATTATTCTTGACAAAAAATCGGCCACTAGAGAGTGTAACAAAGGGCTAGCCGATTTCATGAAGTGTAGGACTTTCTCAAGTTATTCTAAGAGTTTTGATGATTGTGATTCCATTTGAGGCTTCCACACTATTGGGGCTAGGCACTCAAGCTTCATGAAGACTTTCTACATCAAAGAGGTATGTATTCTATCTTGTTATATTCATGTTTTGTATGATAGATTAGAATAATACCTTGGATATTCTTATTTGCATGTATAATAGAGAAAACATAGATCCAAGGTATTTAGGGTTGCATGTACACTTAGGAGTGTTAGAATGCTCAAAACCCAACAATTTATTCCTAAGCAATACCTCATAACTCCTAAGAAGTAGCTCAAGAATCCGATCTTCAAACTACGCGATAGAAATCCATCTATGCGATCAGATTCAACATATTCTTTCTCTAAATTCCTTCACTTTTCTTTGATTCTTAAAACATCAACATGTGACCCAGTCAGATCATGTAATAAGAATCTCAGAATAGAAACTTAGCAGAGTTAGATAGTGGACTTTACCTGAAGTAGAGTCAACCTTATTGACTTTAACATCCTTAGGTAAATTTGGCAGCTTCGCAACTAATGACCCTTTCTTTGGCAATATAAACATATGGACCCTTTTGATAATGGTGCACGGGACTATCACAGACTTAGCTTTTCTCTTTACCATTTGTTCAACCGAGTTGACTATGGCCGATCCCTTTCCATTGGGAAGAGAATGCTCTACTAGATATCCAATGTCATCATTGTCAATGTCCATTAAGTTTTAAGGAAGTTGATCTTAACAAATAAATAAGATCATTAAGGGTCTTGTCATAGTCTGTTTCCTAGGTGTTCCAAAAGAACTCACTATGTGACTTAGAAAGTGATTGAACCACCAACTTTCTCAAGACTTTGACACCCAACTCTCCCGGCTTGTCAATATGTGACTACATCTCCAAGATGTGATCACACCTACACCTTGCCTTGCCAATAGGGCTTGAGTGACCTTAAACTTGTCAAGAACTTGTGGGTTTGGGAGAATAATTGGAAGAGGTGAAAGAAGTATGATATCCATGGGAACATCATCTTCATTTGTTTCAAGAGATTTGGGAAGATCATAAATGTCTAAACCAGACATGTTTTGGGAGATATTCAAGATAGTTGATCTTAAAGTCCTTAATATAACACCCAATATGAAATATTAAGGCTAGGACCCATCAAACTATTTTATAACTTAGAAGAGGTATGCCGTAATCCAAGCTATAAAACAATTTGAAGGTAGGTGAATGACGATTCACCAATTTCCACCAAGATAAACGAAATGTATTATTAGGTTTTAATTGGTTTTGAAACTCCTAGATCTTTTGAGATTCATTGAACTGTTCAATGGCATGTTTCAATCTCGAGTGTGCCCTTCAGGTTTTGTGACTGGGATGCCGAGGATCACAAAACAAGGTGTGAAGTAACCATGCAAATTACTTGGTACCCTTAATAAATTACCCCTCAATCGATGTGCTGGTTAACCACACACGCTCCATCAATACTATGATAAATATTAAGTCACCCTTTACCTACCTTGTTAAGTCCAAGTTAGTGTGCCGGTTAACCACACACGCTCCACTAACGACTTAGACAAAGTGTAAAGTGTAATTTCATGGGTTAGCACCTTATTCACATTTTCCTAAGTAACTAAGATTGGGAATTATTAAGAGTTTAGTTACTTAGTACTTATCATTAATACTTTTAATGAAGGGAGAATTCTAGTCCTGTCAAACCCGTTCGGCTAACGACCCTCCACCAGTCCAGCAAGCAGTGGGTGAGAGTGGACACCCATTACGTTGCCATTTTATAGGCAACAACCTTATACCCACCTTATAGACCAGCTTCGTGAATGAGACGTACTAGCGGTAAGACTGACTTTACTCTTATACATATATATATATATATATATACATATATATATATATATATATATATATATATATATAAATATTATTAACTTATAATATTATAAAGTATAAGGGTTGAATTTTAACTTTTAAAATTCTAAGGGCTAACTTGGATTTAAAGTATTCATATGAGAAAACTTTAATCCAAAACCTTGAGGGCAAGTTTTGAAACTATTCAAAACTAATTAATTCCATAACTTATGTGTTTAAAGTAGTTTTAATCCAAAAACTCTTCAAGTTCCATAACTTGTGGAAGACTTTAAACTAATAAAAGAATTAACTTTTCTTTATTTTTATAACTTATGGAATTAATTAAGGTTACATTATTTATTTTTTATTTATTTATTTAATGAAGAGACTCTTGGTCCTCCATAACTTGAGGACAAATTATGGAGTCATAACTCCAATTAATTAAAACTAGACTCTTCATTTTTTGTAACCTTTGCCAATTTTATGAGTTTTATGAGTCTTTAATGTGACTCTTCATGTAACTTGAGGACAAGTTACACAAACACATTTTATACTCAACTCTTAGATTAAAATGGATTGAAAACAACTATTTCAATTAACTTTTCTATTAATCTAAGCAACTCATAAGAACAAGATAATTCAAATCAAACTTTTTCATGTAATTAGTCTAACCTTTAAACTAATACAAAACATGAATCTATTGACAATTATCTTTGAAAATGGATTAGCATGACCATTACCACATTAAAAAAACAAGATTATAAGTTCAAAAACAACTTAGGGTAATGTTCCTAGTCCATTTCTAGCCAAAAACCTCGAAAATATGCTGTATGGGGTCCAACTCGTCGAGTGCATGAACATAACTCGGCGAGTTGGATGCATTTTGCCTTGGACTCGTCGAGTCCCTTCATGGACTCGGCGAGTCTGCTGGGCTGACAGCACCAATTTCAATTTTTCAGCTTCTATTGCAAGTATAACAAGAAAACAAGCCTAGTCTCTGATACCACTGTTGGGTTATGAGCATTCTAACACTCCTAAGTGTACATGCAACCCTAAATACCTTGGATCTATGTTTTCTCTATTATACATGCAAATATGAACATCCAAGGTATTATCCTAATCTAGCATACAAAACTATCAATATAACAAAATAGAATACATACCTCTTTGATGTAGAATGTCTTCATGAAGTTTGAGTGCCTAGTGCCCCAAGTGTGACACCTCAAATGGTTCACACAACACCAAATACACTTGGAATAACTTGAGAGAATTCTACACTTCATGAAAATCGGCTAGCCCTTTCTAGAATCATACTAGTGGCTGATTTTCCTCAAGAATAAGATGCTTATATAGTTATTAATAATATACTAGAACTTATAATATATTAATAACCATAAGTGTCTTATTTCTCTCATTATAGTCTATCCAAGTGCATGATGCCATGCAACCCAAATGGACCATGTCGGGTCGGGTCAAGTCTTACCAATTATAGTTATGGACTTATGGATAAAGAACTTCATCGGAGACCTTGGAGTAGTACCAACTATAAAGGAGTCTATGGAGATTTTATGTGACAGCGAGAGTGAAGTTGCCTTAGCCAAGGAAACAAGGGATCATTGCAGATACAGGCACATCGACAAAAAATACCACTTCATTAGACATCAATAGAAGAAGGGATCCTTGTGGAAAAGAGGGTATCATCGGATGAGAACCTAACAGATCCCCTCACTAAGGGACTGAGTAGGGTTAAGCATTTACAGGATGCGAGGCGCATTGGGCAGAAGGATGCTATTAGTTTTAATGATTAGATAGCTTTCGAAACTTGTAATAGTTGAAATGTAATTGACATTTGATTCTTAAACAAAAGGTTTTTTTTATTTACTAGTATGGTACTGTCTTATGTCAATCATTGACTACTGTTTCACTTTTCATGTTTTAACTTCCAGGATAATTATATTATTCAAACAATCCACAATGGATCATACATTAGAAATAGGTATTGAAGCAAGAATGTCATGAATTTGGCATGTAGATTTGTCTGAATTGTATTAGACATAGGAATGTTTGCTACAACATTCATGAGTGCTCATAAGGTCTGAGTATTGGATTAAACCCACGCTCACTTGTATCACTTCATGGATTTTATCTCGAGTGATCGTGAGACGATAATATCATATAAGTCTTCAAACCAAGAGATATGACTTGTTGAATATGATTTGGTTGTGCATTAATAGTATGAAACTGCTTTAGTAACTTGATGCTATAAAACGTGCTGTTGTGCACAAATTGATGAGTAGTTAGTACAAACATATGAGTCAAATTTTATCTATTCCCTTTAGTCCTTGGACGATTAAAAATGATATCTTGGGCCCTTCATTGATTTAGTTTTGACTTATGTGATGGGCCAAGTCAGAACTGAATTGATTTGTTCAATTAAGTTCTATGTCAAACAAATCGGAGATCGAGAAACAAATTGATTGAAAATAAGTATGACATTGTTCCATGTATTTATCCGGCTGATATTTTGAGAACAGAGTAATATATTATCACTTATCTAAAATGAAGCGTCTTAGTTGTTAGAATTATCCAAGTGGAAGACTGTTGGATTTAGTGTCCAAGCTCATAAATATAATTGGTATGTACTTCACCCGAGAGTAGCATGGTCCATTTGGGTTGCATGGCACCGTAACAATTTGTAAGTATGGACTTTTGAGAAGAGGATATTTTTGATTTGTTAATATATTATAATTTTTAATATATTAATATGAAATCATATTATTTAATGAGTATTGATCAAGAATTAATTTGGAATTAATTTTGTGATAAAAAAAGACTAATTAAATATATGGGGATTGATTGTGTAAATCATTCATTCTTATAAAGTGGGCTTATGATCCATTGTTCTTTATGTTGGGCTAAACCATGTGGTGACCCATGTATACTCCATGGAGGTTAAAACCCATGGAGCATGAGGAATATGGAAAGTCATGCACATTAGGGTTTTCATGTTGTAACCCTAGTTGTGTCACACTATATAAGGAACCTCATGGCTACCAAAATCGGAACCTAAGAGATACACAAGAGTCCTAGCTAATTTTGTAAGTGCAAGTAACCTCCTCTCAAGTTCCATTATTGTTGGTGGTGTTGTGTGAATAATTTGAGGCATCACACTTTGGGTGCTAGGCTCTTAAAGGCTTAAGGTTTCAAAACTACAACAAAGGTAAGTCATCTAACTAGATTTTTCTAGTGTATATACTCCATAGTATGCTAGTTAGGGTGATACCTTCAAAATTTGAAAGTTTGCATGTGTAATAGAGAAAACATAGATCCAAGATATCTAGGGTTGCATGTACACCTTAGGAGTGTTAGAATGCTCGAAACCCTTCAATAAGGTCTTGACCTTGCTTAACCTATGTCTAGATCTCGAATTGGTTGCGATTTTAGCATATTTTGGTCCCATGAACGAGTTCTTGTGATTAAATGTTACTCCATCAGTTATGAGATGTTTCTTTTCATGTTTCTGAAGTCCTTAGTCCACAAAGTTTTCATCTTGATGGTTATATCAGTCAAGCATGAGTTATTGATCATTTGATGGAAGTATAATGCTAAATCTAGGGTTTGAGTCTCCTTGAGCCATGCTAACGTATAAAGATGGAATCTTTATTATTTAAGGCATCCCTAAAGAGGTGGATCTGAAAGGTGGATGTTGGACTTGAAGCATTAAGTGCATAATAAGGTCTTGGCTTAATAGAGCATACGTCGGTCAAACCTAAGCATATGCCAAGCGTACACGGCTAAAGCCCCGATCCTCCTTGTTACGAAGTAGTACATCAAGTGTAAGTAAGAGGTACATTGAGCGTACTCACCATGGACCATTTTTGGAGGTTTTATACCTTAGGCTTTAGGCCATAGTTGGGCCTTAGGTTTTGGGACATAGTTGGGCCTTAGGCTTTGGGTCATAGATGGGCCTTAGGATCTATAGACTTGGGCTATAGTTTGAGGGGGCCATTATATGAAGGGGTAAATGGTATTTTACCCCTTGGCATGTATGAGGATAATTTGAACCATTCATAGGTTATTAGCCCGAGTATTAATTAAGGTTGATTGGAATGTTCAATGTGAGGAGGTATAGTAGCAACAGCCCGGAGTGTATTTTTTTGTCTTCACACTCAGGTGAGTTCCTTCACTATACTCATGGGTCGAAGGAACCAATTTCATCCTACTGGATCATGTTTGTAGGATGATATTTGTCTTTGTGACAATTTATGTTATGCACGTGTGTCCTTGTTGCCTTTATGAGTCTTCCTGATATGATTGTATGATAGTTATATGGGTGAAATAGACCCGATACCAGTTGAAACAGAATGACGGAGGTGAAATAGATCCAATACGAGTTGAAAGAGACCAAAGGGGGATTAAATAGACCTAATACCAATTGAAAGAGACCGAAGGGGTGAAATATACCCAGTACCGGTTAAAAGAGATCGAAGGGGGTGAAATAGAACCAATTATGCTTGTTACTATTATATATGTATGGTGTGGGGTAGTTTGAAGAATCTGATTAAGCGTTGCGCTTACAGTTTATGTTTATAATCTTAGGTACTTTAACTTGAAAGGGAAGAGACCGGCATGATTGCACTATATCTGCCCATGTTTTCCGCATCATGTGATTTTGGGATTTGGTACTCTAATGACTATTTACTATGACATACTTTTAGTTGATTTTATGTGAATATTTAATGTTTAGGAATGATCTTAAAATGAAATTTTTATCTGAGATTTTTGGGATGTTACATAGATTGATTAGTTTAGAAGAGTTATATTCATGTAAACAAGTTATTAAATATAATATGAATTATAGCTAGGGACAAAATGTATAATTGAAAGCTTAAGGAATTAATTAGAAAACTACTCCATATTGAGGATTTAAAAACAAATAAATTACAACTCGAAGTATTCTTATAGTTAACTTATATGTTTTGGCTTAGTGATTAGAAATGTGCAATGCAGACAAACTAAATATTTACAACACAAGATTTAATTATAAAATTGTTACTTTAGGAATAATGATCACGGAAGGATGTCAAGGATCGACATGTTTCTAGGCACGATGATATTATGAGGTTTTGTTGTTGTATGTTAAGTCGAATTCAAGGTGCTATTATAGTAACAGATATTTTAAAACGTACTTGAAGGCGTGGTCTATACTTTATTACCTAGAGGGGGTTTTACCCAAGTACATGTATCAATAGTATTATTCAGCTGATTTCTGACTCAAGTGACTTTTCCTCACTATACTCGTGGGTCGAAGGCACCAATACCGATCTACTAAATTATGTTATGTATCCTTGTGTATAGGATGTTGCTATGTATAGTGATATACAATATTAGTTGATCTGTATGATTACCTGTAGTTGCTCGATATTGTTTATCTATTGCATATGTCAACATGGTGCGGTTGGGTTGAGGTAGTACTGCTCTCTGCGGTAAGCCAACAAACTCGGGAGCAATATAGTCAAAATCTAAGGACCGGGAGAGCAATCCATACTTATGTTGTAGGCTCAGGAGCAATCCAATCATAAGCAAAGGATCTAGCTGGGGGGGGGGGGGCAGTCCAATTTTATGTTTTGGGCACAGGAGCAATCCAATCTAATGTTGTGGGCCTAATGTATATGTATTATATATCTATTATTGTGTGTGGTACTTAGGGAAACTCACTAAGCGTCGTGCTTACCCAGTTGTTTCTAATTGTATTTTAGGTACCACTGGTGATTGTGGAAATACACAGGCATGATTTATACTTGAGAGATTATTTGATACTCCGACTCAATGGATTTGATTTGAACTCAATTATTAATTATCTTATGCTTTTTTGAAAATGTTTTATTAAAAATAAAAAAATTTGGGATGGTTTTTGGGATGGTACAAATTGGTATCAGATCCCTGGTTTGAGAGAAATTAATGAACACTTGTGGGACTCGAGACTCAAACTATGGATCTGCAAAATATTTTACATAAGTAATTTTAAAATGATCAATGAAGAGGATGTGATGTGTACAATCAGTTAGAGCCTAAGGAAAGTTCTTCCCTAAGATACCCACATTTGTTCTATGTGTATTGGAGATATGTGATAAATGCATGCTATATTACATGTTAGGGATCTTCAGGAATTAGATGATAGAATTATTTGATTCATGATGTCTGATAACTTAGGGGATATCCTGATATGTTATATGAAACTAACATTATTACTGTGGTGGTTTAGTTTATGCATCATGATTGTACATAACTAAGATTTTATAGCTTGAGAATATTTGATTTAGTCTTATTTCTTCTTCCTTGTATGATTATGGGGTTAGGGTAGAATCAATTATTCGATTGGCTATCGAATCCAGTGTTATATATGATTATCATATACAAGGCGACTGTAGGGTTAGTGGAAGTTTCATGTGCAATTGGGGTTGTTAGTAAGACAACATATAAGGAATTTATAGTTACACTTGAGAGAGTAGATAAACGATGTATGTCTATCCTAGATACTTGCTCCTAGTGGTTAGGGACTATGTGAGGATCTGCTTGATTTTTTTACAATATCAAATTTTCAGTCGGTTTCACTGCTCGAACATTCTTTGCTTTGTGTTTTGTAGGACTCATATTGATGTGTTTTAACTATTAAATTAATATGTCAAGTTGCAAGCTGCAAGGGTTAAATAATTATAGAACGATTGATTCGTCGTTATTGTGCAGCTGTTGTCTAAGTCTAATCGTTGTGGGGTTTGGTCTTTTAGCTGAACGATTATTTAAGTTTTGTTGCATGTAATTGTATTCATGAAGTAGTTAGCTAACATTAATAGGGGTCTTTCAGTAGCTGATGCCAGCATGAGGTGGGGATCCTAGGAGTTGCTTTATTGTGATTGGGGTGTTGTTTAGCAGGTATTGGATGTAACTGTTGGGTTTTGAGCAATCTAACACTTCCTAAGTGTGCATGCAACCCTAATAAACCTTGGATCTATGTTTGTCTAAATACATGCAAAATAATAATTTTCCAAGGTTTATAACCTATCTAACATGGCATGGGGAACATTTCAACATAAAAAGAGTTAGAAGAGATTACATACCTTTTGTTGTGTTGGGTTCTTAGGAGTTTGAGGGCCAAGCACCAATAGTGTGAATGCCTCAAATGGAATCACAAACACCACAAACTCTTGGAAAACTTTGATGAGAGTATATACACCTTGTATAATTCGGCCACACACATGCACACACACACTAGATCACTAGCTTTTTCTTAGGCTCTCTTAGGCTATCTTTCATTCTCCATAAGCATGCTTATATAGTATGCATGGTTAGGGTGAAACCCTAATAACCCATGTCTTTTCCTTTTCCAAGGATCCATGGGTTAGAAGCTCCATGGATCATCCATGGACTTCCACATAAGCCTAGCCCATTAACAAATGAGTATTAGCCCACACTATATAAAACAAATAGCCCATAATTTAATTAGTATTCCTTTTAATCTCTAAATTAATCCATGATTAATTTAAGACTAAAACTAATTAAATAACGTAACTTCATATTAATATATTATAACTCATAATATATTAATAAACATATGTGTATAACTCTCATAAAATTATCCATAATAGTTTGGATGAGATGCAACCCAAATGGACCATGCCGGTCGGGTCAAGTATATACCAAATAAGTTATGGACTTAGACACCTTATCCAACAGACTCCCACTTGGATAAGTCTAATAACTATATTTGCCTATAACTTCAGGAACCAACCAACAATCGTAGCTCTCGAAAACTCCCTCGAACAATGAAGACTCTGTCGAACTATGAAGCACCATTTTAGATAAGTGATCATATAATCCTCTGTTCTCATGATATCAGCCGGACAAATACATGGAACAACGTCGTACTTATTGTCCAGCAGTTTGTTTCCCGATTTTCGATTTGTTTGACAAAGAACTTAATCGAACACATCAATTCAGTTCTGACCGGCCGGTACATGGGTCACAACAAAATCATCGAGGGGCCCAGATATCGCTTCTATTTCTAGAAGGAACAGATAAACTTCGACTCATATGCTTGTTCTACTACTTGTTGAATTGTACACAAAGGCACGTTTTATAACATCAAGTTACTGATGCGTTTACATGCAATCAATGCACAACCAACTCATAGGTAACAACTCATATCTCTAGGTTTAAAGATTTATATGATGTTATCGTCTCACGATCACTCGAGATAAATTCCATGAAGTGATACAAGTGAGCGTGGGTTTATACCAATACTCATAACTTATGAGTACTCATGAATGTTGCAGCAACCATTTCCATGTCTAAACTCACTTAGCCATCTACAAACCCGATTCATGACAGTCTTGATTCATACCTACTTCCAACATATGAACGACTGTGGAGTGTTTAAATAACTTAGTCATTCGAAAAGAATAACCTAGCTATTTTGGAAGTCAAAACATGCAAAGTGAAACACAATAATAATCGAATCTAATATGGTCTCAGAACCCTTTTGAATATAAATAAAACCACCTTTTATTTATCACCATATTGATTACACATTATTCAATGTTTCAAATATCAACTTAAGACTTGAATAAAAAACAATAGTCGTCCCATGCTCCTAGCATGTACACTTTGTTTTTCTAAACAATAGTGATGCCATACCCCAAGTATGCACACTATATTTGTCTATGATCCTTACATTGTGATGTAGATAAATTGAACATAATTCCAATGATACTCATTTCACAATCCCAAATCCTTATTGTAAATGCAAGAATTCCAAATTCATGTCATTTACTGAAATCTGTTAGATTCTAAACTTATATGCATTGATCCTCTTGTAATGATTATGCACGAAGTCAGAAAGACTTGACATCAACCATTACAGAGCATTCCAAAGGAGATCAGCTCCTTGGGAACATCCTTCTTGCATTAAGTTTCCTAATCTTACATAGATTGAATAACTTCCACCTATGGAGACATTTCCATAGTCCCATTTGACTATCACTTCCGAACAAGAGTTACCTCTTTTCAGAAAATGTCAATATGGTCCTTCCAGAATTATCACTATACTTCCAATTGTCCTTGATCAACCAATCTTTGGCGAACCTCAGATTGTCCTCGACAATTGCTTAATCACTTTAGTCATATCCAGTTCTAGACTTTTCCCTTCTAAATGCCTTAAGCATTTGGAAAATTTAGAAAGGATGAATATTATAGCACATGAAATCGATCCTATATCCGAAGCATATGGGACACGATTCATGATGTTTGACATAAAGACATGATACTAGACCAGTCTTTTTCTACAATATTTTTCATTTGCCATGTTTTCAAAATTTAACTATGAAGAGGGATGCCGTAATCATAATCGAATTTTGAAAACGCAATATATATAGAATTTCCTTAAGTCAAACCATTCAGACATAAAATTCATATATATATTCTTGACTAAAGATGATTAAAATCTCAATCTAAGCTTTAGAATTGAAATGAAGTATAATTTCCTCTCCCTTAATTATAGCAAAACAACTTTGCAACCCCTGCAACTTCACGGATTGAAACTTTGTTTTCTATAATTAACATTGCTAGCTTGCAATACCAATCATAATAATAATCATGCTCCCACTAACATGATGATTATCAGCATAACACTTATGCTCCCACTAGCCCTGACATATTTTCAGAAATCTACTGGACTTCTGAAATTTAGATTCATACATCCTTTCTTAGATAAATCACATGTGTGTCTAAACAATTTTCAGAACTATGAAAAGGGATGTCGTAATCATAGTCTCAATTGCTTAGGCATTTGCCATTTCTCACAAGTCCATGTTAGTGTGCCGGTTAACCACACGCGCTCCACTAATGACTTTTGAAAATGCAAATGACACAATTGATATCTACTTAAAATCTATTTAGTGAAAGCGTTTCCTCACCATCATTTTCATGAATCGGAGAGAAACCTTATGACACTTAGATTTTATAGTGTATGGGTTCCTATCCATGCGAATTTGTCAAAACCATAATCACAAGATAAGGTTAGTGACAAATTCAGCCTTACATGGATTAAACTTATTCAATCTTAGTTTCTTGTCACCTTGGTAGCACTAGGCCCACCAATGCTTCCAAGTTGAACTCTGATAACTCACATGCAAATCCAACTTATTTGAAGTAGGTACAGAAATGATAATTATGTCAACACGATAGGTTGCAAACCTTAAGTCGTGTGCTAGTGATGAATTACAGGTTTCACTCTTGATTAGTTCTTGAAACTCTTTCAGGATCTTTAAGGCTCCCACTGTCCTCTTGACATATAAGTTTTTCTAGTCAAGAACCATTCCTTGACAAAACAAATATTCAAGGGATAGTGCGGATTCTTATCAAGACTAACACTTCACACAATTGGTCTTAGTTGGTCTTTGTCTCATCCAAGACATCACAACTTACCAATCTCAAATGTACAAGAGTAGAAACATTTCACACTACATTTGATAAGTGTTTTAAACCTTACTTTATGTCATGTCACTCAAATTACAATCTTGGAGTATGACTCCAAGACTTGTATTGGAACGAAGTATGATTCATCTTCTTGATTTAACCGTTTCAACAATTTCAAGATCCCTTCTTCTTAGCCATAAGAATGCACTAAGACTTTCCTAGAGAACAAATTTTGATATGGTTTCTTAATCATCAAGATGATCACAAAACTGATACTAAAGTACTCTCCCATCTTTTCAGATTTGAGATACTTTTATCTATCTGCCTAATTTCATTCTTCTCATTTGTTTTGTCATACAAAATTATACTTAACCTATAAGTATAATCATATTTACTAATCTTTAGTAAATCATGACAAATCAATCTTTGTGGTGGACCTTGACCAGCGCACACCCAGTGTACCTAATTCCTTAGTCCTTCAATTGACTCACATATACATGTGACCAAAGAATTAGTCTTAATTTTTCAAAGATGAAAATTCTCATTCATCATACAATACAACTTGTATGATTCCAAGTTTCTGTCCAATTGAAACTTGGGTGATAAAAACTTTCTTCATTTGGTAAATTCAGACACTACCACAAATGAAAGAATCAAATCCACTTTCCAATATTGCTATTACTGGAAACATATAAGCAACAATTTTCCACCGATGCCATTGTAAGGATATTTTTAAAATAAATAAAATTAAAACCTTTTTTTATTTTATTTTAAAACTTTGCGGAAAAACTTATCCTTACAATCCACATGAAAAACTTGTTGTTATCTATTCACAAGCAATATATTATAACTCTTAAGCAACAGCTCAAAATTCTGATTACCGATCCATGCGATTGAAACCCATCTTCGCAATCAAAATCAGCATATACTTCTTTAAGCTTCCTATCTTTTCTTTTGATTCTTAAAACATCACCATGTGACCCAGTCACATCATGTATCAAGAATCTCATAATAGAAACTTAATAGAGTTATACAGTGTATTTTACCCGAAGTAGAGTCAAACCTCTTGACTTGATCAACCTTATGACCTTTCAGGTGAATAGGGCAGCTTCGCAACCAAGGCCCCTTTCTTTGGCAATATAAACATATGGATCCTTTGATAATGGTACATGAGACTATCTCAGACTTAGCCTTTCTCTTTACCATTTGGTCAACCGAGTTGACTATGGCCGATCCCTTTCCATTGGGAAGAGAAATGCTTTTCTAGATATCCAATGCTACCATTGCCAATGTCCATTTAAGGTTTGGGAAGTTGATCTTCTAACAAAATTTGCTTTACTAGTGTTCCAAATCATTGCTGATTCCACAGCACAAAGCAAATAGATAAGATCATTAAGGATCGTGTCATATTCTGTCTCATAGTAGTCCCAAAGTGACCCGCTATGTTACTAAGAAAGTGATTGAACATCCAACTTTCACGAGACTTTGACACCCAACTCTCCCGTCTTGTCAATATGTGACTACATCTCCAAGATGTGACCACACCAAGACCTTAACTTGCCAATAGGGCTTGAGTGACTTTAAACTTTTCAAGAACTTGTAGGTGAGGGAGAATAATTGGAGGAGATAGAGGAAGTGAAGCATGATGTTGAGGAACATCATCTTCAAGAGATTTGGGAAGATCATAAATGTCTAAACCAGACATGTTTTGGGAGATATTCAAGATAGTTGATTTAAAGTCCTTAATATGACACCCAATATGAAATATTAAGGCGAGGACCCAACAAACTATTTTATAACTTAGAAGAGGGATGCCGTAATCCAAGCTATAAAATATTTGAAGGTAGGCGAATGACGATTCACCAATTTCCACCATGAAAAACGAAAGAATTTATTAGGTTTTAATTGGATTTGAAATTCCTAGATCTTTTGAGATTCATTGAACTTTTCAATGGCATGTTTCAATCTCGAGTGTGCCCTCTCAAATTTTGTGACTGGGATGCCGAGGATCACAAAACAAGGTGTGAATAACCATACCAATTCACTTGGTACCCTTAATATTATCACCTAATCAATGTGCCGGTTAACCACACACGCTCCATTGATCTATGAAAAACATTAAGTCACCCTTCGTGGTCCTTACTAGTCCAAGTTAGTGTGCCGGTTAACCACACACGCTCCACCAACGACTTGGTAAGGTACAAAGTGTGAATTCCATGGGTTAGCACCAAATTCACATTTTTCCTAAAGTAACTAAGATTGGGAATTATTAAGATTTTAGTTACTTAGTATTTATCATTAATACTTTTAATGAAGGGAGAATTTAAAGTCATTGTCCTACCCGTTCGGCTAACGACCCTCCACCAGTCAAGCAAGCGGTGGGTGAGAGTAGACACCCATTAAGTCGCCATTTTATAGGCAACAACCTTATACCCACCTTATAGACCGGTTTCGTGAATGAGGCCTACTAACGGTAAAACGACTTATTCTTATACATATATATAATAATTAACCATTAATGTTATAAATAGTATAAGGGTTGAATTTTAACTATTAAAACTCTAAGGTTTGGAATTAAAGTTTATTAAAGTGTGTGAAACTTTACAAATTCCAAAACTTGAGGGCAAGTTTTGTAACTTTGCAAAACTCTTCATTTCATAACTTATGAACTAAAGGTTCATAAAAATGAAGACTCTTCATTTTCATGTAACTTATGTGTTTTAAGTGTGTGTTAAATGAAAGTGACCTTTGGTAATCCATAACTTGAGGACAAATTATGGACTCCATTAAAACACATAAATGATAAAGAATTAATCCTAAACAATTCAGCAAATAATCCCTATCATTTTCTAAATTCATAAGAACATGAACATGATCATCAAAATTCAAGAAATATATGAACACATAAAATCATGGAATTTTGATATATGCTATTGTAAATGGATTAGAACAACCATTACACCAACTAAATAAGTTTTACAACACCAAAACAATTTAGGGTAATGTTTCTAGTCCATTTCCAGCAGCAAAAGTCGAGATTCTGCATTCTTTCGATCCTACTCGCCGAGTGCACGAACGGACTCGTCGAGTAGGTTGAAGTTTGCCTTGGACTCGGCGAGTCCCCCCAATGGACTCGGCGAGTCTAGCATGCAGACAGCAATGATTTCGACTTTTTTCACTATTTTGCATCAAGTATCAAACAAGCAAGCCTAGGCTCTGATACCACTGTTGGGTTTTGAGCAATCTAACACTTCCTAAGTGTGCATGCAACCCTAATAAACCTTGGATCTATGTTTGTCTAAATACATGCAAAATAATAATTTTCCAAGGTTTATAACCTATCTAACATGGCATGGGGAACATTTCAACATAAAAAGAGTTAGAAGAGATTACATACCTTTTGTTGTGTTGGGTTCTTAGGAGTTTGAGGGCCAAGCATCAATAGTGTGAATGCCTCAAATGGAATCACAAACACCACAAACTCTTGGAAAACTTTGATGAGAGTATATACACCTTGTATAATTCGGCCACACACATGCACACACACACTAGATCACTAGCTTTTTCTTAGGCTCTCTTAGGCTATCTTTCATGCTCCATAAGCATGCTTATATAGTATGCATGGTTAGGGTGAAACCCTAATAACCCATGTCTTTTCCTTTTCCAAGGATCCATGGGTTAGAAGCTCCATGGATCATCCATGGACTTCCACATAAGCCTAGCCCATTAACAAATGAGTATTAGCCCACACTATATAAAACAAATAGCCCATAATTTAATTAGTATTCCTTTTAATCTCTAAATTAATCCATGATTAATTTAAGACTAAAACTAATTAAATAACGTAACTTCATATTAATATATTATAACTCATAATATATTAATAAACATATGTGTATAACTCTCATAAAATTATCCATAATAGTTTGGATGAGATGCAACCCAAATGGACCATGCCGGTCGGGTCAAGTATATACCAAATAAGTTATGGACTTAGACACCTTATACAACAGTAACATCCATAAAATTCAGTCAAAAGTTTAACTTTTGAAAACAACCATAAATAATCATTGTTTACAAATAGTTTCCAAAACATGTTTAATATCCGAAAATCATAAAACAAAACCTGAGGAGGTGCACGATCACGCCTTCGGCCTCTCGCGATCCTCTGAGGTACCTGGAACATAATCCAAAATTGTAAGTCCTAAGCTTAGTGAGTTCCTCTAAAATACCAATACACAACAAATAGAACATATACAATAGCAACAAGCTATGGGTCCATAGCTAACAGACTGGATTACCCCTGAGCCCACAACATTAGTCTGGCTTTCCCATGGCCAACAACTTATGTTTGGCTTGCTCCCCAACCTGATTAGTCCTCAGACTGAATACTACTAAGCTCTAAATACAAGTTTGGTATGCCCTTCCCGGCCCTTAGCTCGTATCTAGAATTATCATGAGCTCTTTGTATGAGTCTGACATGCCCTCCCTGGCCCTCAGCTCATATCTGGATTGCTCCAGGGTTTGTTGGTACAGCACGGTGCAGTACAACCTCAACCCAACCTACACAATATTTCGATGTATAAAAGATAATAACAGACACATAAAAATAGACAATATCACAGATAGTCCTACAGATCTACCAGATTACCACACCAAAACTAGCAGGCATATCTATTCCATACTCAACATATCAACGAATATCAAGTTATCAAACCAGTGGGCTAGCCTTGGTGCCTTCGACCCATAAATACGATGAAGAAAACTCACGTCACATGATGAACAGAACTGATAAGGCCAGACTCCAAATCTCATCTCTCTACTCAATACCTATAAACACCAAGTGACCAATACCAAGAAAACCCAAAATACCCAAAATGCCCTCAAAGTCAAACTTTGTCAAACTACTAAACTAACCAAGTCAAAACCTATAAATCTAATGAGTCAACCCAACCACGTTAACTCAACATAGGCTAACCCATGCGAATACGCGGGGCATACTCCATAGGTATGCTCAACATAGGTGAAGCTGCGCAAAAGACAACCATTGGGGTAGATGACCGAGTATGCGGGGCGTGCTCCTAGCTATGTGGGGCTTAAACTCGCAGCCCTAAATTCTTTATTAAGTTCTTAATGGATTCAACACTTCAGCTCATACTTCAAATCCTAGGTTCAAAGGCATACTAGGGTCATCAACTTTTACACGTGCATAAAGTCCTTAACACAAGGTATTAATCCTTTTGCACCATCTACAAGATGCATGGAGCCAAACTAGATAAAGGGACCCCATTTATATGGCTTACGACCCTTCTTAGGGTCTACAAGGACAACTCAAAATGTCAATAGCCAAACGTGCATACAAATGTGACTTTTGAGACAAGAAGAATAACATAAGGTTCCTAAAATGAGATCCAATCAATCGAAGCATCAAGGTGAATACTTTTTTTTTACCTTGTGGAGCTTCTCAAGAAGGTAAAAATCCAAGATCTACAACCTTGCTTCTACTTCTAGGCTCCTTGATGTAACTCCTTCGTCCTTAAGCACACCAAAACACACTTTTTAGCTCAAACTCACCCTTGAGAGACTAGGGTTTTGCAAGGGAACACTCTAAGGCTGTGGAGGCTGAAAAGGTGGGGGTAAATGAGCCTTAAGGATGTTGAAATACCCCTCAAAACCTAAAACTTAGGGTTTCCTCCAGACATGAGTATGCCCAACCTACATATGTTTATGCCTAGCGTACTAGGGCGTGCCATAGTTAGCTCAATGTACCCACATTTAAGCTTAGAATACTCCTACTGCCCTCAAAATTACAATTTTTACACTAGGGCTTCTCATGACATAAATTAAAACAAGAAGGATTAATTTGAAAGAACTTGAATACCGAGGCGTTACAACTCTCATCTACTTGGACTAGACATCGTCATGGATGTCTGTTTTAGTGAACAACTCAGGATAATGCTCTCTTATCTCAGCCTCCGGCTCCCAGGTCCACTCGTAGCCCCTCCGATGTTGCCACCGTACCTTTACCAAAGGTACCTTGTTGTTACGTAAAACTCGTACCTTCCTTTCTAGGATACCTACCGGCCTCTCAACATAGTTCAGATATTCATCAACCTGGATATCATCTAAGGAAACCACCACATCCTCATCCAACATGCACTTCTGCAACTACGAAACATGGAAAGTGTTGTCAATCTGACTGGGTTCCTCAAGAAGATCTAATCTGCAAGAAACCTTTCCAACCTTGCATATCACACGAAACAACCCAATATACTGGGGACCCAATTTTACCCTGTTCTAGAAGCGTATCACACCTTTCCAAGGTGAGACCTTCAGTAACACCATGTCGCCAACCTGAAACTCCAACTTGGATCGATGTCAATCGGTACAACTTTTGTGCAGACTCTGAGCAGTCTGCAATATTTTCCTGATCTGATGAATCATCTTTGTGGTCTGAAGGACCACTTCATTATGCCCTATAAACCTGTGACCAGCCTCCCCCCAGCAAACCAGGGTACGACATCTTCGCCCATACAAGAGCTCAAAAGGCATATTACCAATGTTGGACTAACAAATATTGTTCTAGAAGAACTCCTCAAGAGGTAGCTAGGAATCCCAGCTCCCACCAAAATCGATAAGACATGCCCTCAACATATCCTCAAGGGTCTGTATCGTCCGCTAATTATGGTCGTTGGTCTGCAGATGATAAGCAGTGTTGAAGTGCAACCTCGTAGTTCATCATGGAACTTCTACCAAAAACTCGGGAGAAACCGAACATCATGGTCTGAAACAATAGATATCGGAACCCCATGCCGAGCAACGATCTCTCGAATATACACATCAGCCAAACTCTCAGCCAAAGAACTCTCCTAAATCACCAAAAAGTTGGCACTCTATGTCAATCAATCCACGATGATCCAAATAGCATCAAAGTCATTTTTTATCTTCGACAACTTGGTGATGAAGTACATTGAAATCTGCTCCCATTTCCGCAAGGGAACCTCCAGAGGCTACAACTTTCCATGCAGCCCCTAATTCTCAGCCTTGACCATCTGCATGTCATGCATCTCTCTATGTACTAGTCTATCTCCCGCTTCATAGCTCAATCTCAGATCATGATACATCTTGGTGGCCCACGAATGGATAGAAAAGTGAGACGTATAATCCTCCTCCAATATAATATGTCTGAACCTACCAGACGTTGGAAGCCAGACCTGACCACATTGGGTCAACAACGCATGACCTTCCGGAACAAATATGAAAATTTCACCCCTGATCCTCTCTATCTTCCAATTCTCTTTCCGAACACTCATGGCCTGAGCCTCCCTAATTAATCCCACAAGTAGGGAATCCACTGATATACTCATACACGATACCCCATCTGAAGACCTAACCAACTTGCAGATGAAGGCATCTGCCAACACATTTTCTTTACCCACATGGTAAAGGATCTCACATTCATAATGCTTGACTACGTCTAACCACCTACGCCGCCACATGTTCAGGTTCGGTTGATCCATAATATGCCTCAGACTCTTGCGATCCATGTAGACAGTACAACGGACCCCAAAAAGGTAGTGCGTTCAAATAATGAGGGCAAAAAACACTTCCCCAACTCAAGATCATGTGTGGGATATCGCATCTTGTGTAGCTTCTATTGTCATGAAGCATAGGCTGTCTCCCTTCCTCTCTACATGAGGATCTCCCTAAACCAGTGATGGATGCCTCATAGAATACCACAAAATCCTAAATTTCCTCATGGAGGGTCAAAATTGGGGCTTCACGTAATCTCTTCTAAAGGGTCTCAAATGTTGATTGCTACTCCGGGCCCCATCAAAAATCTACCCATTCCTTGTCAAAAGAGTGAGGGGTACTGCAACCTTGGAGAAATCCTGAATGAATATTCGATAGTACCCTACCAAACCTAAGAAAATCCTGATATATGAGGGAGATTTCGGAACCACCAATGGCATCACAGCCTCGATCTTGGCCAGATCGACCAATATTCCATCCTATTTAATGAGGTTTCCAAGGAACTGAACCTCTTGTAACCAAAACTCACACTTCAAGAACTTAGAATAAAGTCGTTCTCGCCTCAAAACTCCTAGAAGCTCATGCAGATGCTCCTCATGTTGCTCTTTGGTTATGAAATATATGAATATATCATCAATGAACTCAATAACCGAACAATCGAGCATCGACATGACCATAACGAGTTTAGAACACGGTCCTCTCCACATCCTCCTCTCTCACTCTGACCTGATGATATCAGGACCTCAAATCTATCTTGGAAAACCAAGATGCACCCTGAAACTGATCAAAGAGTTCATCAATATACGAAAGAGGATAGTGGTTCAACGTTATATTTTTCAAATCCCGGTAATCAATGCACATCCGATGCGAAACATCATTCTTCTCGACGAAAAAAATTGGCGCTCCCCATGTAGAACTATTGGGTATGATTAACTACTTTCCTAGAAGCTCCTGTAGCTGAGATGACAACTCCTATATCTCAGGTGGTGCCAAGCAGTACAATGCCATGGCAATCGGGGAAGCACCTGGCACAAGTCAATCCTGAACTTAACTTGCCTCTCAGAAGGCACACCGGGTAACTCCTCCAGAAACACATCTACAAACTCACTGATCATAGGGACCTTTAAAACGTAAACTAGATCACCAACATGTGTATCCACCACATAAGCCAAGAAACTTGCATACCCATGCTGAATATACTTCCAAGCCTTGGGTGCAGAACAAAACCCTAAGCCAATCTTGGTTCCCTCTCTATAGATAACTAGTTCTCCCCTACTTGGGGTTTGAAATAACATGCATTGGCCCTCACAATCAATCATACAATCAAAATGGCTCAGCCAATCCATACCCACAATCATGAAAACATCTCCCACGGGGATAGGGATCAAATCGATCAGATAAGGCACTCCTAAGATCTGTAGAATACAACCCTGATACATTGACGATGCTGAAACCATGTGTTTGTTGGAGATAGAAACTTGCAAGGGATACTCTAGCTCCCCAATGGGCATATCAAACCCTCTACTGAACGATCAAGAAATAAAGGACTGACTCGCACTCGAGTCCAACATCATTAAAGCAAGAAGAGAGTTCACTAGGAACATACCTAATAAAGTCACATAGGTAAGCATAACATAAAACATAACTAATAGAATAATGGATAGAAACATACCATTCACAACATCTGGAGCTTCTCTAGCCTCCTCAGCAGTGAGCTAAAAAGCACGACCTCGAGCCCTCGGGGGTTCCACCCTGCCCTGACTCCCATCAGTGATCCTTAAAGTAGTAGACGCTGGAGCTTGCGTTGGCCTAGCAACAAGCGATGGAAAGTTGGCCTTCACATGGCCAACCTGATTGCAATGATAATAAATCATGGAACTGAGTTTCGGTGCCTATTGGCGATAATCGCTCACTATATAGTCCTACTGGCCACAATTGTGGCACCCAAAAGATGATCAACAAGCACC
This sequence comes from Lactuca saligna, assembly GCF_052625555.1. NCBI lineage: Eukaryota > Viridiplantae > Streptophyta > Magnoliopsida > Asterales > Asteraceae > Lactuca > Lactuca saligna. The sequence continues at coordinate 331,393,170 of NC_136420.1, forward strand.
CTCATGAACCTTGCCACAATTCCTACAAGGTCCACCCCTCCAACCCCAAGCTTCACGTCGCTCACTTCCCTTCCGGTCGCCTCAACTTATGATTCCAATCTTGAACGTTTGGTTAGGCATTCAAAAATGCACTTCTTTTTCAAGTTTGAATCAAATTGTTGTGCTCGTGGTGACTTCTCAGTTACGAATTCTCATTGCCTCTTCTAAATGGTTATAGGAGTAGGGCCCTACTAGCCTCATTGGCCGATGTCTGCCGTCTCGCGATTCTTGCATTTATGGGCCGAAGGAAAATCACTCCAATCCTTCCTCAGGGCAACATGCTATATTACATGATATATATTGGGAGTTGAACGTTCCACCTCGAGGCCTCCTGCATATCCAACAAAGAACCATAACGTTGGGTAGAAACAAATTTTCTGATCTCCGTCTTCTACATGCTCAAGTAACGGGTCATCTGATCCTGCTCAGATGTAGCAAACTCAGGACAAAACATAGCCATGCCTGTGAACATCTTGGTGATCTACATCATCGTCTCTATACCTTGCGTCAAATCCAGGTAATCTTGGGCCAACCTTTCATGCTCTACCAACATCGCATATGTAACACTCGTGTTTCTAGCCTAGGCATTTTTATTGAGGTGATAGTCTAGGTTAACCTTTGTAACTCATTTTGAAGAAATGAAAAGGAATTATGTGAATATTATGTGAATTATGTGTTTTATGATTAATTATTAGGGTTTAATTAATTAAGAATAAAAAATAAGCGTCAAAATTAAAGTGTGAGATAAAGCCTATATCTTTAAATAAAGTTGTAGTGGTCGAAACAAGGATTTCGGGGATATAAAGAATACCAAAATCCAACTTATAACGAAGAAGTTATGACTTGTCGAAGTTTCTCGACAAAACCGGCACGGTGCTGAATGTCGTAAAAAGTGAGTTTTTGATAAACTACTTTTTAGCCTTAGTGATAATATAAAATTAAAGGCAAAATTAACCAACGAAGTCTAAATGAAAGTTGTAGAGCATAATTTTACCTATGTGTGCATATAAAGAACGTCAAAAAATGGAGCTCGTATGCGAAAGTTATGGATTTTAGAAATTTTGGTGCGACAAACGAGAAAAATCCCCAAAACCTAGGAATTTCACAGACGTGGACTTCGGCCACGTGTCCTCGCTTCGCATCCGACGCATGTCTGGCAATTGGCAGAGTCACCAAAGCCAGCTGGCGAGACATGTCACCTACCCTCACATCCGAAGTCCGGTCCAATGGGTGTCCGATGCATGCCCTTTATCACATGTCCGAGCCTCGCTGGAGGAGCCACGTCCGAAGCCTCGACTAGACTGTGGTCAGGAGGTGACAGCGAGCCCTTCACATGTGCAGCCATGTACGAGCCCACGTGCGAGCAGGTGCTGCGAGCCCTTCGGATCTGTGGCGTGTGGCTTCTTCTCAGCCCTTGTATCAGAAGTCTCACACCTATAAATAGGAGGGTGCGTGACCTCTTGGGTATATTTTGGAATCTTGTCACTTTTAGCCCCTAAACCCTTATTTCTTTCATTTTAACATCCCCCAAAGCCCCGGTACCGATTATAAGCCTTGGAATACTCCACGAAGTGCCCGAAAAGCCCGGAAAAATTATCTTTTTGGTCTCGAAGCCCGACCATTGTAGAGCCTGATTTCTGAATCAAACTCCCGGTTTTTTCATGTGAGTGTATAGTCACTTTCATCTTACACATAGATATGAAGTATTTTATATAAATACGTGCTATGTGTATATATATTGATTGTTTATTTGAGATAATTGTTGAATTGATGTTTTATACAAGTTTTAAAATGTATATGTATTTTTATCTACAAATATGTTGGGTAAAACATGGGTAGATAGTGATATGTGATAAAATAAAAGTGATGAGAGGCCTCGATGTGATTTGAGATTCAGTCATCTAGCGAAGTTTGGATGACAACAATGGACTTTCTAGACAGTCAAGTGGAACACTGGTAGGCCCGCAACCTATATGTGTAATGAACTAAGAGTGTTCATTCGATGTACTCCATCCCCCTCATGGTTTCCTTTAAGACATGTATGGCTGAGGAAACCCCTTAGCAGTAGTGTCCATCCCGATGATATTCTTTAGGCTAGGTCCCTTGTGATAAGTGTTTAGGGACGTAAAGTAAGGATAACGGAAATGGGTAATCATGGTTATTGTTAATTAATGAACTTAATGAGTTTATTATTATTGTTGGTTGAAAACCCTATATGCTCACCAGGCTCCCAAGCCTAACCCACTCAACTTTTTATGTTACATGTAGTGGACCCCGAGCATAGTCAGAGGACGACAAGAGATTTTCGGATTATAGGCCAGTAGTTGTAAATAATTGTTGAAAGGCTTATAATGTCTTGTTTATTCTTCTAATCGGTATCGGAACATGACATCCCGATGTTTTGATATAAAATGAAACTATACATTTCTTAAAGAAAGATTTTGCTAAACTTGTATCTTTTTTTGTTTTGGGGACCAATTCTGCAACATCTTTTAAAAGGATTTCTGTGATTTTATTTTAAAAAACATAAATTAAATCGGTCTTTTCTGGCCGAGAAATTAGGGGATATCACAGTTGGTATCAGAGCATTAGTTTAAGCGAACTAAGAAATTGTAGGATTTCTAAACTGAAACTTAGAATGCTAAGTGATGATTGTGAGATGAGTGTCTACCATATTTTATACACGAGCACTAGTTTATTTTAGGAAAGATGCCTAAAATGCCCTTATGTGCTAAATGCTATGTGTTTGCCATGTGTGCCATTATTTGTTAAGATCTGTGGTCTGTTGTCGACCGGATCTGGAAACCTTATGTGTGTAGGATTCTAAGCGTATGATTACGACATTAGAACTAACATGTAAACGTTTCAGAGTGATAAGCGAATTAAAATGTCTAATAAGGATAAAGACCTAAATTTGCCTTATTCGGTATATAGATTGTAATGGCAAGAACTCGTAGTGGAGTTCTACATGCAAATGGAAACAGGGATCGACAGCCTCAACCTCAAGAAGTTGAGCAAGTACCTATTGTAGGAGCTGCACCTGAGCCAATGATGATGGCTGGGGTACAAGCAATGATGCAGATGATGTTAGATCGCCAGATGGAGGAGACAAGGCGATTACTACAACAACATAGGGAAGAGACTATGTTACCTGTTGAACAGCCCATATTGAATGAAGGGCAATCAGTAGGAGGGAACTACAGTGGGACTCTTGGTCAAGCCAACCCACCGATAGTTAGACAAAACAACCAAGATGGAGGAGTTGATGGACGCGGATGCAAATACAAAGATTTCATGGCATCTAAATTGTCGTTTCTATCTGGAAGTCCGACACCGGTGTAAGTCATGAACTGGATCTCCGAAATGGAGACGATGTTTGAAAGTTGTGAGTGCAACAAAAAACAAAAGATCGCACTTGAAACCCCTTTGTTAAAGTCTGATGTGTTAAGCTGGTGGAAGTTAGTAGCTAATTCGATGCCCAAAGGAGAAGTTAGTAAGATGTCTTGGGAACATTTTGTGGTACAACTGAAATTGAAGTACTGCTCTGAGCAGGATCTTCTGGAAATCAACAATGAGTTCCAGAATTTGAAGAAGGGAAAGATGAGCGTTACTGAATACGCTGCTAGTTTTATGGAAAAGATGAAGCTTGTTCCTCAGCTAGTTCCAACTGAACTCTCTAAGGTCAACAAGTTTACCCTCGGATTACCAGCAGACTTTGGTCCGATAGTTAAGCAAGCAACCACTTTGAAAGCCGCTATCTGGGCTGCTAAGAATGTTGAGGTTCATATTAGAGAGAAGGGTCTGGAGAGGGCAGGAGTTGGTAAAAAGAGAAATTTTTAAGGAACTTCAGGTTCCAACAAGAAAAGCAAATTTTCTAAGTCCAAGAAGTTTGGAGGAGGAAGAGGTGAAGTGAAATGGGTTGAGAAGCGCAAGAAAAAGCACTCTGGGAAATGTAGTAAGGAGGTGACTTGCTTCAAATGTGGAAAGACTAGGCATTATGCCAACGTGTGTTTGTCCGACAAGAGGGTATGTTTTGAGTTCCATGAAGTAGGGCATGTTTTTAAAGACTGTTCAAAGAGGAAGGATATAGCAAAGCCCAATATACCACCAAAGCCGAAGGCGAGAGCCTTTCAGATGACACCTGAAGCTACAAAAGAAGAAGTCGATGTCGCTTCAGGTACCTTTCTCGTGAACGAATTGCCTGCCCAAATTTTGTTTGATTATGGAGCTAATTACTCCTTTATATCGCATGAATTAGGTAGAAAACTAGCTTTGCCTGTAGATAGGCTAGTTAATGCTTTATTAGTCGAGATTGCTAGTGGCAAGTTTGTACCTGTTAGCCATCGAATGAAAAACATCCTCATTGACTTGGATAGGAATAAGTTCCACGAGGAACTTTTTGTCTATCGAGTTAAATGGATTCGACATAGTTTTAGGAATGGATTGGCTTAGTGCCAATGATGCTGAAATATTGTGTAGGAAGAAGATAGTAAAAGTAAACCCACTAGGGAAAGAGTCGTTTATGGTGTATGGAGACAAACATAGAGTAAATTCTGGAATCATTTCCCTAATGAAAGCCAGAAAGTGTTTGGCCAAGGGATGTACATCATATCTAGCATTCGTGATCGATGCTAAGAAGGAAGAGAAGGAGGTGCAGAATATTCTGGTGGTGTGTGATTATCGGAAGTCTTTCCCGAATATCTTCCCGGATTGCCCCCTGATCGACAAGTAGAATTTCATATCGATTTGTTACAAGGAACGATGCCGATAACAAAAGCACTGTATCGATTAACACCAACATAAATGAAAGAACTTATGACACAACTTCAGGAGTTATTGGAAAAAGGTTTCATTCGACCTTGTTCATCACCCTGGGGAGACCTTGTGTTATTTGTAAAGACAAAAGATAGGAGCATGAGAATGTGCATCGATTACAGAAAGCTGAACAAAGCAACAATAAAGAACAAGAACCTGTTGTCAAGGATCGATGACCTGTTCGACCAGTTACAGGGTTCGAACTATTTCTCGAAGATCGATCTTAGGTAGGGATACCATCAAATAAAGGTGAGAGAGCAGGATATCAAAAAGACTGCGTTTAGAACAAGATATGGACACTATGAATTTTTGGTTATGTCGTTCGGACTAACCAATGACCCAACAGCTTTCATGGATTTGATGAATAGGGTTTGTAAACCATTCCTAGATAAATTCGTGATAGTATTCATAGACGATATGTTGATTTATTTGAAAAGCAAGCAGGAGCATCAAAAGCATCTGCTTGAAGTGCTAGAAGTCCTGAAAAACGAGAAGTTATATGCGAAGTTCTCCGAATGTGAATTTTGGATTCAATAAATCCAATTTTTTGGTCATGTGGTTAACCAAGAAGGAATAATGGTTGACCCAGCAAAGATTGAAGCTGTGATGAAGTGGGAACAACCGAAAAGCCCTACGGAGATTCGAAGCTTTTTAGGATTAGCTGGATATTACCGAAGGTTTATCTAATGCTTTTCTTCGATTGTTACTCCATTAACAACTTTGACCCACAAAAGGAGCTACTTATACTTGGAATGAGAATTATAAGGAAGCCTTTGAGAAGTTGAAGAAGAGATTGTGTGAAGAACTGATTCTTTCATTACCTGAAGGAGTTAATGAGTTCGCAGTTTATAGTGATGCATCTGGAGTTGGGTTAGGTTGTGTTCTGACCCAAAGGGATAAAGTGATCACATATGCATCGAGGAAATTGAAAGAGCATGAAAAGAACTACCCCACTCACGATTTGGAGTTGGAAGCGGTAGTATTCGCCCTAAAGATATGGAGGCACTATCTTTATGGCAGAAAGTGTAAACTTTTCACTGCTCATAAGTGTCTCCAATATAACTTTAATCAGAAGGAATTGAACATGAGGCAAAGACGCTGGCTAGAGTTACTCAAGGACTACGACTGTGAGATACTTTACCACCATGGTAAAGCAAACATTGTTGCTGATGCTCTCAGTCAGAAAGTAAACCTTGAAAAGAAAAGGCCAAGGGCATTGAGAATTGAAGTTGTCTTGATAATTGTGGAAAGTATAAAGAAAGCTCAAGAGGAAGCTTTAGATAAAAACAACCGAAAGGAAGAACGTTTGGGCAAAACATTAGTATTCGGTACAAACAACCAAGGTTTAAAGGTATTCCAAGATAGGATTTGGGTACCTAAGACGGGCGGAGTAAGAGATCTTCTGATGGATGAAGCTCACAAGACCATGTACTCAATTCATCCTGTGACATCCCAAATTTCACGGCCAGAAAAGACCGATTTTTGTTTATGATTTATGAAAATCATAGTACCTCTTTTAATAAAAATGTTGCGGAATTTATTTTCAGAAAAACACGATAAATACGTTATCAAAGCATTTTCGAAGAAACGTATTTTATTCAATTTAAAACATTTGGGATGTCATCGTCAATACAGAAACATAAGCATAAACATAACTTACGTTCATTTCACTAGTGATCTATATCTCCTTAATCTCTTAGTGTAAAGCAACTTCGTATCAATACGTGTGATACAATTAAACTGAGTGGGTCAGGCTTGGGAGCCTGGTGAGAATATAGGGTTCTTACCCCAAAATAAATAAATTTATTATTCTTAAACATCAAACAATCAACCAATTACCCAATCCCCATTATCTTATTAATCTCTTAAGGATTTACCCTAAAAATCAACTGTCACTCATTACTAAGGATTCATCCTAAGGAATAGGCACCAAGTCCATCGCTGCTCAAGGTTTATATTACAAGCACTAACAACGTCGATCCCCACATACTGATCCTATACAGTGATCTTACTAGATCTAGCCTAAAGGATCGATATGAACAACCAACTAACGAAACTGCTTCGGAAATTCCTAGCAGCAAACGAGGATCGAAGAAGACATCAAATGAATGGAATAAGTTTAACCACGAACCTTTTTTCGTAAAAGAAAGAACCACCATACAATTAAGTCAGGGGTAATTATTAATGCCTAGGTTGTGATCTGAATATCATGAGGTATATAACCACCAGACGCACCCTATCTAGCAATGGAAATGCTGACTAATGCCTAGGCTGTGGTCTGAATATCGTGAGGTATATAACCCCTAGACTCACTCCTATCCGGCATCAAGAATGGAAACACTAAATAATGCCTAGGCTGTGGTCTTAATATCATGAGGTATATAACCCACAGACTAACTCCTATCTGGCATCGAGAATGGAAACACTGACTCATGAAGCTCGTCCAATCACTTCATAAAAGAAACAAAGACTCCAAATCTCTTCAAAATAAAGGTATAGCGAAAATACTAATAAAGTACTCCCGTACGCTCCCGTACCCCGACACGTAATAGTGTCAAAAAGAAGAACTAACGGATGAATACATTGTTGAGAAACACCTAATGAACATATAGTTCAACAACACCTTATGAACATATAGTTCAAACATACTTACCGATTACAAGTCTGCTAACGTTCCACTAGACTATCTAAAATAGTCTGTGGCCGTTATCTACAGTCTGCTAGATGACTAGATCATCTTAAACATCGATACCTCTCATCACCTTTTATTTCATCACACATGATCTAATTCATCTACGCATGTTTTACCCAACATATTTGTAGATAAAAATACATATACAGTTCAATAGTTGTATAAAACATCTATTCAACAGTCACCTTAATTAAACAATTAATATAATTACACATCACACGTATTAAAAAGAAAATACTTCATATATATGTGTAAGGTGAAAGTGACTATACACTCACTTGAGTAGGTGGTGACTCAACTCTCGGACATCGCTTCGATACTCTCAAAACAATTTTCCTTCGATAATACCTAGGATCAATTCCACTAGGGTTTAGTCTAACGTCAACCATGACTATTTAATAATCTAGCTATTATTATTATTATTATTATTATTATTATTATTATTATTATTATTATTATTATATAAGTGTTAAATAACGCTCAATATAACTCATAATAATAGCCCAAATAATTATTTTAAGGACCTAGTAACATTACTATAATTATTTGAAAGCTATATTAAAAATTGCGTAAGCGTAGCTCACTTACAGCGGATTTTAAAGAAAAGAGGGCTTTATTTGGGGTAGCGTTTCGAAACCGAAAGACTCTTTTTCTCGGGACTCTGGGAGCCTCGGGGTTTCCTTAGGGTGCTAGGGGATCACCTAGGCTTAGGGGAGGGTTAGAACCCTTAGAGAGAGAAAGTTTAGAAAGAAGAAATGAAGAAAGGTGTGAGAATTTCGGAATGGCTCGCATGCTATTTATACTAAGTGTTTATGACACTCAAGTCCTGAGTGTCATAAGATACACGTCGTGAATCGGATCTTATCCTCTTGCAGCTTCTAGATTCCGAATTATGACAGAATGTGGTAAGTGTCATAATTATCAAGTCGTGAACTGGATTTTATCCTCCCCCAACTTCTAGATGCCGAATTATGACAGAATGTTCTGAGCGTCATAATTCTCAAGTCGTGAATTAGCTAGTTTAGGGTTTTTAAAATCTAAATCTTCGGAATGCCATAACTTTTGCATACGAACTCCGTTTTTTACGTTCTTTATATCCACACGTAGGTGGAGATGTATTCTACAACTTTCATTTAGATCCCTAAGGCTAAAAACTCCTCTATCTTATATTCGCTATTTATGTCTCCGGGTGCCGTGCCACTTTTGCCGAAAAACTTCCACGGGCCGTAACTTCTTCGTTATAACTCGGATTCGGCGTTCTTTATATGTACGAAACCCTTGAGACATATTCTACAACTTGGTTAAGATTATTTATTATAAATAATATTTTGTCGAAAAGTCGTTTTCGACCCCTATTATCTCTAAATTGACTAGCCCGGATCTACGGGTGTTACAAGTATCTCCCCCCTTAGGATGTTTACGTCCCAGAATCATCACCGAAACAGGGCTCACATGATAACTCCATACGTTATCTCTTCATCCTATGTAATAACCATAACTGATGTTCATTCGAACGAGTATCTAACCCTAAGACTTCCTGACTGCAGGCGGTGCCCGATCATGGACCTGCTCTCTATCTCATGTTAGACTTCCAATCATGACCTTCATCTCACGATATCGATCTTTATTGGATACTCCTTCTATAACAAAATTGAGATAAGTTTTTTCCTTCGATTATCATAATAAACTGATAGGTCTTGTTCTAATGACCTCTCATCGTATGATGTATTGCTTGGACTCAGGTCTTTTAGAGTCAAATTCCAAAACAGACTATACCTTCCTTCATGTTCTAATCACATCTTAAAAATTAGCATTTCAAACTACAAGCAAATGTAGCAATACCTCTACCGCTCACTTCGATTATCTTTTACTTCAATCCTACGGCTTAAGTTAGTGTAACACCGTAAATTTCAAACAAATTTTTCAATTTTTATTAAACATAATTCCATCAATATTCATAAAAACAACCATTTTAATTATCCAAACAAGACAATACAAAATCCCAAGATCATAATATCAAGCTCCAAACGTGTGTGTGTACGGATCAAGCCGGCGCCTTCCCGCGGTCGTCACTAGTACCTGAAACAATAACATCAAACACTGTAAGCACAAGGCTTAGTGAGTTCCCCAAAATACCACATACAACACATATTAGCCACTCTAGGCTATAACTATGTGGGTCCGTGCACCCAAACTCTGTGAACCCTCAGGTTCTAGCTCTGATAGACATGAACCACATAAATCACATAGAAATAATGCAGTACAACACATAACATACATAGCATACAATTACTCTATCACATAACTCTGGTTACCCACTCAAGGTAAAGTATAGTGAGAAGACTCACCTCGCGTATCTCGGTATCTCACGAATCCTGGAAATCCCTCGTGCTCGATCCTCCGAGCTCTAATCCTCCTATAACATTATATGCTTCTAATTAACACTTTATATCTCTAAGGTTGCTATCAATAAAGAGTCAACACTGGTCAACTCTGGTCAACGGTCAACGGTCAACTCTGACCGGACTCGGCGAGTATCAAGGCGACTCGGCGAGTCTGGGCGTATATACCAATTTCCCTGATATCCTCCCTTGACACGTCGAGCATTCACTCAACTCGACGAGTTCCACTTGGCATGAGTTGTGGGGCCACCACGACTCAACTCGTCGAGTCTCAAAACAACTCGGCAAGTCCAGTTTGACTCAATCCACCGGTCCATTCTGACTCCCCCTTGACTCACTGAGTCCACCCTCCCCAACTCGGCGAGGCCACTCACTGTGTGGTCGGGCAACATTCATGCTACTCGTCGAGTCTGTTCTTCGGACTCGACGAGTCCGTGCCATGCACTGACTCAATCTTGTTCTAAAGGTCAGATCCAGTCCATTAATCCATAGATCCAGTCCCTCCAAGCTCATTTAGCACGTAAAGTTACAATCTTGATGCACATACAACCTCTATATGACCATATATGATGTTTTTGACTCATTTACTACAACACAAGGTCATGGACTCCATTGTCATACATAAAGCTTGATGAGTGAGGCTCTCTGGACCTCTATGGGTCCAGATCCATAACCTCAACTCAAGGAGGGAACCAATGGGCACCAAATCATCCCATAAATGACCATCATAAGCCCTAAATTGCATAATGCTTCACCAAACAGAAAATAGTCCGAGATCATACCTCTAGAGTGATGATCTAAGCTCCAAATCCACGAAATAGCAACCTCCTTTGCTTCCTCTTGCCTAGTGTCTCCTTCTTCTTGCTAAATAACACACACAAGGTCAAGAAAGGCTCCTTTCTCTTCACAAATCGCTTAAGAACACAAGGGTCTCTCACTGAGGGTTGGGTGAGCACAAATGACGGCCATAAGGCCCTTTAAATAGGCCTCAAACCCGGAAATTTAGGGTTTCATTGCACAGCGCAGACTCGCCGAGTCCATATCCTGGACTCGCCGAGTCCAGGCGCGCTCCATTGCCCATATCCGCGTCCCTACTCGGCGAGTCTGAGCTCCAACTCGCCGAGTCCCCCTCACAATACCACAAAATTAAATTTACAAGATACCTGGTAAAAATCCGGATGTTACAACTCTCCCCCACTAGAACTAGACTTCGCCCTCGAAGTCTCGCTCTAAAATAGCTCCGGATGCTTCTCCCGCATCATACCCTCCGGCTCCGAGGTCATTTCTGATCCCCTCCGATGTTGCCACTGAACCAATACCAAAGGTACCTCCTTGTTTCTCAAAATCTTGATCTTCCGATCTATAATGGCCACTGGTCACTCAGCATAATTCAGGCTTGCATCTACCTGAATATCCTCTAATGGAACCACTGCCGACTCATCGGCTATACATTTCCTCAACTGCGATACATGAAAAGTGTTGTGAATCTGCCCCAACTCTGCTGGTAATTCCAGCCGATAGGCTACCCGACCTACCCTTGCAATCACACGAAATGGACCTATAAACCGGGGCCCCAATTTGCCCCTCTTCCTGAACCGGATCACTCCTTTCCAAGGAGAAACCTTCAGGAGAACGAAGTCGCCGACCTGGAATTCCAGCTCGGACCGGCGTCTATCCGCATAACTCTTTTGTCGGCTCTGAGCGGTCAATAACCTCTGTCTGACCAACTGAATCTGCTCTGTCGTCTGATTCACGATCTCTGTACTGTCCATCACCCTTTGCCCAACCTCTCCCCAACAAATGGGAGTCCGACACCTCCTACCATACAACAGCTCAAAGGGCGGCATACCGATGCTCGAATGATGGCTGTTATTGTAGGAAAACTCTGCCAAGGGCAAATACGTATCCCAACTACCCCCGAAGTCCAATACATATGCTCGAAGCATGTCCTCAAGTGTCTGAATCGTCCGCTCACTCTGGCCGTCGGTCTGGGGGTGATATGCGGTACTAAAATGCAGCTTAGTACCCAACTCCTCATGAAATTTCTTCCAGAACCGGGAAGTGAAACACACATCGCGGTCTGAAACAATCGATATCGGCACCCCATGCCGAGATACAACCTCCCTCACATAAATCTCCGCCAACTTCTCCGCTGAAGAACTCTCACCGATGGCAAGAAAGTGAGCGCTCTTTGTCAACCTATCCACAATCACCCAAATTGCATCGACTCCTCTGGCAGTCCTCGGCAATTTGGTGATGAAATCCATAGTGATCTGTTCCCATTTCCACTCGGGAACCTCCAATGGCTGCAACTTGCCATGCAGTCTCTGGTGTTCGGCCTTTACCCTTCGACAGGTCAAACACATTTCGACAAACCATGTGACATCCCTCTTCATACAAGGCCACCAATACTCCTTTCTTAAGTCCAAATACATCTTTGTAGCCCCGGGATGGATCGAGAATTTCGATCTATGAGCCTCCTCCATCAATGTAGTACGCGTACCGCCCACAAACGGTACCCAGATCTGGCCCTGATAAGTCATAAGCCCTCGACTATCCGATACAAACTCAGAAACCAACCCAACGACCCGCTCTCTCTTCTGCATCTCCGGACGCACCGCCTCGACCTGTGCCCCACGAATGGCGTCCAGAACTGGAGCTATCACGGTCAATCTCAAACATACATTTCGCAGTGGAGTACTCTCCGCCCTGCGACTCAATGCGTCGGCTACCACATTAGCCTTGCCCGGGTGATACAAGATCTCGCAATCATAATCCTTGACCACATCTAACCACCTCCTTTGCCGCATATTTAGGTTAGGCTGATCCATCAAGTACTTCAAGCTCTTATGGTCCGTGTAAATCGTACAACGAACCCCATACAAGTAGTGCCGCCAAACCTTGAGGGCGAACACCACTGCCCCCAACTCCAAATCATGTGTGGGGTACCTCGTCTCGTGAGGCTTCAACTGCCTCGATGCATATGCTATCACATGTCCCTTCTGCATCAGCACCGCTCCCAGTCCTAAAATCGATGCGTCACAGAATACCACAAAACCTTCCATCCCTTCCGGAAGAGCTAATACCGGAGCTTCACACAACCTCTGGCGAAGCGTCTCAAAGGAGGTCTGCTGCTCGGGCACCCATAGAAATGCAACACCCTTTCGGGTCAATCTGGTGAGTGGAACTGCAATCTTGGAGAAATCCTTAATAAACCTCTGATAATACCCTGCCAACCCAAGGAAACTACGGATCTCAGAAGGTGACCTTGGCACCTCCCACCTCATCATTGCGTCAACCTTGGCCGGATCGACCAATATCCCTTTCTGGTTAACGAGGTGTCCCAGAAACTGGACCTCCCGCAACCAGAAATCGCACTTGGAAAACTTTGCATAAAGTTTCTCCGATCTCAAAACTCCAAGAACCTCCCTCAAATGCTCCTCGTGCTGCTCTCTAGATTTCGAATATACCAGAATATCATCAATGAACACAATCACCGACCGATCCAACATCGGTCGACATACCCTGTTCATGAGGTCCATGAACACAGCCGGGGCATTGGTGAGCCCAAAAGGCATCACCACAAACTCATAATGCCCATAACGCGTCCTGAATGCTGTCTTCTGGACGTCCTCGTCCCGTACTCTCACCTGATGATAGCCCGACCTCAAATCAATCTTGGAGAACCAAGATGCTCCCTGTAACTGATCGAATAAATCGTCGATCCTCGGGAACGGGTAACGGTTCTTGACCGTCAGCTTATTCAATTCCCGGTAATCAAAACACATGCGATGCGAGCCATCTTTCTTCTTCACAAACAGGATGGGTGCTCCCCACGGCGAGCTACTCGGCCGAATAAACCCCTTCCCCAGCAGCTCCTGAAGCTGCGAGGATAACTCTTGCATCTCTGGAGGCGCAAAGCGATACGGCACCTTAGCGATAGGCGCGGCTCCCGGAACCAAATCGATACCAAACTCCACTTGCCTCACGGGAGGCACACCTGGTAACTCTTCGGGAAAGACATCTGGAAACTCACGCACCACCGGAACTTCATCCACCAAACTCGGTCTCTCGGAGATCACTCGCGTATCCATCACATACGCCACAAAACCCTTACAGCCCTGCTGTAAACACTGCCTCGCCCTAGCAGCCGAACAAAAGGCTGATCCAGAACGTGGACCCTCGCCGTAAACCGAAAGAACTCCCCCACTAGGATCTCGTATAGTCACCAGCTGACACTCGCAATCCATAACCGCGCCGAATCGGCTCAACCAGTCCATGCCCACTATAACACAGACATCACCCATCACAATAGGAATGAGTTCGATCGGGAACTCAACCCCAAAAATCTCCAATACACATCCTCGGAGGACCTCCGTGGCACAAATCACTCTGTCGGCGGCTATAGAAACCCGCAGGGGCCGACTCAGTGCCCCACGACTAACACTGATATGCTGACTAAATGTCAAAGATACAAAAGATCGACTCGCACCCGAGTCAAATAACACTAAAGCAGGTACAGAATTCACAAGGAAGGTACCTATGCATAGCATAATATAAGCATAATATCTCAACACCATAAATAAATAATAAAAAGGAAGCGTACCAGCCACAACGTCGGGTGCAGCGCGAACCTCTTTCGCAGTCAGCTGAAAGGCTCTCCCCCGAGCCCTCGGTGCCTTGGCCTTCACGGGCCGACTCTCTGTAGCAATAGCTCTGATGGCGGCGGGAGCAGACCCCTGAGATGCTCCGCGCAGCAGCGGACACTCTGCCTTCCGATGTCCGGTCTGGTTGCAGTGAAAGCACACTGCAAATCCCTTGGGGTAGTCCTTGGCCATATGCCCCTCCTTGCCACATTTGTAGCAAGACCCTGCTCGACAGGCTCCATCGTGACCCTTGCCGCACTTTCCAAAAGTGCGGCCCTTCTGGCTCCCGGGTCTGGGATCAGCGGGCTTGGCCCGCTTGGCTGCCGGCTGGGAGTGTGCCGGCCGCCGATCCCTCCCCAGAGACTCCGCCTCCTCCCTGGCCTGAGTCTCAAGCTCAATCTCCCTCTTCCGAGCATTTGCCTGAAGCTCGGCAAATGTCCGATACGAGGAGTTCGCAGCGAACTCTCGAATATCCTGTCTCAGAATGCTCGGGTAACGGCTCATACGTGCCTGCTCGGTGGACACGTGCTCAGGGCAGAACATCGCCCTCTCATGAAACTTCCTCGTAATCGCTGTAACTGACTCGGTACCCTGCTTGTGTTGGGTTTTAGCCATAAGAACTTTCCTATGTGCGCATGCAAAACCCTATTGCTTGGATCTAGGCTTTCTAATAAACATGCTTTTGAATTCAAGACTTCTAATGGCTAATTAGGTTAAACAACAATATTAAAACAGATCTAGAATCATACCTTTGAATCCCTTGTTGATCTTGTTTGTCTTGGAGCTTCTAGAGTCACAATTGTCACTCCTCTAATGGCTTACAAACACCAATAGCAAGCAAGATGATTTAGGAGAGAGGAGAGGGGAGGAATTCGACTAGAGGTTCCTTGCTTAAGGTTGTGTGTCGAATTCCCTCATCCATAGGGGCTATTTATACTATTAGACTCCTTAAGGGTTTCACCCTAAACCCTAATTGGATAATCTTCTCTTAAGGCTATCCAAATCCATTCCATAGATAACCCTATGGACGATTTGAGCTATCCTAAAGCTCTTAGAATCCGTCCAAGGTGTATCCTAATGGATTTATAGTCTAAAGTCTAACTATCAAACAATTGACAGTTTATACCCTCTTATTTAATTAATCTCTTTAAGTCACCAAATTAATACCAATTAATTTATGACTTATATTAATCAAATAGCTAAATATTATTCCATATAATATTTACTCTCTCTTAATAAATCATCCTTCAATTTGCTATGGTGAAGGCAACCCAAAAGGACCATGCACCACCGAATATAGTTATAGCCTTAGACACTATTCCAACAGTCTCCCACTTGGATAAGTCTAGTAACTATACAAGTACAATACGGTTTGCAATCGTAGCTCTCAAAGACGCTGTCAACTCTGATCTAATCAATCTTGTCCTTTAGATAAGGGATCGTACAGTCCTCTGATAGATATCATGCTGACAATCCTATGGAATGGTTAGTCTAGCATTTAGATTTCTTGATCTCCGATTTATTTGACATAGAACTTAATCGAACACATCAATTCAGTTCTGACCGGGCCCGGCACATAAGTCAAATCAAATCATCGAGTGGCCAAGATATCTCTTCTACCCTCTTAGGATGAAATTTACAGATAAACTTCGACTTATATGCATTTACTTATTCATTAACAAACTATACACAGCAATGCGTTTTATAACATCAAGTTATTGATGCGTTTTCGCATTATCAATGCACAATCAATCAACAAATAATAAACCATATATCTAGGTTTTAAGACCATATGATATTATCGTCTTGCGATCACCTTTTATATCGTATTCCATAAGGTGATTCCAGCAAGCACGGGTTTATTTCAATGCTCAAAACCAGTTCATAAGCACTCATGAACGTTGCAGCAACCCTTGCTATGTCTAACACCATTTAGACATTCTACACACCAATTCATGACAATCTTCATTCATATCTACTCCCAACATATGAACGATTGTGGACCATTTGAATAATTCGATTATTCCTAATAAACTCAATTATTCTGGAAGTCAAAACATGCAAAGTGAAACAATAGTTAAACAATTAACATGTGACAGTAACTTTACTCATAAATAAAACTCCTTTATTTAATCATCAAATGTTAATTACATTTATCTATTATACGTTTCTAATACTATCTAATCTATGCTAATATCATCCTTCAGCCCAATACTCCTAGCATGCTGCAAGTGCTTAACCCTACTCAGTCCCTTCGTAAGCAGATCTGCTGGATTATCTTCTGATGATATCCTCTTCACTACGAGTTGTCCTTCTTCTACACAATGTCTAATGAAGTGATATTTTCTGTCAATATGTCGAGATCTACCATGATCCCTCGGTTCCTTGGTCAAGGCAACCGCACCTTCGTTATCACAGAAAATCTCCATGGGCTCCTTTATGGCCGGCACAACTCCAAGATCACTGATGAAGTTCTTAAGCCATATTGCCTCCTTCGACGCTTCGCTCGCTGTGATGTACTCTGATTCGCACGTTGAATCAACTACGGTTTCTTGTTTGGAACTTTTCCATGTCACTGCTCCTCCATTTAGGGTAAAGACCCAGCCTGACTGCGAACGGTAGTTGTCCCTGTCGGTCTGAAAGTTGGCGTCACTATACCCTCGCACCTTCAAGTCATTACTCCCTCCAAGGACTAAGAACCATTCTTTCGTCCTCCGAAGGTACTTAAAGATGTTCTTCACTGCAATCCAATGTGCTTTGCCAGGGTTCCCTTGATATCAGCTAACCATGCTCAAAGCGAAGGCTACATCAGGACGAGTACAAGTCATAGCATGCATGATTGAGCCAACTGCGGAAGCGTATGGTACTCGGCTCATTTCTGCTATCTCAGCTTCGGTACCCGGACTTTGAGTCTTACTCAACTTGGCATTTCCTTGTATCGGTAGTTCTCCCTTCTTTGAGTTTTCCATACTAAAACGTTTTAGTGCCTTCTCCAAGTAAGTATTCTGACTAAGTCCAATTAGTCTCTTACTTCTTTCTCTTACTATCCTTATTCCCAAAATGTAAGAAGCCTCTCCGAGGTCCTTCATAGCGAAGCACTTCCCGAGCCAGGACTTAACCTCCTGCAGAGTCGGGATGTCGTTTCCTATGAGTAATATGTCATCGACATATAGAACGAGGAAGCTTACTATACTCCCACTGGCTTTGACATATACACAAGATTCATCTTCGCTTCGTACAAATCCAAACTCTTTGACTTTCTCATCGAAGCAAAGATTCCATCTGCGAGACGCTTGCTTAAGTCCATAAATGGACTTCTCAAGCTTACACACTCTATTCGGATGCTTCGGATCCAAAAACCCCTCTGGCTGAGCCATGTAAACATCCTCAGCCAACTTTCCGTTAAGGAAAGCGGTCTTGACATCCATTTGCCAAATCTCATAATCATGAAATGCGGCAATTGCTAGCATCACTCTAATATATTTAATCTTCGCAACTGGTGAGAAGGTCTCATCATAGTCAACTCCGGGAGTTTGAGTAAAGTCCTTCGCAACCAATCGCGCCTTATATGTGTGTACGTTCCCATCCACGTCGGTCTTCTTCTTGAAGATCCACTTGCACCCTACGGTCTTACGTTCGGGCACGTAATCAACCAAATTCCAAACTTGGTTATCATACATGGATTGGATCTCGCTATCCATCGCCTCTTTCCATTTCACAGACTCCGGGCCTGCCATGGCTTCCTTATAGCTATTAGGTTCATCAAGATTTACTAGTGTACCATCACTAATATACGTGTCCCCTTCGGTAGTAATATGAAAACCATAAAACTGGGGATGAACTCTAACTCTATCGGAACGTCTAAGAGGTAAGGATTCGTCAATCGCTTCAACCGGAGTTTCCTCCTCGGGTTGAATGCCAGCGGTAGAGCTTCCTTCATCTATCGATTCTTGAATCTCTTCAAGTTCGATTTGCCTCCCACTGTCTCCTTGGCTTATGAGTTCTCGCTCTCGGAAAACTCCTCTCCTCGCAACAAAGATAACATTATCTTTCGGTCTATAGAAGAGATATCCAAAGGAAGTTTGCGGGTAGCCGATGAAAATACATCGCTCACTTCAAGGTTCAAGCTTGTCGTGAGTATCTCGTCTTACGAAAGCCTCGCAACCCCAAACCTTGATATGTGCCAACGAGGGAGCTTTCCCTATCCACATCTCGCGAGGTGTTTTGGCAACCTTCTTAGTAGGGACTCGGTTAAGGATATGGGCGGCAGTCTCTAAGGCATACCCCCAAAAGAAGATAGGTAGTGAAGCACGACTCATCATAGAGAGAACCATATCCAATAAGGTTCGATTACGCCTTTCTGCCACACCATTCAACTGCGGTGTCCTAGGAGGCGTCAATTGCGAAACTATTCCACAGTCCTTGAGATAATCGTGGAATTCAAGACTTAGGTACTCTCCTCCTCGATCGGATCGAAGCATCTTGATTTTCCTGCCCAATTGATTCTCCACTTCATTCTTGAACTCTTTAAACTTTTCAAAGGTTTCTGACTTTTGCTTGATTAAATAGATATACCCATATCTACTATAATCATTGGTAAAAGTCACATAGAAGCGGTTCCCATCCTTCGTGGTTGATCTAAAAGGTCCACATACATCGGTATGTATTAGGTCTAATAGTCCCTCACCCCTTTCACAAGTACTCGTGAAGGGTGACTTAGTCATCTTTCCAAGTAAACAAGACTCGCATGTGTCATCTTCCCTAAGGTCGAATGACTCCAACACTCCATCCTTTTAGAGTTGGGCTATGCGTTTCTTGTTGACATGTCCAAGACGACAATGCCACAAGGATGCTTTATCCATACTAGTGGAAGAATCAATATTCAAAACATCATTTCCTAAGTTATCAACAATCATAACAGTTTCATATATTTCATTACATGGTATAGCTTCAAAGTAAAAGACACCATTTAGATAAGCGAAAATAGAACCATTCTCATTATTAAAAGAAAATCTAAATCCTTGTCTATATAAACCATGAAATGAAATGATGTTTCTAGCCATTTCTGGCGAATAGCAACTATTGTTCAAATCCAAAACTAAACTATTCTTAAGCACTAAAGAATACACTCCAATCTTGGTGACAGGCGACGATCTTCTGTTCCCCATGATTAGATTGATCCTTCCTTGCTCCACATCCCTACTTCTTCTTAGTCCCTGCACATTAGAACAAATGTAATAACCACAACCGGTGTCAAGAACCCAAGAAATAGCATGATTAGAATCGTTAGATTTGATTGCATATATACCTGCGAAAGATGGATTGATCTTTCCTTCCTTGATGGCTTGGAGGTAATCCGGGCAGCTTCTCTTCCAATGTCCTATCTTGTGGCAGTGGTGGCACTCTGCCTCCTTCGGGTTAGAGCAGGGCTTAGAGGGATCAACTTTGGTCCCACTAGAAGAGGAACCATCTCGGGCTTTCACCTTGCGATAGTTGTTCGAAGAAGCTTTCCTCTTCTTTCCCTTCCCTTGACCAATAGCCAAGACAGGAGCAGCGGATGGATTGGGAGTTGGTGCAACAGACTTGTCCTTGAAATTGCTCTCAGCAACCCTCAAGAGTCCTTGGAGTTTACTTAGAGTGACCTCCTCTTTGTTCATGTGGTAGGTCATCCTAAATTGATTGTACATCGGAGGCAAAGAGTGAAGCACCATGTCGATCGCCAAGTCTTCGCCGAAGTCAACATTTAACTTGCGAAGGCGGTCGACATACCTTTGCATCTTTTGCAAGTGCACGGTAAGAGATTCTCCATGACCCATCTTGGCGGAAATCATGTTAGTGAAGATCTCGTAACGCTCTTGTCTCGCGTTTTGGTGGTACCTCTCCAACAAGTCTTGATGCATTTCGTATGGATACATGTCCTCGTAGGACTTTTGGAATTCGGAGTTCATGGTGGCGATCATGATGCAATGTACCTTCGTTGCATCTCGCTCATGAGTTTCAAAGGCGGTGATTTCGGCGGGAGTAGCAACTTCGGGGTTGATTTTCTCGAGCTTCTCATCGAGGACATACTCTTTATCCTCATAGCGATCAATGGTGCGAATGTATCTTATCCATTCGCCAAAGTTCGTTCCATCGAAGGTGACCTTTTGGCAAAGGCTCATCAACGTGAAAGAACTAGCAGCAGCGTTGTTTGCGTTTGACATCTATAGAAAGGACAAAGATAGATTAGAACAAGAATCCCTAATTATCACCCAATAAGAAAAATTAGGGCTAGGATCCAACAATAACATTTACATACTAGAAAAGGGATGCCGTAATCTAACATGCAAATAAATTGAAGGTAAGTGAATGACGATTCACTAATTCTCCATCACAAAACTTAAACTTTTAGTCCTAAGTGTTTTTGAGAATTCCTAGATTCGGATGAGATTCATTGAACTATTCAATGGCATGTTTAAATCCCGATATGCCCCTCTTGTTTGTGACTGGGATGCCGAGGATCACAAAGCGGGTGTGAATTACCATGCAAATTCACATGGTGCCTTCATTGTAACGATCACCTATTCGATGTGCCGGTAAACCACACACGCTCCATCGAACTATGATGAACAATGAATCACCCTTTGCCACCTTCGCTTAGAACCAATTAGTGTGCCGGTAAACCACACACGCTCCACTAACATCTTAGCAAGGTGCAAAGTGTAATTTCATGGGATTGCATCAATTCACTTTTCCTAAAGTAACTAAGATTGGGAAATTTAAAAAATTTAGTTACTTCGTATTTCTTATCATACTTTTAATGCGAGGATGAGGTTGCCCTATCCTACCCGTTCGGCTAACGACCCTCCACCAATCAAGCAAGCGGTGGGTGTGAGTGTACACCCATTAAGCGCCATTTTATAGGCCACAACCTTATACCCACCTTATAGATCGGCTTCGCGAATGAGGCCTACTAGTGGTAAGACTAGCATTTAGTTATACATATATATATATTATTCTAGTAATATCATATAAGTATAGGGTTGCATTTTAAACTTTTCAAAATCTAGGGTTTGAAATTTAAGTTGTCTAAATTAAAACTTTTAATCACAAATATAAATTTCAAAACTTTAGGGTAGGTTTTAAACATTTAAAACATGAAGGATCAAATAACAAATAATTCCAATTAGCAATTAATATTCTAATTATCTTTATTTGATTTATCTTGATTTCTTTGAAGATAATTACCAAAATAATTAATCATTATCATATAAGGAAATTAAATATTTTATTAGATGATAAATATCTTTAATTAGATCAAGATAATAGTCATATTTATCAAAAAATCGGATTTACATTGATCTAATATGATTAAGGTAAGTTTCCATAAGATAATTATGAAAAAATCCCGAATCTGGCCATTCCTGACGCGTGGACTCGCCGAGTGCACAAGGGGACTCGCCAAGTCAGGCCTACTCGACGAGTCCACCTTGGAACTCGACGAGTCAGTGACTCAAAACCCAAAAAAATCGAATTTTGCAGGTTTGTTTCAGTTAATCAAGCAACAATTTAAAGAAAACCAATCTAGGCTCTGATACCACTGTTGGGTTTTAGCCATAAGAACTTTCCTATGTGCGCATGAAAAACCCTATTGCTTGGATCTAGGCTTTCTAATAAACATGCTTTTGAATACAAGACCTCTAATGGCTAATTAGGTTAAACAACAATATTAAAACAGATCTAGAATCATACCTTTGAATCCCTTGTTGATCTTGTTTGTCTTGGAGCTTCTAGAGTCACAATTGTCACTCCTCTAATGGCTTACAAACACCAATAGCAAGCAAGATGATTTAGGAGAGAGGAGAGGGGAGGAATTCGACCAGAGGTTCCTTGCTTAAGGTTGTGTGTCGAATTCCCTCATCCATAGGGGCTATTTATACTATTAGACTCCTTAAGGGTTTCACCCTAAACCCTAATTGGATAATCTTCTCTTAAGGCTATCCAAATCCATTCCATAGATAACCCTATGGACGATTTGAGCTATCCTAAAGCTCTTAGAATCTGTCCAAGGTGTATCCTAATGGATTTATAGTCTAAAGTCTAACTATCAAACAATTGACAGTTTATACCCTCTTATTTAATTAATCTCTTTAAGTCACCAAATTAATACCAATTAATTTATGACTTATATTAATCAAATAGCTAAATATTATTCCTTATAATATTTACTCTCTCTTAATAAATCATCCTTCAATTTGCTATGGTGAAGGGAACCCAAAAGGACCATGCACCACCGAATATAGTTATAGCCTCAGACACTATTCCAACAGCTTGAGGGTCAAAAACTCCTGTGCCAGACGCTCCCTCTCCACCTGAGGGACGTACTCATCTCGAAACATGGTAGTGAACCTCTCCCAGGTCAGTGCCGAAAGCTCAGTCGGTGTGAAGTGCGCCGTCACAAACTTCCACCAGTCCTTCGCTCCCAAGCGAAGCTGGTTCAGCGCGAACCGAACCTTCAAATGCTCAGGGGACGAGCAAGTGAAGAAGCATCCCTCCATATCAGATATCCACCTCATAGCTGCCACCGGATCCTGCGTACCATCAAACTCTAGTGGCTTGGTGTTGCTGAACTCCCTAAAGAATGTCGCATCACCTCCCTGGGGTCTTGCCGCAGCAATCGCTGCGGTAGCCGCTGCAACAGCAGCCTCAGAAAGAGCGGCATAGCGCTCGTCAAATGTCTCAATCAACGCGGTCTTAATAGACCCGAACATCTCTGGTATCTAAGCTCTGATGACCGCAGCCACCTCCTCATGAATGATCTGTCGAATCTCCTCATCACTAGCTCTGGCATCCTCCGGCATGTGACGTGTCCTCACCATGATCAACCTCTGAAATACAACATGCGACAATTAGAATTCACTCGAACACCCTTACATTCGACAATCCACCCCTCCTTGATTCTTGGTATCCCAAGATTCTTATTTGGACTGTGTACCGCACCGATGCTTTCAGTAGTACGGGCCCAATACTACTGTCCGCACCGTCACAGTACACACCCCAAATCTTCCTCTTCGGATCCCAATCCCCAAGTACTCTATTATACTTAAATCACTTTGTAACAGATCTCACACAAAGCCCTAGCTGCTACCTAATTACTCTCAGCAGCTCATAGCAGCTCACCCCTCCCTAGGCTACCTAATTACTCTCAGCAATACCTAGCCTACTCTAGCATACAAACACATCATATTAATAATAATTATCACATAATATAAAGGTATTTTGGGAATTCCCCGTTTGGGCGCTGACTGATCGTACACACGTTTCTTCCTGGAAAATCTTTTACTCTTAGAAGATTTTGGTTTTATTTTGAAAATATCTCTTCAGTTCCTCAATTTGAGTTCAAATACCCCCGAAGGTGTACCCAAATCCCTCAAACCAAGGCTCTGATACCAATTTGTAACACTGTAAATTTCAAACAAATTTTTCAATTTTTATAAAACATAATTCCATCAATATTCATAAAAACAACCATTTTAATTATCCAAACAAGACAATACAAAATCCCAAGATCATAATATCAAGCTCCGAACGTGTGTGTGTACGGATCAAGCCGGCACCTTCCCGCGGTCGTCACTAGTACCTAAAACAATAACATCAAACACTGTAAGCACAAGGCTTAGTGAGTTCCCCAAAATACCACATACAACACATTCTAGCTCTGATAGACATGCACCACATAAATCACATAGAAATAATGCAGTACAATACATAACATACATAGCATACAATTACTCTATCACATAACTCTGGTTACCCACTCAAGGTAAAGTATAGTGAGAAGACTCACCTCGCGTATCTCGGTATCTCACGAATCCTGGAAATCCCTCGTGCTCGATCCTCCGAGCTCTAATCCTCCTATAACATTATATGCTTCTAATTAACACTTTATATCTCTAAGGTTGACTATCAATAAAGAGTCAACACTGGTCAACTCTGGTCAACGGTCAACGGTCAACTCTGACCGGACTCGGCGAGTCTGGGCGTATACACCAATTTCCCTGAAATCCTCCCTTGACACGTCGAGCATTCACTCAACTCGACAAGTTCCACCTGGCATGACTTGTGGGGCCACCACGACTCAACTCGCCGAGTCTCAAAACAACTCGGCGAGTCCAGTTTGACTCAATCCACCGGTCCATTCTGACTCCCCCTTGACTCACTGAGTCCACCCTCCCTAACTCGGCGAGGCCACTCACTGTGTGGTCGGGCAACATTCATGTTAATCGCCGAGTCTGTTCTTCGGACTCGGCGAGTCCGTGCCATGCACTGACTCAATCTTGTTCTAAAGGTCAGATCCAGTCCATTAATCCATAGATCCAGTCCCTCCAAGCTCATTTAGCACGTAAAGTTACAATCTTGATGCATATACAACCTCTATATGACCATATATGATGTTTTTGACTCATTTACTACAACACAAGGTCATGGACTCCATTGTCATACATAAAGCTTGATGAGTGAGGCTCTCTGGACCTCTATGGGTCTAGATCCATAACCTCAACTCAAGGAGGGAACCAATGGGCACCAAATCATCCCATAAATGACCATCATAAGCCCTAAATTGCATAATGCTTCACCAAACAGAAAATAGTCCGAGATCATACCTCTAGAGTGATGATCTAAGCTCCAAATCCACGAAATAGCAACCTCCTTTGCTTCCTCTTGCCTAGAGTCTCCTTCTTCTTGCTAAATAACACACACAAGGTCAAGAAATGCTCCTTTCTCTTCACAAATCGCTTAAGAACACAAGGGTCTCTCACTGAGGGTTGGGTGAGCACAAATGACGGCCATAAGGCCCTTTAAATAGGCCTCAAACCCGGAAATTTAGGGTTTCATTGCACAGCGCAGACTCGCCGAGTCCATATCCTGGACTCGCTGAGTCCAGGCGCGCTCCATTGCCCAAATCCGCGTCCCTACTCTACGAGTCTGAGCTCCAACTCTACGAGTCCCCCTCACAATACCACAAAATTAAATTTACAAGATACCTGGTAAAAATTCGGATGTTAAAATTAGATGTTACATCGAACTTGGTTCTCTGAACCACGTAACATACTCATCGTAGTCGGACTCAATTTGATATGACCACTAGCTTCCGAATAACAATCAGATTCTTAGTCATTACCGAAACAATGGTAACAACACACTTGAATAAATCGAAATCAATTACTAGTTTCTTGGTAACCTTGTGACTTTCCCTGATCCAAGCGTGAGTCCTATGCTTCCGGTAGTATATGCATCTACTACCTTTCACACCTTCTCATACTCGTCCCAAGTATTGTCTTGCATTCCCCAAGTCCTAAAATCACAAAAAAATTTAACGCATATGAGTGTGTCCAAATAATCATAAAAATTTCCCTAGACTCTACTAGGACTTCTTCCATGCGTATCTAAAATCATCAATTCTGCTTCCACTCAGTTGGTGATGGAAATTCCAGTGATAGGAAAACTTTAGGAATTACACCAATCATTCTATCATCCCTCCAATCAAATGTGTACATTCAGATGTACCCTACTTCTATAGACGTACTGCTATTAGACGTATTCTAAAGGCAAGATACCTCGCTTATGAAATCTTCCGATAGGTATCATTCACTATCGTAAGCCATCTCATTTCCTCTATTTTTCAGTCTATCATGGTTCACATCACTTCCTGATCTTCTGCCATTGTGATAGGTTCGGGTGTAGGCGCGATGACCGATGCATGACCCATCACATTCTTAGGCTCATGTTGTCATCTTCCTCAGATATTTCCTAGTATGTCTTCAGCATGACGTTTTGTACACCCAAGTAGACGTTCAGGGTACCGAGGCGAGAATTTTAAGATAGGAAAGATTTTATCTATGATTGACGTATAGATCTCCTTGTCACACCAAAAAGTTACATGCCATTTCTAATACCGTAATCAAATGTTTAGAAATCTGAACACATAATATTTCCAGATCCGGTTGGCAACAGACCATATATCCGAACAAATAATACCATATAAGGCATCTTTATAGTTATAACATAAAACATTTAGCACATAAAACATTTTAGGCATCGTTTCTAAAATAAGATAGTGCTTGTGTCTATTCAGGTGTATTACCTAAATCTATTAGACATACTCCTCATAATCATTACTTAGCATTCTAAGTTTAAGTCTACAAAATCCTACAAATTCCTAGTTCTCTTAAACTAATGCTCTGATACCAACTGTGACATCCCCAATTTCACGGCCAGAAAAGATAGATTTTTGTTTATGCTTTATGAAAATAAAAGTACCTCTTTTAATAAAAATGTTGCAGAATTGATTCCTAGAAAAACACGATAAATATGTTATCAAAGCATTTCTGAAGAAACATATTTTATTCATTTTAAAACATTGCGGATGTCATCGTCAATACAGAAACATAAGCATAAACAGAACTTGCATTCATTTCACTAGTGATCCATATCTCCTTAATCTCGCAGTGTACAACAACTTCGTATCGATACCTGTGATACAATTAAACTGAGTGGGTCAGGCTTGGGAGCTTGGTGAGCATATAGGATTTTTACCCCACAATAAATAAGTTTATTATGCTTAAACATGAAACAATTAACCCAATTGCCCAATCCCCATTATCTTATTAATTTCTTGAAGATTTACCCTAAAAATCAACTATCACTCATTACTAAGGATTCATCGTAAGGAATAGGCACCAAGTCCATCGCTGCTCAAGGTTTATATTACAAGCACTAACAACGTCGATCCCCACATACTGATCCTATAAAGTGATGTTACTAGATCTAGCCTAAAGGATCGATATGAACAACCAACTAACGAAACTGCTTCGGAAATTCCTAGCAGCAAACAAGGATCGAAGAAGACATCAAATGAATGGAATAAGTTTAACCATGAACCTTTGTACGTAAAAGAAAGAACCACCAGACAATTAAGTCAGGGGTAATTATTAATTCCTAGGCTATGATCTGAATATCGTGAGGTATATAACCCCCATACGCACCATATCCAGCAATGGAAATGCTGACTAATGCCTAGGCTGTGGTCTGAATATCGTGAGGTATATAACCCCCAGACTCACTCCTATCCAGCATCGAGAATGGAAACACTAACTAATGTCTAGGCTGTGGTCTGAACATCATGAGGTATATAACCCACAGAATCACTCCTATCCGGCATCGAGAATGGAAACACTGAATCATGAAGCTCGTCCGATCACTTCATAAAAGAAACAAAGGCTCCAAATCTCTTCAAAATAAAGGCATATGGAAAAT
Organism: Lactuca saligna; assembly: GCF_052625555.1. Classification (NCBI taxonomy): domain Eukaryota; kingdom Viridiplantae; phylum Streptophyta; class Magnoliopsida; order Asterales; family Asteraceae; genus Lactuca; species Lactuca saligna. Next base: position 331,421,060 of record NC_136420.1, read on the forward strand.
ACTAATAAAGTACTCCCGTATGCTCCCGTACCCCGACACGTAATAGTGTCAAAAAGAAGAACTAACAGATGAACACATTGTTCAAAAACACCTTATGAACATTTCAAGAACACCTTATGAACATATAGTTCACAAATACCTACCGATTACGAGTCTGCTAGCGTTCCACTGGACTATCTAAAATAGTTTGTGGCAGTTATCTATACTCTGCTAGATGACTAGATCATCATAAACATCGATACCTCTCATCACCTTTTATTTCATCACACATCATCTAATTCATCTACCCATGTTTTACCCAACATACTTGTAGATAAAAATTCATATACAGTTTAAAACTTGTATAAAACATCTATTCAACAGTCACCTTAATTAAACAATTAATATAATTACACATAACACGTATTTAAAAGAAAATACTTCATATATATCTGTAAGGTGAAAGTGATTATACACTCACATGAGTAAGTGGTGACTCAGCACTTGGACAGTATCAATTCCACTAGGGTTTAGTCTAATGTCAACCGTGACTAATTAGTAGTCTAGCTATTATTATTACTATATAAGCGTTAAATAACACTCAATATTACTCATAATAATAGCCCAAATAATTATTTTAAGGGCCTAATAACATTACTATAATTATTTGAAAGCTATATTAAAAATGCGTAAGCGTAGCTCACTTACAGCGGATTTTAAAGAAAACCGAACTTTATTTGGAGCAGCGTTCCGAAACCCAAAGACTTTTTTTCTCAGGACTCCGGGAGCCTCGGGCTTCCTTAGGGTGCTAGGGGATCACCTAGGCTTAGAGGAGGGTTAAATCCCTTAGACAGAGAAAGATTAGAGAGAAGAAATGAAGAAAGGTGTGAGATTTTCGGAATGGCTCACATGCTATTTATAGTAGGTTTTTATGACACTCACGTCGTGAGTGTCATAAGACTCACGTCGTGAAATGCATGATTCACTCCGTAGACTTGGCATTTGCGTCCCTAGCTTCGGATAATGGCCATGACACCTCACGTCGTAAGTTTCATAAAGCTGACGTCGTGAATTGGATCTTATCCTCTCACAGCTTCTAGATTCCGAATTATGACAGAATGTTGTGAGCGTCATAATTCTAACGTCGTGAATTGGATCTTATCCTCTCGCAGCTTCTAGATCCCGAATTATGACAGAATGTCGTGAGCGTCATAAACTTTACTTCGTGAATTAGCTAGTTCAGGGTTTTTAAAAGCTAAATCTTCGGAATGCCATAACTTTTGCATACGAACTCCATTTTTCATGTTCTCTATATCCACGCGTATTTTACAACTTTCATTTAGATCCCTAAGGCTAAAAAGTCCTCTATCTTAAATTCACTATTTACGTCTTCCGGTGCCGTACCGGTTTTGCCAAAAAACTTCGACGGGCCAAAACTTCTTCGTTATAACTCGGATTTCATCGTTCTTTATATGTACGAAAACCTTGAGACATATTCTACAACTTGGTTAAGATTATTTATTTTGAATAATATTTTTTCAAAAAGTCATTTTCGACCCCTATGATCTCTAAATTGACTTTCCCAGATCTACGGGCGTCATCCCGGCGGTACAAAAATGTATAGGGATCTAAAATCCTATTATTGGTGGCCGACGATGAAGCTCGATGTTTCTAAGTATGTGGTCGAGTGTGTAACTTGTGCTAGGGTTAAGGCACATCATTAGAAACTGTATAGGAGTTTAGAACCTTTACCCATACCCATGGGTAAGTGGGATGACATCACCATGGATTTTGTGACTAAACTACCCAGAACAAGGAACGGTCACGACATGATTTGGGTGGTCGTTGATCGCTTCACTAAGAGTGCGCATTTCATTGCTGCCAACGAGAAATGGTCTATGGATAAACTTGCAAATTCGTACGTGAAGGAAATTGTGAGGCTTCACGGTGTTCCATTAACGATTGTATCCGATCGTGACAGCCGTTTTAACTCAAGGTTTTGGAGGAATCTACAAGAGGAATTGGGTACCAAGTTGTGTTTGAGTACAGCTTACCATCCGTAAACCGATGGTCAGAGCGAACGAACGATTCAAACATTGGAGGATATGCTAAGAGAATGTACCCTAGAATTCCAAGGTAACTGGGATGAACACTTACCTCTTGTAGAATTCTCCTATAATAATAGTTTGCACTCAAGCATTAAGATGGCACCTTATCACGCTTTGTATGGAGAAAAGTGTTGAATGCCATCATGTAGGCTAGAAGCTAGGGAAAAGCAATTTATGGGACCTGAAGTAGTCCATCAAACTACTGAAAAGTTGAAAGTGATAAGGGAAAGAATGTTAGCCGCTCAAGATCGACAAAAGATTGATGCTAACAAGAAAACTCAACTGATAACCTTTGAAGTTGGAGATTCGGTTTTACTTAAAGTGTCGTCGTGGAAGGGACTTATAAGATTTGGTAAAAGGGGAAAGTTGATTCCAAGGTTTATTGGACCATTTAAAGTTCTTCAGAAGATTGGGAATCAAGCTTACAAGCTATAATTACCGGAAGAACTGGAGGGTATTCATAGCACCTTTCATGTGTGTTATTTGAGAAAGTTCACGGGATATGTGCCCGATATAATTCCGATTTTTTAGTTAAGGTTGGATGAAAACAAGAGACTGATCGAAGAACCTGAGGCAATCATTGACTGTAAGACTATGAAGCTGAGATGCAATATGGTCGATTTAGTGCTTGTGCATTGGAAACATACGAATGGGTCAAATCTCACTTGGGAAACAGAGAGTGACATGATGAGTCGCTACCTGAATTTGTTTGGCGATATGTGATTCCGGGTACAGAATCATCATAAGGGGAAGAGAATTGTAACACTCGAGTTTCTACCGTAGGCATTTATATTGAGGTGATAGTATAGGTTAACCTTTGTAACTCATTTTGAATAAATGAAAAGGAATTATGTGAATATTATGTGTTTTATGATTAATTATTAGGGTTTAATTAATTAAGAACAAAAATAAGCGTCAAAATTAAAGTGTGAGATAAAGCCATTATCTTTACATAAAGTTGTAGTGGTTGAAACAAGGATTTCGGGGATATAAAGAATACCACAATCCGAGTTATAACGAAGAAGTTATGACTTGTCGAAGTTTCGCGGCAAAATCGACAAGGTGCTGAATGTCGTAAAAAGTGAGCTTTTCATAAACTACTTTTTAGCCTGAGTGATCTAAACGAAACTCGTAGTGTTCGCTAAACTGAGAGTATGTATAAAAAGAACGCCCAAATCTGAATTCATATGAGGAAGTTATAATTTTTCAAAGTTTCAGCTTAGGAGTAGACAACTAAAAACTAGAATTTTAGATTGAGTGATTTTTAGCCAACAAAACCTAAACGAAATCGAAGGTCTCATCATTAGTAGCAATACTGTAAAATGTTTGATGAAAACGGATGTCGGATGACGAAGTTATGAATTTTTAATGTATTTCCTGTCCCGGTCTATTAAAAATAATAATATAAAAATTAAATTCAAAATTAGCCGACGAAGTCTAAACGAAAGTTGTAGAGTGTAATTTTACTTACGCGTGCATATAAAGAACGTTAAAAACGGAGCTCGTATACGAAAGTTATAGATTTTAGATGTTTTGGTGCGAAAAACGAGAAAATTCCCCAAAACCGTGGAATTTCGTACACGTGGACTTCGGCCACGTGCCCTCGCTTCGCATCCGACACGTGTCTGGAAATTGGCTGAGTCACCGAAGCCAGCTGGTGAGACATGTCTCCTGCCCTCGCATCCGAAGTCTGGTCCAATGGGTGTCCGACAAGTGCCCTTTATCACATATCCGAGCCTCGTAGGAGGAGCCACGTCCAAAGCCTCGACTAGACTGTAGTCCAATCAGGAGGCGACAACGAGCTCTTCGCATGCGCAGCTATGTGCAAGCCCACGTGCGAGCAGGTGATGCGAGCCCTTCGGATCTACGACGCGTGGCTTCTTCTCAGCCCTTGGATCAGAAGTCTCGCCCCTATAAATAGGAGGGTGCAAGACCTCCTATGTATATTTTGGAATCTTATCACTTTTAGCCCCTAAACCCATATTTCTTTCATTTTAAGTTCCCCAAAGCCTCGGTATCGATTATAAGCCCCAGAATACTCCACGAAGTTCCAGAGAATCTCGGAAAATTTATCTTTTCGATTTTGAAACCTGACCTTTGTAGAGCCCGATTTCTGAATAAAACTCCTGATTTTATTAGAAACGATCGATTTAGGCAACGAATTGTTGCATGATTATCACCAAATCATGTGAGAGTATAGTCACTTTCATTTTACACATAGATATGAAGTATTTTATAAAAATACATGCTATGTTTATATATATATTGATTGTTTATTTGATACAATTGTTGAATTGATGTTTTATACAAGTTTTAAACTGTATATGTATTTTTATCTACAAATATGTTGGGTAAAACATGGGTAGATTGTAACATCCGGATTTTACCAGGTATATTGTAAATCTAATTTTGTCATATTGTGAGAGGGACTCGGCGAGTTGGATCTCAGACTCGCCGAGTAGAGACGCGGAATTGAACATTGGTGCGCGCCTGGACTCGGCGAGTCCAGGATATGGACTCGGCGAGTCTGTGCTGTGTAATGAAACCCTAAATCTCCGGGTTTGAGGCCTATTTAAAGGGCCTTATGGCCATCATTTGTGCTCACCCAACCCTCAGTGAGTGACCCTTGTGTTCTTGAGCTATTTGTGAAGAGAAAGGAGCCATTCTTGATCTTGTGTGTGTTATTTAGCAAGAAGAAGGAGACCCTAGGCAAGAGGAAGCAAAGGAGGTTGCTATTTCGTGGATTTGGAGCTTAGATCATCACTCTAGAGGTATTATCTCAGACCATTTTCTGTTTAGTGAAGCATGATGCAATTTAGGGCTTGTGGTGGTCATTTATGGGATGATTTGATGCCCATTGGTTCCCTCTTTGAGTTGAGGCCATGGATCTGGATCCATAGAGGTCCAGAGAGCCTCACTCAACAAGCTTTATGAGTGACAATAGAGTCTTTGACCTTGTGTTGTAGTATTTAAGTCATAAACATCATATATGGTCATATAGAGGTTGTATGTGCATCAAGATTATAACTTTACATGCTAAATGAGCTTGGAGGGACTGGATCTCTGGATTAATGAACTGGATCTGACCTTTAGAGCAAGATTGTGTCAGTGCATGGCATGGACTCGCCGAGTCCGAAGAACAGACTCGGCGAGTAGCATGAATGTTGCCTGACCACTCCGTGAGTAGCCTCGCCGAGTTGGGAAAGGTGGACTCAGTGAGTCAAGGGGGAGTCAGAATGGACAGGTGGACTCGCCGAGTTGTTCTTGAGACTCGGCGAGTTGAGTCGTGGTGGCCCCACAACTCGTGCCAGGTAGAACTCGTCGAGTTGAGGGAATGCTCGACGTGTCAAGGGAGGATTCCAGGGAAATTGGTGTACACGCCCAGACTCGCCGAGTCGCCTGGGTACTCACCGAGTCCGGTCAAAGTTGACCGTTGACCGTTGACCAGCGTTGACCTAGATTGACTTGTTATAGTGTGGTCAACCCTAGTTGGGAAAGTGTTAATTAGAGGTGTATTGTGCTATAGGGGGGACGACAGATCGACAGGTAGAGTGATTAGCGATTTCAGGTTTACGATTTACCGAGACACGCGAGGTGAGTCTTCTCACTATACTTTACCTTGAGTAGGTAACCAGAGTTATGTGCTAGAGTATTTGTATGCTATGTATGTTATGTGTTGTACTGCATTACTTCTATGTGTTTGATGCTGCGCATGTTTACAGAGTTAGAACCGGAAGGTTCACAGAGTTAGAACCTGAGGGTTCACAGAGTTGGGTGCACGGACCCACAGAGTTATAGCCTCGAGTGGCTAATATGTGTTATATGTAGTATTTTGGGGAACTCACTAAGCCTTGTTCTTACAGTGTTGATGTTATTGTTTCAGGTACTAGTGACGACCGCGGGAAGGCGCCGGCTTGATCCGTACAAACACACATTCGGAGCTTGATATCATGATCTTAGGATTTTGTATTGTCTTGTTTGGATAATTAAAATGGTTGTTTTATGAATATCAATGGAATTATGTTTTATAAAAATTGAAAAATTTGTTTTGAAAATTTTCGGTGTTACAAATTGGTATCAGAGCCTTGGTTTGAGGGATTCGGGTACACCTTCGGGGGTATTTGAACTCAAACTGAGGAATTGAAGAGATATTTCAAAATAAAACCAAAGTTTTCTAAGAGTAAAAGATTTTCCAGGAAGAAACGTGTGTACGATCAGCCAGCGCCCGAACGGTGAATTCCCAAAATACCTTTATATTTTGTGATAATTATTATTAATGTGATGTATTTGCATGCTAGAGTAGGCTAGGTATTGCTAATAGGACTAGAGTGGCCTGTTTTGTGATGCCTTAGCCTAGGGAGGGGTGAGCTGCTATGAGATGCTGAGAGTAATTAGGTAGCAGCTAGGACTTCGTGTGAGACCTGTTACAAAGCGATTTAAGTATAATAGAGTACTTGGGGATTGGGATCCGAAGAGGAAGATTTGGGGTGTGTACTGAGACGGTGCGGACAGTAGTATTGGGCCCGTACTACTGAAAGCACCGGTGCGGTACACAGTCCAAATAAGAATCTTGGGATACCAAGAATCAAGGAGGGGTGGATTGTCGAATTTAACAGTGTTCGAGTAAATTCTAATTAGCGCATGTTGTATTTCAGAGGTTGATCATGGTGAGGACACGTCACATGCCGGAGGATGCCGGAACTAGCGATGAGGAGATTCGACAGATCATTCATGAGGAGGTGGCTGCGGTCATCAGAGCTGAGTTACCAGAGATGTTCGGGTCCATTAAGACCGCGTTGATTGAGACATTTGACGAGCGCTATGCCGCTCTTTCTGAGGCTGCGGTTGCAGCGGCTACCGCAGCGATTGCTGCGGCAAGACCTCAGGGAGGTGATGCGACATTGTTTAGGGAGTTCAGCAACACCAAGCCACCAGAGTTTGATGGTACACAGGATCCGGTGGCAGCTATGAGGTGGATATCTGATATGGAGGGATGCTTCTTCACTTGCTCGTCCCCTGAGCATTTGAAGGTTCGGTTCCCGCTGAACCAGCTTCGCTTGGGAGCGAAGGACTGGTGGAAGTTTGTGACGGCACATTTCACACCGACTGAGCTTTCGGTAGTGACCTGGGAGAGGTTCACTACCATGTTCCGAGATGAGTACGTTCCTCAGGTGGAGAGGGAACGTCTAACACAGGAGTTTCTAACCCTCAAGCAGGGTACCGAGTCAGTCACAGCTATTACGAGGATGTTTCATGAGAGGGCGATGTTCTGCCCTGAGCACGTGTCCACCGAGCAGGCACGTATGAGTCGTTACCTGAGCATTCTGAGACGGGATATTCGTGAGTTCGCTGCGAACTCCTCGTATCGGACATTTACCGAGCTTCAGGCAAATGCTCGGAAGAGGGAGATTGAGATTGAGACTCAGGCCAGGGAGGAGGCGGAGTCTCTGGGGAGGGATCGGCGGCCGGCACAGTCCCAGCCGGTAGCCAAGCGGGCCAAGCCCGCTGATCCCCGACCCGGGAGCCAGAAGGGCCGCACTTGTGGAAAGTGCGGCAAGGGTCACGATGGAGTCTGTCGAGCGGGGTCTTGCTATAAATGTGGCAAGGAGGGGCATACGGCCAAGGACTGCCCCAAGGGGTTTACAGTGTGCTTCCACTGTAACCAGACCGGACATCGGAAGGCAGAGTGTCCGCTGCTGCGCGGAGCATCTCAGGGGTCTGCTCCGGCCGCCATCAGAGCTACTGCTACAGAGAGTCGGCCCGTGAAGGCCGAGGCACCGAGGGCTCAGGGGAGAGCCTTTCAGCTGACTGCGGAAGAGGTCCGCGCTGCACCCGACGTTGTGGCCGGTACGCTTCTTTTTATTATTTATTTATGGTGTCGAGATATTATGCTTATATTATGCTATGCATAGGTACCTTCCTTGTGAATTCTGTACCTGCTTTAGTGTTATTTGACTTGGGTGCGAGTCGATCTTTTGTATCTTTGACATTTAGTCAGCATATCAGTGTTAGTCGTGGGGCACTGAGTCGGCCCCTGCGGGTTTCCATAGCCGCCGACAGAGTGATTTGTGCCACGGAGGTCCTCCGAGGATGTGTATTGGAGATTTTTGGGGTTGAGTTCCCGATCGACCTGATTCCTATTGCGATGGGTGATGTCTGTGTTATAGTGGGCATGGACTGGTTGAGCCGATTCGGCGCGGTTATCGATTGCGAGCGTCAGCTGGCGACTATACGAGATCCTAGTGGGGGAGTTCTTTCGGTTTACGGCGAGGGTACACGTTCTGGATCAGCCTTTTGTTCGGCTGCTAGGGCGAGGCAGTGTTTACAGCAGGGCTGTAAGGGTTTTGTGGCGTATGTGATGGATACGCGAGTGATCTCCGAGAGACCGAGTTCGGTGGATGAAGTTCCGGTGGTGCGTGAGTTTCCAGATGGAACATCCGGATTTTACCAGGTATCTTGTAAATCTAATTTTTTCATATTGTGAGAGGGACTCGGCGAGTTGGAGCTCAGACTCGCCGAGTAGAGACGCGGAATTGAGCATTGGTGCATGCCTGGACTCGGCGAGTCCAGGATATGGACTCGGCGAGTCTGTGCTGTGTAATGAAACCCTAAATCTCCGGGTTTGGGGCCTATTTAAAGGGCCTTATGGCCGTCATTTGTGCTCACCCAACCCTCAGTGAGTGACCCTTGTGTTCTTGAGCTATTTGTGAAGAGAAAGGAGCCATTCTTGATCTTGTGTGTGTGTTCTAGCAAGAAGAAGGAGACCCTAGGCAAGAGGAAGCAAAGGAGGTTGCTATTTCGTGGATTTGGAGCTTAGATCGTCACTCTAGAGGTATTATCTCGGACCATTTTCTGTTTAGTGAAGCATGATGCAATTTAGGGTTTGTGGTGGTCATTTATGGGATGATTTAATGCCCATTGGTTCCCTCTTTGAGTTGAGGCCATGGATCTGGACCCATAGAGGTCCAGAGAGCCTCACTCATCAAGCTTTATGAGTGACAATAGAGTCTTTGGCCTTGTGTTGTAGTATTTGAGTCATAAACATCATATATGGTCATATAAAGGTTGTATGTGCATCAAGATTGTAACTTTACGTGCTAAATGAGCTTGGAGGGACTGGATCTATGGATTAATGAACTGGATCTGACCTTTAGAGCAAGATTGAGTCGGTGCATGGCATTGACTCGCCGAGTCCGAAGAACAGACTCGGCGAGTAGCATGAATGTTGCCCGACCACTCTGTGAGTGGCCTCGCCGATTTGGGAAAGGTGGACTCAGTGAGTCAAGGGGGAGTCAGAATGGACAGGTGGACTGAGTCTAGCTGGACTCGCCGAGTTGTTCTTGAGACTCGGCGAGTTGAGTTGTGGTGGCCCCACAACTCGTGCCAGGTGGAACTCGTCGAGTTGAGGGAATGCTCGACATGTCAATGGAGGATTCCAGGGAAATTGGTGTACACGCCCAGACTCGCCGAGTCGCCTGCGTACTCGCCGAGTCCAGTCAAAGTTGACCGTTGACCAGCGTTGACCTAGATTGACTTGTTATAGTGTGGTCAACCCCAGTGGGGAAAGTGTTAATTAGAGGTGTATTGTGCTATAGGGGGGACGACAGCTCGACAGGTCGAGTGATTAGCGATTTCAGGTTTACGAGTTACCGAGACACGCGAGGTGAGTCTTCTCACTATACTTTACCTTGAGTAGGTAACCAGAGTTATGTGATAGAGTATTTGTATGCTATGTATGTTATGTGTTGTACTGCATTACTTCTATGTGTTTGATGCTATGCATGTTTACAAAGTTAGAACCGGAAGGTTCATAGAGTTAGAACCTGAGGGTTCACAGAGTTTGGGTGCACGGACCCACAGAGTTATAGCCTCGAGTGGCTAATATGTGTTATATGTAGTATTTTGGGGAACTCACTAAGCCTTGTGCTTACAGTGTTGATGTTATTGTTTCAGGTACTAGTGACGACCACGGGAAGGTGCCGACTTGATCCGTACACACACACACATTCGGAGCTTGATATCATGATCTTGGGATTTTGTATTGCCTTGATTGGATACTTAAAATGGTTGTTTAATGAATATCAATGGAATTATGTTTTATAAAGATTGAAAAATTTGTTTTGAAAATTTTCGGTGTTACAAATTGGTATCAGAGCCTTGGTTTGAGGGATTCGGGTACACCTTCGGGGGTATTTGAACTCAAACTGAGGAATTGAAGAGATATTTCAAAATAAAAACCAAAGTTTTCTAAGAGTAAAAGATTTTCCAGGAAGAAACGTGTGTACGATCAGCCAGCGCCCGAACGGTGAATTCCCAAAATACCTTTATATTATGTGATGATTATTATTAATGTGATGTATTTGCATGCTAGTGTAGGCTAGGTATTGCTAATAGGACTAGAGTGGCCTGTTTTGTGATGCCTTAGCCTAGGGAAGGGTGAGCTGCTATGAGATGTTGGGAGTAATTAGGTAGCAGCTAGGGCTTTGTGTGAGACCTGTTACAGAGTGATTTAAGTATAATAGAGTGCTTGGGGATTGGGATCCGAAGAGGAAGATTTGGGGTGTGTACTGAGACGGCGCGGACAGTAGTATTGGGCCCGTACTACTGAAAGCACCGATGCGGTACACAGTCCAAATAAGAATCTTGGGATACCAAGAATCAAGGAGGGGTGGATTGTCGAATGTAAGAGTGTTCGAGTAAATTCTAATTATCGCATGTTGTATTTCAGAGGTTGATCATGGTGAGGACACGTCGCATGCCGGAGGATGCCGGAACTAGCGATGAGGAAATTCGACAGATCATTCATGAGGAGGTGGATGCGGTCATTAGAGCTGAGTTACTAGAGATGTTCGGGTCCATTAAGACCGCGTTGATTGAGACATTTGACGGGCGCTATGCCGCTCTTTCTGAGGTTGCGGTTGCTGCGGCGAGACCCCAGGGAGGTGATGCGACATTGTTTAGGGAGTTCAGCAACACCAAGCCACCAGAGTTTGATGGTACGCAGGATCCGGTGGCAGCTATGAGGTGGATATCTGATATGGAGGGATGCTTCTTCACTTGCTCGTCCCCTGAGCATTTGAAGGTTCGGTTCGCGCTGAACCAGCTTCGCTTGGGAGCGAAGGACTGTTGGAAGTTTGTGACGGCACACTTCACACCGACTGAGCTTTCGGCAGTGACCTGGGAGAGGTTCACTACCATGTTCCGATATGAGTACGTTCCTCAGGTGGAGAGGGAACGTCTGACACAGGAGTTTCTGACCCTCAAGCAGGGTACCGAGTCAGTCACAGCTATTACGAGGATGTTTCATGAGAGGGCGATGTTCTGCCCTGAGCACGTGTCCACCGAGCAGGCACGTATGAGCCGTTACCTGAGCATTCTGAGACGGGATATTCGGGAGTTCGCTGCGAACTCCTCGTATCGGACATTTGCCGAGCTTCAGGCAAATGCTCGGAAGAGGGAGATTGAGCTTGAGACTCAGGCCAGGGAGGAGGCGGAGTCTCTGGGGAGGGATCGGCGGCCGGCACAGTCCCAGCCGGCAGCCAAGCGGGCCTAGCCCGCTGATCCCCGACACGGGAGCCAGAAGGGCCGCACTTGCGGAAAGTGCGGCAAGGGTCACGATGGAGTCTGTCGAGCGGGGTCTTGCTACAAATGTGGCAAGGAGGGGCATATGGCCAAGGACTGCCCCAAGGGGTTTACAGTGTGCTTCCACTATAACCAGACCGGACACCGGAAGGCGGAGTGTCTGCTGCTGCGCGGAGCATCTCAGGCGTCTGCTCCCGCCGCCATCAGAGCTACTGCTACAGAGAGTCGGCCCGTGAAGGCCGAGGCACCGAGGGCTCGGGGGAGAGCCTTTCAGCTGACTACGGAAGAGGTCCGCGCTGCACCCGACGTTGTGGCTGGTACGCTTTCTTTTATTATTTATTTATGGTGTCGAGATATTATGCTTATATTATGCTATGCATAGGTACCTTCCTTGTGAACTCTGTACCTGCTTTAGTGTTATTTGACTCGGGTGCGAGTCGATCTTTTGTATCTTTGGAATTTAGTCAGCATATCAGTGTTAGTCGTGGGGCACTGAGTCGGCCCCTGCGGGTTTCCATAGCCGCCGACAGAGTGATTTGTGCCACGGAGGTCCTCCGGGGATGTGTATTGAAGATTTTTAGGGTTGAGTTTCCGATCGACTTGATTCCTATTGCGATGGGTGATGTCTGTGTTATAGTGGGCATGGACTGGTTGAGCCGATTCGGCGCGGTTATCGATTGCGAGCGTCAGCTGGTGACTATACGAGATCCTAGTGGGGGAGTTCTTTCGGTTTACGGCGAGGGTACACGTTCTGGATCAGCCTTTTGTTCGGCTGCTAGGGCGAGGCAGTGTTTACAGCAGGGCTGTAAGGGTTTTGTGGCGTATGTGATGGATACGCGAGTGACCTCCGAGAGACCGAGTTCGTTGGATGAAGTTCCGGTGGTGCGTGAGTTTCCAGATGTCTTTCCTAAAGAATTACCAGGTGTGCCTCCTGTGAGGCAAATGGAGTTTGGTATCGATTTGGTTCCGGGAGCTGCGCCTATCGCTAAGGTGTCGTATCGCCTTGCGCCTCCAGAAATGCAAGAGTTATCCTCGCAACTTCAGGAGTTGCTGGGGAAGGGGTTTATTCGGCCGAGTAGCTCACCGTGGAGAGCACCCATCCTGTTTGTGAGGAAGAAAGATGGCTCGCATCGCATGTGTATTGATTATCGGGAACTAAATAAGTTGACGGTCAAGAACCGTTACCGGTTCCCGAGGATCGACGATTTATTCGATCAGTTACAGGGAGCATCTTGGTTCTCCAAGATTGATTTGAGGTCGGCCTATCATCAGGTGAGAGTACGGGACGAGGACGTCCAGAAGACAGCATTCAGGATGCGTTATGGGCATTATGAGTTTGTGGTGATGCCTTTTGGGCTCACCAATGCCCCGGTTGTATTCATGGACCTCATGAACAGGGTATGTCGGCCGATGTTGGATCGGTCGGTGATTGTGTTCATTGATGATATTCTGGTATATTCGAGATCTAGAGAGCAGCACGAGGAGCATTTGAGGGAGGTTCTTGGAGTTTTGAGATCGGAGAAACTTTATGCAAAGTTTTCCAAGTGCGATTTTTGGTTGCGGGAGGTCCAGTTTCTGGGACATCTCGTTAACCAGAAGGGGATATTGGTCGATCCGGCCAAGGTTGACGCAGTGATGAGGTGGGAGGTGCCAAGGTCACCTTCTGAGATCCGGAGTTTCCTTGGGTTGGCAGGGTATTATCGGAGGTTTATTAAGGATTTCTCCAAGATTGCGGTTCCACTCACCAGATTGACCCGGAAGGGTGTTACATTTCTATGGGATCCCGAGCAGCAGACCTCCTTTGAGACGCTTCGCCAGAGGTTGTGTGAAGCTCCGGTATTAGCTCTTCCGGAAGGGATGGAGGGTTTTGTGGTATTCTGTGATGCATCGATTTTGGGACTGGGAGCGGTATTGATGCAGAAGGGACATGTGATAGCATATGCATCGAGGCAGTTGAAGCCTCACAAGACGAGGTACCCCACACATGATCTGGAGTTGGGGGCAGTGGTGTTCGCCCTCAAGATTTGGCGGCACTACTTGTTTGGGGTTCGATGTACGATTTACACGGACCATAAGAGCTTGAAGTACCTGATGGATCAGCCTAACCTTAATATGCGGCAAAGGAGGTGGTTAGATGTGGTCAAGGACTATGATTGCGAGATCTTGTACCACCCGGGCAAGGCTAATGTGGTAGCCGACGCGTTGAGTCACAGGGCGGAGAGTACTCCACTGCGAAATGTATGTTTGAGATTGACCGTGATAGCTCCAGTTCTGGACGCCATTCGTGGGGCACAGGCCGAGGCTGTGCGTCCAGAGATGCAGAAGAGAGAGCGGGTCGTTGGGTTGGTTTCTGAGTTTGTATCGGATAGTCGAGGGCTTATGACTTATCAGGGCCGGATCTGGGTACCGTTTGTGGGCGGTACGCGTGCTACATCGATGGAGGAGGCTCATAGATCGAAATTCTCGATCCACCCCGGGGCTACAAAGATGTATTTGGACTTAAGAAAGGAGTATTGGTGGCCTTGTATGAAGAGGGATGTCACATGGTTTGTCGAGAGGTGTTTGACCTGTCGAAGGGTAAAGGCCGAACACCAGAGACCGCATGGCAAGTTGCAGCCATTGGAGGTTCCCGAATGGAAGTGGGAACAGATCACTATGGACTTCATCACCAAATTGCCGAGGATTGCCAGAGGAGTCGATGCAATTTGGGTGATTGTGGATAGATTGATGAAGAGCGCTCACTTCCTTGCCATCAGTGAGAGTTCTTCGGCGGAGAAGCTGGCGGAGATTTATGTGAGGGAGGTTGTATCTCGGCATGGGGTGCCGATCTCGATCGTTTCAGACCGTGATGTGCGTTTCACCTCCCGCTTCTGGAAGAAATTTCATGAGGAGTTGGGTACTAAGCTGCATTTTAGTACCGCATACCACCCCCAGACCGACGGCCAGAGTGAGCGGACGATTCAGACACTTGAGGACATGCTTCGGGCATTTGTATTGGACTTTGGGGGTAGTTGGGATACGTATTTGCCTTTGGCGGAGTTTTCCTACAATAACAGCCATCATTCGAGCATCGGTATGCCGCCCTTTGAGCTGTTGTATGGTAGGAGGTGTCGGACTCCCATATGTTGGGGAGAGGTTGGGCAAAGGGTAATGGGCAGTACGGAGATCGTGAATCAGAAGACAGAGCAGATACAGCTGGTCAGACAGAGGTTATTGACCGCTCAGAGCCGACAAAAGAGTTACGCGGATAGACGCCGGTCCGAGCTGGAATTTCAGGTCGGCGACTTTGTTCTCCTGAAGGTCTCTCCTTGGAAAGGAGTGATCCGGTTCAGGAAGAGGGGCAAATTGGGGCCCCAGTTTATAGGCCCGTTTCGTGTGATCGAAAGGATAGGACGGGTAGCCTACCGGCTGGAGTTACCAGCAGAGTTGGGGCAGATTCACAACACTTTTCATGTATCGCAGTTGAGGAAGTGTATAGCCGATGAGTCGGCAGTGGTTCCATTAGAGGATATTCAGGTAGATGCAAGCCTGAATTATGCTGAGAGACCAGTGGCTATTAAGGATCGGAAGATCAAGATTTTGAGGAACAAGGAGGTGCCTCTGGTATTGGTGCAGTGGCAACATCGGAAGGGATCAGAAATGACCTGGGAACCGGAGGGTATGATGCGGGAGCAGCATCCGGAGCTATTTTAGAGCGAGACTTCGAGGGCGAAGTCTAGTTCTAGTGGGGGAGAGTTGTAACATCCGGATTTTACCAGGTATCTTGTAAATCTAATTTTGTCATATTGTGAGAGGGACTCGGCGAGTTGGAGCTCAGACTCGCCGAGTAGAGACACGGAATTGAGCATTGGTGCGCGCCTGGACTCGGCGAGTCTGCGCTGTGTAATGAAACCCTAAATCTCTGGGTTTGGGGCCTATTTAAAGGGCCTTATGGCCGTCATTTGTGCTCACCCAACCCTCAGTGAGTGACCCTTGTGTTCTTGAGCTATTTGTGAAGAGAAAGGAGCCATTCTTGATCTTGTGTGTGTGTTCTAGCAAGAAGAAGGAGACCCTAGGCAAGAGGAAGCAAAGGAGGTTGCTATTTCGTGGATTTGGAGCTTAGATCATCACTCTAGAGGTATTATCTCGGACCATTTTCTATTTAGTGAAGCATGATGCAATTTAGGGCTTGTGGTGGTCATTTATGGGATGATTTGATGCCCATTGGTTCCCTCTTTGAGTTGAGGCCATGGATCTGGACCCATAGAGGTCCAGAGAGCCTCACTCATCAAGCTTTATGAGTGACAATAGAGTCTTTGGCCTTGTGTTGTAGTATTTGAGTCATAAACATCATATATGGTCATATAAAGGTTGTATGTGCATCAAGATTGTAACTTTACGTGCTAAATGAGCTTGGAGGGATTGGATCTATGGATTAATGAACTGGATCTGACCTTTAGAGCAAGATTGAGTCAGTGCATGGCATGGTCTCGCCGAGTCCGAAGAACAGACTCGGCGAGTAGCATGAATGTTGCCCGACCACTCTGTGAGTGGCCTCGCCGAGTTGGGAAAGGTGGACTTAGTGAGTCAAGGGGGATTCAGAATGGACAGGTGGACTGAGTCTAGCTGGACTCGCCGAGTTGTTCTTGGGACTCGGCGAGTTGAGTTGTGGTGGCCCCACAACTCGTGCCAGGTGGAACTCGTCGAGTTGAGGGAATGCTCGACGTGTCAAGGGAGGATTCCAGGGAAATTGGTGTACACGCCCAGACTCGCCGAGTCGCCTGCGTACTCGCCGAGTCCAGTCAAAGTTGAACGTTTACCAGCGTTGACCAGCGTTGACCTAGATTGACTTGTTATAGTGTGGTCAACCCCAGTGGGGAAAGTGTTAATTAGAGGTGTATTGTGCTATAGGGGGGACGACAGCTCGACAGGTCGAGTGATTAGCGATTTCAGGTTTACGAGTTACCGAGACACGCGAGGTGAGTCTTCTCACTATACTTTACCTTGAGTAGGTAACCAGAGTTATGTGATAGAGTATTTGTATGCTATGTATGTTATGTGTTGTACTGCATTACTTCTATGTGTTTGATGCTGTGCATGTTTACAGAGTTAGAACCGGAAGGATCACAGAGTTAGAACCTGAGGGTTCACAGAGTTTGGGTGCACGGACCCACATAGTTATAGCCTCGAGTGGCTAATATGTGTTATATGTAGTATTTTGGGGAACTCACTAAGCCTTGTGCTTACAGTGTTGATGTTATTGTTTCAGGTACTAGTGACGACCGCGGGAAGGTGTCGGCTTGATCCGTACACACACACACACATTCGGAGCTTGATATCATGATCTTGGGATTTTGTATTGCCTTGATTGGATACTTAAAATGGTTGTTTAATGAATATCATTGGAATTATGTTTTATAAAGATTGAAAAATTTGTTTTGAAAATTTTCGGTGTTACACCAGATGTCTTTCCCGAAGAGTTACCAGGTGTGCCTCCCGTGAGGCAAGTGGAGTTTGGTATCGATTTGGTTCCAGGAGCCGCGCCTATCGCTAAGGTGCCGTATCACCTTGCGCCTCCAGAAATGCAAGAGTTATCCTCGCAACTTCAGGAGTTGCTGGGGAAGGGGTTTATTCGGCCGAGTAGCTCGCCGTGGGGAGCACCCATCCTATTTGTGAAGAAGAAAGATGGCTCGCATCGCATGTGTATTGATTATCGGGAACTGAATAAGTTGAAGGTCAAGAACCGTTACCCATTGCCGAGGATCAACGATTTATTCGATCAGATACAGGGAGCATCTTGGTTCTCCAAGATTGATTTGAGGTCGGCCTATCATCAGGTGAGAGTACGGGACGAGGACGTCCAGAAGACAGCATTCAGGACGCGTTATGGGCATTATGAGTTTGTGGTGATGCCTTTTGGGCTCACCAATGCCCCGGCTGTGTTCATGGACCTCATGAACAGGGTATGTCGGCCGATGTTGGATCGGTCGGTGATTGTGTTCATTGATGATATTCTGGTATATTCAAGATCTAGAGAGCAGCACGAGGAGCATTTGAGGGAGGTTCTTGGAGTTTTGAGATTGGAGAAACTTTATGCAAAGTTTTCCAAGTGCGATTTTTGGTTACGGGAGGTCCAGTTTCTGGGACATCTCGTTAATCAGAAGGGGATATTGGTCGATCCGGCCAAGGTTGATGCAGTGATGAGGTGGGAGGTGCCAAGGTCACCTTCTGAGATCCGGAGTTTCCTTGGGTTGGCAGGGTATTATCGGAGGTTTATTAAGGATTTCTCCAAGATTGCGGTTCCACTCACCAGATTGACCCGGAAGGGTGTTACATTTCTATGGGGTCCCGAGCAGCAGACCTCCTTTGAGACGCTTCGCCAGAGGTTGTGTGAAGCTCCGGTATTAGCTCTTCCGGAAGGGATGGAGGGTTTTGTGGTATTCTGTGATGCATCGATTTTAGGACTGGGAGCGGTACTGATGCAAAAGGGACATGTGATAGCATATGCATCGAGGCAGTTGAAGCCTCACGAGACGAGGTACCCCACGCATGATCTGGAGTTGGGGGCAGTGGTGTTCGCCCTCAAGATTTGGCGGTACTACTTGTATGGGGTTCGTTGTACAATTTACACGGACCATAAGAGCTTGAAGTACCTGATGGATCAGCCTAACCTAAACATGCGGCAAAGAAGGTGGTTAGATGTGGTCAAGGATTATGATTGTGAGATTTTGTACCACCCGGGCAAGGCTAATGTGGTAGCCGACGCATTGAGTCGCAGGGCGGAGAGTGCTCCACTGCGAAATGTATGTTTGCGACTGACTGTGATAGCCCCAGTTCTGGACGCCATTCGTGGGGCACAGGCCGAGGCTGTGCGTCCGGAGATGCAGAAGAGAGAGCGGGTCGTTGGGTTGGTTTCTGAGTTTGTATCGGATAGTCGAGGCCTTATGACTTATCAGGGCCTGATCTGGGTACCGTTCGTAGGCGGTACACATACTACATTGATGGAGGAGGCTCATAGATCGAAATTTTCGATCCATCCCGGGGCTACAAAGATGTATTTGGACCTAAGGAAGGAGTATTGGTGGCCTTGTATGAAGAGGGATGTCGCATGGTTTGGCAAGTTGCAGCCATTGGAAGTTCCCGAATGGAAGTGGGAACAGATCACTATGGATTTCATCTCCAAATTGCCGAGGACTGCCAGAGGAGTCGATGCAATTTGGGTGATTGTGGATAGGTTGATGAAGAGCGCTCACTTCCTTGCCATCAGTGAGAGTTCTTCGGCGGAGAAGCTGGCGGAGATTTATGTGAGGGAGGTTGTATCTCGGCATGGGGTGCCGATCTCGATCGTTTCAGACCGCGATGTGCGTTTCACCTCCCGCTTCTGGAAGAAATTTCATGAGGAGTTGGGTACTAAGCTGCATTTTATTACCGCATACCACCCCCAGACCGACGGCCAGAGTGAGTGGACGATTCAGACACTTGAGGACATGCTTCGGGCATGTGTATTGGACTTTGGGGGTAGTTGGGATACGTATTTGCCTTTGGCGGAGTTTTCCTACAATAACAGCCATCATTCGAGCATCGGTATGCTGCCCTTTGAGCTGTTGTATGGTAGGAGGTGTCGGACTCCCATATGTTGGGGAGAGGTTGGGCAAAGGGTAATGGGCAGTACGGAGATCGTGAATCAGAAGACAGAGCAGATACAGCTGGTCAGACAGAGGTTATTGACCGCTCAGAGCCGACAAAAGAGTTACGCGGATAGACGCCGGTCCGAGCTGGAATTTCAGGTCGGCGACTTTGTTCTCCTCAAGGTTTCTCCTTGGAAAGGAGTGATCCGGTTCAGGAAGAGGGGCAAATTGGGGCCCCGGTTATAGGTCCGTTTCGTGTGATCGAAAGGGTGGGCCAGGTAGCCTATCGGCTGGAGTTACCAGCAGAGCTGGGACAGATTCACAACACTTTTCATGTATCGCAGTTGAGGAGATGTATAGCCGACAAGTCGGCAGTGGTTCCATTAGAGGATATTCAGGTAGATGCAAGCCTGAATTATGCTGAGAGACCAGTGGCTATTAGGGATCGGAAGATCAAGATTTTGAGGAACAAGGAGGAACTCTGGTATTGGTACAGTGGCAACATCGAAAGGGATCAGAAATTACTTGGGAGCCGGAGGGTATGATGCGGAGCTATTTTAGAACGAGACTTCGAGGGCGAAGTCTAGTTCTAGTGGGGGAGAGTTGTAACATCCGGATTTTACCAGGTATATTGTAAATCTAATTTTGTCATATTGTGAGAGGGACTCGGCGAGTTGGAGCTCAGACTCGCCGAGTAGAGACGCGGAATTGAACATTGGTGCGCGCCTGGACTCGGCGAGTCCAGGATATGGACTCGGCGAGTCTGCGCTGTGTAATGAAACCCTAAATCTCCGGGTTTGAGGCCTATTTAAAGGGCCTTATGGCCGTCATTTGTGCTCACCCAACCCTCAGTGAGTGACCCTTGTGTTCTTGAGCTATTTGTGAAGAGAAAGGAGCCATTCTTGATCTTGTGTGTGTTATTTAGCAAGAAGAAGGAGACCCTAGGCAAGAGGAAGCAAAGGAGGTTGCTATTTCGTGGATTTGGAGCTTAGATCATCACTCTAGAGGTATTATCTCGGACCATTTTCTGTTTAGTGAAGCATGATGCAATTTAGGGCTTGTGGTGGTCATTTATGGGATGATTTGATGCCCATTGGTTCCCTCTTTGAGTTGAGGCCATGGATCCGGAGCCATAGAGGTCCAGAGAGCCTCACTCAACAAGCTTTATGAGTGACAATAGAGTCTTTGACCTTGTGTTGTAGTATTTGAGTCATAAACATCATATATGGTCATATAGAGGTTGTATGTGCATCAAGATTGTAACTTTACGTGCTAAATGAGCTTGGAGGGACTGGATCTATGGATTAATGAACTGGATCTGACCTTTAGAGCAAGATTGTGTCAGTCCATGGCATGGACTCGCCGAGTCTGAAGAACAGACTCGGCGAGTAGCATGAATGTTGCCTGACCACTCTGTGAGTGGCCTCGCCGAGTTGGGAAAGGTGGACTCAGTGAGTCAAGAGGGAGTCAGAATGGACAGGTGGACTGAGTCTAACTGGACTCGCCGAGTTGTTCTTGAGACTCGGCGAGTTGAGTCGTGGTGGCCCCACAACTCGTGCCAGGTGGAACTCGTCGAGTTGAGGGAATGCTCGACGTGTCAAGGGAGGATTCCAGGGAAATTGGTGTACACGCCCAGACTCGCCGAGTCGCCTGGGTACTCGCCGAGTCCGGTCAAAGTTGACCGTTGACCGTTGACCAGCGTTGACCTAGATTGACTTGTTATAGTGTGGTCAACCCTAGTTGGGAAAGTGTTAATTAGAGGTGTATTGTGCTATAGGGGGGACGACAGCTCGACAGGTCGAGTGATTAGCGATTTCAGGTTTACGATTTACCGAGACACGCGAGGTGAGTCTTCTCACTATACTTTACCTTGAGTAGGTAACCAGAGTTATGTGCTAGAGTATTTGTATGCTATGTATGTTATGTGTTGTACTGCATTACTTCTATGTGTTTGATGCTGCACATGTTTACAGAGTTAGTACCGGAAGGTTCACAGAGTTAGAACCTAAGGGTTCACAGAGTTGGGTGCACGGACCCACAGAGTTATAGCCTCGAGTGGCTAATATGTGTTATATGTAGTATTTTGGGGAACTCACTAAGCCTTGTGCTTACAGTGTTGATGTTATTGTTTCAGGTACTAGTGACGACCGCGGGAAGGCGCCAACTTGATCCGTACACACACACATTCGGAGCTTGATATCATGATCTTGGGATTTTGTATTGTCTTGTTTGGATAATTAAAATGGTTGTTTTATGAATATCAATGGAATTATGTTTTATAAAAATTGAAAAATTTGTTTTGAAAATTTTCGGTGTTACATAGATAGTGATGGTGATAAAATAAAAGTGATGAGAGGCCTTGATGTGATTTGAGATCCAGTCATCTAGCGGAGTTTGGATGATGACCACGGACTTTCTAGACAATCCAGTGAAACACTGGCAGGCCCGCAACCTGTAGGTGTAATGAACTAAGAGTGTTCATTCGATGTACTCCATCCCCCTCATGGTTGCCTTTAGGACATGTATGGCTGAGGAAACCCCTTAGCACTAGTGTCCATCCTGATGATATTCTTTAGGCTAGGTCCCTTGTGATAAATGTTTAGGGACGTAAAGTGAGGATAACGGGAACGGGTAATCAGGGTTATTGTTAATTGATGAACTTAATAAGTTAATTATTTTTGTGGGTTGAAAACGCTATATGATATCCCAAGGTTTTGATATGAAATAAAACTATACATTTCTTAAAGAAAGGTTTTCTAAACTTTTATCATGTTTTCTTTTGGGGAATGGTTCCACAACATCTTTTAAAAGGATTTCTCTGATTTTATTTTAAAAAGCATAAATTAAATCGGTCTTTTCTGGCTTAGAAATTAGGGGATGTCACACCATATCTAGAGCGAAGCATATCAGGGAACTGCTCCCAAGACACAACATCTCTCTGCTCAGTAGAAAATGAAGTATTAGCAAGCCTCCAGCAATCGTTCGCTCTGGTCCTCACAAGGTTCAGAGCCCACCTGACCTTCTAGTCATTTGGGCAAGAATAGGTGAAGAAACATCCCACCAGAGTAGATAGCCAACTCAAGGATATGATCGGGTCCTACACCCCATTGAAATTCGGGTGCTTCATATTGTTGAATTCCCAATACTGAAAACCCGACCCGATCCAACCACTACATCTGCAACGGTTGTAGTGGCTGCAGCAACAACAACCTTAGACAAAGCAGCATAACGCTCATCAACTTACTCAATCATGGAGGTTTTAATAGACCCAAACATCTATGGAAACTGAGGTTGGAAGCAAGAAACAACATCCTCCTGTAGGATCTCCCTGATACTGTTAAACAACGCAGTCGGCCCACCCTAACTGCCAGCTCCCTATCCTGATCCGGATCTAGCCTCAAATCGATGCGTACTTATCATACTTAAAATAAGACAAGAGAATATAAGAGAATTCACATATCATACAAGGGAACCAACTTCCAAAAAATCTCTAAGGATTGTGACTTCCCTGTTATGCATACGGGTCCTGTGCTTTCAGCAGTACGGGCCAGTACAACCATCCACACATCAAAGTGTTCCATGAAAATCCCTGAGAGAGTGTGCACACCGCGCCATCACGCCTTGCTCTTGCCCTTGGGATCTGAAGTACCTAAAACAAATCCACAACCTGTAAGCTAATGCTTAGTGAGATTCCTAGAGAATACCACACATACAATACACATATCACATACCTTGTTAACTATAAAAGCTACCAATATCACATAAGACATGCATGCATAAACCTATAATGATGCCATGGGCACCCCCAGGGTCTTATACCTTAGTGTCATGGCCTACCCCACATGGTCTTAACTTGGGAATGCCATGTGCTATCCCACATGATCTTATATCCAATTGACACGGACTCCCCCCGGGGTCTTCCATGCAATAACATACATAATCACATAACATATAATATATCACAGAAATATCTACATATAATGCAAACATAAACTAGTAAGGATGTTGTGGGCTCCCTCCAGGGTCTTATACCATTGTGTCATGGGCTACTCCACATGGACTTCACCTAGGAATGCCATGGGCTATCCCACATGGTCTTATATCCAATTGCCATGGGCTACTCCTAGGGTCTTCCATGCAATAACATACATAACCACATAAAATGGGTCGGCCTTGGTGCCTTAGACCCATTGGTATGGTGAGGAGACTTACCACTGCCCGAAGAATCCAAAACTGCTCTCCAAACTATTTGTAACCTCCCGTGCTGAATAATAATATTAACCCATGTTAGGATATCACATGATCAAGGAAAAACCAAACCCCAAGTCCTTCCATAAAGGCCCAAATATCCTTTCTTTGTCGATGGGCCCAAGTCCATGTCCAAAAATCATTAATGGGCCTCTTGGCCCAATAATGCCCTACCATAACATCAATGGCCAAGAAAAGATAAAATGGCCTACTATTCCCACAATGTGACCAAGTCCAATAACCAAATGAGACTCAATAGCTCAAACGCCCAAAATAGATCCAAGCCCATCTGTGGTGTGTACGCTTAGCGTACCACGCTGGTACGCACAACGTATGCTATGTTATGCCCAACGTACTAACGTATTAATCACTTTCCCCATTAAATGCATATTACTCAATTATTTTACATCTAAAACTTAGATCTAAGCTTATTCAGACGACCTAGGGCATAAAGTTTACAAGTTTATGCGTTTGCATGTCTCATATGCTCCCAACACCACCATTAAGACCTTTTCAAGGTTCTTAACCAATGCTTGAGGTCAAAACACCCACCAAGACAGCATTTTTATGTTGAAAACGGACCAAAGAACCTCAAATCTATCCCTTCCATCTTTTGGAGTTGCTCAACTCACAAGAGGAGGTCCAAAATCAACAAAAGAGACAAAACTAGAAAACCCTTGCTAGATCTAGTGATTTAAGTGGAAATTTTTAAGCTTTATAGCACCTAGTTCTTGGTATGTATTATGTTATTAAATCTTTATTTATTTTACATTTTTGGTCTTGGACTCAGCAAGTTGAAGGACCAACTCGCCGAGTAGAAGCGGCATGAGCACGGAGTTTAAGTCATGGACTTGCCAAGTCGGGTCCTGGACTCCGCAAGTAGCTGCTGTTTGGACTAAAACCCTAATCCAGGGGTTTGCACCCTATTTAAGCCACCTTATGCAGCCTCCATTCCCCCTTTATGCTCCCAAACACTTCTCATAGCAAATGCTAGCCGTCCTTCAGAATATCTAAGACTTTTAAGTGATTCTTGTGAGTTTTGACCTCAAGGAAGAAGGAATAGCATAGAAGGATCAAGAGGGGACTGAAGGATTCGAGTTTGGTTCATCATTTGCAGTCTACAGAAGGTATAAAGTCTGAACCTTGCTCATTCATTTGTTAGATCCCTCTTTGTGGTGATTTACGGCTTTTATAAGCCATTTTTGGCGACCAACCATGTTTGCAAACATGGTTGGGGGTGTGAGCGTATGGATCATGTCATTATTGGAGTCACAAGATAGATTTGGTTGCTTTTGCACCCAAGGAAGTACCCATGCAACAAAAGGACCATTTTAGAGCCTTTAAGGAGGGGATGTGACCAACTCGACAAGTCCGTTCCTGGACTCGGTGAGTCCAAGGGTTCCGTCCCATATCAACGAGGATCAAAAGGACCACTTGAGTGTGGAAAGGTTTTAGGGAGTCCCAAGGAGTAACCTAACGTTCTGGATAAAGCAACTTGTTCTGGAAATTCATGGTACTCGGCGATTGCATGAACGGACTCGGCGAGTCCAAGGCAATCTCCTTAGAACTCGGCGAGTTGTTCATCAACTCCGCGAGTTGAGGACAGATCTGGTTCAGCAGATGAAGTCCAAGTCGACGAGTTGTTCATCAACTCGGCAAGTCGGATGAGTTTTCATGGGGTGTTCGGATGAGAGAAGAACTCGTCAAGTTGACGACCTAACTCGATGAGTAGCGTCGCGGATGAGGATGAGTAGAGAGTGAGGGACTCGGCGAGTTGTTGTCCCAAATCGGCGAGTCGAGTCAACTGGAAGTTGACTTTGACTTTGACTTGACTTGGTTGGGGGTAAAATGGTAATTTTACCCTAAGAGGATAGAAATCAATTTCTAACTGAGTTTTGTGGGGTTTGTAGTCGAAGGATTACCGGAGCAGCAGCGGACGGAGGTTTCCCACACTGATTATCAGCAGCTACCTGTATGAGGTGAGTTACCTTCCAGCAGGGGTGGGTCTAAGGCCAAAATGCCGACCCACCAATGAGGAGTATTTAGAAGATGATTGTATTTGTGATAATTATCTTGGTCTGGTATGTGCTTGGTTATGAGTTATATCTGTATGATATGTTATGTGCATGATAGGGACAGTGGTCCTTAGGTCCAAGGGGTAGATTAGTACCCGGATATGCCTGACTGTATGCGTATATCTTGTTATTGTATGCTAGTGGTAAGGGGTGGAATAGTCCCAAGTTACCAGTTGAAAGATACCGATGATGATTATCGGTGGAAAGATACCGATGACAGTTACCGATTGAAAGATACCGATGATGATTACCTGTTGAAACATACTAATGGTATTGTATGGTATGTGGTATGATGGGGGAACTCGCTAAGCTTTGTGCTTACGGTTTCAGTTTTTGGTTTCAGGTACCTCTTCTTCTAAGGGGAAAGAGTCGGCGGCGTAGCACAGAATCACACACACATCTGATTTTCCGCACGGTGTTTTCTTGGATTGTACTCTGATATGATATTTGTTTATGTTGTGGGTTTTTAAACATGATACTTGATTTTATGAGATGATGTGTTTATACAATATTTTCTAGTGAATGTTTTATGATTTAATTAATTAAAAATGAAATATTTGGACCTGAATTTTGGGATGTTACAAGTTGGTATCAGAGCCCTGGTTTGAAGGATTCGGACACACCCTCGGGGGTGTCTGGACTCAAACTTAGGGCTAAAAGATTTTTACAATAAAATGGTTTCTAAAAATCTAAACGTAAGGATTTTAAGAATGACAAGGTGTGTGGTGCATGCGACCGACCGGGCTCAAGTAAGTTTTCCCCAAGATACCCATACTTGTTGTGTTATGATATATGGCTTTGATTTAGAATTGCATGTTAGAATAGGACTAAGGATTTAGGAGGATGCTTTGTGTGCCTAATATTTGATTATGTGAATTGCATGCTAGTTAGGGATAAGGACCTAGGAGGATGCCTTATATGTCGTTGTATGAGCTATATGCTTGGGTTGTTAAGTCAGCAGTAGGATGGCCTGCATAGGTTATGCCTGATTTGGTTACTCGATGCACGAATGTTGCTTGCTTTGTGCTATGGGGGTTCTGGCCATCTTCATCTAACTAATGAACGAATATGTGACAGTATCCGCAAGCTAGTTAGGGGGAGGTGGTGGGGACTCCTAGTGCAACTGATGGCAGAGAGTAGATCGTAGAGTGCCCTAGGGAAGCCTCGGATGAGGTCAGTTGATAGGGTATCGATAAAAGGGACTTGGCGAAGTCGAAGCAATCCTTAAGGAAAGTACGGGTAGATGTAGAAGGTAGTATGGGCCCATACTACTGAAAGCAGTGGACTCGTACTCGAATCAAGGAGGGCCTAGATGAAACCGGGAACCTTGGGGAGTGTGTTAGTGTTGGATTAGTGTCTAAGACCATAACTATATTGGTAGGTACTTGACCCGATGGTGCATGGTCCTTTTAGGTTGCCTTCACCAAAGCAACTTGATAGGATGAATTATGAAGAGAAAGGATTAAATATGAATTTATTAATATATTATGAGAATAATATATTAAAAGAGAAATCATATTGTTTAATTAATATTAGTCAAGAATTAATAAGAATCAAGTTTTTGGCTAAAAGAGATTAATTAAACTTAGGGGACTGGAATTGTAATTATAATATAATTGCAATTAGGCTATGGATTACCTTATACTATAAGGTTGGACGAATTCTATGGGGAAACCCATTAGAAATCGTCCTAGGGCCTTTAAGGAAGGAGTCCATGGGTTGCTTAGGGCTTAAGCATCCAAATTAGGGTTTCCTTGTTAGATAACCCTAATAGCCTCACTATTTAAGGAACCCTTAAGCTCCAAAAACGTGGTGAACTAATTGGTTAGGGTTTCCACACGTTTTGGGCAGCCTCCTTCTCTTCTCCTCCTCATCCTCTTGCTCTTGGTGTTTGTGAGCCATTAGAGGAGTGACATTTGTGACTCTAAGCTTTCTAAAGTCATTACAAGGAGGATTTGAGATTGTTATTACTACATAACAATCAAGGTAATATCTTAAACCCATTATTATGCTAATATTGATTATCATATGCTAGATTTAGGGTTTAAAGTCTTGGATGTGTTGCATGTACAATAGCGAAACCTAGATCCAAGCATTACAGTTTGTATGAGCACATAGGATGTTCTTATGGCCAAAACCCATCAGTGGTGTCAGAGCCATGATTGGTTTCTATTGTATTGATGCCTTGTATGTTTGTTCAAGTTGCAAAATTGAGTTTTGAGCTCCCTGCCTGATGAACTCGGCGAGTACCACAGTATACTCGGCGAGTAGGCCTCAACTCGGTGAGTCCAGTGTGATACTCGACGAGTTCGAGCGTCAGACAGAGGGGATTTCTGGATTTCTTGCTGTTTTTTTTCATGGATAATTGCCTTATCTGTTCTAAGTCATTAAAATCCGATTTTATTCATATTTTGAGTATATCCTTGATTAAACAAAAGATAATTACCAATTGATTAGATAATAACTTCCTTATTTGATAAAGTTTGATTATTTGTATTAATTGGGTAACTTGTTTTGCAAGAAATTGAAATTAGGTCAAATATAGATAATGACAAAATTAATTGTTTAATTTCTATTATTTGTTATTTGATCCTTGTGTTGTGAAAAATTTTCAATTATGCCCATGTAAGTTTTATAGTTTAAATTTGAACTCAAAAGTTTTTGTTTTTGAAATTTATATAGTTGAAACCCTAATGTTTTGAAATGTTTCAAAGCTTGCCCTTAAGTTTTGGAATTTAAAAGTTAATTAAAAGTTTAATTTAGAAATGTTGAATTCTAAAACCCTAGTATTGTTTTGAAAAGTTCAAATCACACCCTTATGGTTTTATTAATTAATTAAGGTGTATAATTAAAAGAGGTTTAATAAATCCATAAAGTTTTGGTTTACAATTTAATTGAATTAAAAGTATAATTGTTAAATTTGAACACATAATATTTTAAAATTGTAAAATACACCCGATACTATATATAACATTAAAAGTCTAACATTATATATATATATATATATATATATATATATGTGTGTGTATAAGTAAAAGTCAGTCTTACCGTTAGTAGGCCTCATTTACGAAGCTGGTATATAAGGGGTGTTTAAGGAAATTGTCTATAAATTGGCAATTCAATGGGTATCCACTCTTACCCACCGCACTCTTGAGTAGTGGAGGGTTGTTAGCCGAACGGGTAGGATAGGACGGAACCTTCCATTATAAGTATAATGAAGTACAAAAGTAACTAAATGTTTTACAAATTCCCAATCTTAGTTATTTTAGGCAAAAGTGAATTGATGCAAATCCATGAAATTACACTTTGTGCCCTTGCAAAGACATTAGTGGAGCGTGTGTGGTTAACCGGCACACTAAATGGTTCTAAGCAAAGGTTGCAAAGGGTGACTCAATGTTTGTCATAGTTCAGTGGAGCGTGTGTGGTTTACCGGCACATCGAATAGGTGACTGTAACATGTGGGGGCACCATGTAGATTTGCATGGTTATTCACACCCGCTTTGTGATCCTCGGCATCCCAGTCACAAACTAGAGGGGCATATCGAGATTTAAACATGCCATTGAAATGTTCAATGAATCTCAAAGGATCTAGGAGTTTTCTTAGATTTAAAACTTAATATGTTCTTCGTTTTTAATGGTGGAAATTAGTGAATCATCATTCACTTACCTTTAAATATTCTGCAACTAGATTACAACATCCCTTTTCTAGGTTTTAGCATATTGTGTTGGGTCCTAGCCTTAATATCTCATTTGGGTGATTTATTAAGGACTCAATCGATCAACTAACTTGAATTTGTTTTCTCCCGTTTTGTAGATGTCAAATTTCGACAACTATGGTCTTCCCAAATCCCATGGAACGAGCATTCCACATGAAGATGATATTCCACGATTCGATCGAGGAATAAGAACCTTTTGATCTCCCTAATCCACAAGATCAAAGAATTGAAAGGTTCAATGTCACTAAAGCCCTATTGGAAATGAAACATGAAGATGGTAAACCCGTGTGTGCCCACGTTCTAGGAATGAAATCGCACATCGATATTTGATAATGTTGGGTGCGTCATTCCCTGATAAGTTGGCTGTGAACTGGGTACTGCAATTACTTCCCATATCATATAATGAGTTCAAGAAAAAGTATTATATGATGGATCATGACGAAAACCTCATTGACCTAACTTACATGCTCATTGTTGCTGACTCAAAAATGATTTGGCAAAGCAATGGAGTGTATTTGTTGGGAAAGTCAACCAACCATGCTTCCGAGGACGTTCTAGGAGAACCGACCTGCGTTTACTGCCAACAGAAAGGGTGTTGGATACAAGTTTGCCCTAAGAGCCTGAACAGTCCAGAAGATGGGAGAGTTAAAGAGTATGGCTGTGCTTCAGGTAAAATCCACTATCTAACTCCATTAAGTTCATATTCGTTGATTCTTAACACATAATGTGATAAGATTGCATTTGAATGTTTTGCAGGATCAATGAAAAGAGAGGAAGTTTGATGAAAGAGCAAGATGAATCTAATCACGAAGAAATGGATCTTGATCGCATGGATTCGAAGATTAGATTTTGAGCTTAGATAGTTATTATAGAGTTGTTAGGATTTTTTCTTTTGACTACATAGTTTTCAGTTGATCTTTCATTGTAAGGACAAATGTTTTCCGCTGCTTTTATGAATAAAATAAATTTTGTTTGACGTATTTATTAATTTATTTCCTTACAATGAAATCGTTATGAAAAATTGATGTTTGCATATTTTTACAACGAATGGATGTGATTCTTAATTATGATGATTGTGGAAATGTCGAGAATTTACCAAATAAGGAGAGTTTCTCATCGCCCAAGTTTCAGTTGGACAGAAACTTGGAATCATGCAACTTGGTTGCATGATGAATGAGAAATTTCATATTTGGAAATTAGACTAATTCGTTGACAAAGTGTCAAGTGAAGGACTAGGAGATCGAGTACACAAAGTTGTGTGTTGATCAAGTCCACCGCAAGAGTAACAAAGATTTTCGTCATGATTGACTAAGGTTAAGTAAATATGATTACACTTATGAGATTAAGTGTAATTCTTAGTTGATTGAAAAAGTTCAAATCAATAGTACAACAAATAAGAAGAATCAAGTAGGCAGAAAGATAAAAGTTTCTCTATTCTAAGAAAAAAGGAGAGTACATTTTTATTATGTTTTATGATAAGTCTTAATGATTAAGAACCATATATCAATTGATCCTCTAAGTAAATCTTAGTGCAATTGTATGTCTAAGAAGAGGAATCAAGAATTGAAGAAATGGTTAAATCAAAAAGTCAATCATACTTCATTCCAAAGACAAGTCTTAGACTTAAGATTGTGATATTAAGTGAAAAGTCATAAGAAGGTTTATAACATTCATCAAATGTAGAATTTGGAAAAAGGTTTTCTTATTCTTGCACATTTGAAATTGGAAAGTTGTGATGTCTTGGATAAGACAAAGATCAACTAGGACCAATTTATGAAGTTTTTTGTCTTTATAAAAGCTACACTAACTCTTGAATATTTGTTTGTCAAGAAATGCTTATTGACAAGAGAATATTATATGTCAAGGAGTCAGTGGGAGTCTTAATGGTCTTGAAAGGTTTCAAGAACTAATCAAGAATAATCCTTATCGATCATTACTAGCACATGACTTGAGGTTTATAACCTATCGTGTTGACGTTATTTTGTTTTTGTGCCATTCCAATTGAGTTAATTATGCATGTGAGTTCTATGAGTTCTCATTTGAATGCATAAAAGGCAAGGACCTTGATCAATGAAAAGTAAATTGATAGGAAAGGGTGAGCTGCTTAACTACTTGGAAGACATGGTGGGCAGCCGTGTTACCATAAGACAATAAATCAAGATTAAGAAAGTTCGGTCCATAAGAGTTTGGATTTGTCGCAAACTTTGGTTTTGACAATTCGCATGGATTAGAACACATACACCATTAAAGTCTAAGTGTCATAAGATTTTCTCCTTCATGAAAATGACTATGAGAAAATGCTTTCACTAAGAGAAATTTTAAGAAGATAGCGATTGTAACATTGTATTCTCAAATTTGATTATGGTTACGGTATCCCTTTCCATGATTCGAATTGTGAGATTTGACAATTAATCTTAATTGTTTAGGCACACATATGAGCTATCTAAGGCAAAGGTGTATAAGTTTGAGAAGCTTAGATAAAGGATTATCAAAGCATTAAGTATTAGAAATATGAACTTAAGAAATTCAATAGGTATTGTTTTTTTGAAAGTTAAGCTGTTTCTGAATACATGTCAAAGCTAGTGGGAGCATAAGTGTTATGGTCATAATAATCATCATGATAGTGGGAGCATAAATGTTATGATTGTATGATTATTAAGGCAAGTATTGCAAGTTAGCAGTATTAATTATAGAAAACAAGAGTCATACTTTGCAAAGTTGTAAGGGTTGAATAGTTGTTTTGCTATAATTAAGGGAGAGAATATTATGCTTCATTTCAAATCTAAAGGCTTAGGTTGTGGAATGTTAATAAATTTCGTCAAGGATACATAGTGCGTTCTCAAAATTTCGATTATGATTATGGCATCCCTCTTCATAGTTCGAATTGTGAGGACCTGATACACTAAATATTATGGCAGAAGATTGATAAAGTATCGTATCTTTATGTAAGACATTATGCATCGTGTCCCATACGCTTCGGGTGTAGGATCGATTGCAAGTGCTATAATATTTTACCATTCTAAAATTTTCCAAATGTCTAGCGCATTTAAAGGAAAAAGGACAAGAATCAGTTTTGACTAAGAGAATTAAACAACTATCAAAGGATGATCCAAAGCTCGTTGAGGATTGGTCGCTTGTGAGTAGTTGGAAGTATGATATTGGATGGAGCATATCGACATTATTATGAATAGATAAGATTCTATTAAGAATGAGTTATGGTATGGTAAGTATGGAAAGGTTTCCATATTGGGAGTTACATGTTGAGAATCTATGTCTAGATTAGAAACTTTATGCAAAAGGATGTTCAAAAGAATGTACTTTGAGTGAAAGACATCACATCTATGGAATTGTCTTGTAACAATCCCCGATATAGGACTTTGTAATTTCATTGGCAATAGTCATTGTGACTTTGGTGCTTTGACATTACGAAAGGATCATTGTATAAAATGTTAGAATCTAGCATATTCTATAAGTGGCAAGATTTTGATATTCTATCACTTGTGGAAAGGATTAGGAGGTGTGAAATGAGTATGATTGGAAATGCGTTCATTTGATCTAATTCACAAAGTAAGAACCGTATGTAAACATTGTGTGCATGCTAAGAGCATGGGACAAGTATGGTAAGTAATTCAAGTAAGAAGTTGATTACCCGAAACGACAAATAATGAGTAATCGATATGGTGATAAATAAAAGGTGTTTTATTTATACTCAAAGGTTAAGGCCATATGGGATTAGAATTATTCTTGTGTTTCACTTTGCATGTTTTGACTTCCCGAATATTTAAATTGGTTCAGAACAATCAAATTATTCGAGCGGACCACAGTCGTTCATATGTTGGTAGTAGGTATGAATGAAGACTGTCGTGAATTGGTGTGTGGATTGTCTAAAGAGCATTAGACATAAGCAAATGTTTGTTGCAATGTTCATGAGTCCTTATGAATATGATTTGAGCATTGGATTAAATCCACGCTCACTTGGATCACTTCATGGATTTTATCACGAGTGATTGGTGAGACGATAATATCTTATATTCTTGAAACCGAGATGTGTGAGTTGTATCTTGCGAGTCGGTTGCACATTGATAATATGTAAAAACACCAGTAACTTGGTGTTATAAAACATATTGTTGTGTGTGATTTGGTGAGTAAGTGCAAGCGAGCATTGGGTCCAAGTTTATCCATTCCTTTTATCCAAAATAGGATAAAAGCGATATCTGTGGGCCCCTCGATGATTTAGTGATGGCATGTAAGTGCTTGGCCAAGTTGGGACTAAATTGATGTGTTAAATTGTAGTCTGTTGTCAGCGTCATAAATCTGAATTCGGGAAACAACACATAGACAAAGAGAATGATTTAGATCCATGTCTCAGTCTATACGATAATATCTAGAATGGAGGAATATATGATCCCTTATCTAAAGGACACCCGTATTTGATAAGATCAGAGTTGACAGAGGCTTTAGAAAGCTATGATTGCAGATCAGGATCTGAAGTCATACACAGAATAATTATTAGAGTTATCCAAGTGGGAGACTATTGGATTAGTGTCTAAGTCCATAACTATATTGGTATGTACTTGACCCGATAGTGCATGGTCCTTTTGGGTTGCCTTCACCAAAGCAACTTGATAGGATGAATTATGGAGAGAAAGCATTAAATATCATTTATTAATATATTAAAGGAGAAATCATATTGTTTAATTAATATTAGTCAAGAATTAATAAGAATTAAGTTTGTGGCTAAAAGAGATTAATTAAACTTAAGGGACTGGAATTGTAATTATAAGATAACTGCAATTAGAGTATGGGTTACGTTATATTATAAGGTTGGACGAATTCTATGTGGAAACCCATTATAAATCATCCTAGGGCCTTTAAGGAAGGAGTACATGGATTGCTTAGGGCTTAAGCATCCAAATTAGGGTTTCCTTATTAGATAACCCTAATTGCCTCACTATTTAAGGAACCCTTAAGCTCCAAAAACGTGGTGAATTAATTGGTTAGGGTTTCCATACGTTTTTGGCAGCCTCCTTCTCTTCTCCTCTTCATTCTCTTACTCTTGGTGTTTGTGAGCCATTAGAGGAGTGACATTTGTGACTCTAAGCTTTCTAAAGTAATTACAAGGAGGATTTGAGATTGTTATTGCTACATAACAATCAAGGTAATATCTTAAACCCATTATTATGCTAATATTGATTATCATATGCTAGATTTAGGGTTTAAAGTCTTGGATGAGTTGCATGTACAATAGAGAAACCAAGATCCAAGCATTAGGGTTTGTATGAGCACATAGGATGTTCTTATGGCTAAAACCCATCAGTTAGATCTCTCGAGTATATGTATGACCCTGACATTTATGCGTGTATTTTCAGACTGGTGACCACATGACATGGAGCGGGAGGTTCTGGATTAGGATCGGGATCAAGCTCGGGTGCGGGATCCGAGCAGGTTGATGGCAGGTTGCGCGAGTTCATTGCGTCTGAGATCACGAGAGGCATCCTTGAGTCGACCCCTATCATTTTTGTGTCTATCAAGGAAGGGATTGTTCAGTTGATGGAGGATCGCCTCCGAGCATTCAGGAGTGATATGGCATCTAGCCAGGTGGGTACGTGCACACTGTCCTTTAAGGACTTTCAAGTGAGTGGTGCGTCAAATTTCCTTGGGGTGAAAGACCCCAATTGCCGGTAGGAGATGGATCGCAGACATTGAGTCTGCGCAGTTGATGAGCTTCGGCCCAGAGGGGTCGAAGGTGAGATATGCAGCAGGATGCTTGCGAGATAGGGCTAGAGATTGGTGGGAGTCTGTTGGTGACTCATTGGGAGCCTCGGCTGTTGAGGCTAGTTGGAATTCACAGGGTTTGTTGTCCTACTTCCTTAAACCTACCGCTCCTTTCTAGCATCAGCGCCTACGGTTTACAGTTGGTATGCACCGGGTATCTTGGCCTACCGCACAAAGCAGGACCGCCTCAACCCAACCAAACACAATATGTCGACATATAAACAATCAAGATAAAGTAGACACATAATACAAGAAACAACAATTCCTACTAATCTCTAACCACATACAATCCCACTACCAGCTAACCCCCATACAATGTGTAATCATAAGTAGCCATAGGTGAGATAGCCACCTGAACCGATAGTCCTACTCTAGATCCACAACCAAAAAAGGAACATACAAGAGAGCCTAGACCAAGAGTTCTCAGGTTATCCTACATAACCACCGATGGTCCCTAAGGTCACTCCATAGATGATAACCAACAAGCAAAGATAATAAATAGTTCTATAGGTTATTACCACAAAGCAACAAATCCCATAACAGGAGACAGATCTAACTGATCACTACAACATATCAACATACTCAATACCAGAACAAGAATCTAGCAGATCACTACAGCATAACATTATACTCAACACCAGAACACAGATCTAATAGATCACTACAACATAATATCAAACTAAATATCAAAAATCCAAGGAATGCATAACTGTATATACTCATAGGTGAGATGGTCACCCGGACAAATGATCCTACTCTAAAACCACAACCAAACAAGGAACAGGTAAGAGAGCTAGGATCAAGAGTCCTTAGTCTATCCTACATGACTATATACAGTCCCTAAGGTATCCATCTACTAGTAGATAATTAATACTAGCGGGTCGGCATTGGTGCTTTCGACCCATGGGTACAGTGAGGCGAAACTCACCTCGATGTACGTGTAGAACCCATTGTAGCAATGAAGGACTCTACCAGCTTCAACTTACTTCCAATCATGTACAGGAAGATACTTAAGTTAATACTCGATCACAGGTCATAGTCTCATGCAATAGTGACCACTTCACATGAAATGACGATTAGGGTTTGACATGAAATGACGATTAGGGTTTCACATGAAATGACGATTAGGGTTAATTAAGAACACTTAACCCATTAAGGACTTTGTCAATTAATGGTGTGATTGATTCAGGTTTGACTTAGTCATTTTCGGTTGAAATAATAATCCAGTCAACAGCCCAAATACACGCCCGATTAATGCCCAAAATAAAGCTCCTCGATTCTAGGGTTTTTACATAAAATGATAATTAATTTTAGTGTTCCTCACTTAAACCGTTAAGGTCTTAATCCAATAAATTCAATATTGCATCGATTTAATTGTAGGGAATTATTAAGTTATTATTTTAGGTTCAATTAATTGTTTTAACGCGGGTCCCGACCAACTCTAAAATTAGGGTTTCTTAATATTAGGGCTTTCTAAGCCCTAATTAGGGTTTCCAACCCTAATTTTAAATGATTATCTAATTAAATAAATATTTAATTAATAAATTGGGCACCACTCACTGCCACCTCAGGCAGTGGTGGTCGATGGCGGTCCGTGGTGGTAGGAGGCGGTAGCCACCCTGACATGGCGGCAGTTTGAGTAAGAATCCCAACAATCTAATACAGATACAATTTCTTACAACACACACACACACACTAGAAACAAAAGAACCAGGAAAAACACAATACAACCACCAAAACGGTGGTTGGTGGCGTGTAACGCCCGTAGATCCGAGCTAGTCAATTTAGAGATAATAGGGTCAAAAAAGTTTTTTTTCACAAAAGATTATTTAGAATAAATAATCAAAACCAAGTTGTAGAATATTTGTCTCAAGGGTTCCATACATATAAAGAGCGTCGTAATCCGAGTTATAACGAAGAAGTTATGACCCGTCGAAGTTTCGCGATGGAACCGGCACGACACCGGGAAGACGTAAATAGTGAATTTATTATAGAGCAACTTTTATCCTTAGTAATCTAAATGAAATTCATAAAATATGTTAACCTAGGAACGTCCATAAAAAGAACACCCAAATCTGATTTCGTATGAGGAAGTTATGATTTTTTGATGTTTCGGTTTAGCGGTGTACAACCCGAAGTTCGAGTATTAGATCGAGCGGTTTTTAGCCAACACAACGTAAAAGAGAATCAAAGATCTCGTTATTAGTAGCTTAACGATAAAAATACAGACGAAAATAGACATCGGATGAAGAAGTTATGAGATTTTAACGGACCAATCATGTCCCGACCTGTTAAAAATATAACTTTAAAATAAAGTGAAAATTAGCCGATGGAGTCTAAACAAAAGTTGTAGAGTATGTCTCCACTTAAGTGTGGATATAAAGAACGTCAAAAACAGAGTTCGTATGAAGGAGTTACAAATTATAATATCATATTTACGTATTAAAATAAAGTATAAATCATATATACATACACACACACACACACACAAACATATATATATATATGTATATATATATATATATATATATATATGTATATGTATGTATATATATCATTAGAAAGGTATCGACGATGCGGTCTTTATAAGACTAATGTTGAGTTCTTTCGACATTAGTTTAGTACAAATATCATTAAATCCATTTAAAATAGTATTATAAAGGAGTGTTTAGTTGTTTATATAACTAAAAGGTCATTAAGTAATTATAGAGGATACTTTTTGAAGATTCAATTAGTATACATAAGAGCCTTGGGCTCTCATATTTCTTGCACGGTTCTCTTGATTCAAGAGTCTTTCTCTCCTTATCCTCCTAGCATTTCGGTCCCTCGTGATTCGACTTCTCTTTCTATAATTTTTAGTATGGTAAGGTGAGTATTGAAGTGTTGCACGAATCTTTCTTAGAAAGATTCAGCGACGAAGTTCTGCCCCTGTAGATCACGACTACTAGCTAAAATCCACTTGTAAGTAAGTTATGATTACCATATTTTAAATATAGTTTATATTTAAAATTAGTATTGTTATTATGAATTTATAATAAATATTTGAGCTATTATTATGACTTATATAAGTGTCATTATAATATCTTTTTAACTACTCGCAGTACGGGGAATCTAGTTGAAAGAGCCGCATAGGGTTGTTTGATTTCAGAAGTGTTATATACCAAAATGGTCCTGCCCTCCGGTGTTTTATGTCTGGCCCCTGTCTGTACATAGTGGTTGGAAAGTATTGTTTAAACGCTTATATTATAATAATAATAATAATAATAATAATAATAATAATAATAATAATAATAATAATAATAATAATAATAATTAGTCACGATAAATATTAGACTAAAATCTAGTGGTAATAATACTAGGTTTCGCTGAAAGAAATTATTTTAAAGTAAACGAAGTGTTGTCCGAGTACCGAGTCACCACCTTCTCAGGTGAGTGCATCGTTACTTTCATCTTACACATAGATATGATGTATTTTATATAAATTACGTGCTATGTGTGCATATTATCTGAGTACTTGCTGTTTATGCAAGATAAACGATTTTATACATGTTTTAAATGATTTAAATTTTATATGTATTTTATATCTACGTTAATGTTGGGGTAAAACACGGGTAGATGTAATAGATGAAATATGAGTTGGATGATGAGTTGAGAGGTGTTATAGACCACGAGGTAAGGGTGAGAGGTGGAGGATGTGAGAAGCCTTTCTCAAATGATGGCCCCATCATTCAGTAGAGTATGGATGACAACCACTGACTATTCTAGACAGTCCAGTGGAACACTAGCAGGCTCACAACCTATAGGTGTTATGAACAATGTGTTCTCCCGGTGTACTATAAACCCTGGCGTCCATGCAGACTTGGTGCCTAAACCTTGGTGATCATGAAGACTTGATGCCTAAACCTTGGTGATCATGCAGACTTGATACCTAACCTTGGTGATCATGTAGACTTGATGCCTAAACCTTGACGACTATGCAGACTTGATGCTTAAACCTTAGCGACTATGCAGACTTAGTGCCTAAACCCTGGCGACTATGCAGACTTAGTGCCTAAGCCCTAGCAACTATGAAGACTTAGTGCCCATTGTGTAAACCATGGCAACGATGGACTTCGTGCCAATTCCTTAGGATGATCCTTAGGAATGAATGAACGAGGAATAGCTGATTCTTAGGGTAGATTCTTAAGACTAAAGAAGATAATGGGGATGCGCAATTGAGTTGATTGTTTGATTGTTTAAACATAATAATTATATTATTGTGGGTTGAAAACCCTATGTACTCACCAGGTTTCCCAACCTGACCCACTCAGTTTATTTATATCACATGTGTCGATATGAAGCGACACTAAACTGAGAGATTAAGGAGATATAGATCATTAGTGTAAATGAATGTAAGTTCTGTTTATGCTTATGTTTCTGTATTGACGATGACATCCTAAATGTTTTAAAATGAATAAAATGCGTTTCTTCGGAAATGCTTTGATAACGTATTTATCGTGTTTTTCTGGGAATAAATTCTGCAACATTTTTATTAGAAGAGGTACTCTGATTTTCATAAAGCATAAACAAAATCGGTCTTTTCTGTCCGTCAAAATGGGGATGTTACATGGTGGCAGGAGACCATAGCCACCACCTCACAGTGGTCACTAGTACAAAAATGACCTATGGTTACACTTTCCGAAAAACGGCCTGCGACACTTTTCATTAAAAGTGTTGCATAAGGTCACTAAAATTTAGAGACTGTTTTTGGATACATTTAAATTAGTTTTTGTTGCCATTGTATAGATAATCAAAACTTTAACCACACTTAATTATACCAAATGTGACAAATATTAGTCACACTCGAACATTGAGGCCATAGGTCAAAATCAGCCACATGTATCCATTAACATTGTCATACCTTTTTTATAAGAGACAATAGAAAAACATATTGTGACATGAGGAAATTGTATGTGTGTCGATAACATGGTGCCTTTTTAGACACATAACAGACAAGGTAGCTAAAAGGTGATACATATGGTAACACTAAATATTTGTGTGTCCATAGGGCAGTTCTGTACTAGTTGTACTTAGTAAACGCAAGAAAACAAGTTACTATTGGTTGTTTATGGTCATGTACCTTTTATTATGTGTGTCAAAATATGATGAATTGACTTTGAGAAGAAAAAAATATTGTGAGTGTAAGTAGCATTTAGTTATGATTACACTAATTATATGTGTCTATATGCAAATATAGTTATAAAAGAACAATAATATCTTATTTGTATAATTATGGGTCGTTCATTGAATATGTTACTATAATTATGTAATATTCATTCTGGCTGTACTATTGTATTTGTATGTTTAAAAAATAGTCTTCATAAAATCAAAATTGTTGCTGTAACACTCAAGGGTAAAATGGTCATTTACTAACATTCTTAAATAATAAGTCATCTTCACATATTCAGACCTAGAATATCAAGTAAATAGTGATTTATAGCTTCAGTTTTATAAAAAATCTTAAACGAACAATTATCTGTTATTCAACATTACTTCTAAAATGGTAAAATAGTCATTCATTGACATTCTGACAAATATATGAGTATTTCCTTTTGGACCTGATAAAGAAATAACAACTTAATATAGAGATTCGGTGAAATGACGTTTTCTCCATTAAGTGTTAAATGAACAGAGACTAGAGACTCTTTCTCCATCTGAAGTGTTGTATTCAAATGTTTTAGCTTGAGACATTGTAGCAGCAAGGACAGTCCTCATATTTGATTGAACCAACCACTGAGGATGTGGAGGCTCTTGGTCCATAGTTAAATGTCCTTGGAACAAATACCCTGCAATAAATGACAGTTTTACCCTAGCTTAGAAGTGACCAATCTATATACAATTTATCAAGAACTAGTTAAATAAGAAAAGAACTTGATGTCTTCTATTTTGTGCAGAGTTGTAACATCTTGATTTCCAAGGTATAACATTTTGATATATAAGCATGAGTTGCTTGGGTGACTCGACAAGTTAGTGCCTCAACTCGTCGAGTGGTGTCGCGACTTGGTGATGTGTTAAATGGATGGACTCGACGGGTCGGGTATCTGACTCGCCGAGTCAGCGCTGCTTAGGAAAACCCTAAATGATCGGGTTTGATACCTATTTAAAGGCCCTTATGGCCTTCATTTGAGGCCACACATACCCTTGAGAGACCCTAATCGAACTATAGAGCATAAGGAGAGAGAGGAAGCTAATTTCTTCACTTTTGTGCATTCTTACAAGGAATAAGGAAGGGATTCAAGCTAAGCTGCCTTGAAGGGCTTAGATCTTCTACCATTTCATTCAAAATTGCTACTTAAGGTATGGACCCATTCCCATTTTCGTAAGAGTACTAGATCTCATGAACCTAGGGTGTCTTTTTAACCTTTTTAGTTGAGTTATAGAGTATGTAAAGTCCCTTAGAGGCATAGACATCACATCTGGACCTTGAGAGGTCCATAGAGTCCCAATCATCTAGCGTTATGTAGTTCCATAAGAGTTTTGAGCCTAAGTTATCATAATAAAGGT
Organism: Lactuca saligna; assembly: GCF_052625555.1. NCBI lineage: Eukaryota > Viridiplantae > Streptophyta > Magnoliopsida > Asterales > Asteraceae > Lactuca > Lactuca saligna. The sequence goes on from NC_136420.1 coordinate 331,462,693, forward strand.
TATTTTGTCAAATAGAGTTAAATGTTTGATGCATGGACATAAAGGGTGGACCTTTACCTGACTTTTGGGTGCTAGGAGGCCAGATTTATAAGTTAGTGAAATAGATTTGACCTCAGAAGGTCATATGAGTAATGCCATGAAGGAAACTCACCAAGTCCATGAGATGACTTGGCGAGTCGGATCGAGTTGCTTCACGATTTCGTGACCAGTGGTAACCCGTTGAGTTGGGAGGTTAACTCAACGAGTCGAACGAGGCCTTAGAAGGATTCATAGGATACGCATGAACTCGCCGAGTTACATGAGTGCACTCGGCGAGTCTAGTCAAAGTGGGAACGTTGTCTGGAGTGGACTTCAGTTGACCTTAGGGTTTGGTCAAACTGATTATGAGGGGTCAGGGAAGGATAGAATGGTCTTCTACCTATGTGCTTACATTGAGTATTATGCTATCCTGCCTTTTGTGTTATGCTATGCATTATTTCTTTGTGATTTATGCCATGTGGAGTTTTGCAGACCGGAGCAGAGGTCCAACGATTCATGAGGCCAGAGGGTCCTCAACAAGACCGAAATGGAGGGTACAATGAACTAGACCGGATCAGAGGGTCCAACGAGCTATGGGACTGGAGGGTCCCATTGAGAGACATCGAACCGGAGGGTCATACATAGTTATAGCCTCGAGTGGCTAATATGTGTATGTGGTATTTTGGGGAACTCACTAAGCTTTATGCTTACCATGTTATGCGTTATGTGTTTCAGGTTTCTCAGGATCGTGGGGTGGCACCGGTTTGATTGTGCACACCAGAGGAAGAATTACGTTCAAGGATCCTGGAATATTAATGGAGTTGTGTTTTATAATTGTAACAAATGAGATTTATATGCAACATGTTAAGAAAAGTATGCGATTTTAAAATGAAAATTTTTTTTGAAAATTTACGTCGTTACAAGTTGGTATAAGAGCCTTGGTTTGAAGGATTCGGATACACATTCGGGTATGTCTAGACTCAAACTGAGGATTTGAGAAAAGTTTTCAAAAGAAATGATTTTTCTGGAAACGAGTAAAATATTTCAAGAGAAAGCGGAAAGGAGCAGTATGTACAATCAGCCAGCCCCCGAACTGTGATTTCCCAAAATACCCTTACGTTGTGTATTATGAATATTATGTTGTATGTTATGCATGTATGACAGTAGGCTAGGTACTTCATATTTTAGGACTAGATTGCCTGATTTGTGATTCCTTAGCCTAGGAGTTGCTGTTATGTGATGTGCTTTCGAGAATGTGTTGAGTAAGAATATCCAACAGGAATATTTCAGAGATAGAGCTTCGAGTAGAGGAGTAGTCTAGGAGAGATACCAAGATAAGCTTCAAAGGATGCCTGGTGAGAGAGTAGTTATATGCCCGTGTGGGGTAGAGTGCTCGAGTTCGGTGAAACTTGTTGTGTGTAATTAGAGCAATTAACCTAGATTGGTTTATGTGTTGGTAGAGATTTTCAATGCCTGAATGCTGCTTGCTTTGTGCTTCTTAGAACTCTCGATGATGAGAGTCAGCTACAAAATGAATATGATGATATTCTGGAGGTAGATGGATGGCATCATTAGGAGTTCTTCAGCAGCTGATGGCAGAGAAGTGTGAACACCTAGGAAGAGCCTAGGGGGTGACCATGGTCAGATGAGTCTGCTGGCAGGGTAGAGCATTTCCCCGGGGAGCGAACACGTGTAACGGGATGGATGAACGAGAAGGTTGAGCAGCTACTTAGGAAATCTGGGTTGGTTCGTGTAGAAAGTATAGGTAGATGTGGCAGGTAGTATGGGATCATACTACTAAAAGCAGAGGACCCATACTTGATATAGGGAGTATTCTGGAGATTCTAAGTAGCAGGCTGGGAGGTGATGTCATGGTTCGAGTACCATGATTGGTAGCAGATTAAAAGGAATGTCATGGTTCGAGTACCATGCTAAGTATCAGATTGATTGGTGAAGCCATGGTTCGAGTATCATGCTTTGTAGCGGATTGAGAAGAGATAACATGGTTCGTGTACCATGGTTTATAGCATACCGAGAGGTGGCCACATGGTTCGAGTACCATGACCGTGGTGGTTAGTGGTACTGGTTCTACCAGTTATTTCGTTGTATTTGGTTAGGCTGAGATCGGGTGTGATAGAGCATGAGGTCAAAGGGTCCATGTGGAACAAGTTCTAGGGAAGCATCGCTTGTAAGGGAAGTCAAGATAACTCTAAGGTATTTTTAGTGATATTTCAGATGAAGTTGCAAGACTCAAGGATGAGTAGTGATGGTATTTATGGAGGATTGCGACCTGAGTTGGGCGATCAACGGATAATGGAGATGTCAGCTTCTGCAACTTGAGTGGTGCTATTTATGTTTCCTATGGGAAACATAAGAGGTGTTGAGATTTCAGTTTCTGAGCTTGGGGGTAAACCTTGCGGGTTAGCATTGATGGAAATCTTCCCCCAGAGTTTTTGGGTTGTATGTCTGCTGCAAGGTAATGATATAGCATGAGCAGGTTGTCAGTGGGGACTGAGATAGTCAAGGACAAGGGTGCACTCTATTTGAGTATAGTAGCGCATGTATCAGGTGCAACGTCAAACGATCGAGGGGACTATATTGGGACGATGGCTGTTATTGTCTATGATGGCTATCAAGTGTGGTAATGAGGTCTCCGCTCTTATGATAACTCGCGTGATGGAACGTTGGTTGAGGAGTCAAGGATGAGGGGTATGATAGCTCATCATTGTCAGATTATGATTCAGGGTTACTGCTAGATAGTTGAGATGTCCGGTAATAGGATGGAATGAAATTTGATATGATTAGATGCAATCATAAGGAGGAGTTTCTGAGGATGTCATCCAAAATTCGGGATACTTGGAGTTGCGGTGTCTTTATCGGGGAGACCATCGAGCATTGCGTAGTACCTTCCAAGAGTAATTGTGATGATCCTGGTGGAAATAGCCTGTGGAATAAATTATTGGTGTGCTAATTGGTGATGGTTAGAACCCTGATTGGGGGAGAACCGGGTATTTTATTGAGAGGATCATAGATTTGTTCATGAGCAATTATGGAGATGGATATAGATTCATGCACTATGGATTCATGAGACCAACATTATTTATGGTCGAGGTGAGTTGTAGAGTGAGTTCATGCATGTTGTACATGTTCAAGAAAGGATGAATGTCTGCATGGAAGGTAGCCGTTGGTCATAGGCCTTGTGGTAGATAAGAATTTTTTTTAAGGTTGTAATGGGGAATTCGAAGTGGTTGGCTCATAAGGATACTTCAGTAGTTGAGAAAATTTGGTTCGATGAATGAATTATTCTATGCTCTTTGGAAAGGGTAAGAGATGGTCGGGCAGCCAATTTCTGAGTCGTCATGCATAATCTCGCTTGGTTTTTGAGAAATAGAGGAAAGAATGTCGGAGGGTCATCTTCGTGTTCTAAATCGTTGTCAATTTCTCCGTGTTTCAAATTGGGAGATGGAGTATTACAGGGTTGCAAGTAGCATGAGAGGAAGATTGTTTACGAGATTCCAAGGAAGCAATGTGGTATCTCAGTATGGTGCCATGAGTATCAGATCAGTGGTAGAGTCAAGACATTGCGAGGTGTCGTGATTGTGTACCGGGGTATCCGAGTATAATGTCCTAAATCTCAGATTATTTTGAGTTTTGATTTTGAGATGGCAAGTGGTGTATCAAGTATTTACGGTTCCAGTAGGAGCCCTTCGGCCAATTTACATCAAGCGAGATTATTGGAGAATGTGGATTGCAGTAGGGAAAGGTCTTTTGTTATGACGTATGCGTCAGAAATAGTGATGCATAATTTGGGTAGGTGTGTACACCTATGTATGGTTGGTCTGAAGGGCATGAGTTAATGATCACAATGTGGTGGTGACCTGAGGATGAGATTGTGAAGTGGTAAGAGAAAGTATGGTAAGACTGCAAGGAGCTGTAGTTTCAATGAGTTAGTGAAAAGGGGCATGGTGATGCTGCGGGGAGCCATAGTACTCACTAGTCAATGAGAGGTTGTTGTGATGCTGCAGGAAGTCGTAGTACTCACTAGTCAGTGAGAGGTTGTTGTGATGCTGTGGGGAGCCGTAGTACTCACTAGTAAGTGAGAGGTTGTGGTGATGTTGCAGGGAGTCGTAGTACTCACTAGTCAGTGAGAGGTTGTTTTGATGATGCAAGGAGCCGTAGTACTCACTAGTTAGTGAGAAGTTGTTGTAATGCTACGAGGAGCCGTAGTACTCACTAGTCAGTCAGAGGGCGTGGTGATGTTGCGGGGAGTCGTAGTACTCACTAGTCAGTGAGAGGTGTTGTGATACTGCGGAGAGCCGTAGTACTCACTAGTCAGCAAGAGAGTGTTGTGATGAAGTACTCTTTGATCAGAGCATGATGCAGAATAGTTTTAGGCTTGGTTAGCCCTAATATTTGAGTTTATGGGAACCTGGTGGTTGAACCAGAGGCGAGACAAGATCTCCATATTTGTCGGGAATAGTCATATTCTGAAGTGAGCAGTGTTGTCGCAACCAAAGGGAAGTGGATAAGTGAGGTATGCGCGGGTTGCGTATCATGAGTCAGGAGTTGAGTACTTTATTGGGATGAGTGGTACCAAGTCGGGATCAGACCAAACTCTCGAGTTTGAGTTTGGCTCTGGTGGTGCGTTGGATAGGCGAAATGAGATTCTAGAGTCAGGTGGGTTCCATGTTAAAGGGTTGTGTTTGTCATCTGATGTCTTAGACATGTGTAGGTCAGTACTCAGGTACGGGAGGTACCGCGAGATGCACGAAACTATAAGCAGTAGACGACAGAGGTTGGGGTTGATTCGATTTGCAGTTAGGTTTGTAGTATTCGTTTGGGCTAAAGATAACTTCGTGACTTGTGTGTCGCAATGTACTGAGATGTGTGGGGGGAGGTAGTGGGTGACCTTTGGAGGTCCAACTGTGGGGTTGAGAGTAGACCAAAAAGTTAAAAAGAGATATCTGGGAGAAAGTGAAGGATTATGATTCTTAGATGTTTGAGGACTTCTGAGCAAGCATGGCTATATTTTGTTCTTGTGTCGAAGAATATGGTGATGAAAGTTTATTTTTCGGATGGATTCTGATAATAGTTTGATGGATGAGCCCCGGTTGGATGAGAATCCTTTCATCCGTTGGGGTGTGTTTAAGATCGTTTTGTACGTTTGATTCGTGTAATCGGTAGTTGATTGTGGGATTTTGTCTTATGAGAATCAGAAGAGCAGTGGGTTATCAGGGTTTGATGATGTGAGGAGCAAATAGCATTGTGATAGTTGAATGAGTAGTACGGCGGTGGGCCAGGCCACTAGAGTTTCCAAATCATGGGAATGTCAAAAACGAGTATCTTAGCGGTAGAAGTATTGGTCTTGTTCAAAACTTGAAATTCTTTGTGGATTTAGGTATCCATGGAAAAGATATCGGTGTAGTATGAGATCCTTTCAATCTATGTGTAGTTAAGGAGCGATTTCGAGGGTGAAATCTAATTAAAGTGGGGGAGAATTGTAACATCCTGATTTTCAAAGTATAACATTTTGATATGTAAGCATGAGTTGCTTGGGAGACTCGACGAGTTGGTGCCTCAACTCGTTGAGTAGGTTGACGACTTGGTGACATGTTAAATGGACAGACTCGACGAGTTGGGTATCTGACTCGCCGAGTCAGTGCTTCTGAGGAAAACCCTAAATGACCGGGTTTGAGACCTATTTAAAGGCCCTTATGACCTTCATTTGAGGCCACACATACGCTTAAGAGACCCTAATCGAACCAGAGAGCATAAGGTGAGAGAGGAAGCTAATTTCTTCACTTTTTTTCATTCTTGCAAGGAAGAAGGAGGGGATTCAAGGTAAGCTTCCTTGAAAGGCTCATATCTTCTACCATTTCATTAAAAGTTGCTACTTAAGGTATGGATCCATGCCCATTTTCGTTTGAGTAATAGATCTCATGAACCTAGGGTTTCTTTTTCCTCTTTTTAGTTGAGTTATGGAGTATGTGAAGTCTCTTTGGGGCATAGACATTAGATCTAGACCTTGAGAGGTCCAAAGAGTCCCAATCATCCAGCTTTATGCAGTTCCATAAGAGTTTTGAGCCTAAGTTATCAATATAAGGGTTATTTTGTCAAATAGAGTTAAATGTCTGATGCATTGACATAAAGGTCGGGCCTTTATGTGAATTTTGGGTGCTAGGAGGCCAAATCTATAAGTTAGGGAAACAGATCTGACCTCAGAAGGTCATATGAGTAATGCCATGAAGGAAACTCGCTGAGTCTATAAGATGACTCGGATAGTCAGATCAGGTTGCCCCGCGATTTCATGACCATTGGTAACCGGTTGAGTTAGGAGGTTAACTCGACGGATCGAATGAGGCCTAGGAAGGATTCAGAGGATACGCATGAACTCGCCGACTCGAATGAGTGCACTCGGCGAGTCTGGTTAAAGTGGCAACGTTGTTTAGAGTGGACTTCAGTTTACCTTAGGGTTTGGTCAATCTGATTATGAGGGGTCAGGGAAGGGTAGAATGGTCTTATACCCATTCTCTAGAAATGAGGATGTAAATAGAGTATTGATTATAATTATTATCATTGTGCTAGGCAGAGGCTAGATCAACGATATCGAGCGCGAGAGTTTATTGGACATCTTCCGAGGTGAGTCTTCTCACTATACTTTACCTTGAGTGGTAGTTTTGAGTGACCGGAAGGTATTTTGTGCTTACATTGAGTATTATGTTATCCTGCCTTGTGTGTTATGTTATGCATTATTTCTTGGTGATTTATGACATGCGGAGTTTTGTAGACCGAACTAGAGGGTTCACCGATTCATGAGGCCAGAGGGTCCTCAACTAGACCGGACCGAAGTGTCCAACAAGCTAGACCAGACCAGAGGGTCCAACAAGCTATGGGACTGGAGGGTCCCGCTGAGACACATTGGACTAGAGGGTCCTACATAGTTATAGCCTCGAGTGGCTAATATGTGTATGTGGTATTTTGTGGAACTTGCTAAGTTTTGTGCTTACCGTGTTATGTGTTATGTGTTTCAGGTTCCTCAGGATCGCGGGACGGTGGTTTGATTGTATACACCAGTGGAAGAGTTACGTTCGAGGATCCTAGAATATTAATGGAGTTGTATTTTTTAATTTGAACAGATGAGATTTATATGCAATACGTTATGAAAAGTATGCGATTTTAAAATGAAAATTTTGTTTTAAAGTTTACGTCGTTACAAGAGTTGTTAGGTTGATTATCTCTTTCACTCAATTGTTCACGAGCTCTAACCATGCAAGTCTTCAGATGTTGCTTTTCATAAGATTCAGACACCATTTGTTCAACTTCTAGAAAGAGCCTTAATCCTGCATTCCGAAATCCGGGTGAGGTGTATCTTGTCTTTAATATGGTTGCAACACGGGATATGACTGTGAAAAAGTGTGGCATCCATAAATTTTTAATAAGTAATAGATGAAAATCTATGAAAGATGCTTTTTTTAGTCCATTTATTATATTCAATTAAAGGCCTAAAGTTCTTAAACCTTTACCTAAGTGTAACTTGATCATCAACCCTTGATTACAACTAAAGCAGGTTCATGTAGTGATCATTACTTCATTTTTCATACTCATGTCATGGAGCTTAATCATGATCGAACATCATAATACTGTTTCATCATTGATTTGTGTAGATTTCAAAATCCAAGTCATTACTTCGTTAAAACAAATAACAACCAAAAAAGGAAAACGATAAAGAGGAAGCCTGTTTATTATCTGTATATCATGTAAGCTAAAATCCACGCAATTTCAAAACAAACAGACAAAATTAAAATAACGATAATAGACACTAATCTACAAAAGAAATGTTTAATGTTTAAATCACCGATTTATGACGAGAAAGGGAAGCTGAATGGTAAATTGATGGAGCAAAGATCATGACTATTGTTGTGGGTTGACCTTCGTAGTAGTGTCGGTGGGTGCTACCTCCTCCCTCACCGATCTTGTTCTTTCTCCTTTTAAATCTATCTCTTTCTCTCTTGATTTTTTCTGTTTCCTCACCCTCTCTTCTCTTACTCTCATCTCTGCCATCTTTTTTCTATTTAATTTAGTGAACACACATGCCCAAATGGTTGCGGTGTATGTTGTCGATTATAGCGGGAAAATGAATTTGGGGGTAGCTGATGCCTTATTCTTAAATTTTGGTTTGAATGGCTTTTAAATTAACCACCTAAAAAGGATTAAATAAGGTTTCATTATTAATATATATATATATATATATATGTATATATATATATATATATATATATATATATATATATATATATCTGTGTGTGTCATAGGGCTTATGGCTTAAGGATTATAGGTTATGGCTTATGACTTATGATGTATGGGTTAATGCATATAAGTTAGGGTTTATCGATTATGTATTATGGCTTATGTATTATTACTTATGATTTAGGTTAGCCTGGGGGCAGGCCAAATGGGTAATGAGTTATGATTTATGAATTAAGGCTTAAGGCTCATAGCTTAGGTATTACGGCTTATGACTTATGTATTAGCGCTTAGGCCTTATGGCCTATAACTTATGGATTAAGGCTTATAACATATAACGTAGGGAATATGTCTCGGATACTATGGCCTATGGCTTGGATATTAGAAATTATGGATTAAGGATTAAAGGCTTATGGCATGAGGATTATGATTAGGTCATATGACTTAAGGCTTATGCCATATTGCTTAGCACTTCAGGATTAAGTCATAAGAATTACTTATAATGACTTAGGGCTTAGGGATTATGGGGTTTAAATTACGATTTAGAACTTATGACTTATGCTTTATTGCTTATAGATTATGCCTCATGGTTTGTGTCTTGTGGCTTAAGTCTTAAGGCTTAAGTTTTAGAACTTAGGTCTTGGGGAATATGGCTTATGACATAAGGCATAAGGCATACTTAGGCCATCGACTTATAAGAAAAGGCTCACTTCCACCTCAACGACCTCCACATCCCACACCCCATACCCTCCTAACCATCTACCAACCTATATCCCCACCCACACCTACAGCCATACCACCCACCTAACCCCACATCCATAACCATACTCCCACACCAACAAACGCACATTGTAGCCAATTGGCTCACCTCACCTCCAAACCACCTATATCGCCACACCACATACCCGATACATCATATCCCTACACCAACCTCCTGCCACCTTCCTATACTCATATTTGATCCTTCAAGTTTAAGTGTATATATTTTGAGTGGATTTGGGTACGGGTGGGTGGATATAGGGATTTGGAATATGGTAGGCTATATATGTTGGTTTATAGCTTATTGCCTAGAGCCCATTCCAACATTCCCACACTAACAACTACCCCACTCCACCTCAACACCAAACACACCACACCCTCCTACCCATCAATCTAAATCTCTCCCCCCACCCATACACAAACCAACCACACTCATCCACCAACCCTTATACTCACACCAACAACTACAGGTATTACTCTATAAATATGGTTTATGTTTCGTTGTCACATTTGACCCTTCAAGTTAAATTATATATATATATATATATATATATATATATATATATATATATATATATAATTTCACCATCAACCCACCTGCAGACCTATCCCTACCCCAACCCACCTCAGTCTACGCTACTCATCCTAATATCCAAAACCACATACACATCACCCTATAAATTTAGACTCACCAACTCCACCTATCCCCTACACCATGTCTCCTAAATGCGAGGTATAGTTGTATATGTTAAGTATTAAAGACTAGCAAAACACAATTGAAATTGATTTATAATCACAAGAAAAGTATAATCTCCATTTATGTGTGAGTATATGTATGTATGTATATATATATATATATATATATATATATCTATATATATATATATATATATATATATATTGAAAATTTATTTAGTAATATATATCAACATAAACTTTTAGAGTTTAAGAATTTTAGTTTTTGTATTATTTTTCAAAATCAAATATGATAATCTCACATTTAAGAGTTTGAAAATTTAGGTTTTTAAAAATTTTCAAAATTATATTTGATAATTTTAGGTTGTCGCTCTCATTTTCATTTCCCCTTCCCAGTTTCAATTTTCCCCATTTATAGACCTAATTCCATTTTGGAACACGCCTGATACGCTTATCCCTCTCTTCCTTACCCTTAAACTTCTCTCTAACCTAAGCCGGCGACACATATTATTAGTCCACACACCATGACCTCCCTTCTCGCACGCCTGATTGTCGATTGTTCTTTGGATGAGTCGATTTTGACCACTAAACGAGACAAGAAAAAACCCAAGGACAAGAAAGAAGTTTCCCCGCCACCAGAAGAGGACAAGGAAGAAGAAGTACCTATGGAAAACGCGAAACCAGATGGCGGCGTTGTTAGGGTTTTAGGAAAAAGGAAAACAAGGAGGAATCAATTACAAATCGTTTGAATTTGATGTCCTTTCATATGAACTTGTGAGTGCCTTTTCATGTAATAATTCATATTCCATTGCACATGTTCCTTGTTATATGGTTTAGCATGCTTGATGTTCTCTTACATAGTCTGCCATACTTTTGAATTACGGAGCAATTTATGAGAATATAGAGAGTGAGTCTAGTGTTTAGGATTGGTCTTTCTACAAAGTAATAAACTCTTTCTTCTCAACTAAAATTCTAACATATCTGTTGGTTATTCTATAGAGAAGCATTTTGCAGCTTTATTTGCATCTAAATAGATTGTAGGACTTGTGAATTATGAAACACATTCTTCAAGCTCATGAAAGAGGAGTTCTAGGTTTTGGCTTTGTTAAATTCAGTTGATAGCTACACACTGTGATATATTTTTCTTCTCAGTTATTCACACTATGATCTATTTATAGTAATAATTCTCTGAGACTCATTATTGTATCAAAGAATTATTTGTTGATTTGGTAAAAGGAAATTAAAAGAGCAAGCCCTGGTTTGGTTTGATTTCTTTGAGATGTTTGTTACATGGATTTGGACCTGTATATTATATGGAATTAGACCTTGTTGTTATTTACTCCTCATGATTCCGTTTGAGAACTTTTTGAAACACGATCTAACAAAACAATATGGATTAACCACTACAGTTCTGGGTCTAAGGGGTTAAAACTTGATCCAATAGTAGATTGATAAGTTTGATGTATGATTATGTAACTTGGAAAATATATGTATGTGTTATATGTAACTTGGATGACATATTGATGTTGACGTTGGTGTTGTTAAACCAAACCAAATGGAAATTGATATAAATATTTAAAATTTCTAAATTTGAGTTTCATATTACACCCTCTAATGGAACATTGTCCAGAGTTGTAGACATACCGCCTACTGTTGCTTCAACAAGTATTATAGTGTGGTTTCTATTAGTTTCTTGACAATATATTATACTAATAAATAATTGATACAAAAACATGCTTCCTTATAGATTTCTTTTATAAGATTATGTATGTTTTGACTTGTAAATGGTTTATTTTGATTTTTTGTTCACAAGCATATTATCATATATGAATCTCTAGAATTAAGATATGCAGATTGTGAGTATCTGTGACATCCCTAAAATCACGGCCAGAAAAGACCGATTTTGTTTATGCTTTATAAAAATCAAAGTACTTTATTTTATAAAAATGTTGCGGAATTTGTTCCCAGAAAAACATAGTAAATACGTTATTAAAACATTTTCGAAGAAACGTATTTATTTCATTTTAAAAGGTTTGGGACGTCATCGTTAATACAGAAACATAAGCATAAACAGAACTTACAATTATTTACACTAGTGATCTACATCTCTTTAAATCTCTCAGTGTAATGTCACTTCATATCAACACCTGTGATATAAATAAACTGAGTGGGTCAGGTTGGGAAACCTGGTGAGTACATAGGGTTTTCAACCCACAATAATATAATTATTATGTTTAAACAATCAAACAATCAACCCAATTACCCATCCCCATTATCTTCTTTATTCTTAAGGATCTACCCTAAGAATCAACTATTTCTCATTCATTCATTCCTAAGGATCATCCTAAGGAAACAACATGAAGTCCATTGTTGCCAATGACACATTGGTCAAGCGCAACTGCTAAGATTTTCACTTTGGCTCAGCTGCCAGAATTAGGACATTTTCTATGAGGCGCTTCTGCCGGTATTGACCTTTAAACACTACTGTCATGGTCATAAGGCTCCCTATTAGGCGCAGCTGCCGATACTATCCTTAGAGCGCAACTGCTAGGATGTTTACCGTAGATCTAAATCATCTACGAGTTGTGACGCAGCTGCCAGTGCTCATCTATAGGGTACTAGGTCCACTGCTGCCAATGTATACCTATAGGGTACTAGGTCTGTACTAGTAATGTTCCTCTATTTCAGCTTTTATCCATCATCATTCATCTACCCATGTTTTACCCAACATATTTTGTGGATATAAAATACTTTATACAGCTTACATCATTTAAAACATGTATAAAAATCTTTCATCAGCATAGACAACAAGTATTCAGACAATATGCACACATAGCACGTAATTTATAATAAAATACTTCATATCTGTGTGTAAGATGAAAGGGACCATGCACTCACAACACGTAAATTATATAATAAATACTTCATATCTATGTGTACGATGAAAGGGACCATGCACTCACCTGAGAAGGTGGTGACTCGGTACTCGGACAGCGTTTCGTTTACTTTAAAATAATTTCCTTCGACGAAACCTAGTATTATCACCAATAGATTTTAGTCTATTATTCGCCGAGACTAATTAATAGTCTAGCTATTATTACTATTATATAAGCGTTAAAAAATACTTATATAACCCATAATAATAGCCCAAGTATTTATTATATGTTCTTAATAACGTTAATATAGTTAAATAAAAACTATATTAAAAATAGCGTAGCCGTAGCTCACTTACAGCGGGTTTTATAGAAAACCAGGCTTTGCTTGGAGCAGCGTTTCCGAGCCGAAAAGCTCTTCTTCTCGGAGCCGTCGAGCACTCCGGGGCTTCCGCCTCGTGCTAGGGAGGTTCCCTAGGCTTTTCGGGGGATTTCAGGGCTAGAGAGAGGTTCTAGAGAGAGAGTAAAGAGAAGAAAGAATGGGAAAGGTGTGAAGAAAAATGAGAGTGGGAGAGGTGGTATTTATAGGGTGAAAATGGCTGAACTTGGTGCCACATGTCACCATCTAGTGGCAAGACTTGGGGAGAAAGCAATGGCCAAGATTGTGCCACATCACCCATTTTCGCACAGCATACTTTCGACTTCTAAAATCCGTAACTTTTGACATACGACCTCCGTTTTTGACGTAGGTAAAAAATAATATCTACAACTTTCATTTTGACTCCATCGGCTAATTCTCGACCGATCTTAAATTTAACAGTATGAGGCGTTTAGACTGTTAAATGACCGCGAAGAATTCGTAACTCCTTCATACCGACTCCGTTTTTGTCTGTCTTTTTACCATTGAGTTCCTATTAATGAGATCTTGAACTCTCATTTAGGTCACATAAGCCAAAAACCGCTCGAACTAAAATTCGAGTTTCGGGCCGTGCACTGCTAAGCCGAATCTTAGAAAAATCATAACTTCCTCATACGAAGTCAGATTTGGGTGTTCTTTTTTATCGACGCTCTTAGTTTAACATATTCTACGACTTTTGTTTAGATTGCTAAGGATAAATCTCGCTCTATCGTAAATTCACTATTTACGCTTCCCGGTGCCGTGCCGGTTTTGTCGTAAAACTTCGACGAGCCATAACTTCTTCTTTATAACTCGGATTTCGGCGTTCTTTATATGTACGGAAACCTTGTGACATATTCTACAATTTGGTTAAGATTATTTATTCTAAATAATATTTTGTCGAAAAGTCATTTTCGACCCCTATTGCCTCTAAATTGACTAGCCCGGATCTGCGGGCGTTACAGTATCTATGAAAAGGAGTGTTCTCATTTGATATTTTGTATGACAATTTGGATTCAGGAAATCTTTCAGAAGGATAAAAGGTTATTAGATGTAGAAAGTTGAATATTTTTGGCTTATGATTTCTTTTTCTTTGCCATATTTTTAGACTTATTAAAAGTACAAGTTCTTTTTTCTATTTCAAGTATGGATCTTATGTATGGATTTGTAATTCAATTCTTAATGATATTGATTTCTATCTTTTCATATTGTCGATTTATGGTTACTTTCATTTAGATTGTTTTGATGTGTATGAAATATAGCAAAACTAACAATAAAAACTTAATTAATGTCACTCAATGTTAAACAATAATCACACTTCAAAATTTTCTCGTGTCTAATATAAATGTGGCTATGTTTTTACGTTTTTCAATGTCTCTAAAATCATACAATAATCACTTAACATCATTTTTAACATGTGGCTAAACGGTTAACAATAACCATGATATAAACTAAATATGTGTCTACATGTGTTTTAAGATCATGTTTTTCTCAAGTTTTTGTGGCGATAACTTAACCAATAACAGCATAAAAAAAATGATGTGTCAAATATATCACGTTTCACTAAATTCAATACTATGTGACTAATAATTAATATATCGTCACGTTTAGATAATATTTGTGTGTCGGAATATAAAAAAACGACATGTTAATATTTGTGTGTCTCTATAAAATATGAAATAGTCAGAATAAAAGATTATTTTGTGACTAATTGTTAGTAAATCGCCACTTATGCAATTAATTACATGTGGCCATATAGTGAACATGGTCATGCTCACCATGATTACATGTTTGCAAAAGATACTCAGTAGTCTTAATAAACTTTAAATTGTGTGATAATATATTAGTAAAACACAACACTAAAATAACACGCATGTCGCAAGTTGGTGATATACAGTCACTAGAATTACTAAATAAATGTGTCTATTGATGGTTTAACGCCACAATATTGGACAAAATGATTGATTTTAGCAACAAAATTCCCTACCCAATAGCCACACTTTTATAATACAACCACATTTTTTCATATCATACGGACACTACATTTTAAAGTGACCATAAGACTCATACGATGGCATCACCTTCCATTCCACTTTCAGTGAAAAAAATAAAATGTCACTATACGTATATGGTCACACTTTTTTGGTGTGTCTATAGGTCATTTTTGTAGTAATGGGTGGTGGTGGTTTTCTTTTGTTTTCCAGCCAAACAAAGGCTATACAACATCAAACCAAAAAAATACGTTTACACACATAACCACCACCACACAGTGGCTAGTGGTAGCAGAAAAGGGAACAATGGCAACAGCCACCATGGTTGGCGGCCATGGTGGTTCTCTTTGACTTCCGGCCAACCAAAGCACACATGCACCAACATATTCTGCAATACGATCCATATACGATCATAATCGACCCACCCCGCTTGAACTTCAGTCTTGGAGGAGGAGAACGGTGGCGGAGGGAAGACAAATGATTGGCAACACGAAATAGCGGCGGCGACGACGATGCAACCAAGCCCGATACCGAAGGCGACTAAAAAGCAAGAAGAAGGAATGGAGAATCAGAGATATGACCGAGAACAACACCAGCAGCAACCTCACGATGTCGACCTTATTCTTCTAATCTCTAAACCGATGTGACTTTGTCCTGGGGTTCTCGTCGGTCCTCAATACCGCTGCAGCAAAGGCTCATCGGTGATAGTAAGAAAGGAAGGGTAATGGCGGCTAATGAACATATGACGGTGGTCTTTTAGAACATAGGGTTAGGGTTTTAGGGCATATAACGGATGAGAGAAGGGAGTGGAAATGGAGTCAGGTTCAAGTCTCGTTCTTTGTATAAAACTTGGATATATTTTTACTATTTTAATCCCTGTCTCCAAAAATTAATTTAGAAATGGTCCAATATTTAGACTACAACCCTAACTCTACCAAATCCTTTAGATCTCAGGTCCTAATGTTACAATATAGCCCCCATTTTCATAAAATTATAACATTTAACTCCCCCGCTAACACTGATCAATTAATAAAGACTTGGGGCTAAAATAAAATAAAATATAAAATATATCTTGAGACTTTAGGGCTATGATTTATTTATTTATCTACTTATTTTATTTATCATTATTATTATCTTTATTTATGTATTTTATTACTTATTTTTATTTTATTTTTAAATGGAATGTTACACTACATTTACCATAAATCACTTTGTATAGTGAATCAAGAGCCTCAACAATCATTCCAAGGACTCAAAAAGCACAAAATGCTAGAAAACTAGATCTAACATCATATATTAGCAAGATGGGAGCTTTTTACCTGACAAGGATAACACATGATGAACTAATACCAGATCCTCAAGCTCCAAGCACAGCTCCAAATGGTTTACTTTTTCTCCTTCACAAAGCACCAACACACCTACTTTATGGCTCAAAAATCTCAAGAACTCAAGAGGATTTCGATTTATGGACAAGAGGGGATGGATGTTGTCTAAAAATGACCAAAATAAGCTATTATAAGGCTTAAATAGGATGCAATACCCTAAAAATTAGGGTTTGATTAACCACATATACGCCATGCATACTCAATGTATGCCCAACATAAGTGGTCCAAATGTGCGATAATCCTCGGGCTAGTACGCTAAGTGGACCACCCTGTACGACCCGCGTACTAGCTAGAAGGCCAAAAAATAAAGGAATTGCACTTAGGGTTAAGAAGAGACATACCTAACAATAAATGTTACAATCCTCCCCCACTTGAATTAGACTTCGTACTTGAAATTCGCTGCTCCAAATAACTCAGGGTAGTGCTCCCTCATCTCAACTTTAGTCTCCCACATCTATTCAGAACATGCACGATGGTGCCACTAAACCTTCACCAACTCAAAAACCTTGTCCCTGAAGGTTTTCATCATCCGATCAAGAATCGTCAACGGTCTCTCAATATAATTTAGGCATTCATCCACCTTAATATCCTC
This sequence comes from Lactuca saligna, assembly GCF_052625555.1. Classification (NCBI taxonomy): domain Eukaryota; kingdom Viridiplantae; phylum Streptophyta; class Magnoliopsida; order Asterales; family Asteraceae; genus Lactuca; species Lactuca saligna. Next base: position 331,479,648 of record NC_136420.1, read on the forward strand.
CGATGGTACCACTATGGAATCATCTACTGAGCAGTTTTGCAACTAAGAGACATAGAACGTGCTATGAATCTTACTGAGCTCATCTGGAAATTCCAAGTGATATGCAACCCGACCCACCCAAGCCAAAACCATGAAAGGACTGATAAACCTGGGGCCCAGCTTGCCCCTCTTTCTGAATCTGATGACACTTTTCCAAGGTGACACCTTCAAGAGAACCATATCTCCCACCTGGAACTCTAAATCTGATCGGCTTCTGTCGGCAAAACTCTTCTGCCGACTCTAAGTTGTTTGGAGCCTACTCCGAATCTGATGTATCAATTGAGTGGTCTTGAGTACCACTTTAGTACTCCCTATAACCAAATGACTAACCTAACCCCAAGATATCGAGGTTTTGTATTTCCTCCCGTAGAGCATCTTAAAAGGAGGTCGATTGATGATGGCATGATATCTCTTGTTATACAAAAATTCCGCTAACGTAAGATACAAATCCCAACTCCCACCAAATTCCAAAACACACGCATGAAGCATATCCTTTAGGTTCTGAATAGCCTGGTTGCTCTGAGCATAAGTCTGCGGATGGAATGTTGTGCTAAAATGGAGACGAGTACCCAACTCATCATGAAAGCTCTTCCAAAACCTGGAAATAAATCAGACATCTCTGTCTAAAACCACTGAAACCAGCACTACTTGACGTGCCACAACCTCCCTGATATAAACCTCAACCAAATTCTCTACAGAAATACTCTCCAAAATTAGAATGAAATGCGTCCACTTGGTCAACCGATCCATAATAACCCAAATCAAATCCCCTCCGTGCACAACATTAGGTAACTTCATGATGAAATCCATGGTAATATCCTCCCATTTCCACACAAGAATCTCTAATGGTTGCATCTTGTCATGAGGTCGTTGATGTTTGGCCTTGAATTTCCAAAAAGTCTAGCACCTCTCCACATACCATGCCACATCCCTTTCCAAAAAGTCTAGCATCTCTGTCGTTGCGGGATGAATGGAGAACCTAGACTTGTGAGCCTCCTCCATCAGAACCTAATGCACACCACCCCAGTATGGAACCCAAACCCGTCGATGAAGAGTCAACAACCTACGACTATCATAATCGAAAGAAGCCATCTGACCCACAATACGCTCACTCTTACAATGCTCTTCCTTCATAGCCTCAGCCTGAACCCCATGAATCTGCTCCAACAATGGACTAATCGTGGTCATCCTCAAACATATATCCCTAATCGGAGTCGCGGCCGCCTTGCAGCTATGGGCATCGGCCACCACATTGGCGTCCCCAGATGATAAAGGATCTCACAATCATAATCCTTCACCACATCCAACCGCGGGCACTGCCTCATGTTCAGATTCAGAATATCCATCAGATACCTTAGGCTCTTATGATCCATGAAAATATTACAACGGAAGGAATAGAGGTAATGCCTCCAAATATTGAAGGAAAAAACCATAGCCTCCAACTCCAAATCATGTGTCGTATAATTCTCCTCATGAGACTTCAGCTTCCTTGAAGTGTAAGTGATCACGCAACCCCTCTGCATCAATACATCCCCCAAGCCCATGATCGACAAATCACAATAAACCAGAAAATCCTCAACACCCGCCGGAAGTGTGAAAATTGGTGCCTCACACAACCGCTATCTCAAGGTCTCAAAATCGTCCTGTTGCTTAGGCCCTCAGTGAAATGTAACCGTTATCTTTGTCGACCAAGTCAAAGGAGTAGCTATCTTGGAGAAATCCTAGATAAACCTCCGATAGTAACCTGCTAGACCAAGGAAACTCTGAATCTAAGATGGACCTCGAACCATCCCATTGCTTCGTGGCATCAACCTTGGCCGGATCGACAAGAATATAATTCTAGTTGACAAGGTACCCCAGAAACTGCATCTCATGCAACCAGAACTCACACTTGGAGAACTTTGTGAAAAGTTTCTCCCTCCTCAAAGTCTCCAGCACTTCCCTCAAGTGCTCCTCGTTCTGCTCCTAGGTCTTGGAATTGAGCAAGATATCATCAATAAATACAATCACAGACCGATCCAACATCGGCCTGCACACGCAGTTCATGAGATCCATAAACGTAGTTGGAGCATTGGTGAGTCCAAAAGGCATCACCATGATCTCGTAATGACCATAACGAGTCCAAAAATCTTTCTTTTGCACATCCTCATCTTTAACCCTCATCTGATGATAACCCAATCGCAAATCAATCTTGGAAAACCAAGATGAACCATGAAGCTGGTCAAACAAATCATCAATCGTCGAGAGTGGATAACGGTTCTTTACTATTACCTTATTCAGCTCCCGTTAGTCAATGCGCATACGATGGGACCCATCCTTCTGCTTCACAAATAACATCGGTGCTCCTCATGGCGATCTGCTCGATTGACTATATCCTCTTTCTAACAACTCCTGCAGCTATGTAGACAACCCCTACATCTCTGGAGGAGCCAACCAATATGATACTTTGGCTATCGGAGTCGCACCTAATACCAAATCAATCATGCACTCAACCAGCCTCTCCGAAGGCACCCTAAGAAAATTCTTTGGAAACACATTAGGATAATCCTGCACAATCGACACATAATCTATGGTCTCCTAAACCTTATACCATGTATCCATAACATAGGAGACAAATCTTGAACAACCCTACTGAGTATAACATGTGGCCCTCGCTACTGATCAGAAATACAGACCACTCTGAGTTGTCTCTCCATGAACCAATAACTCTCCCCCAATTGGGGTTCGAATCCGAGCTAACTGCAGCTCACAATTGATTACCATCCCATCGGGGCTCGGCCAATCCATACCTACAATAATCTTGTTCCCACGCAAAGGGATGGGAACCAAATCAATCGGATATTGCTCGCTGAACGTCTAAAGAATACAACCCCAATAAACCCTTACTACCCGGACAGATCGGCCATCAACAATCTCGACATCTAAAGGACAATCCATCTCACCTGGAGCTCTAACAAACCTCTTGCTAAGTGCAAGCGATACAAAGGATGGGGTAGCCCCCGAATAAAATAATACCAAAGCAGAAATACCATTCTTAAAAACGGTCGAAAATAAAACATTAAATAAAAGCAAGCAATTTAATATAAATAAAGAGAGAAGTAGAAGATACATACCCTTCACCACATCAGGTGCCGCACGAGCCGCCTCGGCCGTCAGCTAAAAAGCCTTGCTCTTCACAACAGGTGCATCCGCCTTGCCCTGGCTGCCGTCAGTGATTCGAACTGTCGCAGGAGGGGGTGCTAACACCGGCCCTGCAGCAACCAAACATGGACATTGAGCCTTCTTGTGGCCCCTTTGCTTGCAATGAAAGCAAATCAGATTAGATCCTGGGGTGGTGGTGGTAGCAATACAATCCCTGCTATAATGACCCATCCGAACGCACTTAAAGCAGCCCGAACCATAGCATCTTCAGCCTTGCTGCCCTCTCAATCTCAAATCCTAAACCTTTGGCCCCTTGCCCAATCCCCCTGAGACTTGAGTCCTATCTGGCTTCCTCTTCCTCTCTATCTCTTGGGCTCTCGCTATCATATCCTACACTGTCTTGAAAATGGATCGGCTCACCAACTGTCAAATATAGCTCCTCAACATCTCGTGATATATTTCCTTTTTCATGTCCTCCTCTGCTATATACTACGGAACCAAAAGCACCCTCTCTCGAAACATCGTCGTGGTCTCAGCCATCGTCTCAGTAATCTGCAGGAGATCCTGAAACTCTCGCGCCAACTACTACACCTCACTCACTGGTGCAAACTCAACCTTGAACCCGGTCACAAAATCATCCCATGACATGGAATCAACAGCCTCATCAACAATGGAGCACCCTGTAACAACCCGAAATTTCAGTACCACTTCTTGTAACTCTTTTCGTAGTTCAATTCAAGCAACCAATCGTCGTTTTCAAATCTGATTCCGATTTCACTGTTTAATTAAGTCATTAATTTGTATCGATCTAAAATAACTTAATCGGTGTCCTAATATATTTAGAAATTATTCTAACACCCCATTCTAGTAATCGGATCATTTCTAAAATCGACCATATTGGGTTACGACAACTTAATCGGGTATGACCAAAAGCCTCGCCTAACGCCGGTATCGGGTAGAATTCCACCGTGTCCAAAACTTAGACACTATATAAAGTGTTCTAAGCCTTCATTTGAAGCTTTTGGCTTCATCACACTACTCTCTCTCTCTCTCTCTAACCTCTCTCCTCACTCTAGATTAAGGTCCAAAATCAAAGATTTAAGGCTCCAAATCATAGAGGTAACCTTCATAGCTTGTTATTCAACCTCTTAGGCCTTCAAAGTTGTGTTTAAAATGTAAAATAGGACCTGGAACATGTGTTTATGGCCAAGGAGTAAGCTTGGGCCGTAAACACACAAAAATGGGGTTTTAGAGCCATTAAACCCTTCCAAATCATTGTTGGGACTTAGATATGACCTTGAGGCTTACAAACCTAGACTTGGAACACTTTAAACTTGAATTTTGAGGGACAAAAGAGAGTTTACGGCCAAGGCATGTTCTTAGGCTGCAAACACCTCAAACATGGGGAGTAAACACCTTTTAACATGTTAGAATGCCTTCTAACTTAACCAATAGCCTTGTGGTAAATCCTAGAACCATCTAAAAATAGTTTGGGGGCCTTAAACATAACAAAACACCACATATAAGAGTTTACGGCCATAGAACATGCTCCTGGGCCGTAAACTCCTAAAAGTGTGTTAAATGGTGCCCTAATTCATAAGAAGGCTTGGAAAATCAACTAGAATAACATGTGATTATTCCTTATACCTCAAATTAATTATTGTTGACCATGGGTGAGTTTACAGTCATAAACTCCAAATTTACAGCCGCGAACTCCCTTAAATATGGAATAAGTCCCATTAATTCATTCCAAGGTATTTTAGAAGTCCAATCCAACAATCCCCATGTCCATTGAAGCCATTAAACACTCAAAATCACACCAACATGAGTTTACGGCCGTAAACTCATGTATGTATGTGTTTTGTGGCCGTAAACTCCCTAAAATGTTTACTCTTGGGGAGTAAACTCAAATCCCAAGTCCCTAGTGCCATTTCACGTCCGTAGATGTCACCCGGGTCACTCCAAACGCTCGTTTTGAGGTGTTTAACCTAGTTGGAGTGTAATGTTCCATATAATTAGTGATTGTAAATTTAATTAGATATATATGGACATTATTACATTTTACATAGGGACATCGCGAGTAATCAAGCCCCAAACCAACGTCAAGTGTCCGAAACCGTCGCATTTCCGAGTCTGGTGAGTTCATACCCCTACCCTTTTTCACTATTTTCACTGTTTTCAGGGGGAACACAAGCAAAGTACAAGGGATTACTTGTACTCAAAACATGTTTTCATGTGTATGTTTCACATTTTATATTCTTTTAACACTAATTACGACAACTGATAACCGTTTGAACATGCAGATCACGTAAACATATATTTGTGAAATGGATTTTAAACTGCTATGTTTTACATATATTTCACAAATGGTTTTCCACATTTTATCAGTTAAAAGCATGACATTAGAACATTTGAACATAAAACCTATACACTGTTTTGTCCTCGGTAACACTCCACATAAATACGTGAGTTGAGGACTATCATATTATTACTAGTAAATTTGTTAATCCTGTATGATTGGAGACACGTCCTCGGCGAACACTCCACAGAGATACGTGAGTGGAGGACTGCACCCGTAACCAGAATCTCTGGGATTTAGAGAGCGTGACTTGAGTGTGTAGATCTATATGGGGCTGACTACCCCACACCTGGCTGCTAGCTACAGCCGAACCGAAATGGTTCAAGGGTGACGAAAGTCATAAGGATGTGGACTACTTATTGCCACAGGTTTAGTCCATTGTATGGTTATGGAACTCGCAATTAGGATAACATAGATTTACTTATCGTAATAATGAACAACTTTATATAATTCACAAGATAACCAGGTTTTGATATACATCTTTCACATAAGATAACCAACATTCAAGAAAGTATGGGACTTTCCTGGGGAAAACATTGAACATAACCGCGTATTCGGAAAAACATCTTTTACATACGGTAACTTACATTCAGGAAAGTATGGGACTTTCCTGGGAAACCTTGTACATAACCAGGTCTAACAGAAATGCATATTTTACATTGATATCCAACATTCGGGAAAGTATGGGACTTTCCTGTGGAAAACATTTACATAATCAGAAAAGGGTAACAAACCGGATAACTTTACATCTTTCACAATTGGTAATACAAAATCAGGAAAGTATGGGACTTTCCTGGGAATACATTGGTACATAACCAGAACAGTATGTCAAACCTGATAACTTAACTATACATTTACACAAGAGAAAACATGTTTTCAGTGTACAACTTTACTTTACATGTTGAAAAACGATAACAAACCTTTTTAAGAAAATATGGGATTTTCTTGGTGTGCGTAACATTTCAGAAACAGAAAGGAAACTTGAACATTTCACAAACAAAAACTACTTATGAACTCACCAGCGTTATGCTGATTTTCAAACCGCTTGTGTTCTCAGGTCAGCGTTAGAACAGGTACCCGACGATCCTTTTGTCTGAAGACGGAGTACACAGAAGACCCGTTTCATTTTGTTCATATATGTACTATGTATCACAACTGTACAACTTTACTTTTGAAACAACTGTAAAACTTTTCTTATGTAATGTAATGGATGTTTTACTTTAATTACTATGTGCATTGGATTTGATACTCAATGTGGAGTCAACCCCGGAAATGTTTCCGCCTTTGGTTTTCTGGGTGTGACACACCCAACCTCCTCCCACCAGTCATGTGCCCTGTCCTTCAGAAGACATGAAGAAATGATGCAAGTCTGATATATTCCTCCTCATGGAAACCACTGGTGTCGAAAGTGTTAGAAACATCTACTAACCACTAACTGCTCGCTATCGGGTCTGTCTCCCCGTAGTATTTCGGAGCCCCACACGGCCCGAAATCCCTGAAGGTCAAAGAACGTGCCCTTAGCAAGGTCACTATCTCAGAATGAAAGGAGCTCAAACGTTTATCTAAAATCTCCAAAATGCCCTCCTTGACCGTAACAAAGATCATATGAGTATGTTCAAGAATGCAACATGTAATCTTAGACTAAATGAACTCCGTCGTCTGGTCATCTAATGGCCTGGCTTCAGAACCAGATCCTGAGCCCTCCCAAGGACCAGAACTGCCAACCGGTCTGCCTCGCATAGTCACCATAATGAAAGTGGACCATATAACCATCAGAATACACATCAAAATATATCGAGGGATCACAAACTCTACAAGCTTCCTACTTTCATCTCAACTCTCCTTGACTTAAGTACGAGTCCTCTGCTTCCAGTAGTACATGCCCATACTACCTTCCATATCTATCTGTACTTTCCTCAAGGATTCCATTGAATCTGCAAAGTCGCTTTATATCCATCCAATTAACCATCAACAAGATAAGGCTCCTAGCACTACATATCTTCTGTGGTTTTCCTAAGGCAAACTCCACACTACTCTCCTCCATCAATTGCAGAAGGAACTCCTGCTAACTTCCTCTAACTAGCTCATGAATACAATTACATATCAACGAAACCATATAATTCTTCGAATGAGAGATCTTACACTATAACGGTTGGACTCAAACAAGATCTGCGCAATATAGTTAAAACCTAACCTTCTATATTTATCTAGTCTTCAGTAATATGTAACTTAACATATTCGCTTACTAGTTAGCTGAAACTAGTGAGAACTCCTAAAAATCACAAAGCAACAAGCAGTCAAGCATCAAGTAGTCAAAACTGAACATAACCTAATCATGCCATCCTATCACTAACTGAATAATACTAGCATGCAAGTCTACAAGCTCATACAACAGGAATAATCTCTCCTAGCATTCTATCATCTAGATACTGAGCATATCCTTAGCCTTAACAAGAATACAGTTAACAGATTCACAATTCAAATCATATTAGATAATATGTATGGTTATTTTGGGAGAAATTACTTGAGCTTGGTCGATTACATGTACCACACCCTTTCTCATCAGTTTGAGTTCTGACACATTCGAGAGTATATCTGAATACCTTAAACCAAGGCTCTAATACCAACTTCTAACGTCCCAAAACTAGGACCCAAAAATTTTCCTTTTTAATTGAAATAAAACAGTACTTCAAAGCATTTTCATACAACCAAGATATACCAAAGTATGTCACTACATCATATAATATCAGAGTAAATTACAAAATGCAGAAAAAGGTGGTGTGTGCTCTACAATCATCCCTAGCTCTTCCCATTTGAACCAAAAGTACCTAAAACATAAGCTGAAAACCGTAAGCATAAGCTTAGCGAGTTCCCTAAAATACCTCATTCATACATAATAAACACATACTGGGCGCCAACCCTTCATCGGGCCTCGCACAGCATCGAGTCCCACTCGGCCTCCTCCCCTCCCCCCCACCCCCGACATCGAACCCCACTCTGTTTATAGATCTGACAATCCCCAAGCCCTGCCTAAATTGGACCCCGCCGGATACACATATAAGCATACAAACACATAATCATACTAACATATGCGATAATCACAAAGATAACAACATTCAATATAGCCATCTGGCCTTGCCTGACATCGAGGTCGGCTCGGTATACATACCAAAGCATTCACATGCAAGAGTCACAAAGACATCTAGAATCTTAACATTAAAAACGATGGGCAAACATTCACGCCTTCGACTCGATAAATAAAGTGACGAAACTCACCTCAGAGTCTGAGGCTCAGACTTTCGAATCTCCCAGATAAATATCTAGTTGCTGTACCGCTGATATCCCCACGCTATCAATCAAAAAATAGCATCCAATTAATAATTGGATCCCAAATCACACTAAGAGTGCAAACTAAGGTAAAAGATATTTTTACCCTTTACCCAACTTGGCATAGGCCAAGGCCCAATCCAACTGCCGAAAAGATATTTTTACCCTTTCCTGTGAATGCATTGGTACATAACCAGAACAGTATGTCAAACCAGATAACTTAACTGTACATTTACACAAGAGAAAACATGTTTTCATTGTACAACTTTACATGTTGACAAACGATAACAAACCTTTTTAAGAAAATATGGGATTTTCTTCGTGTGCGTAACATTTCAGAAACATAAAGGAAACTTGAACATTTCACAAACAAAAACTACTTATGAACTCACCAGTGTTATGCTGATTTTCAATCCGCTTGTGTTCTTAGATCAGCGTTAGAACAGGTACCCGAAGATCTTTTTGTCTGAAGACGGAGTAGTTAGAAGACCCGTTTCATTTTGTTCATATATATACTATGTATCAAAACTGTACAACTTTACTTTTGAAACAACTATAAAACTTTTCTTGTGTAATGTAATGGTTGTTTTACTTTACTTACTATGTGCATTGGATTTGATACTCAACGTGGAGTCAACCCCGGAAATGTTTCTGCCTTTGGTTTTCGGGGTGTGACAGATTGGTATCAGAGCCCTTTTTTATAGTGAATGAAGTATACCAAACATTACATGGTGTAAAACTATAAACACTAAAGGGCCTAAGTGCTCTAAAATAAAAGTGTCTTCAAACTACAAGTATTTTCAAAAGTATACAAGTATACCGAACCGTCGTGATCCATAACCACAAGTAGAACACAACATAAGTAATTGGGTGTTGTGTACTACGGTTAAACCTGGGCAATTATGTAGTCGTGTCTAGGGTCAATATAGCTTGGCCAACTATATTCATTCGAGACACGGCCAACATGTGCTTGGGAGTGACTGTGGTGTGCAGCATGCCTAAAACTTACCCTAATACCACAAACATCGAACCATTGTCGTAAGCAAATCATGAAATACTATGGGAGTATTTCTCGATCCAATCCTCTGTAGAAATCCTCATTCGAGTGGCGTTTTGTGATCATTCTTAGCGATAAATTATGATAACTCTTTCCTGCTTTATCGCTTATTCGGAACATATAACTGCCATATCTATCGATTCAATGTAGAGGAATTACCATCCTCTCTCTTTCTTGATCTTATTAGATCAAGATGCCTCCCAGAAAGAGACCCAACTCAAAGAACAACAACAATCCTTCTTCGCCACCACCTCCTCCTCAATTTGATCTTGGATCGCTTCAGACAGTCCTGACTGCTGCAATGGTGGCAGCCATGTTACAAGTGAACCCTGGTGGCTCAGGAGGTGGTCCCCCGCCCCAGAACCCTGAAGACAGCCAAGGATACCAAAAAGGGGGTTCCTATAAGGATTTCATGAACGCGAAACCAACATCCTTCAATGGCACTGGAGGTTTCATTTCCTTATCCCGATGGTTCGAGAAAATCAAATCCATCTTCGAAATCTGTGTTTGTGCAGAATCCGATAAGGTTAAGTTCGCAGCCTGTACCTTCGTTAATAAAGCCTTGACTTGGTGGAATGGCCGAGTAAAATCTCTGACCCTACCCGTAGCCAACGCCATGGGCTGGGAAGCCATGAAAGAACTTCTGATAGCCGAATATTGTCCCCGTGGTGAAATGCAAAAACTAGAGCACAAGCTCTGGAACCTGAAGATGAAAGGTTCCGACATTGCTGCATATACTTCCCAATTCGATGATCTCGCACTTCTCTGCCCAGGATTAGTCACCCCTGAAAGCAAAAAGATCGAAAGGTTCATTTGGGGGTTATCCCAACCGACAAAGAGTCATGTCTTGGTTGCCCGTCCGGATACCTATGATAGTGCCAAGACTTTAGCCCAAACCCTGATTGATCATAGCGATAATGATGAGGAAACCACTACCACTCCTGAGCCGACTCAAAGGAGTGGTGAGAAGAGAAAGTTCTGGAAGAAGAAGAAGGGTCAACCTTCCCAAGGATCTTCCAAGAAAGAGCAGAGTGTAGCAGTCCACGCTGCTACTACCCCCATTCTGCTGCTTCTGTTATGGGATCCACAACTCCAAATCCTACCAGTAGATATGCTGGTAATCTTCCTTTATGTGACAAGTGAAAATACCATCACAACCCCGACCCTTGTCGGGAACTATCCTCTACAAATTGTGGTAAGAAAGGGCACACAGTTCGATAATTGCAAAACTCCGGCCCAATCAGCCAACCAATCATCTGGAGCAGGCGTTAGTCAAGCTTGCTACAACTGCAGAGAGTTTGGGCACTTTAAAAGGAACTGCCCCAAGAAGTCAACTGCTGATAACACCAGAAGGGTTCTAACCATGGGACGGGAGGAAGCGGTCGCCGATCCCACTGTTGTTTCGGGTACGTTCCTTCTCGACAACTCATATGCTAGTAATCTTTTCGATTCGGGTGCTGAAAGGAGTTTTGTTAGTCATACATTCAAACATAACCTAAAACATAATCCCCAGCCACTAACTGAAATGTTTACCATCGAGATGGCTAACGGTGAGAAAGAAAGCACTAGCGATGTATTCATAGGTTGTACGCTTACCCTGAATGACCACTCATTTCCTATAGATCTCATGCCAGTTTCCATTAGGAGATTTGATGTTATCATTGGCATGGATTGGTTGAGTCCCAATCATGCTGATATCCTTTGTTACGAAAAAGCCATTCGTCTCAACCTTCCTTCGGGACAGACTCTCGTAATCTATGGCGATAAACCCAGTTCCAATCTTCGTATCATTTCCTGCATCAAAGCTCAAAAACTCCTACGAAAGGAGTGCATTGCATTCTTAGCCCATGTGATCAACGAGAAACAGGAAGTTAAAGACCTCGCGAGCATCCCCGAAGTCTGTAACTTTCCTGATGTGTTTCCCGAAGAGCTTCCAGGAATTCCTCCCGGGCGTTAGGTCGAGTTCCGTATTGACCTAATTCATGGAGCTACTCCCATAGCGAAGTCTCCGTATAGCTTAGCTCTAGCAGAAATGCAGGAGTTATCCAGTCAACTCAATGAGTTGTTCAGTAAAGGATTCATTAGACCGAGTTCCTCACCCTGGGAGCTCCGGTGTTGTTTGTCAAGAAGAAAGACGGATCCTTTCGGATGTGTATCGACTACCGTGAACTGAACAAGTTGACCGTTAAGAATCGATATCCTCTTCCACGAATAGATGACCTCTTTGATCAACTCCAGGGAGCCAGCTACTTCTCAAAGATAGACCTTCGGTCAGGGTACCATCAGTTACGAGTTCAGGAGAGTGATGTTTCCAAAACAGCCTGCAGGACTCGGTATGGACACTAAGACTTCGTAGTGATGCCCTTTGGTCTAACCAATGCACCAGCTGTGTTCATGGACCTGATGAACCGGGTGTGCCGTCCCTTCTTAGACAAGTTCATCATCGTGTTCATTGACGACATTCTCGTCTACTCCAGGAGCGAAGAAGACCACAAACAACACTTGAGGTTAGTGTTGGAGACCCTTAGATCTGAGAAGCTATACGCGAAATTCTCCAAGTGTGAATTCTGGATACGGAAGGTAACTTTCCTCGGTCACGTGGTAAGCAAGGAGGGTATTCATGTGGATCCTTCCAAGATTAAAGCGATAGAGAATTGGTCGGCACCGAAGACACGCACAGAAATCCGTCAATTCTTGGGTCTCGCCGGCTATTATCGGAGATACATCCAGAATTTTTCCAAAATCGCCAAACCCTTAACCACTCTAACACAGAGAGGTGTACCCTTTTGTTGGAGTGATAAACAAGAAACTGCATTCCAAACGTTGAAGAGAGCCTTATGTAGCGCGCCTGTCTTGTCCCTACCCGAAGGGATATAGGACTTCGTTGTCTACTGTGAGGCGTCTAATCAAGGTCTAGGTTGTGTGATTATGCAAAGAGGAAAAGTGATTGCTTATGCCTCAAGACAGCTAAAAGCACACGAGGCCAACTATACCACACATGACTTGGAACTAGGAGCCATAGTCTTTTCATTGAAGATTTGGAGACATTATCTCTACGGAACAAAGTGCACGATCTTCACTGATCACAAGAGCCTGCAACACATCTTTGATCAGAAAGACTTGAACATGAGGCAACGGCGATGGGTAGAACTACTCAGTGATTATGAGTGTGAAATCCGTTACCACCACCCCGGCAAAGCCAATGTGGTAGCAGACGCCCTTAGCCGAAAGGAAAGTGCAGGCCACAAAGTGAAGAACCAGACGATGACTATCCATTCCAACTTACCCATGCAAATCCGAGAAGCCCAGTTAGAAGCCCTCAAACCCGAGAACGTATTGATCGAAACCTTCAGAGAAATGGAAAAGAAACTTGAGATCATAGGTGACAAAGTCTATTGTTTCATGGATCGAATCTGGATTCCAAAGTCCGGAGAATTCAGGGAAATTGTCATGGAGGAGGCACACAAAACCAAATACTCTGTTCACCCGGGTTCTGACAAGATGTACCTGGATCTCAAGAAACAATACTGGTGGCCAAACATGAAAGCTGAGATAGCTACGTTCGTGGACAAGTGTCTGACTTGCGCCAAAGTCAAAGTTGAGCACCAGAAACCCTCGGGTCTGCTCCAACATCCCGAGATACCCGAATGGAAATGGGAGATGATTACCATGGATTTCATCACCAAACTACCCAAGTGTCCTAGTGGGTACGATACCATTTGGGTAATTGTCGATCGTTTGACAAAATCCGCTCACTTCATTCCAATCAAAGAATCATAAAAGATGAAAAGACTTGCGCGAATCTACATCCAGGAGGTAGTCCGACTGCACGGTGTACCTGCATCCATTATCTCTGATCGAGATAGTAGGTTTACCTTCAGATTCTGGCAATCCCTTCAAAAATCCCTTGGAACCAAACTAGATATGAGCACGACGTATCATCCTAAGGCTGATGGACAGAGTGAGAGAACAATCCAAACCCTGGAGGACATGCTTAGGGCAAGTGTCATTGACTTTGGAAAGTCGTGGGACACACATCAATCTTTGATCGAATTCTCATACAACAACAGTTACCACACCAGCATCAGGGCTGCCCCGTTCGAAGCCCTATACGGTCGTAAGTGCAGATCCCCTCTGTGTTGGGCCGAGGTGGGGGATACACAGTTAGCCAATAGTCGAGTCCCCGACAGTGCTCTCACTGGTCCTGAAATCATCCGCGAAACCACCGAAAAGATCATCCAAATCCGAGACCGATTGAAAGCTTCACGAGATCGCCAAAAGAGTTACGCTGATAACCATCGGAAACCTCTAGAATTCCAGGTTGGAGACCGTGTCCTGTTGAAAGTCTCGCCCTGGAAAGGCACTGTACGTTTTGGTAAACGTGGAAAACTTAACCCTAGATACATTGGACCCTTTGAGATCCTCTCCAGGATCGGTCCGGTTGCCTATAAACTTCGTTTACCTCACGAACTCAGTAACATTCATCCTGTCTTCCATGTCTCAAATCTCAAAAAGTGCCTATCCGATGAAACCCTAGTGATTCCCATAGACGAGATCGAGATCAATGAAAACCTCAACTTTGTGAACACCTTTTAACATGTTAGAATGTCTTGTAACTTAACCAATAGCCTTGTTGTAAATCCTAGAACCATCTAAAAATAGTTTGGGGGCCTTAAACATAACAAAACACCACATATAAGAGTTTACAGCGATAGAACATGCTCCTGGGCCATAAACTACTAAAAGTGTGTTAAATGGTGCCCTAAATTCATAACAAGGCTTGGAAAATTAACTAGAATCACATGTGATTGTTCCTTATACCTCAAATTTATTATTGTTGACCATGGGTGAGTTTACGGCCGTAAACTCCAAGTTTACAGCTGTGAACTCCCTTAAATGTGGTATAAATCCCATTAATTCATTCCAACGTATTTTAGAAGTCCAATCCAACAATCCCCATGTCCATTCAAGCCATTAAACACTCAAAATCACACCAACATGAGTTTACGGCCGTAAACTCATGTATGTATGTGTTTTGTGGCCGTAAACTCCCTAAAATGTTTACTCTTGGGGAGTAAACTCAAATTCCAAGTCCCTAGTGCCATTTCACGTCCGTAGATGTCACCCGGGTCACTCCAAACGCTCGTTTTGAGGTGTTTAACCTAGTTGGAGTGTAATGTTCCATATAATTAGTGATTGTAAATCTAATTAGATATATATGGACATTATTACATTTTACATAGGGACATCGCGAGTAATTAAGCCCCGAACCAACGTCAAGTGTCCGAAACCGTCGCATTTCCGAGTCTGGTGAGTTCATACCCCTACCCTTTTTCACTATTTTCACTGTTTTCAGGGGGAACACAAGCAAAGTACAAGGGATTACTTGTACTCAAAACATGTTTTCATGTGTACATTTCACATTTTATATTCTTTTAACACTAATTACGACAACTGATAACCGTTTGAACATGCAGATCACGTAAACATATATTTGTGAAATGGATTTTAAACTGTTATGTTTTACATATATTTCACAAATGGTTTTCCACATTTTATCAGTTAAAAGGATGACATTAGAACATTTGAACATAAAACCTATACACTGTTTTGTCCTCGGTAACACTCCACATAAATACGTGAGTTGTGGACTATCATATTATTACTAGTAAATTTGTTAATCCTGTATGATTGGAGACACGTCCTCGGCGAACACTCCACAGAGATACGCGAGTGGAGGACTGCACCCGTAACCAGAATCTATGGGATTTAGAGAGCGTGACTTGAGTGTATATATCTATACAGGGCTGACTACCCCACACCTGGCTGCTAGCTACAACCGAACTGAAATGGTTCAAAGGTGACGAAACTTATAAGGATGTGGACTACTTATTGCCACAGGTTTAGTCCATCGTATGGTTATGGAACTCGCAATTAGGATTATAGAGATTTACTTATGGTAATAACGAACAACTTTATATAATTCACAAGATAACCAGGTTTTGATATACATCTTTCACATAAGATAACCAACATTCAGGCAAGTATGGGACTTTCCTGGGGAAAACATTGAACATAACCGCGTATTCGGAAAAACATCTTTTACATACGGTAACCTACATTCAGGAAAGTATGGGACTTTCCTGGGAAACCTTGTACATAACCAGGTCTAACAGAAATGCATCTTTAACATTGATAACCAACATTCGGGAAAGTATGGTACTTTCCTGTGGAAAACATTTACATAATCAGAAAAGGGTAACAAACCGGATAACTTTACATCTTTCACAATTGGTAATACAAAATCAGGAAAGTATGGGACTTTCCTGGGAATACATTGGTACATAACCAGAACAGTATGTCAAACCAGATAACTTAACTGTACATTTACACAAGAGAAAACATGTTTTCAGTGTACAACTTTACTTTACATGTTGAAAACCGATAACAAACCCTTTTAAGAAAATATGGGATTTTCTTGGTGTGCGTAACATTTCAGAAACAAGAAGGAAACTTGAACATTTCACAAACAAAAACTACTTATGAACTCACCAGCGTTATGCTGATTTTCAAACCGCTTGTGTTCTCAGGTTAGCGTTAGAACAGGTACCCGAAGATCTTTTTGTCCGAAGACGGAGTACTCAGAAGACCCGTTTCATTTTGTTCATATATATACTATGTATCACAACTGTACAACTTTACTTTTGAAACAACTATAAAACTTTTCTTATGTAATGTAATGGTTGTTTTACTTTACTTACTATGTGCATTGGATTTGATACTCAACGTGGAGTCAACCCCGAAAATGTTTCCGCCTTTGGTTTTCGGGGTGTGACACACCCAACCTTCTCCCACCAGTCACGTGCCCTGTCCTTCAGAAGACATGAAGAAATGATGCAAGTCTGATATTTTCCTCCTCATGGAAACCACTGGTGTCGAAAGTGTTAGCAACATCTACTAACCACCAACTACTCGCTATCGGGTCTGTCTCCCCGCAGTATTTCGGAGCCCCACACGGCCCGAAATCCCTGAAGGTCAAAGAACGTGCTCTTAGCAAGGTCACTATCTCAGAATGAAAGGAGCTCAAAAGCTTATCTAAAATCTCCAGAATGCCCTCCTTGACCGTAACAAAGATCATATGAGCATGTTCAAGAATGCAACACGTAATCTTAGACTAAATGAACTCCGTCGTCTGGTCATCTAATGGCCTGGCTTTAGAACCAGATCCTGAGCCCTCCCAAGGACCAGAACTACCAACCGATCTGCCTCGCATAGTCACCATAATGAAAGTAGACCATATAACCATCAGAATACACAATCAAAATATATCGAGGGATCACAAACTCTACAAGCTTCCTGGTTTCATCTCAACTCTCCTTGACTTAAGTATGAATCCTCTTCTTCCAGTAGTACATGCCCATACTACCTTCCATATCTATATGTACTTTCCTCAAGGATTCCATTGAATCCGCAAAGTCGCTTTATATCCATCCAATTAACCATCAACAAGATAAGGCTCCCAGCACTACATCTCTTCTGTGGTTTTCCTAAGGCAAACTCCACACTACTCTCCTCCATCAATTGCAGAAGGAACTCCTGCTAACTTCCTCTAACTAGCTCATGAATACAATTACATATCAATGAAACCATATAATTCTTCGAATGAGAGATCTTACACTATAACGGTTGGACTCAAACAAGATCTGCGCATTAGAGTTAAAACCTAACCTTCTAAATTTATCTAGTCTCAGTAATATGTAACTTAACATATTCTCTTACTAGTTAGCTGAAACTAGTGAGAACTCCTAAAAAGCACAAAGCAACAAGCAGTCAAGCATCAAGTAGTCAAAATCGAACATAACCTAATCATGCCATCCTATCACTAACTGAATAATACTAGCATGCAAGTCTACAAGCTCATACAATAGGAATAATCTCTCCTAGCATTCTATCATCTAGATACTGAGCATATCCTTAGCCTTAACAAGAATACAGTTAACAAATTCACAATTCAAATCATATTAGATAACATGTATGGTTATTTTGGGAGAACTTACTTGAGCTTGGTCGATTGCATGTAGCACACCCTTTCTTATACTAGAAAACCCTTTCTAAAAAAACATTTCTTTTTGAAAAACTTTACCAAATCATCAGTTTGAGTTCTGACACACTCGAGAGTATATCTGAATACCTTAAACCAAGGCTCTAATACCAACTTCTAACGTCCCAAAACTAGGACCCAAAAATTTTCCTTTTTAATTGAAATAAAACGGTACTTCAAAACATTTTCATACAACCAAGATATACCAAAGTATGTCACTACATCATATAATATCATAGTAAATTACAAAATGCAGAAAAAGGTGGTGTGTGCTCTACAATCATCCCTAGCTCTTCCCATTTGAACCAAAAGTACCTAAAACATAAGCTGAAAACCGTAAGCATAAGCTTAGCGAGTTCCCTAAAATACCTCATTCATACATAATAAACACATACTGGGCACCAACCCTTCATCGGGCCTCGCCCAGCATCGAGTCCCACTCGGCCTCCCACCCTCCCCCCCCCCCCTCGACATTGAACCCCACTTTGTTTATAGATCTGACAATCCCCAAGCCCTGCCTGACATTGGACCCCGCCCGATACACATATAAGCATACAAACACATAATCATACTAACATATGCGATAATCACAAAGATAACAACATTCAATATAGCCATCTGGCCTTGCCCGACATCGAGCTCGGCTCGGTATACATACCAAAGCATTCACATGCAAGAGTCACACAGACATCTAGAATCTTAACATTAAAAACGATGGGCCAACATTCATGCCTTCGACTCGATAAATAAAGTGACGAAACTCACCTCAGAGTCTGAGGCTCAGACTTTCGAATCTCCCAGATAAATATCTAGTTGTTGTACTGCTGATATCCCCACGCTATCAATCAAAAAATAGCATCCAATTAATAATTGGATCCCAAATCACACTAAGAGTCCAAACTAGGGTAAAAGATATTTTTACCCTTTACCCAACTTGGCATAGGCCAAGGCCCAATCCAACTGCCGAAAAGGCCCAAATTCCAAAATAATCACCAAATGCCCAAATATGGCCCCATTTTCCAAATTGTGCCCAAATCCCTTCATGGGCCTTCAACCAAGAGATTCCAGTAAAACAGAATCAACCCAAAAATAGAATTTTGATGGCCCAAAAAAGCCCTATACTCCTGAAGTCCAGCATAGGCCCAATACCGAAAAGCCCAAAGTTATGAAGCCCACTGTTGAGTATGCATAATGTACTCAACTCATATGCTTAGCGTAGTCGCTCTGGGGCTTGTATGCCTAACGTACTCCCCAGCTTGGCCAACTTCCATCACTAAGCTCTTATTCGGTTAAGACTCAACCCAACACTCAAATCTGACTTCCTTAAGGTGGTTTATCACGTAAAGTTGGCAACTTTACGTGCATGCATGGCTTAATGGGGTTCTATAGTTCAAAAGACTTTAACAGAGGATCTTAACGCATGCATGAGTCAATAAACACTTCCAAGCTTGCATTTTTATGGACAAAGGGACCAAAAGAACCCTAGATGTACCATCAATCACTTCTAGAGTGAATCAAGAGGCTCAACAATCATTCCAAGGACTCAAAAAGCACAAAATGGCACAAAACTAGATCTAGAATCATAGATTAGCAATATGGGAGCTTTTTACCTCACAAGGATAGCAAATGATGAACTAATCCCAGATCCTCAAGCTCCAAGCACAACTCGAAATGGTTCACTTCTTCGTCTCCATCACAAAGCACCAACAAACCCACTTTAATGCTCAAAACTCTCAAGAACTCACTAAGGTTTCGACTTCTGGACAATAGGGGATGGAGGTTGTCTATATATGACCAAACGAGGCTATCCTAAGGCTTCTATAAGGTGCAATACCCTAAAAATTAGGGTTTCATTACCATACGTACGCCATGCGTACTCAATGTACGCCCAACGTAAGTGGTCCAAATGCGCGCTCATCCTCAGTCTAGTACGCTAAGCGTACCATCGCCCGCATACTAGCTTAAAGGCCAAAAAGAAATGAATTACACTTAGGGTTAAGAAGCGACATACCCAAAAATGAATGTTACATTGGTAATTCGTACAAACACCAAAGGACTAAACACATCGAGTTATATATTCATTTTGTTTGTGAGAAGGTTGTGCACAGCCAATACCCAAGTTTTACATATTATGTCATGTTATCAATATGCATATATATTCACCAAAGATCTCACAAAAGGTGTTGTTTGATGAATTATAAGGTAGTGTTCACGTCCGTTCCTCTACGTTACAAGCATGCGCAATTTATTTATTTATTTATTTATTTATTTATTTTTTTGTGAACAACGAGGTTCCATGAGAAGAAACTAAAACAACACAATTCCAAAGACAAAGAAACTAAAAATGGGTTTTGTAACCAACAGACCCATGGGAATTTAGCTTTAGTAAACATACTAAGAAATCCAAAAAAAATCCTATCAACATTCTCGTCAAAAATAGATAACCTTAACTAATATCATATGTTTGTAATATTTCCTTTCCTAAAATTAAGATATATTGCTATCTTTATAACTTGTATAAATATTATGTTCGATATATAAAATATTTACGGTGAAAAACTTTTAGGTTTTATTATATCTTGATTCATTTTTATTTCTAGACATTAAATCGCATGAGTTTTTGTTGATACTTGATAGTACACAATATGAGCAAACTCAAAAGCTAGAAACAAATCATCAATACCCCGATCAATAGAATTCAACTTCTGTTTGTAATAAAAATAAGTTAAATATCTTCCGGTTATGAACATTCTCAAACTATACAGAACTCATCAATCCTTGTTCGATCTACATATTTTAATCTTTTGTTTTTATGCTCAAATATTGTTTTCACCGTTCCAGTAGACCGCATTATGTGTCTTATATAGTGTGGGTCTTTGTATGAGACCAAGCAAAGTGATTGTTTGTTACAATGACTAATACCACTTATTTATTTATTAGATATCAAAATATCAACATCTTGGATTATAAAATGGCAATGTTATATAATCTAAAATTTGATAATAACATTGGTTAGATTAATATTTTTACATATGCATCTGTCAAATCCTAACATAAAAAATCCACAGAATTCCTCAAGAATATCTCACCTCCTTTAAAAACTCCATCCGCACTTTATAATTGGTTTTGCATTGGAATAAACTCCACCAAGAAAACATTAAACTTTTTGGTATAAATTAGAAATAAGACAAACCTTAATATAGTTAGAAATTAGTTTTTGTTTTGTTTTTTCAATAAATGATATCCCACTTTAAGCATACCAATATAATTTGAAATTTCGTCATAAAAATATTTAGAAATTTTGTTAACTTTTTTAATAAATGTCTGCCCATCTTCTTAAGGTTGAAATATTAAAAACTCATAGCGAATTGTTTAATTCTCAAATGATCGTTGTTATGTCGTCTTGACGGTGGTTTATATATATATATATATATATATATATATATATATATATATATATATATATATATATATATATATATATATATATATATATATATATATATATATATATATATATATATATATATATATATATATATATATATATATATATATATTAGTAGTGTACCCACGCAAAGCGGCGGCGACGAATAGTTTTCTAACAGAGATTAATTTATTTTGGTGAATAGTTTCCTTGCGGCTATCGTATCAAACCATAAAAACCATTAAATATTAACTGATTTACAAAACATAAAATGACCAAATTAAAAGAAAAAAAAATTACATAGTAACAACTCATTTCTAAGCTGGCGGCAACAAATAGTTTATCTTCGGGAGCATTTGATATTCCAAAGAACAAGTAATGGATATACATGGTGTCAGTTTTACGGTTTTAATTGTTTTTCTAACCTATAGATTGAATGTGAATTTTTTTAATAGGTTTTGTCGGAGGGATTACTCGATAATCATGCCCTTTGACAAGAATTGATTCATTGAATATTTTCATTGGAGCCCATCTTTTTTTTTTTTTGTCTAATTGGAAGTTAGCCCTGTAAATGATGAAACAATTTAGTTCGAACATAACTAAAGTTACAATTCTCTATAATTATTATGCATCTGTATTCATGTCCAATAATAAGTTGGTTAAAAATGTAAATCTCATCTTACAGATAAACATTCGATTATTCGACTGATGTCATGTTAAAATGAAACCGGATATATATTATATGGTTGCAGATTTTAATATTAAAATTTTATAATTTATATGTAAATCACTTTATTTCATATATGAGAAATATTACAGACAAATAAAATATTTAATTTTCCAAGCCTGAAAAAATACAACTGCTTTTTAAGTATTATAAACAAACAAAAGGTAAATTATATAAAAACTAATATATCAATCAAAATTATTATTCAGAGTTCAACAATATAAAATAACAATATTTCTTTGTTAGTTCAAAATTATAATAAAAATTTATTTCACATTAGTAATTATATCATTATATCATTAATAATATATAACAAAAACTGTAAAAACTGTAATGAAAACGATTACATAGAAAGCTTTAATGAATTAAACTAAACTCGTAAGGTCTAAGCATAATATATAGGGTAAATGACACAAAAAACACACTTTTTACACAGAAACTCGATTTTGACACCATATTTTTTTTGTGTCAATTTTGACACTGTGTTTTTCAATTTGTTACAATTATGACCACTTGACCGGTTAACCAGGTTACATGCTGACGTGGCACGATGACGTGTCAGTTTTGATGACATGGCATGCTGACGTGTCAAAATTGATTTTTTTTTCCACAAAAACACTAAGTTTTCACCTTTTTTTTTCGATTTTGACACTAAGTTTAATTTTTTATTTCAATTTTAACACTGTTTCTTTTTGTTCCAATCGAATATCATTTATCAAATTTTGTTCAATTTTGTCTATTTTCCATTTGATACCGTATAAATATATTTTCTTTCTATTACATTTTAAACCGTATAAACATATTTTTTTCTTCTAAAAACCACACTTTTATTTAGACACAAGGTGTTTTTTTTTTCTTACATTCAAAGCATTAGTTATATCATGGGAATTAAACTAACCATAAGCTTTAATAAGATGTAAAAATTTGATGGGTTGCAAACTTGATATCCGAGTTTTGATCGACTACACGCCTCCAAACCTCCAAACACATTTTAAAGTTGCATATTTAATATAAAATACAATTTTTATATAGCTAATACATATTTATACATAAAAATATGGTTTGAGTATAAAAAAAATGTGTTTATACAAAACTATGGTTTTTAAATGAAAAAAAAAACATATTTATACGGTTTAAATGTATTAAAAAAAATATTTATATGGTTTCAAATAGAAAATTGTCAACATGGAACAAAATTGGAAAGAATTATGTTCGATTTGGAACAAAAAAACATAGTGTCCAAGTTGAAAGAAAAAATTAAACTTAGTGTCAAAATCGAAAAAAATGAAAACTTAGTGTTTTTTGTGAGAAAAAAATTCAATTTTGATACGTCAGCATATAATGTCAGCATGCCACGTCATCAAAACTGATACATCATCATTCCACGTCAGCATGCAACCTGGTTAACCGCTCAAGTAGTCAGAATTGTAACAAATTGGAAAATATAGTGTCAAAATTAACACAAAAAAAACACAGTGTCAAAATCGAATTTCTGTGTAAAAATAGTGTTTTTTGTGCCATTTACTCTAATATATATGGAAAATATTTTGTTTAATTAACAATCTAATAAAAATCTTCTATTCAAATTATGTTGTTACAAATTCCACGTATACTTACTTATCTATTTCTTAAATTTACATGATTAGTTATATATTAATAATTTGAAAGTTGACTTTAGCATACTTAAATTTGATTCATGAGTTTGTTTTTAGTTCAATACTTCAATTGAGTGTGATCAAGTAACTCCATAGCGATACATGTTTGTAAATTATTTAAAATAAACGTTTGTATTTAACTTGTTGATTGATTTCACATTCAGTTGCTTCAAATAATGTATTTAAGTCTTCAAATGATGTAAATGGTAGATTCTTTTGGCTCTTACAACTCTATAAATTTTATATAAAAAACATAAACAAAATCTCACAAGAATTCGTTCCTATTACAAACCTGTATCACGATAAGTCTGTTTGTCTTCTATAAACAACCTAATGAAAGATTGTTTAGGGAAATCATGTTAGTCCCCAAAACTTGTACTTTCAAATCTGCTCATAATTTCTACAAGTTGGATTTTGTATATTCAAGGTTGACTTCAATTTGTTTACCAGACTATTTAACTCTCCAAAATTTTCAAAAAAATTGATGTTTGTTATATAGTTGTTCATTTATGCATGTTTGACTTTTTTTTTTAAATTGAATCTTGATTTGTCCCTTGTTAGTGTGCCATAACAGTTATGTAGCTAGAATGCAAATTGGGTTGAGAGTGGTTTGAGGAGAAACATAAAAGTAAAGTAAGATGCTACAGAAAATAACCAATCAGCGCCTAAACATAAAATATCCAATCTGCCCCTAAACATAAAATAACCATTCTGCCCCTATAAAAAGGACCATTCTACCCCTAGAGTGTTAACATATAATTACATTTATAACATAGAAGTTCGTTGCTAATTCTATTAAATTTCCAAAAAGCATGTTGCTAGCTCTTGAAAATGTTATAATATACATTGTTATTGCTATAAAAATTGAAGAAAGTATGTTGCTATTTGAAGAGTATAAGAAAGAAAATTAGAAACGAAACCTCTAGTCACATTCCACCTATACACACAATGTTAGTTAAAAAAAAGTAATATTAGGCTGAAGGGTGTTGTAATATCTTTTCCTACAAAAATTTGGTGTTACATAGGGGCCACACAAGCTTTTACCATTTTTACCACAATTTGCCTATAAGTACAATGTGGTGATTTTCTTGCCTAGCACTCTTAAGTTCATTGGTATTAAAGGCAACCTTCGCAACCATTTTGCAAAAACGATGGCATGAAAATTATAAGATGACCTTTTTACCCATTAAAAAATGCAGAACACTAAGTAATGCATTTGAGTAAGTGAGAAACAGGGCATCATCTTTTCGAGCAACCAGACAGCGGTAGGCTTCATAAATAATTGTAGTTCCAGGTACTATCAATATTAGTGCTTCAATGTATGCTCTCTTGCCATGCTCCTTTTCAAATAGATGTCAATAAGGAACCTATTATCATCCTTAAATGGAAGTTTGAAAATAGTATAATTGGTTATATCAATCAAATAAATATAGATGATAAGCAAAATAAATTTAACAACTAAAGCCATTCTTTAGTTGCAACATGAAAAAATCATATAGACGGAAACGGTAATTCTTTCGAGATTCATGAAGGGTATAAAAAGATTTGAAATAGAAAACAAACATAAAAACATATATAGTTTACTTAGGTTTCATTCAGACATTTCATCGAATAGTTATTGTGCAAAATACAAAAACAAATACACAAAGAGAAAGTGAAAGCATAATGGATCTGAAACAAAAATCAATCAATAACATATAGCTTGTGTGAAAAAATAGAGCATTTACATATAACATAGAAAAAGAAATAAGATCATACCATGACCATAGTCGAGAGTATTAGCCAAATTCTGATGTTGATATTGTCTAAAAAGATATTGACATGCTTCTTAATATAACTTGGTAAAATCCAACGATCCTCAAATTAGAATGTTATGTAAAACAATAATTCGGAGGATAATTACCTCGAATAATAGCTCCTATTTTGAGGAATAACCAAAACGAAAAGAATAAAAAAGTAGGGATAAAGAGCATGAGGAAATTAATAGTTTCAAGAAAATTTCATCACCGTTAAAAATCATTTGGAAGAGTTATTGATTACTTTTCAGAATCATTGATTGATTGAAAGAAAGAATGGGAGGCTTAATACTTATCCCCACAGCTTCAACTTGACAGTCAAAACTACAATAAATCCAAAAAATCAAAACACACAACCTCCATTACCCATAAAAATAAACCCAGAAGTAAAGTCCATACATCCAATTTCAATTCCTAAAAAAAATAAAAAATAAAAATTAGAACCACGATTGAAGGGAAAAAAATCATTACATGGTTTTTATGGTGTTGGAGCATGGCGAGGATGCCGTTTCTCTTTCCTTAGGTGGCATTTCCCTTTGAATAACAAACCCATTAAATGAATAGGTTTGAATAAAAGAAAATTTTTGGATTCCAATATACCTATTCAACAACAAAACAGCACAAAGTTAATATAAGATAAAATTAGATAGTCCATTTAATGGCATAAAACTCCAAAAATTCACCATCGTCTCCTCCCTTTGAGGTTACTTTGAATTTGTTATTAACCCTAGTCAATTGAACTTCATGAGACCTTCAAACATAACAAATATATATATATATATATATATATATATATATAGAGAGAGAGAGAGAGAGAGAGATTGATTTTCTATAACATTTTATCTGTTGGAGTAAAGTATAACACATGGACTCAACTTTTCAGATATGAAATTAAAATAAAATTCATGTTCAAGGACTTAAGTTATAATGAAATTGCATTTAGACCAATTACGTGAAATTCTAAGAAGGAAGCCATTATCACATTGATGTTGAAGATCACAATTTTACTTACACACGGATGGAGATATTTGAATATAAAATAAAGAAATCAATTAAAAAGTCAATGGATGTCTACAACATTAACAGTCGAATCCATTATGTGTACTTGAAATATATGTTGTTCAACAAATCATTTCTTCAGCAAAACATAGCTAAGACTCAGTGCTTCCAATTCTTCAAATCCTCAGTGTTGCATAGTGTGACCGAAGAGTGATGATGAAGAGAATGAGGGTTGCAATTCTTGAAATCGACTTAAAGATCAAGAGAGATGTAGGTGAGTATTTGCCAGAAATATCGGAATTAATATCAAGTCCATCAACATTAAAGGGAATGTGTCAAAAGCCTCCAAGATAAAACATTAAATTATTGTACTTATTGCTTCATGTTTTGTAGGATTTAGTTATATTTTAGGATTTAAACATAATGTTTCAAAATTTAATACAATTTTATTAGTGGTTAGTTGTACTGTTAGCTTAACGGTTTGAATATCTTAAAAAAAATATTATTATTATATTGAATCTATTTATAGAAATAGTAAGATTTTTTTTATAAGATAGTAAACATATATATATATATATATATATATATATATATATATATATATATATATATATATATATATATATATAGGTTTCCATTTCGTTGAGAACTTTCTTTTTGGTGAGGGTCGTGAGGACACCTTTAAGAAATTGAAAAAAAAGATATAAGAAAAACAAATTATAAAACCAAGCATAGTACTATATTCCAAAGGAAAAAAAATTGAATTTTTTTTGCATCGCCAAAATTAAATCATGGATCATAAAACCGATCTATGCTTCAATTTTAATGATCCAATTCTTGTTTCCAATTTTTTTTTCTCTCTGATGTAATACTAAGCTCGGTTTTATGATTTCTATTTTTCTTAGATTTTTTATTTTTCAATTTTTAAGATTTCCTCATGAGACCTCACAGTTAAAAAAGTCATCACCCAATCTTCTTTCTCTCTCTCTTTTTTTATATATATATATATATATATATATATATATATATATATATGTACATACATACATGCATGCATATGATATGCATATGTATATACTTATTCTTATGTATATACTTGTTTTTATGCATATATAGATACTTATTTATATACATATGAATTTAATTATTCATATGCATATGCATATATTTATTATTATCCATATGCATCTACTAATTCATATATATATATATATATATATATATATATATATATGTGTGTGTGTGTGTGTGTGTGTGTATTTAATTGTCGTATGTATATATTTGTTCATATGCATATGTATGTTAATATGCATGTGTATATGCATATGTATATGTATGTACATACGCATATGCACATATTTATTCGTATGTAAATTTATATGTTTACTCTTGTGCATACATATAGGATCAATAAAAATTCTTTTTAAAAATATGCAAAGGCATATGCACATGTTTTTAAAAATATGCTTATACACAAAAGCAAATATAAATATTCATTAAAAATTCTTTTTTTTTTTTTAATATTAATCTTGAAATGTAAGGTGTATGATGGGTCATGGTTAGCGGGCGGTGGTAGTGATGGGTTGTGGAGGTGGATGATAGTGGTGGGTGGGTAGTGGTTGTGGTAGGTGGTGGTGGCAATGGTGGTGGGTGGGGTTGGTGGTGGCGGGTGGTGGTGATGGTGGTGGTGGTGTACGATGATCATGGTTGGTGGGTAGTGGTGATGATGGTGGGTGGTGGTTTTCGTGGGCGGTGGAAGTGGGTGGTAGTGACATGTGGTGGTAGTGGGTGGTGGTGGTGCATGATATTGTTTAGGTGATGAGTAGTGTTACTGAGTTTTTTAAATTTTTACTTAATTTTTTATTTATATAAATATTATTTAATGATTTTAATTTAAAATAATTGTGTGGTCAGAATTTGTTCTCAAATGTTCTCGATGGAACGCTCTCTCTCTCTCTCTCTCTCTCTCTCTCTCTCTCTATATATATATATATATATATATATATATATATATATATATATATATATATATATATATATATATATATATATTGTCACATCCCAAAAATTATGGACCAAAAATTTCATTTTTAATTTAGTGATTTGCAAAACGTTTGTAACAAAATGTCAATCGACCGTATCATTTAATAAAACATGTCTCGCGTTTGTAAACTAGAATGTAAATCATAATAATATCAGAGTACAAATCCCATAATGTCTCATAGTGCGGAAAAACAAGAGCGTGTGTGTGATATGCCGCTATCGCGCCAGCTCCTTCCCCTTGGCTGAAGAGGTACCTGAAACAACAACTAAATACCGTAAGCACGAAGATTAGTGAGTTCCCCCATTGTACTGCATACCAAATAACCACATAACATACAAATATTGTCAGGCATATCTTGGTGCCCGACCTACCCCTTCGGTCCTTTCGACCGGATACTGACTAGCATGTCTGGGTGCTGGTCTCCCCTTCGGTCCTCTCGACCGGATACTGACTAGCATATCTGGGTGCTGGTCTCCCATTCAGTCCTTTCGACCGGATACTGAGTAGCATATATGGGTGCTGGTCTCCCCTTCTGTCCTTTCGACCGAATACTGGGGACTATTTCACCCCCTACCACTACCACATAACACGTATCACATAATCTATTTAGCATGGTTGGGCATGACTGCCCCTTCGCCCCTATCGACCGGTAACCTGGGGACTATCTCCCCTACTATCGCTAGCACGTAGCATCATATCGTACAAACACATAAACGTAACACACGTAGTGGCAACCCTAGATGAATATCACAGAGACAATCATCTAATCATACAATTCCTACTAGTGGGCCGACATTGTGGCCTTAGACCCACTGCTACAAGAAGGTAACTCACCTCAAAGTAGCTGCTGAAAGTCTGCTTGTTGAGCGCCCGACTGCTGAACTGGAACTCCCCGGCTATAATTTCCATAAACACTAAGTCAGATACTTATAACTAATCTTAGGATAAAATGACTATTTTACCCCTGGTTAAAGTCAACTTCCTGGTCAAAGTCAACTTCCTGGTTGACCGAACACGCCGAGTTGGCTCGCCAACTCGCCGAATCCCTTCCATCTGTTCTAGTTCTATACCCGTTTCTACTCGTCGAGCTTAGCGAAGACTCGACGTGTTCTTCCTCGATGCACACATACTAAGTCCAAGTTCATCCGACTCGCCGAGTTGAAGAACAACTCATCGAATCTAAGGCAATCTTTATCGGACTCGTCGAGTTGCTCATCCAACTCGCCGAGTCCATAACTATCTTCATAGGACTCGTCGAGTCCAAAGTTCTACTCGCCGAGTTCATTCAGTCCTTTTTCCATACAGACCTGATTTGAGCCATGCAACGGCTCTAAACCACAGATCTAGGCTTCTATGGCATGCTTATCACGTAAAGTTGTAAACTTTACGTGCATGCATTGCTTTAGGGGCTTCAAATGTCCAAACTAAGCTCTTAATGGGGTTCTAAGCTCAAGAGGGACCTTAATCACCAATATGACTGAAACTTAACACTTCTAGAAGGCAATGAGAGTCCAGATCTGAAGTATAACCCAACCATAAGGTTTCTCTACAAGGATTTGGGGTTTTAGAGCTTAAAAGCAACAATTTAGGGACAAACAAGATCTAATAGATCAATAATCAAGATGGAAACTTTATTACCATAATGGATGACCACAAACGAATGTATTCTGGATCTAAGTCCCCTTCCTTGACCTCTTCAACCTCTCCCTTCTTCCACTTGCTCCAATGTGCACCAACAGTCCCTTCACAAGGCAACAATCACTCAAACTTACCAATGGAGGCTAGGGTTTCGATAAGGAATGCCCTGAGGGTGATGGAGGCTGAGATGGGGCTATAAGGATGTTTAAATAGGGTGCAAACCCTAAGGATTAGGGTCCCCTCCTGACTGGCCTACTCGCTGAGTCCAGGCGTGGACTCGTCGAGTAGATAACTTAAAGCCTGCATCCAACTCGACATCTACTCGGTGAGTTAGGGCTACAACTCGCCGAGTAGCTCTTCCAAAAAGGAACATTTAATCAAAATAAATACGTACCAGGATCGGGGCGTTACAATTCTCCCCCACTTATCTTAGACTTCGTCCTCGAAGTCTGTTGTCTCCAGAAACAACTCTGGGTAGTGCTCCCTCATCTCCTCCTCCGCCTCCCATGTCCACTCTGAACCCCTCCAGTGCTGCCATTGCACCTTCACCAACTGAACCACCTTTTTCCTCAAGGTCTTCGCTTTTCGATCAAAGATCGCAACTGGTGTCTCGATATAATTCAGGTTGCTATCAACCTGAATATCCTCCAAGGGTACAACTATTGACTCGTCCACCAAACACTTTCTCAACTGAGAAACATGGAAAGTGTGTGGATCTGGCTAAGCTCTGCTGGAAGATCCAATCGATAGGCGGCCCAACCTGTTGGAATAGTGTCTAAGGCTGCAACTATATTAGGCAAGTATTTGATCCAGTTGTGCATGGTCCTTTTGGGTTGCCTTCGCCATAGCAACTTGATGGATGATTTGTTAAAAGAGAGTAAATATTATAAGGAATAATATATGGTTATTTAATTAATATAAGTCATAGATTAATTGGAATTAATTTGGTGACTTAAAGAGATTAATTAAATAAAGGGGTATAAACTGTCAATTGTTTGATAGTTAAACTTTAGACTATAAATCCATTGGGATATGCTTTGGACGAATTCTATGAGATATAGGATAGCTAAAATCGTCCAAAGGATTATCTATGGAATGGATTTGGATAGCCTTAAGAGAAGATTATCCAATTAGGGTTTAGGTTGTAACCCTTAAGGAGTCTACAAGTATAAATAGACCCTAGGGGTGAGGGAATTCAACACACCATCAAAAGTAGAGATACTCTGGCCGAATTCCTCCCCTCTCCTCTCTCCTAAATCATCTTGCTTGCTATTGGTGTTTGTAAGCCATTAGAGGAGTGACATTTGTGACTCTAGAAGCTCCAAGACAACAAGATCAACAAGGAACTCAAAGGTATGATTCTAGATCTGTTTCAATGTTGTTATTTAACCTAATTAGCCATTAGAAGTCTTGGATTCAAAGCATGTTTAATTAGAAAGCCTAGATCCAAGCATTAGGGTTTTGCATGCGCACATAGGAAAGTTCTTATGGCTAAAACCCATCAGTGGTATCAGAGCCTAGCTTGGTTTTCTTTAAATTGTTGCTTGATTAACTGAAACAAACCTGCAAAATTCGATTTTTGGGTTTATGAGTCATGGACTCGGCGAGTTCCAAAGTGGACTCGGCGAGTAGGCCTGTACTCGGCGAGTCCGGGCGTCTGGATTAGGCAAAACGGGGATTTTTTCATGTTTATCTTATGGAAACTTACCTTAATCATATTAGATCAACCCTAATCCGTTTTTTTTATATATATAA
Organism: Lactuca saligna; assembly: GCF_052625555.1. Taxonomy (NCBI): domain Eukaryota; kingdom Viridiplantae; phylum Streptophyta; class Magnoliopsida; order Asterales; family Asteraceae; genus Lactuca; species Lactuca saligna. Next base: position 331,511,713 of record NC_136420.1, read on the forward strand.
CTATAATCTTGATCTAATTAAAGATATTTATCATCTAATAAAATATTTAATTTCCTTATGTGATAAATGATTAATTATTTTGATAATTATCTTAAAAGAAATCTTGGATAAATCAAATAAAAATAATTAGGATATTAATTGTTAATTGGAATTATTTGTTATTTGATCCTTCATGTTTTAAATGTTTAAAACCTACCCTAAAGTTTTGAAATTTATATTTGTGATTAAAAGTTTTAATTTAGACAACTTAAATTTCAAACCCTAGATTTTAAAAGGTTTTAAAATACAACCCTATACTAATATGATATTACTAGAATAATATATATATGTATAACTAAATGCTAGTCTTACCGTTAGTAGGCCTCATTCACGAAGCCGATCTATAAGGTGGGTATAAGGTTGCGGCCTATAAAATGGCGCTTAATGGGTGTACACTCACACCCACCGCTTGCTTGATTGGTGGAGGGTCGTTAGCCGAACGGGTAGGATAGGGCAACCTCATCTTCTCATTAAAAGTATAATAAGAAATACAAAGTAACTACACGTTTTAAAAATTTCCCAATCTTAGTTACTTTAGGAAAAGTGAATTGATGCAATCCCATGAAATTACACTTTGCACCTTGCTAAGAAGTTAGTGGAGCGTGTGTGGTTTACCGGCACACTAATTGGTTCTAAGCGAAGGTGGCAAAGGGTGATTCATTGTTCATCATAGTTCGATGGAGCGTGTGTGGTTTACCGGCACATCGAATAGGTGATCGTTACAATGAAGGCACCATGTGAATTTGCATGGAAATTCACACCCGCTTTGTGATCCTCGGCATCCCAGTCACAAACGAGAGGGGCATATCGAGATTTAAACATGCCGTTGAATAGTTTCAATGAATCTCATCCGAACCTAGGAATTCTCAAAAACACTTAGGACTAATAGTTTAAGTTTTGTAATGGAGAATTAGTGAATTGTCATTCACTTACCTTCAATTTATTTGCATGTTAGATTACGGCATCCCTTCTCTAGTATGTAAATGTTATTGTTGGATCCTAGCCCTAATTTTCTTATTGGGTGATAATTAGGGATTATTATTCTAATCTATCTTTGTCCTTTTTCTAATTGAAGATGTCGAACGCAAACAACGCTGCTGCTAGTTCTTTCACGTTGATGAGCCTTTGCCAAAAGGTCACCTTCGATGGAACGAACTTTAGCGAATGGATAAGATACATTCGCACCATTGCTCGCTATGAGGATAAAGAGTATGTCCTCGATGAGAAGCTCGAGAAAATCAACCCCGAAGTTGCTACTCCCGAAGAAATCACCGCCTTTGAAACTCATGAGCGAGATGCAACGAAGGTACATTGCATCATGATCGCCACCATGAACTCCGAATTCCAAAAGTCCTACGAGGACATGTATCCATACGAGATGCATCAAGACTTGTTGGAGAGATACCACCAAAACGCGAGACAAGAGCGTTATGAGATTTTCACTAACATGATCTCCGCTAAGATGGTTCATGGAGAATCTCTTACCGTGCACCTGCAAAAGATGCAAAGGTATGTCGACCGCCTTCGCAAGTTAAATGTTGACTTCGGTGAAGACTTGGCGATCGATATGGTGCTTCACTCTTTGCCTCTGATGTACAACCAATTTAGGATGACCTACCACATGAACAAAGAAGAGGTCACCCTAAGCAAACTCCAAGGTCTCTTAAGGGTCGCAGAGAGCAACTTTAAGGACAAGTCTGTTGCACCTACTCCCAATCAGTCCGCTGCTCCTGTCTTGGCTATTGGTCAAGGGAAGGGAAAGAAGAGGAAAGCTTCATCGAATAACTATCGCAAGGTGAAAGCCCGAGATGGTGCCTCTTCTAGTGGGACCAAAGTTGATCCCGCTAAGCCCTGCTCCAACCCAAAGGAGGCAGAGTGCCACCACTGCCACAAGATAGGACATTGGTGATGGGTTTTGAGCATTCTAACACTTCCTAAGTGTACATGCAACCCTAATAACCTTGGATCTATGTTTGTCTAATTTGTCATGCAAAGTTGATTTCCAAGGTTATATTCCTATCTAGCATACATGGGGAACAATTTAAACATAAAGTATAGATAGAATAACTTACCTTGTTGTTGCTTGTGTTCCTTGAAACCTTGTGAGCCTAGCACCTCAAGTGGTGATGCCTCAAATGCTTCACACAACACCAAATTCTCTTGGAAGAACTTATGAGAGTATACTCACTTCTTCAAATCGGCCAAGCCCTCTATTTCTTTGTTGCAACCGATTTTGGTGGAGATTATGTTTCTTATATAGTGTTGACACATCTAGGGTTAAACCCTAATGTGTCATGACTCTTCATTTCCATGACCCATGGGTTTGTAACTCCCATGGAGCATCCATGGAGCATCCTATGGGTGGAACCCAACTTGATGATCCATGGAGCCTTTTAGCCCACTATACAAGATATGGATGATTTACTTAATCAACCCATATATTTAATTAGTTATCTTTTGATCACTTAATTAATTCTAAATTAATTCTTGATCAAACTAATCAAATAACATTATTAATATATTAGAACTTATAATATATTAATAATCTCCAAGCGTTATTTCTCTCATTTAGTTTATCCAATTGCATGGTGCCATGCAACCCAAATGGACCATGCCGGGTCGGGTCAAGTACATACCAGAAATAGTTATGGACTTAGACACCTTATCCAACAGTCTCCCACTTGGATAAGTCTAGTAACTATTACTGCAAGTATGACTTCAGGAACCGATCGGCAATCGTAGCTCTTTACAAGGTTTCTCGAAACTTGAGAAGATGATGGTACGCCATTTAAGATAAGTGATCATATAATCCTCTGTTCTAGATATCAGTTGGACAAATACATGGAACAATGTCTTACTTATTGTCCAACATTTGTTTCCCGATTTCCGATTTGTTTGACAAAGAACTTTATTGAACACATCAATCTAGTTCTGACCGGGCCCGGTACATAGGTCAAAACAAAATCATCGAGGGGCCCAGATATCAGCTTCTAATCCAAGAAGGAACAGATAAACTTCGACTCATATGTTTGTTCTACTACTCATTGAATTACACATAAGAGCACGATTTTATAACATCGAGTTACCAATGCGTTTTTCGTACAATCAATGCATAACCAACTCGTAAGTAACAAATCATATCTCTAGGTTTAAAGACTTATATGATATTACCGTTTCACGATCACTTGAGATAGAATTCCATGAAGTGATTCCAGTGAGCGTGGGTTGAGTCCAATGCTCAGAACTTATGAGCACTCATGATTGTTGTAGCCTTGTCCCAGACCTCTACAACCAAACATGACAGTCTTGATTCATACCTACTTCCGACATATGACCGACTGTGGAGGTTTGAATAATATGTTATACCAAACAAAATTATTCTGGAAGTCAAAACATGCAAAAGAAATATAGTAAACGATCGACAAGAGATAGCAACACTTTACTCATAAATAAAACACTTTTATTCATCATCAAATGTCAATTACACTTTACAAATTTCGATATTTTCTAACTACTAAATCTAATATCATCCTTCAGCCCTATGCTCCGAGCATGCTGGAGATGCTTAACCCGAGTCAGTCCCTTCGTGAGGGGATCTGCCGGATTCTCATCTGATGATACCCTCTTTGCCACGAGGAGTCCTTCTTCGATCCGATGTCTGATGAAATGGTATTTTCTGTCGATGTGTCTGGATCTCCCGTGATCCCTTGGTTCCTTGGCTAAGGCAACAGCACTTTCACTATCACAGAAAATTTCCATCGGCTCTTTAATAGCTGGTACAACTCCAAGGTCTCCAATGAAGTTCCTCAGCCATAACGCCTCCTTTGCCGCTTCGCTAGCTGCAATATACTCTGATTCACAAGTAGAATCTGCCACTGTCTCTTGCTTGGAACTCTTCCAAGAAATTGCTCCTCCATTTAGGGTAAAGACCCAGCCCGACTGAGAGCGGAAGTTATCCCTATCAGTTTGGAAGCTAGCATCACTATACCCTAAAACTCTCAAGTCATCACTCCCACCGAGGGTAAGGACCCAGTCCTTAGTCCTTCGTAGGTACTTGAGAATATTCTTTACCGCAGTCCAGTGTGCCTTGCCAGGGTTCCCTTGAAACCTGCTAACCATGCTCAAGGCAAAGGCTACATCAGGTCGAGTACACGTCATAGCATACATGATCGAACCTACAGCCGAAGCATAAGGTATTCGACTCATTTCTGCTATCTCAGCCTCAGTGCTAGGGCTTTGTGTCTTACTCAGCTTGGCGCTACTCTGGATGGGCAACTCTCCTTTCTTGGAGTTTTGCATTCTGAATCTCTTCAGAATCTTCTCCAAGTAGGTACTTTGACTAAGTCCAATTAGTCTTTTACTCCGATCTCTCAAAATCCTTATCCCCAGAATATAGGCAGCTTCACCAAGGTCCTTCATAGCGAAACACTTTCCAAGCCAGGACTTTACTTCCTGCAAGGTTGGAATGTCGTTTCCTATGAGTAGTATGTCATCCACATACAATACCAAAAAGCTAACTATACTCCCACTAGCCTTGACATATACACAAGATTCATCTTCACTCCTAGAAAAGCCAAATTCCTTGACCTTTTCATCAAAGCAAAGATTCCATCTGCGAGGTGCTTGCTTTAATCCATAAATGGATTTCTCAAGCTTACACACTCTATTAGGGTACTCGTTACTGACAAAACCCTCTGGCTAACTCATGTAAACATCTTCAGCCAACTTCCCATTAAGGAAAGCGGTTTTGACATCCATTTGCCAAATTTCATAGTCATGAAATGCGGCTATGGCTAACAGAACCCGAATAGACTTAATCTTGGCTACCGGAGAAAAGGTCTCATCATAGTCCACTCCAGGAATTTGAGAGAAGCCCTTTGCAACCAGCCTAGCCTTATAGGTGTGTACTTTACCATCCATGTCGGTCTTCTTTTTGAAGACCTATTTGCACCCTACAGTCTTTCGACCTGGTACATTCTCAACCAAGTTGCAAACTTGATTGTCATACATGGATTGTATCTCGCTATCCATAGCCTCTTTCCATTTAGCAGACTCGGGGCCCGCCATGGCTTCCTCGTAGCTGTTAGGGTCATCATGACTTACTAGTGTCTCATCACTAATAAGTGTCTCACCTTCTGCAGTAATATGGAATCCATAGTAATGCTCAGGTGCACTCCTAACTCTCGTGGAACGCCTCAGAGGTACAGATTCGTCAATTGGCTCAACAAGAGTTTCCTCCTCAAGTTGAGGGCTAGAGTTTGAAGTTCCTTCACCACTTGACTCTTGAATTTCTTTAAGATCAACTTGCCTCCCACTGTCTCCTTGGCTTATAAACTCTCTTTCTCGAAAGACTCCTCTTCTTGCTACAAAGACCACATTGTCACTAGGTCTGTAGAAGAGGTAACCAAAGGATTGCTGTGGGTAGCCGATGAAAATACACCTCTCGCTTCGGGGTTCGAGCTTATCATGAGTCTCGCGTCTCACGAAAGCCTCGCAGCCCCAAATCTTGATGTGGTCTAGTTTAGGTACTTTACCAGTCCACATCTCGTGAGGAGTTTTGGCAACTTTCTTTGTAGGGACTAGATTAAGGATATGGGCGGCAGTCTCTAAGGCATACCCCCAGAATGAGATTGGTAGCGAAGCTCGACTCATCATGGAACGAACCATGTCCAACAAGGTTCGATTACGCCTCTCAGCCACACCATTCAACTGCGGTGTCCTGGGAGGTGTCAATTGTGAGACAATCCCACATTCCTTTAGATAGTCGAGGAACTCTGAACTAAGATACTCACCACCTCGATCGGATCGAAGCATCTTAATGTTCCTGCCCAATTGATTCTCGACTTCCTATTTAAATTCCTTAAACTTCTCGAAAGTCTCTGACTTATGCTTGATTAAGTAGACATATCCATATCTACTGTAATCATCGGTAAAAGTCAAATAATAACGATTAGCATCCCTTGTGGCATGTTTGAATGGTCCACACACATCCGTGTGTATAAGGTCCAACAAACCTTCACCCCTTTCACATGAGCCTGTGAAGGGTGACTTTGTCATTTTTCCAAGTAAGCATGATTCGCAACTATCATTTGACTTTAGATCAAACGACTCCAAGACTCCATCCTTTTGGAGTTGGCCTATGCGTTTCTTGCTTATATGTCCAAGACGACAATGCCATAATGATGCTTTATCCAAGTTATTATTATTAGTAGAATCAATACACAAAACATTATTTCCTAAGTTATCTACAATAGATACAGCTTCATACACACCATCACAAGGTAATGCTTTAAAATAAAGTACATTATTAAAGAAAGCATTAATCGAACCAACTTCATTATCAAACGAAAAGGTGAAACCTTGTTTGTACAATGCATGAAAGGAAATAATATTTCTTGCCATTTCTGGCGAATAACAACATTTATTCAAATCTAAATTTAACCCACTACTTAGCGATAAAGTATAAACTCCAATCTTGGTGACAGGTGTAACTTTCCTATTCCCCATGATTAAGTTTATTCTTCCTTGCTCCACATTCTCACTTCTTCCTATTCCCTGCAAGTCACAGCAAATATGAATTCCGCAACCTGTATCAAGGACCCAAGATTTCGAATGGGGTGAGTTATTAGAAATGATAGTGTAAATACCTGCATGGTTGGGTTTGACTTTCCCATCCTTTACATCTTGCTGGTACTTTGGGCAGTTCCGCTTCCAATGAGCTTTTTCGTGGCAATAGAAGCATTCAGCCTCTTTTGGGTCAGAAGAAGGAGTAATGAAACCTTTCTTGGTTCCACTTGAAGAAGAGCCATCAAGGGTCCGAGCCTTGGTACCCTTCGAAGATCTCTTTCTCTTCCTCCCTCGACTCTGCCCGATTGCCAAGACCGGAGTTGTTTCTGGAGTAGGAGTGATAGCAACCGACTTCCCCTTAAGACCTGTTTCTGCGGTCTTGAGAAGTCCCTGAAGTTTGCTGAGGGTGACCTCTTCCTTGTTCATGTGATATGTCATGCGGAATTAATCATAGCACGATGGTAAGGAGTGCAAAATGATATCTATTGCAAGCTCCTCAGGGAAGTTCACATTGAGCTTCAGCAACCGATCCACATACCTTTGCATTTTCTGCATGTGGCTCGTGACGGACTCTCCGTCCTTCATCATGGTTGTTATCATGGAGCAGATGACTTCGTACCTCTCTTGTCGTGCACTTTGATGGTATCTTTCCATCAAATCTTGGTGCATTTCATAAGGGTAGAAGTCTTCATAAGACTTTTGGAGTTCAGCTGTCATGGTGGGTAACATGATGCAAGCCACCTTGGTTGCATCTCTTTCATGAGTATGAAAGTCAGCGATCTCCTGGGGAGTTGCAGTGGACTCGTCAATTTCCTTAAGCTCCTTGTCAAGGACATATTCTTTGTCCTCGTAGCGGGTAATCATCCTGATGTTTCTGATCCACTTATTGAAGTTGGATCCATCAAAGGTGACTTTCCCACACAGACTCATAAGAGTAAAGGAGCCATTAGGATTCGAGCCAGAAGCATTAGTTGAAGACATCTGAAAAGAAGAACAAGTTTAGTTTAGATTTAAGAGAGTCCTTAATAAAACACCCAAATGTAATATTAAGGCTAGGATCCAATCACAATATAATATAACTTAGAAGAGGTATGCCGTAATCTAAGCTATACCATATTTGAAAGGTAGGTGAATAACGATTCACCAATTTCCACCACGAAAACCGAAATATTAAATATTTAGTTTTTATTGGTTTTAGAAATTCCTAGATTCTTTGAGATCCAATGAACTTTTCAAAGGCATGTTTCAATCTCGGGAGTGCCCTCCAGGTTTTGTGACTGGGATGCCGAGGATCACAAAACGAGGTGTGAAGTAACCATGCAAATCACTTGGTACCCTTAAAGTTTATCACTCAATCGATGTGCCGGTAAACCACACACGCTCCACCGATACTATAATAAACCTTAAGTCACCCTTTACCTACCTTGTTAAGTCCAAGTTAGTGTGTCGGTTAACCACACACGCTCCACCAACGACTCAGACAAAGTGTAAAGTGTAATTTCATGGATTAGCACCTTATTCACATTTTTCCTAAAGTAACTAAGATTGGGAATTTAATAAACATTTACTTACTTTATATATTCATCATACTTTGAATGAGAATTTATAAGTCCTTGTCTTACCCGTTCGGCTAACGACCCTCCACCAGTCAAGCAAGCGGTGGGTGAGAATATTCACCCATTAAGTCACCATTTTATAGGCAACAACCTTATACCCACCTTATAGACCGGCTTCGTGAATGAGGCGTACTAGCGGTAAGACGACTTGTTCTTATACATATATATATATATAATTATTAAATCATCATAATATAAGTATAAGGGTTGAATTTTAACTTTTAAAATTCTAGGGGTTGGAACTAAAGTTTTAACTTAACTTTACTTGTTCCAAAACTTGAGGGCAAGTTTTGTAACTTTCAAAACTTTTCATTTCTTGTAACTTATGAGTTTAATAGAGTCATAAAATGAAGACTCTTCATTTTTATAACTCTTGTGTTTTCTTAATGGTTTTAACTCAAGTGTGACTCTTGGTTTTCCATAACTTAAGGATAAGTTATGAACTCCATTAAAACACATTATGATCAAGAATTAAACTACCAAATAGGTTACAAATAATTCCTATGATCATCTAAAACATCATAAGAGCAAGAACATGAATATGAACATAATCAAAAATTACATAAAACTTTGTAATTTTGATAACTAGTTGTTGTAAATGAATTAGCAAAACATTACACCACCAAAAAACAAGTTTACAATTACTAAAACAGTTTAGGGTAATGTTTCTAATTCATTTTTCCAGCAACTGAATCGAAATTCTGCACTCATTCGACCCTACTCGCCGAGTGCATGAACATGACTCGCCGAGTTGGTTGAAGATACACATGGACTCGGCGAGTCCCCCCTATGGACTCGACGAGTCCGATCGCAGACAGCAAATTTTCGATTCTGTTTTCAACTTTTAAGAACAAATAAGAACAAACAAGCCTAGGCTCTGATACCACTGATGGGTTTTGAGCATTCTAACACTTCCTAAGTGTACATGCAACCCTAATAACCTTGGATCTATGTTTGTCTAATTTGTCATGCAAAGTTGATTTCCAAGGTTATATTCCTATCTAGCATACATGGGGAACAATTTAAACATAAAGTATAGATAGAATAACTTACCTTGTTGTTGCTTGTGTTCCTTGAAACCTTATGAGCCTAGCACCTCAAGTGGTGATGCCTCGAATGCTTCACACAACACCAAATGCTCTTGGAAGAACTTATGAGAGTATACTCACTTCTTCAAATCGGCCAAGCCCTCTATTTCTTTGTTGCAACCGATTTTGGTGGAGATTATGTTTCTTATATAGTGTTGACACATCTAGGGTTAAACCCTAATGTGTCATGACTCTTCATTTCCATGACCCATGGGTTTGTAACTCCCATGGAGCATCCATGGAGCATCCTATGGGTGGAACCCAACTTGATGATCCATGGAGCCTTTTAGCCCACTATACAAGATATGGATGATTTACTTAATCAACCCATATATTTAATTAGTTATCTTTTGATCACTTAATTAATTCTAAATTAATTCTTGATCAAACTAATCAAATAACATTATTAATATATTAGAACTTATAATATATTAATAATCTCCAAGCGTTATTTCTCTCATTTAGTTTATCCAATTGCATGGTGCCATGCAACCCAAATGGACCATGCCGGGTCGGGTCAAGTACATACCAGAAATAGTTATGGACTTAGACACCTTATCCAACAATTGGAAGAGAAGCTGCCCGGATTACCTGCAAGCGATCAAAGAAGGAAAGATCAAGCCATCTTTCGCAGGTATATACACAATCAAATCTAACGATTCTAATCATGCTATTTCTTGGGTTCTTGATACCGGTTGTGGTTATCACATTTGTTCTAATGTGTAGGGACTAAGAAGAAGTAGGGATGTAGAGCAAGGAAGGATCAATCTAATCATGGGGAACATAAGATCGTCGCCTGTGACCAAAATTGGAGTGTATTCTTTAGTGCTTAGGAATAGTTTGGTTTTAGATTTGAACAATTGTTGCTATTCGCCAGAAATGGCTAGAAACATCATTTCATTTCATGGTTTATATAGACAAGGATTTAGATTTTCTTTTAATAATGAGAATGGTTCTATTTTTGCTTATATAAATGGTGTCTTTTACTTTGAAGCTATACCATGTAATGGAATATATGAAACTGTTATGATTGTTGATAACTTAGGAAATGATGTTTTGAATATTGATTCTTCCACAAGTATGGATAAAGCATCCTTGTGGCATTGTCGTCTTGGACATGTCAACAAGAAACGCATAGCACAACTCCAAAAGGATGGAGTGTTGGAGTCATTCGACCTTAGGGAAGATGACACATGCGAGTCTTGTTTACTTGGAAAGATGACTAAGTCACCCTTCACGAGTACTTGTGAAAGGGGTGAGGGGCTATTGGACCTAATACATACCGATGTATGTTGACCCTTTAGATCAACCACGAAGGATGGGAACCGCTTTTATGTGACTTTTACCGATGACTATAGTAGATATGGGTATATCTACTTAATCAAGCAAAAGTCAGACACCTTTGAAAAGTTCAAAGAGTTCAAGAATGAAGTGGAGAATCAATTGGGCAGGAAAATCAAGATGCTTCCGATCGAGGAGGAGAGTACCTAAGTCTTGAATTCCACGATTATCTCAAGGACTGTGGAATAGTTTCGCAATTGACGCCTCCTAGGACACCGCAGTTGAATGGTGTGGCAGAAAGGCGTAATCGAACCTTATTGGATATGGTTCGCTCTATGATGATTCGTGCTTCACTACCTATCCTCTTTTGGGGGTATGCCTTAGAGACTGCCGCCCATATCCTTAACCGAGTCCCTACTAAGAAGGTTGCCAAAACACCTCACGAGATGTGGACAGGGAAAGCTTCCTCGTTGGCACATATCAAGGTTTGGGGTTGCGAGGTTTTCGTAAGACTAGATACTCACGACAAGCTTGAACCTCGAAGTGAGCGATGTATTTCATCGGCTACCCGCAAACATCCTTTGGATATCTCTTCTATAGACTGAAAGACAATGTTGTCTTTGTTGCGAGGAGAGGAGTTTTCCGAGAGCGAGAACTCATAAGCCAAGGAGACAGTGGGAGGAAAATTGAACTTGAAGAGATTCAAGAATCGATAGATGAAGGAACCTCTACCGCTGGCATTCAACCCGAGGAGGAAACTCCGGTTGAACCGATTGATGAATCCTTACCTCTTAGACGTTCCGTAGAGTTAGAGTTCATCCCCAGTTTTATGGTTTTCATATTACTACCAAAGGGGACACGTATATTAGTGATGGTACACTAGTAAATCTTGATGAACCTAATAGCTATAAGGAAGCCATGGCAGGCCTGGAGTCTGCGAAATGGAAAGAGGCAATGGATAGCGAGATCCAATCCATGTACGATAACCAAGTTTGGAATTTGGTTGATTATGTGCCCGAACGTAAGACCGTTGGGTGCAAATGGATCTTCAAAAAGAAGACCGACATGGATGGGAACGTACACACATATAAGGCGCGATTGGTCGCGAAGGGCTTTACTCAAACTCCCGGAGTTGACTATGATGAGACCTTCTCACCAGTTGCGAAGATTAAATCTATTAGAGTGATGCTAGCAATTGCCGCATTTCATGATTATGAGATTTGGCAAATGGATGTCAAGACCGCTTTCCTTAACGGAAAGTTGGCTAAGGATGTTTACATGGCTCAGCCAGAGGGGTTTGTGGATCCGAAGCATCCGAATAGAGTGTGTAAGCTTGAGAAGTCCATTTATGGACTTAAGCAAGCGTCTCGCAGATGGAATCTTTGCTTCGATGAGAAAGTCAAAGAGTTTGGATTTGTATGAAGCAAAGACGAATCTTGTGTATATGTCAAAGCCAGTGGGAGTATAGTAAGCTTTCTCGTTCTATATGTCGATGACATATTACTCATAGGAAACAACATCCCGACCTTGCAGGAAGTCAAGTCCTGGCTCGGGAAGTGTTTCGCTATGAAGGACCTCGGAGAGGCTTCTTACATTTTGGGAATAAGGATAGTAAGAGAAAGAAGTAAGAGACTAATTGGACTTAGTCAGAATACTTACTTAGAAAAGGTACTAAAACGTTTTAGTATGGAAAACTCAAAGAAGGGAGAATTACCGATACAAGGAAATGCCAAGTTGAGTAAGACTCAAAGTCCGAGTACCGAAGCTGAGATAGCACAAATGAGCCGAGTACCATACGCTTCCGCAGTTGGCTCAATCATGTACGCTATGATTTGTACTCGGCCTGATGTAGCCTTCGCTTTGAGCATGGTTAGCAGATACCAAGGGAACCCTGGCAAAGCACATTGGATTGCGGTGAAGAACATCCTTAAGTACCTTCGGAGGACGAAAGAATGGTTCTTAGTCCTTGGAGGGAGTGATGACTTGAAGGTACGAGGGTATAGTGACGCCAGCTTTCAGACCGTCAGGGACAACTACCGTTCGCAGTCGGGCTGGGTCTTTACCCTAAATGGAGGAGCAGTGACATGGAAAAGTTCCAAGCAGGAAACCGTAGCTGATTCAACGTGCGAATCAGAGTACATTGCAGCGAGCGAAGCGTCGAAGGAGGCAATATGGCTAAAGAACTTCATTGGTGATCTTGGAGTTGTGCCGGCCATAAAGGAGCCCATGGAGATTTTCTGTGATAACGAAGGTGCGGTTGCCTTGACCAAGGAACTGAGGGATCATGGTAGATCTCGACATATCGACAGAAAATATCACTTCATTAGACATCGTGTAGAAGAAGGACAACTCGTAGTGAAGAGGATATCATTAGAAGATAACCCAGAAGATCCACTTACGAAGGGACTGAGTAGGGTTAAGCACTTGCAGCATGCTAGGAGTATTGGGCTGAAGGATGATATTAGTATAGATTAGATAGTGTTAGAAACGTATAATAGATAAATGTAATTAACATTTGATGATTAAATAAAGGAGTTTTATTTATGAGTAAAGTTACTGTCACATGTTAATTGTTTAACTATTGTTTCACTTTGCGTGTTTTGACTTCCAGAATAATTGAGTTTATTAGGAATAATCGAATTATTCAAATGGTCCGCAATCGTTCATATGTTGGGAGTAGATATGAATGAAGATTGTCATGAATTGGTGTGTAGAATGTCTAAATGTTGTTAGACATAACAAGGGTTGCTGCAACGTTCATTAGTGCTTATGAACTGGTTTTGAGCATTGGAATAAACCCGCGCTTGCTGGAATCACCTTATGGAATACGATATAAAAGGTGATCGCAAGACGATAATATCATATAGTCTTAAAACCTAGATATATGGTTTATTATTTGTTAATTGATTGTACATTGATAATGCGAAAACGCATCAGTAACTCGGTGTTATAAAATGCATTGTTGTGTATAGTTGGTTAACGAATAAGTAAATGCATATAAGTCGAAGTTTATCTGTAACTTTTATCTAAGAAGGTAAAAGAGATATCTCGGCCGCTCAATGATTTGATTTGACTTATGTGCCGGGCCCGGTCAGAACTGAATTGATGTGTTTGATTAAGTTCTATGTCAAATAAATCAGAGATCGAGAAACCTAAATGCTTGACTAACCATTCCATAGGATTGTCGGCATGATATCTAACAGAGGACTGTACGATCCCTTATCTAAAGGACAATATTGATTAGATCAGAGTTGACAGCGTCTTTGAGAGCTACGATTGCAAACCGAATTATACTTGTATAGTTACTAGACTTATCCAAGTGGGAGACTGTTGGAATAGTGTCTAAGGCTGCAACTATATTAGGCAAGTATTTGATCCGGTTGTGCATGGTCCTTTTGGGTTGCCTTCGCCATAGCAACTTGATGGATGATTTGTTAAAAGAGAGTAAATATTATAAGGAATAATATATGGTTATTTGATTAATATAAGTCATAGATTAATTGGAATTAATTTGGTGACTTAAAGAGATTAATTAAATAAAGGGGTATAAACTGTCAATTGTTTGATAGTTAAACTTTAGACTATAAATCCATTGGGATATGCTTTGGACGAATTCTATGAGATATAGTGTTGGATAAGGTGTCTAAGTCCATAACTTATTTGGTATATACTTGACCCGACCGGCATGGTCCATTTGGGTTGCATCTCATCCAAACTATTATGGATAATTTTATGAGAGTTATACACATATGTTTATTAATATATTATGAGTTATAATATATTAATATGAAGTTACGTTATTTAATTAGTTTTAGTCTTAAATTAATCATGGATTAATTTAGAGATTAAAAGGAATACTAATTAAAATTATGGGCTATTTGTTTTATATAGTGTGGGCTAATACTCATTTGTTAATGGGCTAGGCTTATGTGGAAGTCCATGGATGATCCATGGAGCTTTTAACCCATGGATCCTTGGAAAAGGAAAAGACATGGGTTATTAGGGTTTCACCCTAACCATGCATACTATATAAGCATGCTTATGGAGCATGAAATGAGGCCTAAGAGAAAGCTAGTGATCTAGTGTGTGTGTGCATGTGTGTGGCCGATTTATACAAGGTGTATATACTCTCTCAAAGTTTTCCAAGAGTTTGTGGTGTTTGTGATTCCATTTGAGGCATTCACACTATTGGTGCTTGGCCCTCAAACTCCTAAGAACCCAACACACCAAAAGGTATGTAATCTCTTCTAACTCTTTTATGTTGAAATGTTCCCCATGCCATGTTAGATAGGTTATAAACCTTGGAAAATTATTATTTTGCATGTATTTAGACAAACATAGATCCAAGGTTTATTAGGGTTGCATGCACACTTAGGAAGTGTTAGATTGCTCAAAACCCAACAGTGGTATCAGAGCCTAGGCTTGCTTGTTTGATACTTGATGCAAAATAGTGAAAAAAGTCGAAATCGTTGCAGTCTGCATGGTAGACTCGCCGAGTCCATTGGGGGGACTCGCCGAGTCCAAGGCAAACTTCAACCTACTCGACGAGTCCGTTCGTGCACTCGGCGAGTAGGATCGAAAGAATGTAGAATCTCGACTTTTGCTGCTGCAAATGGACTAGAAACATTACCCTAAACTGTTTTGGTGTTATAAAACTTATTTTAGTTGGTGTAATGGTTGTTCTAATCCATTTACAATAGCATATATCAAAAATCCATGATTTTATGTGTTCATATAATTCTTGAATTTTTTATGATCATGTTCATGTTCTTATGAATTTAGAAAATGATAGGAATTATTTGCTGAATTGTTTAGGATTAATTCTTTATCATTTATGTGTTTTAATGGAGTCCATAATTTGTCCTCAAGTTATGGATTACCAAAGGTCACTTTCACTTAACACACACTTAAAACACATAAGTTACATGAAAATGAAGAGTCTTCATTTTTATGAACCTTTAATTCATAAGTTATGAAATGAAGAGTTTTGCAAAGTTACAAAACTTGCCCTCAAGTTTTGGAATTTGTAAAGTTTCACACACTTTAATAAACTTTAATTCCAAACCTTAGAGTTTTAATAGTTAAAATTCAACCCTTATACTATTTATAACATTAATGGTTAATTATTATATATATGTATAAGAATAAGTCGTTTTACCGTTAGTAGGCCTCATTCACGAAGCCGGTCTATAAGGTGGGTATAAGGTTGTTGCCTATAAAATGGTGACTTAATGGGTGTACACTCTCACCCACCGCTTGCTTGATCGGTGGAGGGTCGTTAGCCGAACGGGTAGAACAATGACTTTAAATCCTCATTAAAAGTATAATGAATATTATAAAATAACTAAACTCTTTTAATTCCCAATCTTAGTTATTTTAGCAAAATGTGAATTTGGTGCTAACCCATGGAATTCACACTTTGTACCTTACCAAGTCGTTGGTGGAGCGTGTGTGGTTAACCGGCACACTAACTTGGACTAGTAAGGACCACGAAGGGTGACTTAATGTTTTTCATAGATCAATGGAGCGTGTGTGGTTAACCGGAACATTGATTAGGTGATAATATTAAGGGTACCAAGTGAATTGGTATGGTTATTCACACCTTGTTTTGTGATCCTCGGCATCCCAGTCACAAAACTTGAAGGGCACAATCGAGATTGAAACATGCCATTGAAAAGTTCAATGAATCTCAAAAGATCTAGGAATTTCAAATCCAATTAAAACCTAATAAATCATTTCGTTTTTCATGGTGGAAATTGGTGAATCGTCATTCACCTACCTTCAAATATTTTATAGCTTGGATTACGGCATCCCTCTTCTAAGTTATAAAATAGTTTGTTGGGTCCTAGCCTTAATATTTCATATTGGGTGTCATATTAAGGACTTTAAATCAACTATCTTGAATATCTCCCAAAACATGTCTGGTTTAGACATTTATGATCTTCCCAAATCTCTTGAAGATGATGTTCCTCAACATCATGCTTCACTTCCTTTATCTCCTCCAATTATTCTCCCTCACCCACAAGTTCTTGAAAAGTTTAAAGTCACTCAAGCCCTATTGGCAAGTTAAGGTCTTGGTGTGGTCACATCTTGGAGATGTAGTCACATATTGACAAGACGGGAGAGTTGGGTGTCAAAGTCTCGTGAAAGTTGGATGTTCAATCACCTTCTTAGTAACATAGCGGGTCACTTTGGGACTACTATGAGACAGACTATGACACGAGCCTTAATGATCTTATCTATTTGCTTTGTGCTGTGGAATCAGCAATGATTTGGAACACTAGTAAAGCAAATTTTGTTAGAAGATCAACTTCCCAAACCTTAAATGGACATTGGCAATGGTAGCATTGGATATCTAGAAAAGCATTTCTCTTCCCAATGGAAAGGGATCGGCCATAGTCAACTCGGTTGACCAAATGGTAAAGAGAAAGGCTAAGTCTGAGATAGTCTCATGTGCCATTATCAAAGGGTCTACATGTGTTTTGTTGCCAAAGGAAGGGGCATTGGTTGCAAAGCTGCCATAATTTACCTAAGAATGTTAAAGTCGATAAGATTGACTCTACTTCAGGTAAAGTCCACTGTCTAACTCTATTAAGTTTCTATTATGAGATTCTTGATACATGATGTGACTGGGTCACATGGTGATGTTTTAAGAATCAAAGAAAAGATAGGAAGCTTAAAGTAAGTATATGCTGATTCTGATTGCGAAGATGGGTTTCGATCGCATGGTTCAGTAATCAGAATTTTGAGCTGTTGCTTAAGAGTTATAATATATTGCTTGTGAATAGATATCAACAAGGTTTTCATGTGGATTGTAAGGATAAGTTTTTCCGCAAAGTTTTAAAATAAAAGAAAAAAAAGTTTTAATTTTATTTATTTTAAAAATATCCTTACAATGGCATCGGTGGAAAATTGTTGCTTATATGTTTCCAGTAATAGCAATATTGGAAAGTGGATTTGATTCTTTCATTTGTGGTAGTGTCTGAATTTACCAAATGAAGAAAGTTTTTCATCACCCAAGTTTCAATTGGACAGAAACTTGGAATCATACAAGTTGTATTGTATGATGAATGAGAATTTTCATCTTTGAAAAATTAAGACTAATTCTTTGATCACATGTATATGTGAGTCAATTGAAGGACTAAGGAATTAGGTACACTGGGTGTGCGCTGGTCAAGGTCCACCACAAAGATTGATTTGTCATGATTTACTAAAGATTAGTAAATATGATTATACTTATAAGGTTAAGTATAATTTTGTAACATTGGGAAGGATACAATGTATGACAAAGCAAATAAGAAGAATCAAATTAGGCAGAAAGATAAAAGTTTCTCAAATCTGAAAAGATGGGAGAGTACTTTAGTATCAGTTTTATGATCATCTTAATGATTTAGAAACCATATCACAAATTCATACTCTAAGGATGTCTTAGTGCATTGTTATGGCTAAGAAGAGAGGTCATGAATTGTTGGATTGGTTAAGATCAAGGAGATGAGTCATACTTCGTTCCAAAACAATTCTTAGAGTCATACTCCAAGATTGTAACATTGAGTGACATAAAGTAAGGTTTAAAACACTTATCAAATGTAGTGTGAAATGTTTCTACTCTTGTACATTTGAGATTGGTAAGTTGTGATGTCTTGGATGAGACAAAGACCAACTAAGACCAATTGTGTGAAGTGTTAGTCTTGATAAGAATCCGCACTATCCCTTGAATATTTGTTTTGTTAAGGAATGGTTCTTGACTGGGGAAACTTATATGTCAAGAGGACAGTGGGAGCCTTAAAGATCCTGAAAGAGTTTCAAGATTTGATCAAGAGTGAAACCTGTAATTTATCACTAGCACACGACTTAAGGTTTGCAACCTATCGTGTTGACATAATTCTTATTTCTGTACCTACTTCAAATAAGTTGAATTTGCATGTGATTTATCAGAGTTCAACTCGGAAGCATTGGTGGGCCTTGTGTTACCAAGGTGACAAGAAACTAAGATTGAATAAGTTTAATCCATGTAAGGCTGAATTTGTCACTAACCTTATCTTGTGATTATGGTTTTGGCAAATTCGCATGGATAGGAACTCATACACTATAAAATCTAAGTGTCATAAGGTTTCTCTCCGATTCATGAAAATGATGGTGAGGAAACGCTTTCACTAAATAGATTTTAAGTAGATATCAATTGTGTCATTTGCATTTTCAAAAGTCATTAGTGGAGCGCGTGTGGTTAACCGGCACACTAACATGGACTTGTGAGAAATGGCAAATGCCTAAGCAATTGAGACTATGATTACGGCATCCCTTTTCATAGTTCTTGAAATTGTTTAGACACACATGTGAGCTATCTAAGAAAGGATGTATGAATCTAAATTTCAGAAGTCCAACAGATTTCTGGAAATGTGTCAGAGCTAGTGGGAGCATAAGTGTTATGCTGATAATCATCATGTTAGTGGGAGCATGATTATTATGATTAGTATTGCAAGCTAGCAATGTTAATTATAGAAAACAAAGTTTCAATTCGTGAAGTTGCAGGGGTTGAAAAGTTGTTTTGCTATAATTAAGGGAGAGGAAATTATACTTCATTTCAATTCTAAAGCTTAGATTGAGATTTTAATCATCTTTAGTCAAGAATATATATAAGAATTTTATGTCTGAATGGTTCGACTTAAGAAAATTCTATATATATTGCATTTTCAAAATTCGATTATGATTACGGCATCCCTCTTCATAGTTAAATTTTGAAAACATGGCAAATAAAAAATATTGTAGCAAAAGACTGGTCTAGTGTCATGTCTTTATGTCAAACATCATGAATCGTGTCCCATATGCTTCGGATATAGGATCGATTTCATGTGCTATAATATTCATCCTTTCTAAATTTTCCAAATGCTTAAGGCATTTAGAAGGGAAAAGTCTAGAACTGGATATGACTAAAGTGATTAAGCAATTGTCGAGGATAATCTGAGGTTCGCCAAAGATTGGTTGCTCAGGGACATTTGGAAGTCTAGTGTTAATTTTGGTAGGACCATATTGACATTTTCTGAAAAGAGGTAACTCTTGTTCGGAAGTGATAGTCAAATGGGACTATGGAAATGTCTCCATAGGTGGAAGTTATTCAATCTATGTAAGATTAGGAAACTTAATGCAAGAAGGATGTTCCCAAGGAGCTGATCTCCTTTGGAATGCTCTGTAATGGTTGATGTCAAGTCTTTCTGACTTCGTGCATAATCATTACAAGAGGATCAATGCATATAAGTTTAGAATCTAACAGATTTCAGTAAATGACATGAATTTGGAATTCTTGCATTTACAATAAGGATTTGGGATTGTGAAATGAGTATCATTGGAATTATGTTCAATTTATCTACATCACAATGTAAGGATCATAGACAAACATAGTGTGCATACTTGGGGTATGGCATAACTATTGTTTAGAAAACAAAGTGTACATGCTAGGAGCATGGGATGACTGTTGTTTTATTCGAGTCTTAAGTTGATTATTTGAAACATTGAATAATGTGTAATCAATATGGTGATAAATAAAAGGTGGTTTTATTTATATTCAAAAGGGTTCTGAGACCATATTAGATTCGATTATTATTGTGTTTCACTTTGCATGTTTTGACTTCCAAAATAGCTAGGTTATTCTTTCCGAATGACTAAGTTATTTAAACACTCCACAGTCGTTCATATGTTGGAAGTAGGTATGAATCAAGACTGTCATGAATCGGGTTTGTAGATGGCTAAATGGGTTTAGTCATGGAAATGGTTGCTACAACATTCATGAGTGCTCATAAGTTATGAGTATTGGAATAAACCCACGCTCACTTGTATCACTTCATGGAATTTATCTCGAGTGATCGTGAGACGGTAATATCATATAAATCTTCAAACCTAGAGATATGAGTTGTTACCTATGAGTTGGTTGTGCATTGATTGCACGTAAACGCATCAGTAACTTGATGTTATAAAACGTGCCTTTGTGTACAATTCAACAAGTAGTAGAACAAGCATATGAGTCGAAGTTTATCTGTTCCTTCTAGAAATAGAAGCGATATCTGGGCCCCTCGATGATTTTGTTGTGACCTATGTACCGGCCGGTCAGAACTGAATTGATGTGTTCGATTAAGTTCTTTGTCAAACAAATCGAAAATCGGGAAACAAACTGCTGGACAATAAGTACGACGTTGTTCCATGTATTTGTCCGACTGATATCATGAGAACAGAGGATTATGTGATCACTTATCTAAAATGGCGCTTCATAGTTCGACAGAGTCTTCATGGTTCAAGGGAGTTTTCGAGAGGTACGATTGTTGGTTGGTTCCTCAAGTTATAGGCAAATATAGTTATTAGACTTATCCAAGTGGGAGTCTGTTGGATAAGGTGTCTAAGTCCATAACTTATTTGGTATATACTTGACCCGACCGGCATGGTCCATTTGGGTTGCATCTCATCCAAACTATTATGGATAATTTTATGAGAGTTATACACATATGTTTATTAATATATTATGAGTTATAATATATTAATATGAAGTTACGTTATTTAATTAGTTTTAGTCTTAAATTAATCATGGATTAATTTAGAGATTAAAAGGAATACTAATTAAAATTATGGGCTATTTGTTTTATATAGTGTGGGCTAATACTCATTTGTTAATGGGCTAGGCTTATGTGGAAGTCCATGGATGATCCATGGAGCTTTTAACCCATGGATCCTTGGAAAAGGAAAAGACATGGGTTATTAGGGTTTCACCCTAACCATGCATACTATATAAGCATGCTTATGGAGCATGAAATGAGGCCTAAGAGAAAGCTAGTGATCTAGTGTGTGTGTGCATGTGTGTGGCCGATTTATACAAGGTGTATATACTCTCTCAAAGTTTTCCAAGAGTTTGTGGTGTTTGTGATTCCATTTGAGGCATTCACACTATTGGTGCTTGGCCCTCAAACTCCTAAGAACCCAACACACCAAAAGGTATGTAATCTCTTCTAACTCTTTTATGTTGAAATGTTCCCCATGCCATGTTAGATAGGTTATAAACCTTGGAAAATTATTATTTTGCATGTATTTAGACAAACATAGATCCAAGGTTTATTAGGGTTGCATGCACACTTAGGAAGTGTTAGATTGCTCAAAACCCAACATATAGGATAGCTAAAATCGTCCAAAGGCTTATCTATGGAATGGATTTGGATAGCCTTAAGAGAAGATTATCCGATTAGGGTTTAGGTTGTAACCCTTAAGGAGTCTACAAGTATAAATAGACCCTAGGGGTGAGGGAATTCAACACACCATCAAAAGTAGAGATACTCTGGCCGAATTCCTCCCCTCTCCTCTCTCCTAAATCATCTTGCTTGCTATTGGTGTTTGTAAGCCATTAGAGGAGTGACATCTGTGACTCTAGAAGCTCCAAGACAACAAGATCAACAAGGAACTCAAAGGTATGATTCTAGATCTGTTTCAATGTTGTTATTTAACCTAATTAGCCATTAGAAGTCTTGGATTCAAAGCATGTTTAATTAGAAAGCCTAGATCCAAGCATTAGGGTTTTGCATGCGCACATAGGAAAGTTCTTATGGCTAAAACCCATCACAACCCACCCGGGCCAAAACCATAAAAGGACCAATGAACGTGGGGCCCAACTTGCCCCTCTTCCGGAACCTAATGACACCCTTCCAGGGTGATACCTTCAGGAGGACCATGTCACCCACCTCAAACTCCAAGTCTAAACGCCTCATGTCGGCGTAACTCTTCTACCGACTCTGCGTAGTTTGCAGTCTACTACGAACCTACTGGATCAACTCTGTCATCTTGAGCACCACTTCGGTGCTCCCAATGACACGCTGACCGACCTTGCCCTAACAAATCAGGGTCCTACACTTTCTCCCGTAGTGCATCTGAAAAGGAGGGCGGTCAATACTCGCATGGTAACTATTGTGATACGAAAATTCTACTAACGGAAGATACGTATCCCAACTGCCACCGAAATCTAGCACGCATGCCCACAACATATCCTCAAGAGTCTGGATGGTCCGCTCACTCTGACCATCCGTCTGCGGGTGGAAGGCAGTGCTAAGATGCAGACGAGTGCCCAACTCATCATGAAACTTCTTCCAAAACCTGGAAGTAAAACGCACATCTGTGTCTGAAATAACTGACACTGGCACCCCGTGCCGCGCCACTATCTCCCTGATATAGATGTCGGCCAACTTCTCGACTGAGATGCTCTCCTAAATCGGGATAAAATGGGCGCTCTTGGTCAGTCGATCCATGATGAACCATATAGAATCCGCTCCCCGTGCGGTCCTGGGAAGCTTCGTTATAAAATCCATCGTAATATCCTCCTACTTCCACAACGGGATTTCCAACGGCTGCATCTTGTCGTGCGGTCTCTGATGCTCGGCCTTGACTTCCTGCAGGTCAAGCACCGCTCGACGAACCAAGCACATCCCGCTTCATGTAGGGCCACCAATAGTCCCGACAAAGATTCCTATACATCTTCGTTGCCGGAATGGATGGAGAATCGGGATTGTTGCGCCTCCTCCATCAAAATCTGGCGCACGCCTCCGAGGTATGGCACCCATACCCTGCGGTGTAATGTCAATAATCCCCTACTGTCATAGTCGAAGGAGGAAACCTGACCCACTATGCGCTCACTCTTCCGATGTTCCTCCTTCAAGGCCTCCTGCTGGGCCTCCCGAATCCGCTCCAAAATCGGAGTCACCACTGTCATCCGCATGCAAATATCCCTGATCGGGGATGCCTTGCGGCTAAGCGCATCGGCCGCCACATTGGCCTTCCCCGGGTGGTAAAGGATCTCACAATCAAAATCGTTCACCACATCAAGCCATCGACGCTGCCTCATGTTCAAATTCGGCTGATCCATGAGGTACCTCAAACTCTTGTGGTCCGTGTAAATGGTAAACCGAACCCAGTAGAAGTAATTTCGCCAAATCTTAAGGGCGAAGACCACCTCTCCCAACTCTAAATCATGGGACGGGTATTTCGCCTCGTGAGGCTTCAGCTGCCTCAAAGTGTAGGTAATGATGTGCCCTCTTTGCATCAGTACCGCGCCCAACCCCAAAATGGATGTGTCACAATATACCACAAAATCCTCTACGCCCTCTGGCAGGGCTAAGATTGGTTCCTCGCACAATCTATGCCTCGGAACCTCGAATGTTGCCTGCTGCTCAGGCCCCCATCGAAAGACTACGGTTTTCTTAGTCAACTGTGTCAGGGGTACAACTATCTTAGAGAAGTCCTAAATGAATCTCCGATAGTAGCCCGCTAAACCCAGGAAACTTCGAATCTCAGATGGAGACTTCGGAATCTCCCATCTCATCACGGCCTCTGCCAAAACTAGTACTTGGAGAACTTGGCGTACAAGCTCTCCCTCCTTAGGGTTTCCAAAACCTCTCTCAGATGCTCCTCGTGCTCCTCGTGCTTCTTGGAGTAAACCAAGATATCATTGATAAAAACTATCACAGACCGATCCAGCATCGGTCTGCACACGCGGTTCATGAGGTCCATGAATGCGACAGGAGCATTGGTGAGCCCAAACGGCATCACCACAAACTCATAATGGCCATAACGCGTCCGAAACGCGGTCTTCTGCACATCCCCCTCTCTGACCCTCATCTGATGGTAACCTGAATGCAAATCGATCTTGGAGAACCAAGATGCTCCCTGTAACTGGTCAAAGAGATCATCAATCATCGGGAGTGGGTAACAGTTCTTCACCGTTACCTTGTTCAGTTCCCGATAGTCTATACACATCCGATGTGACCCGTCCTTCTTCTTCACAAACAAAATCGGGGCTCCCCAGGGTGAACTGCTCGGCCTGATAAATCCCTTGTCTAGCAGCTCATGCAACTGTGTAGACAACTCCTGCATCTCGGTAGGAGCCAACCGGTAGAGTGCCTTGGCTATCGGAGCTGCACCAGGGACTAGGTTGATTCTAAACTCTACCTGACGCTCCGGAGGTATCCCAGGAAGCTCCTCTGGGAACACATCTGCGTAGTGACGTACCACTGGAACCTCGCTCACCGTCACCCTACCCGCCTCCCGGGTATCCATAACATACGTGACATATCCCGCGCAACCCTGCTGAAGGTAGCGCCTAGCTCTCGTTATTGAACATATTGTGGGTCCACGTTGTGGCCTCTTGCTGTGGATCACCAACTCTCCCCCACTTAGGGTCCTGGTCCGCACCAGCTGCTGTGCGCAATCTATCACTTCCCCCATTAGGGCTCAACCAATCCATGCCTATGATCACCTTGTTCCCACACAACGGAATGGGAACCAAGTCCACCAAAAAGCGCTCCTCCAACAACCTTAGAACACAATCCCTGAACATTGTTGATGCTCGCACCGATCGATCATCGGCAATCTCTACCTCTAGAGGGAAATCCAACATGCCCGAAGACTCATAAAACTTCTTGCTAAGCGCAAGAGAAACAAATGATCGTGTGGCACCTGAGTCAAACAATACCTAAATTAGGATACCGTTCACATGGAACAATCCTAATGCATATACACAGAGCATACATCAATATCATAACATGATATAAATAAAATAGAGGGAAAAGAACCATACCCGTCACCACATCGGGTACGGCATGTGCCTCCTCGGTAGTCAGCTGAAACGCCCGGCTCCTCACCACTGGAGCCTCTGCCTTGCCCTTCTGGCCATCCGTGATCCGTAGGGTCGCTGGAGCTGGCGCCGATGCTGCTATAAACTGGGGGCAACTGGCCCTCTTGTGGCCCCTCTGGTTGCAATGGAAACATAGCAACTCAGACGTCTATATCATAGGTGTAGGGACGGTACAATCCCTATTGAAGTGCCCTGACTTGCCGCAGTGTAGGGACGGTACAATCCCTATTGAAGTGCCCTGACTTGCCGCACGTATAGCAGCCTGACGATCCCAACTTGCACGTTCCCTCATGCGCCTTGCCGCATTTCCTACAGCGGCCCCACCCCTGTTGGCCTTTCAGCCCCATATCTGGTCCCTTGGGCTTCTTCCCCAAAGCCCCCATAACATAACCCTCTTCCGCCTTCCTCTTCCGGATGTGCTCCAGATCTATCTCCCTCTCCCTTGCCCTGGCAATCATAGAGTCTAGGGTAGGGCAAGATGAAAAACTGACATGCTCCCGAATATCAGCTCATAACATGTCATGATAGCGGGTCCTCCGCATATCCTCACCACCCGCGTATTGGGTCACCAACAACGCCCTCTCTCGGAACTTGGTGGTGATCTCCGCCACCGTCTCCATTGTCTTCCTCATATCTAAAAACTCCCTGGCTAGCTGCTGAAGCTCGACAGCTGGTGCAAACTTTGCCCTGAACCTGGTCACGAAGTCTGACCAGGTCATAGCCTCGACAGCCGAGGCTCCCAACAAGTCACCAATGGACTCCCACCAATCCCTAGCTCGATCCCTAAAACATCTTGCTGCAAATCTCACCTTCGACCCCTCAGGGAAGAAGCTAATCAACTGTGCTGACTCAATGTCTGCAATCCATCACTTGGCAGCTATGCGGTCCTTCTCCCGATGAAAATCCGGCGCACCACTGCCCCTGAAGTCCTTAAAGAACAGTGTGCGAGATCCCGACTGGTCAGATGCCATGTCGCTCCTGAATGCCTGAAGGCGATCCTCCATCAGCTCAACTATCCCTTCCTTGATCGACCCGAAGATAATGGGGGTCGAATCAAGGATTCCCCTGGTGATCTCTGACGTGATGAAATCGCATAGCCCCTCATCCACCAGCTCGGAACCTGATGCCGAACCCGATCCCTCTCCTGAACTGCCAGTTGCTGGTCTAGGGCGTAATACCACCATTCTGAAACACAACATAATAAACGTCAAGAACACTTATATATCTCGAGGAATCACTACTACTACAAGTTTCCTGATCTCATCTCATCTTTTCCTGATTCGAGTACGGATCCTCTGCTTCCAGTAGTACGAGCCCATACTACCTTCCACATCTATTCGTACTTTCCTCAAGTATTGCCTTGACTCCACCATGTCACTATTACTACTAATAATCTCTGCTACTCCCATCCTAGGCTTGCCCTAGGGAATTCTCTGACTATATCCGATCCAGTCCTCAGCTACTGAAAGCCTCCTTGTGATGCCAATTAGCCATCACCTAAACACCATCACATGCAGCGAGGCTCAGATAATCCTTCAAGTAAAAGGCTCGTCCCTACAACGGTTAGACTCAGACAAGAGCTGCACAATAGGGCCAAGTCTAGCACTCTGAGATTATTCAACCCTATTCGCGTGTGACGTGACGCATTCACCTAATGGCTAACTCTCATCACTTAGAGTCCCACAAAGCACAAAGCAAGCAGCATTCAGACATAGGAGACTACTCAAGCAATTCTATCCTAATAATGGGAAACTGTAATAGCATACAATGATAAGCTTATGTTATCAGGCATAACCTAAACATGTTATCCTACTACTATCTAGTCAATCCTAGCATGCAATTTTCATATACTAAAGCACATAAAGCAGGCACATAAGGCATCACTCCTAGATCCTTAGTCCTATTCTAGCCTGTTGTTCTATTAAACTGATTAACATACATAAACTTGTATGGGTACATTGGGGAATACTTACTTGAGCTCGGCCGGTCGCGCACATTACACACTTTCTTCCTTTTAAAACTCTTTACTTAACCTTTTAGAAAACATTTTTCTTTTTCAAAATCTTTTAATCCCTTGATTTGAGTTCAGACACCCCTGAAAGTGTGTCCGAATCCCTCAAACCAGGGCTCTGATACCAACTTCTAACATCCCAAAAATTATGGACCAAAAATTTCAATTTTAATTAAGTGATTTGCAAAACGTTTGTAACAAAATATCATTCGACCGTATCATTTAATAAAACATGTATTGCGTTTGTAAACCAGAACGTAAATCATAAGAATATCAGAGTACAAATCCCAGAATGTCTCATAGCGCGGAAAAACAAGAGCGTGTGTGTGATATGCCGCTACCGCGCCAGCTCCTTCCGCTTGGCTGAAGAGGTACCTGAAACAACAACTAAAAACCGTAAGCACGAAGATTAGTGAGTTCCCCCATCGTACCGCATACCAAATAACCACATAACATACAAATATTGTCAGGCATATCTTGGTGCTCGACCTACCCCTTCGGTCCTCTCGACTGGATACCGACTAGCATATCTGGGTGCTGGTCTCCCCTTCGGTCCTCTCAACCGGATACTGACTAGCATATCTGGGTGTTGGTCTCCCCTTCAGTCCTTTCGACCGGATACTAACTATCATATATGGGTGCTGGTTTCCCCTTCGGTCCTTTCGACCGGATACTGGGGACTATTTCACCCCTACCATTACCACGTAACACGTATCACATAATCTATTTAGCATGGCTGGGCATGACTGCCCCTTCGCCCCTATCGACTGGTAACCTGGGGACTATCTCCCCTACTATCGCTAGCACATAGCATCATATCGTACAAACACATAAACATAACACAAGTAGTGTCAACCCTAGATGAATATCACAGAGACAATCACCTAATCATACAATTCCTAATAGTGGGTCGGCATTGTGGCATTAGACCCACTGCTAGTAGAAGGTAACTCACCTCGAAGTAGCTGCTGAAAGTCTGCTTGCTGAGCGCCCGACTACGGAACCGGAACTCCCCGGCTACAATTTCCATCAACACTAAGTCAGATACTGATAACTAATCTTAGGGTAAAATGACTATTTTACCCCCTGGTCAAAGTCAATTTCCTGGTTGACCGGATTGGTTGAGTTGGCTCGCCAACTCGCTGAGTCCCTTCCATCTGTTCTAGTTCTATACCTGTTTCTACTCGTCGAGCTGAGCGAAGACTCGATGCGTTCTTCCTCGATGCACACATACTAAGTCCAAGTTCATCCGACTTGCCGAGTTGAAGAACAACTCGTCGAGTCTAAGGCAATCTTCATCGGACTCGTCGAGTCGCTCATCCTACTCACCAAGTCCACGGCTATCTTCATAGGACTCGCCGAGTCCAAAGTTCTACTCGCCGAGTTCATTGAGTCCTTTTTCCATACAGACCTGATTTGAGCCATGCAACGGCTCCAAACCACAGATCTAGGCTTGTATGGCATGCTTATTACGTAAAGTTGCAAACTTTACGTGCATGCATTGCTTTAGGGGCTTCAAATGTCCAAGCTAAGCTCTTAATGGGGTTCTAAGCTCAAGAGGGACCTTACTCACCAATATGACTAAAACTTAACACTTCTAAAAGGCAATGAGAGTCCAGATCTGAAGTATAACCCAACCATCAGGTTTCTCTACAAGGATTTGGGGTTTTAGGTCTTAATAGCAACAATTTAGGGACAAACAAGATCTAATAGATCAATAATCAAGATGGAAACTTTATTACCAGAATGGATGACCACAAACGAATGTGTTCTAGATCTAAGTCCCCTTCCTTGACCTCTTCAACCTCTCCCTTCTTCCACTTGCTCCAATGTGCACCAAAAGTCCCTTCACAAGGCAACAATCACTCAAACTTACCAATTGAGGCTAGGGTTTCGATAAGGAATGCTCTGAGGGTGATGGAGGTTGAGATGGGGCTAGAAGGACGTTTAAATAGGGTGCAAACCCTAAGGATTAGGGTCCCCTCCTGACTGGCCTACTCGTCGAGTAGATCACTTAAAGCCCGCATCCAACTCGACATCTACTCGGCGAGTTAGGGCTACAACTCGCCGAGTAGCTCTTCCAAAAAGGAACATTCAATCAAAATAAATACGTACCAGGATTGGGTCTTACATATATATATATATATATATATATATGTATACATACATATATATATATATATATATATATATATATATATATATATATATATATATATATATATATATATATATATATATATATGAAAGCCCTAATTTTCTAGTGCCTGCAATTTCAAATTCGTACACCTCGAATACTTCCATGACACCCATCACCCGAACATCACAATTGATCATTATGTTGATTTGAACATTCGCCTCGTTCCAACCGGTTCAACACTCTACCTTCTGCATTTTAAAATACCATCTATTTCTAATCTATCATTTCATTATTATAAAACCATTTTATTCATTTGTCGCCAACATCAAACCACGCTTCCATCTTGAGTATGATATTATCGGCGGCAACACAAAGGTGAGTAAGCCCTCTCCGTTTTCTTTAATACAATCATCTTAGCACGTTATATCTCTCAATCTTCCACTTTTTGTCTTCAACCTCTACCCATGTTGTTGTCGTCCAACTTTTGTTGTGATCAAAACTGACTGCCAATTCGAGAAAACATGTTTTCTTTCACAAACATAGATAATATAATTTTCAATCTCAAACATTTAAGTCTCTGAATCATCATTTGTCATATGTAATTTCCATTCTTAGAGACACAAACATGGGCTATTTCGATGACAACCAGGAATTTATGTTCCTCTTTCTTTCTCTACAAACAAATGGTCGATGGAGGTTATCAGTGTATCCTTCTTTGATGAATTCGACTGGAAATCACAATCTCGTTGTCGATATTTTCAAAAGTTAAGTTTTAATTTCATCAAATATGTTTGTGGATTTGGTGGATGTTGTTGATTTCATTTTTTTTTTATCCACGGGGTTAATATTTTTATGGGTATATTTATTTTTGTTTCCGGGTCAACTTGAAAAGTGAAAATTTTCCCACTGTCAATTCACGCCCGCAACCTGTTTGTTCTTTTTCCCCTTCATTGACTAGATGGGTCTTCTCCATTTTAGAAGGTTAAATTACTAAATCTCAACTAGTTACATATTTTAAGCAAATATACACGAGAATTTATCCATTCTTGATAATAAAGTGATGTATACCCATGCATATGTTGAATTAAATCTATGCTAAACTTGAATTAACAAATGATAATCGTAGGAGATATTAACCATATTTGATATCTTTGAGGCAATTGAACACCCTAAAGATGCTACAAAATCCCATAAATTTCTCTACTTACATTATGGATGGGTGATTTTTTAGCGATAAGCACAAGCTTTGTTCTTCTTATTTTTTATTCTAAAATCCCTAGGATAAAATGTTGGCAGCTAAATGAAGACATACTCCCTCTATTCATATCAAATGTCTTAAATACGCTTCTTTAATCACAAATCAGTAAACAATTATTTTGTACTCAACTACAGTTTGGGATGGCCATCACCTTGGAAGTTATTCTTTTAAAAAAATTACTTTCCACATTCATGCACGAAGAGAACTATTAATTTGTAAATACATAACCTAAATTGAAGATAAAGTGATTAACACATGAAAAATATCATAATCAAATAAGACAAGAAGATTACAAATATATAAATGGACAATCTTGCAAGACATCAAGAACACTGGTAAGTCAATTTTGTAGGTACCTGCAAATGCAGAACACCCAAAAAGGTAACATGTTTTCAATATCAAAGGTAAAACTAAAACTATATACGTTTATAACTCAAGTTGACATGGTTTCTTTCAATGCATTTATCTACAAAGTGTTGCCACAATATGTCATACATATACCATATTTGGTTTCCACATTCCTCTTTTTCTGTCCATATCTTCAAATTCCAAATGAGAAAGATGGAAACCAAATAGGGTAAAGATAAAATGGACGGAAAAAGAGAGCCCATATGAAACTAGGTCCTAAAGTTAAGCATGAGATGGTACAAGAGGAAGAAGATAACATGTTCACATTTAGGAACATTCACATTTTGGTGAAGTATTCAATGCAGTGAAAATGGTTTTTATACCAATCTTACTAAACCACAGTTTGTAACGGTACCAGCTTAGCAAAACGTAAGAATATTATTATGTTGTTCATTTGTTCATGGAACTGATATGTTTTACATTATAATTAAAAAATATAAAATGTTTATACATTTCTAGTTGTAATAAGCTAATTGACATTAAGTAAAGACTCACAACCCAAAAGACCACAAGAAACCTGATACAACAAATTAAAGTTACACCATCATAATACGACAATGGATATGTGTATTTAAAAGAAAAAGTAATGATATAAGTTGTAGCGTCTAATTCCATCAGAACATACGATTGAATCGTTTTCATAGCTACTGGTTAGAGTAAGAGGTGACTTTGACATCAACGTAGAGTAAATATGAAAATCATGTCATACAAAAACTACACTACACTTAAGCACATACGTAAGAAATTTATCAGTAGCTAAATGTTGATATTCTATAACTTAAAAAGAATATCATGGAAAAAAATATGAAATCCACTTTCACATAATGATAGATCATATCAATTCATTTCAATTTTTTCCTTATTCATGTATTTTACATAAAAAATCCAACTATTTAAAGCATTATAATTTCAATTTTTTGGTTTTTGGTCATACTTTCATAACAATAGAATAAATACCCAAATTACACTTTATGGGTCGTGCTTAGCACGGGCCTCTTAGTTTTCTATTATATATATATATATATATATATATATATATACAGAGAGAGAGAGAGAGCTAGGTTCAAATGTGGATTGACATCTATTGTGCGGCGTGTGAATAATGTTATTATGTGAGAATAACAAAGAAAATATGTTGTTTGATAATGTGAATACGTTCAATCTTACATAAGTATTGTCATCAACAAACATTCTCACCAATTAAATAGTCTATAAGGTTATTATAGACTTTTTTTTTTATTATTCTCATTCAGTCAGAATGTTGTTGCGATGTTTATTGAATCGTATTCTGTAAAAATGAAAATGAGTGAAAAACGATGCGTGATAACAACAATTAGTGAGAATGCATGTAAATAACAATAATTGTGTGAGGTTGAACATATACACATTACTAAACAACTTATTCTTTTATTAATTCTCATGGAATAGCATTGTCCACACATCCGCACAATAGTTGTCCATCCACATTATAATCTATATATATATATATATATATATATATATATATATATATATATATATATAGACGGTTTACTTGAGATTATAAAAATAGAGATCTTGAAATTCAACCATAGTCATATATTTCTCATTTGATGTTCTGACACTCCAGCATACCGACAATAGTGGGGTATGCCTAATAATAAATGATTATATGGTAGAGATGTATAATCATATATGATTATAAATCTTTATACGTATATGCATAATCATAAATGATCATACATATATGTTTGTTTACAAATTAAGTAATCATATATGATTATGATAGTTAGTGGCAGAAGAGGTGGTGGTGACAGATGTGGCGGTGGTATAAGCGGCGGAGGTGGAAATGGCAGGGTTTGCTGGTGGTAGATGTGGTGGTAATGGTGGCGGTGGGATTTGTGGTGGTGGGGATGGTTGGGGAGTAGAAAGGAATGAGTGACGCTATATAATCATTTATGATTATAACTAACCTGTTGCGCTGGTACGCCAGACGGTTAGAACGGTATATGTGAAATATGTGGCTAATATTGAATCTCAAAAACTCTATTTTATTTTCAATCTCAACGAAATCTCTCTGTGTGTGTGTGTGTGTGTGTGTATCTGTGTCTCTGTGTGTGTGTGTGTGTGTGTGTGTGTGTATATATATATATATATATATATATAAAGTGGTTCAAATGAGAACCACAAAAAATTAAAAACTGTAACAACCCCATTTTATAAGTAAAGATATACACAATACTTGTTAAACATGCTAAAATTAAGATTTTTTATATTTTTGGTACAAGAAGGGAAAAATTTGGTAGTCAAATACTTTCATTCATATATCGATTCATATTTTAACACAAAAATTATACAAAATATAAAATTCAATAATGTCCATTCATAGTTTAATACACAAAGTTCACAATTTATATACAATTATAATATCACTAATTCACTAATTTAGGAGAATTAAACCCAACTTCTATCACCACCACCAACTACCACATGTCAGCACCAACCATTTATGTTAACGTCGTAACCATTATTCCTTTCAAACCAAATATGTATATAAAATCATACATTGTTAGCTTAAATACTATATTCACAGTTTAATAAACATATTAATTCACTAATTTAAAGTTTAATTCAACAATTAAAAAAACTAATACATTCTTACATATTAACTTCACAAAAAATACTCACAAGAAAATTAATACAAATTATTCATATTTTAACATAAAATTCATAAAAAAAATCACAATTTAATACAATCAGTTTATAGCTTAATACAATCAATATATAAAATTAACAACTTAATATATTAAATTAACAGTTTAATACACAAAAACTATATATTCACATCCATATTCTGTACTTAGTACATATTTATACATTCAAATATGTGGGCTAGTGTTCTTTAAAATTTTAATTTATACAATATTCACAATATAAATTTTACATGTTATTCAAGATTAGAAAAAACAAAAATCTATATATAATGCTTCTTCATCTTATATTTTAGAAGAAAAATTAAATTTCATAAAAATATTAACAACTTAATATACTCAATTCACAACTTAATACATTTAATTTACAATTTAATACACAAATCATAGTTTAATAAAATATATTTACATGTTCAAAATTCCATCTAATGATGCTGGAGCTTGGAAGTTGTATTAGATAGTAGATCACACACTCATCACCATTCACAACTTAAAAATGTTAAATTCATATTATTTAGGAAAACACTAATATAATAAAAACACATTTCAATTCACATTAAAACATATAAAAATCCATACATATATTGGTTAAAAGTTATAAAAAAAATCATTTAATCATGACTAAAACTTATGAAAAAAATCATGCATTCACAAATTTATACTTACAAAAAAATCATGCATTCACAACTTAATACTTATAAAAGATCATGCATTCATAGCTTAATTTTTTTTTTCTGATTGAAATAATCAGATATGTATATTATCCATTCATTATCAACTTAATACTTATAAAAAAAACGTTTATTGACAGCTTAAGAAACTAGTTCAGAAACTTATTTATATTATTCAATATTTAAAAAATATCTTTTTCTTATTGAAGCATTTCATCAAACACCTTCAATGCATATTATGCCCAGATCTGAGATTGTTCCCTTGCTTCAAATCCATGAGCACTGATGGAAGGAAGCAACAATGGTGGTGCGACGTCGGTTCTGCTAAAGATGGAGTAACATCAATGATGGTTGCATCAGATTTGGATGTCAGATCTGTTGATGGTGATTTCTATCAGATCATTGTTCCTACGAAGCAAATCTGAGTAGTTTTCTTGTATTCCATTAGATCTGGATATCGAAGATATGGAGACAAACTGTAACTTCCATAAAATTCGAGCCGAAAAAATTTTTAATTCATATAAAACCATTTAGTTATTACAATTTGTTTTCAAAATAATTTAAATATCAAAGTTGGCAGAAATCATAATCATCAATCGAGGAAGTGTATGGTCACGCCTTCACCTTCCCGCGGTCATCCGTTGAACCTGAAACAATAAACTGAAACCGTAAGCCCGGAATCTTAGTGGGTTACCACCAAAATACCAACCTCAATAATACCATAACCATATCATATCAACAAATACAGAATAATATGCATAATGAGCCATCAGTCTAACTGGATCGAATCACGGTCCTCAGTCTATCTGGACTGCTCTCCGAGCCCTTAGCACATCTGGACTGCCCTCCTCGGGGCCTTTAGCTTATCCGGACCGCTCAATGGGCCTTCGGACTAACCAGATTTGCCCGGCCCTGGCCTGCAGTCTACCCGGTCCGCCCTGGGTGTCTTGGCCTACTGCACACAACAGGACCTGCCTCAACCCTTTCCCCCAACCAACAAACTTGTGCACAAACATATAAACAATTAAACATGCAAATCTAACAGATCACCAATCATGGCAACCATCCTATAACCAGAAATACCGATCTAACCAATCACTAACATATCAACCATCCTATGACCATGATACTGATCTAACAGATCACTGACATATCAACCATCCTATAACCAGGATACTGATCTAACCGGTCACTAACATAGCAACCATCCTTTAACCAGGATACCGATCTTACCGATCACTAACATAGCAACTATCCTATAAACAGGATACCGATTTAACCGATCACTAACATAGCATCCATCCTATAACCACGATACCGATCTAACCGATCTTTAATATAGCAACCATCCTATAACCAGGATACCAATCTAACCGATCACGAACATAGAAACCATCCTAAAACCAGGATAACAATCTAACTGATCACTAACATAGCAACCATCCTAACGACCAGGATGTAAATCAATAAACATATCATGCAATTACCCATATGCATATCCAATAAGGGCATTGATGCCTTAGACCCTATTTATAAAGTGAGGAGAACTCACCTCGCAACGCCGATCTGAACTGAAGAAACGAACTCCCGAACCGCTATCTCACTGGAAATCCCGAACTATAACATAAAAATACCAAGTGAATACAAAACATAACAATCTTCGCAAAGGATCCACTCAATCCATCATGTCCATACCCTTTTATTAGGTCGAGGCCCAATTCAAAGTCCATAACCTTAATAGTCTTTATGCAAGGCCCATTATTAGCCCAATTTACTAAATTAGGCCCAACTTCCTTATTGGGCTTAACCCCATGATCCACTATCACCAAATATGCTCCAAAACATATCTACTTAGAAAGTCCAGCAAGGCCCAAACCTTACTAGCCCAAAAAGTAGCCCAAACCCAAGCCTTATATCACCAAAAGTCCACAGAAGACATACGTTAGACGTATCCCAAGGCTACACTGGGCGTACACTAGTCTCGTATTGACTAGAAAATGGGTTCATTGACCTATTACGCTGGGCATACGCAGGGTTTCACCAAAACCCACATAAGTGCTTAATGGCTTAAGCACTTAAGCCCAAACTCCAGATCCAGTGACCAAATGTGCCTAGGACTCATAAAGTCTCAAACTTTATACCATTAGACATCCATAAGTTCTTAATCAAAGGTCTTAATCCATTAAGATCCTTCTACTACATGCATGGGACATCTTAAGCCATTGAGACCTCATTTTTTTAACTTAAGACCTCTCCAAGGTCCAGAAACGACAACTTATCTCGTCCAAAATGCATCATGCACTAAATTGGGGGGGGGGGGGGGGGTTTAGGGACAAGAAATGGTTCCATAATACTAGAAAGGCTAGATCTAGGACCTACAAGCATAAAGTTTGAATCTTTTTACCTCCTGGAACTTCTAGGGCACAACAGAACTTCAGATCTACAAGCCAATCTCCTTCTTCAACTACTTGTTGCAATGGCTTCACCTTCAAGAGCTCAAAATACCTACCAACTCACTCTCACACATAAGAACTAGGGTTTGGGGATGTTTCTGGAAGATGGAGGATGAGAAGGAGGAGAGAATATGAGCCATAAGGATGTTTATCTAGCCCCCAACCCAAGATATTATGGTTTGCATCCTTTATGAGTACGTCCAACATACATAAGTGTACGCCCAGCGTACTAGGGCTCGCCCTAGTACGCTCAGGGTACCCTTATGTTCGCACATGAAACTCCTGCTGGTCTCAAAATTACAATTTATCCCTTAGGCTCTTCTTAGCTTTACCCTTCCATCCCCAAGGACTACAAATGACAAAACTTGGGATGTTACAACTCTCCCCACTTAAATTTGATTTCGTCCTCAAAATCATCTCTTACCATCCCTGGTAACCCGACATCCTGAGGGGGCACCACCACAACGATGACATCCGACAACTTTCGAATGAGACTACACCCAATGGGAATATTCCTTCCTGAGAAAACAAATCCATTAACCCATGTGGCACACAACCCTACTCCACCTAAAATCCGCCATCTAGAAACTTGAATTTCGTCTGTCTCCCTAACAAACCACACATACCAATCCTCGCTAGTTCCCTTCCCATTACTACTAATGAACTACTCAACCTTAGGAACCGGAGATTTCTACTCATAAATAGAGCCATGGGTCATGTTCTGCTGAACCCCAGCTCATACAACTTACCGCTTGCCCACGCCGGGTACCTTGGCCTATTGCATAGATCAGGACTGCCTCAGCCCAATTAAGCACAACATGCCATCTAATAGACCATCCAGATAAGATGTCCACAAACTACAAACGATAATCTACCTTGTCGCTCCTTGTCGTCCACCACATCCATAGAACACATCCCTGCAAGCGATTACCACCAACAACATACCTACCACAACCTGACAACCAGATAAAATCCTGATGATCCAAGGAATCAGAAACCCAACCTTCCTTCTTCCTGAAGCGAGCCCTTTGTGCTGACAGGACAATGTGTCCTTCAGCTCCCAAATATCATACAAAATCAATCCACTAATAAACAAAAACACTCATGCCTAGCCCAATCAGCCTTGGGTTGGAACACCAGACATGCCTACAACGGGTCCAGTCAACCCTAGGATGGAATACCCTAGGCTGAAATACCAACATGTCGAATCAATTTAAACATCGAGTTGACAATCTTAGGGTTTGTTGGCCTACTGCCTCAACCCTAGCGCTCCTCCAGAGCCTCCATGCCTACGACCTTCAGTCGGACTGCACTACGTATCTTAGCCTACTGCATAGAGCAGGACCGCCTCATCCCTACCCACATATAATGTGTCTCCACAGACGACTAGGAGAAAGATATAACCCGAACGCGCTCCTACAAAACACATTATCAACACAATATTTATGCCCACAACGCATGACTGAAAAGTTCCCGATAACCTATCGACATTGATGTAGTCGCTTCAATTTTCCCCATGCTCCATGCTGCAGATTCTCATCTCCTCCATTGCTCAAGAGGGCCTAAACAATGTCCTTCATAAAACCACCAAGCGTTACAGTACTGAAACCTCGATCCACATTATCCCCTTGTAGAGCAAGTTGCTACCTCATGACAAATATATACTCAGAACCTGATCAGATTAGTAACAAAACCCATCCAAAGTCTTCAACATGCTCTAATAGCATGTTTAATACTTTGGGACAGACCTACTTATTGCTATCGCATGGCAGCATACTTAATACTTGCACATAGATCCCCTAATACATATAGAGTCTTCAGCATGACTGGACCGCCTCAGTAGGCCTTCAATCAATATGGACCACTCTCAGAACCTTCAGCATGTCTGGACCACCTCTCTGAGCCTTCAGCCTGTCTAGACCGTTCTCTGAGCCTTCAGCTTAACTGGTATGCCCCACCAGCTTTCAGTCTATCTGGACAACTCTAAACTATTGAGGAACTCCATGGACCACTCCTCCTGGTGATCTCTCCCATGTAGGCTGTTATCAGCCACTTGGGGTTCCAAACTCCTGATCCATTATGTGGACTCCAACCCTAGCCTAATCTTAGGTCTCATATTGATCGTTCACCCTCTCGGAAATCCATAGTATGTTCCCTGACCCACGTATCTACCACATAAGCTAAATAACCTACTGAAAGCGTTGCCGAGCCCGGTCGAAACCAACAAAACCTTTAATCTATGAATTGAAAAAAACCCCTCAGAGTTGAGCACAACCTCGA
Source organism: Lactuca saligna (assembly GCF_052625555.1). Classification (NCBI taxonomy): domain Eukaryota; kingdom Viridiplantae; phylum Streptophyta; class Magnoliopsida; order Asterales; family Asteraceae; genus Lactuca; species Lactuca saligna. The sequence continues at coordinate 331,550,868 of NC_136420.1, forward strand.
CCGAATACTCGAACTGAACTCAATTCATGACCATAACTCCAACCTGATTCCCCAAATTATTTTATCAACCACCGTGAAAATGTGATGAACATGTTGGGGAGTTTTACCACACTCCCAACTCACACACTCCTCAAACCAAACAACCAATTCAGTTATCTTCCATCCTGATAACGACACGAGGCTTATCCGATTTTCAATACCGCTCCTGCTTCTTTATCCCGGGATGATTCTTCCCCACTTTGATTCAACTAAGTCTTCACAATACATGGAAATTAGAGAATTCCCAACTCTTCTCACTTCCCAACGATCAATCCGATGACAACCAACTCTTTCCTAATTAAGCACACACTTCTAATAACCAGATGAAAACTTCCTGAATCCCAGTGAAACTGACAACCACTAATGCTTGAATAACCCTACACTCATGTCCTCAGCAACGAACCACTTCCCTTAGTGCTTTCATTCCTCAATCACTAATGGTTGCTGAAACAATTGAATCCTGACAATCATGTATAACCCTCTATGGGACACTATCCGTAGACCGACCACATAATACCCCTTCACCCCAAAGTGCTCCAACAATTCTCCTGCTCTCGGCTCTAGAACTCATATCGGCCAGGGTCTCGCACCATGACTCACTCATCGGATCAATCATCCGCACCTGAACTGTAGTAGCTGAAACTACCTTTGCCCTACACTAGGCTACAACTACTCCTAAGACATAGTCTACAATCCCAAAAGCGCAAGAGATCCAAGGCGAACCGGACCTCACAAAAATAGTTATACCACATCGACCGACCCACGCTCACCAGCACTGAACTACTGTCTCCAATCTCGGAGGCTAACTAACCCCAAGTTGGAAATACAACCTTATCCTGGGGTCACAAGCCTACTCATTCCTTTGAGCTTGCAAAGCTGAAAAGGGTACAATCCTTGCCCTAGAGAATGACATTCCTATACATCAATTAACCATTTTGCTTCCATCTACAAAACTACAGCTAATCATACCCTTCACCCCTTTTTGGAGTCCCGTCGACTCACATTACGACCTCTAGCAAACCACCGGGCCTCAAATCTAGAAACTCATGTGCTACCATCTCCCGCTCAACATGTGGACATATAAGGAGTACATATCATCTTCCTGATCCCAGATAACTGTAGCCCTCTGCTCATCAGAATATGTACCAAAAACAAGTCCCAGTACTTGAAAGCTCAACCAACTCCTCTCCCTGCTATCGTTACAGCTAATGAAGTTGCTGCAGTAGCCGTCTCAGCAATGGCTGCATGGAGCTCGACAAAATACTCAACCATAATGGTCATGAAAGACTGAATCATCTCAGGAATTTATCCCCGAACGAACTCGATCACCCACTCTAAGATAATCTCCTTAACACGATCCTCTGACAATACTGGCCAATCCTGGCTACCAGCTCTCGATCCTGATCCGGATCCGGTCTCAAAACGTCTCGAATAGTCAATACCATAATCATGGGACCAACTTCCAACTAAACCCCAGGGGTTGTGAAGTTCTTGCTACGCGTATGGGTCATATGCTTTCAGTAGTATATGTCCATAATACCTTCCACACCTACCCATATTTGTCTCAAGTATCACCACAACACCCTAACCATATACCTATACATAGCGAGCGCTCAATCCTCACTCCTAGAGGAATGCTAAATATCTCATAACTGGCCTCCTGGTCTCTTACTACCCACCCATCCATGAAACTCCCACAAACCCTGCAACACTAGTGTATGCTAGCCATACATAACGCTAGACCCTATAGGCTTTCAAATACTTGATCCTACCCTATCACCTTCATCATACAAGAACAGGAAATATGGCCAAACCAAACATTCTCAGGCTATAAGAGCTTAATTATATACAGTTGTGATACATACACCAAGCAACTACAGTAATGATGTCAATTTCATATAAGGAAAACTCTAGGCTATCAAGCATCAAGTAATCAGGCAATTCTACCATGCAATTTCTGAAGATCCCTAGCCTAGTACTAGCATGTTGTTCTAACATATGACATAATCAAATAACCACATGGTATTTTGGGGTCTACTTACTAGCTCCGATTGATCGTACACCCTGCATCCTCCTTTCCCTATTTTGAAAACCATTTTAGAAATAATTTTAAAAATCCTTCCTTGATTTGAGACTAGATTCACACAAATGTTCCTCCAATTCACTCAAACCAAGGCTCTAATACCAACTTGTAACATCCATACAATTCGAGCCGATTTAAAACTTTTTAATTTATATAAAACCATACAATTATTACAATTTGTTTTCAAAATAGTTTAAACATCAGAGTTCCCAAAAATCATAATCATCAATCCAGGAAGTGTATGGTCATGCATTTGCCTTTCCGTGGTCATCAGCTGAACCTGAAACAATAAAATGAAAGTGTAAGCTTGAAAGCTTAGAGAGTTACCCCCAAAATACCAACCTCAACAATACTTAGCCATATCATATCAACAAATACAAAACAACATGCATAATGAGCCATCAGTCTGCCTGGATCGAGTCCCGGTCCTCATTCTATCTGGACTGCCCTCCGAGCCCTCGGCATGTCTGGACCACCATCCTCGTGGCCTTCATCCTATCTGGACCGCTCGTCGGGGCTTCAGCCTGACTAGACTTTCCCGGCCTGGGCCTGCATTCTACCCGTTGCACGTAGTGTGTCTTGGCATGCTGCACACAACAGGACTTGCCTCAACCCTTTCCCCCAGCCAACAAACATGTGCACAAACATAACCCTAAAAGTTACATGCACACTATATATATATATATATATATATATATATATATATATATATATATATATATATATATATATATATATGTAGACTAAACTACATAGTGGTTCCGAACATGGAAAGGCCTATTTCGGAACATTTGACACAACACAATATTAAACATAACAGTCTCCGCCTTTTGGTCAAATCAGAAGAGAGTCTTCATTGTTGCCTAGGCGCATCAAAGATCTTTGGCATAATCTTCAGAAGTGATGCCCTGAATGCCAGATACCACTTGGTCATATCCGATACAAATTTAATATCCGAATCAATGTTGGTCTTGTTTGCTTTAGCCCTTTCTAGAATTTGGTTCACATCACATGTGGAATACAAGTGTTTGTCTCTCAAAAAGAACGTGTAATTATTTAGAACACCACCCTCCTTCTTATACACAATGCTCCAGTTTTCATTTTCAATCAGTCCTTCTGGAAATTGTTGAATGTCTTCAGGTTCTTCAAATGGCTTCATTATCAGTTTCTTCTTTGAAACTGAGGCAATCTCTACATCCATTTTCGCAATCTGCAGGATGTAACATTTAATCATTATTTTTAGATGATTGAAAATGGGTTGATACTTGCTGATATCTTTCACCACAATATGGGATAATGAAATCCAATCATATGGATTCATAAAAGGAAGATCAGCCAATGTGAGTTCATGAATCACATGATTTGATCCCTAAAATCCTTTGAAATGAACATTCGGAAAGTCTTTAGTTTGAACTGGTGAGCTGACCTTCAAACCTACGATCCTGTTTAGACTCCAAGTCTAATATTGAAGCTTCACGTATTTGAGGTAAAAGTTGAAGAGCTTTGTTTTGATGGCGAGATTGCAGATTTGGGACGATTCTATCTTTTCGAAGCATCGGAAAAGAAAAGCATGGGCGGTGATTGGAAAATCCAAGTAGAATTCAATATCATTTTTGGTGTCGAATGAAGTTTTCTCTTCTAACAAATATAGTTCTCGAAGTTCAAAGGCCTCCTTTCGAGTCCTCTCTAACATCTAGGAGGGAAACAGCAACTTCTGACTTTCAAGAATAAAAGTTGCATTTTTCACTTCAGCATCTTCTGCGTCATAATTTTTTCAGAGAGCATTATGCTCTTCAAGCTCTTCGTCTCTTCTTTCCCTTTATGCCCTTTCCGATTCAGTCAAGCTTTATTCGGCATCATCTTTAGAAATTCCCTTGCCTTTATTCTTTTCTAACCCAGAATCTTTATTACCCTTCTGATCAACTTCTTCTTTCACTTTGACATTCTCTTCTCCCCTTGTTTCCAAGAAGCATCGCTTCTCGAAACATTATGGATTTGATTTAGTAGGGCAAACACAGGTTTGAGTTTATTAGAGAAAGAGGCACATTGTATCATTGAATGGGGGATATCTGGTCTCAACGATTCTCAACATGCGTTCATGGATTTTAGAATTGCATGTTTTGATACAGAGCTTTTCTTCCTTTAGACTAGCAACTTCGGATTTGGCCTTTTTATTTTTTGCTGCCAAGTCTTCTTGTAGCTTTTCAATCTTGGATGTGACGGTTGAATTTAGTTCATCATTTTCAACCTTTATGTATGCACGTATAACTACAAGAGCCACTTTCTCAGTTTTCAAGGAAGATCGAAATCCCTCGATCACTTTATTCATATTATCCGTGTTTTTATCTGAGGAGGTTCGCAAGGCATTCATGAAATGTTGCACCTCTTGATGTAGTTTTTCGACTTTTGCGATCGCATCGGATATTTTCTTTTCAAAAGCACTTATGGCTTTGGATGATTCGTCAATGATTTTGGCATTTCCAACGGTGAGCGTTTCAATCATGGCCCTGTGAGTTGTTAATAAATTCTCCCACTCTATAGAAGAGAAGGCATTGGTATGCTCAAGGATTAAGTCAAGCTTTTTGTTCAACTGCTTGAACTGACCCTTGGTCATCGGGGCTTCATCCTCATCAATGTTAACATTGAGGTGGAAGGTGTGGAAAATAAAATCCTTAATGGGTTCTTGCTCTTAAATGAAAAAGACTTATTCATCTTCATTGAACGGAGGAGTAGAGGCTGATCTTGGATTGGAATAACAACCAACTTTGATAGAGGAAGTTTTCATATCCTCCGTAACGGATACAAAGTCAGGGACTTCATGAGATGTAGAAATGGATGTGGGGGTGGGAATGGTGGAATTATCAAATATTGTGCAAGAAATAGAAACTGAAAGCATAGGAAGTGAGGTTGGAACTGTTGTAGTTGTAGTGTAACACCCGGAGACCAGAAGGCCAGTTAAGGAAAGAAAACCTCCAATCAAGAAGGCAACTTGTCAAGTTCAAGGGTGAGAAATCGACGAGTAGGAATGTTGTCATGCGTGTTTTTGGAAGACCAACTGGACGAGTTAGAGGGTACCGGCTCGACGAGTTGGACGAGGTTTGGGAAACCCTAGATCTAGGATTTTGCACCCTCTTTGAACAATTTATGACTTAGGGTTTGGCCCCATTTCCAGCCTCCATTATCCAAACCCTAGATCTTGAAACTCTAATGCTTGTGAACCATTTATTATAGAAATCTTGTGTGTTGAAGTTTGTGGAAGAAGGAGAGGCTTGAGGATTCAAGAAAGAGATTATAGATCCAGCAACTTCGCTCCATCCTCATCATTTTTTGGTAACAAGTCTCAAACTTGCTCAATAACCTCTTAGATCTCTTCTTCTTCACTTTTTTTGGGTTTTTTTGTCCAAGTAGCATGGTCCTTAAGAAATGGACATCCCAAGTGAGTATACTTCCAGATCTAGGACTTTGAAGGGCTTTCGTGGTATAAAGGTGAAAACTTTATGGCCATTGAAGTCCCATGTAAGGTTTAGGATGTCAGCTTGGCCTTTTATGCTCCAAAACGCCATGCATGAAGAGAAAATTAGAGGCTTTACGTGTTCATGCAGTGTTAGGGTATAGATCTTAGTTTGTATGCCTTAGCTTGAAGTATTAATGGTTTTTGGATCAAGATATAGGTCTTAAAGAGTTAGGGTTTCAGTTAAATCCATTGAAGAAAGGTATTAACAGGTAAAGTTGGAAAATTTACCCTTATAAAGACATTTTTTGTATATATGTGAAGTATGAAGCTCTGATCTGAAGAATACGGGCTTAATCCATTAAGATGAAGCAACAGACTGAAGAACTTGGCGAGTCCATAGAGGATCTTGACGAGTTAGAATGATTTGTCCCGATTCTAGAAAAGGCGGAACACGAAGAGCCCGGGGGAGGACTCGATGAGTAGATTCGTTTTATCACGAACATGAGTATCATGGAAACTTGGCGAGTCAAGGGGGATGACTCGGCGAGTTGAGTCAACTCATAACGTTGACTTTGACCAGAATTTTGTCTTTGACCGTGGTGTTGACTTTGACTTTACTTTGATAGAGGTTAACCCATGAAGGGGTTTTGGGTATAGAATGAGGTCTAAGGGATTATTGGATTTTAACTAATTTATTATGTTGGTAAGGACAGCTTGGGGAGTCGTCCGAGTAGCCATTATAGATTCCTTATCGTGAGATTCTACATTCAGCTTTGAGAGGTGAGTTCTCTCCTGTAGGAACGGGTCGAAGGCACCAATACCATCCTGTTTATGTATGTTAGTATGTTCCGGCCTTTGGTCCGATGTTGGGGAAATCCTAAGGAATGTTTGTATGCTTGATGTCTTTATGATTCTTGCATGTGCTTGTTTTATATGTTTCCAGACTTCGGTCTGATGCTGGGAAAAGCCCGAGGAATGTTTTTATGCTTTCGGGCTTCGTTCCGCAGACTTCGGTCTGATGCTGGGAAAAGCCCGAGGAATGTTTTTATGCTTTCGGGCTTCGTTCCGATGTCTGGCGAGGCCTGAGGAATATGTATGTTTTTCGAACTACAGTTCGATTTTTGGTGGTTCCCGATAAAGAAATGCATGTTTAGTTATACTTGTGGTCTTTGTCATACTTGTATGTGCTTGGTAGGGAGGTGAGTGTGGGCAGGATCCCACATCTAATCACTAGCTAAGAGTGGATGGGGTTCCATATCTCATCATTAGCAGAGTAGGGGCAGGGCCCGTGTAGGCGAGGCCTTAGGACTGGAAAATATAGTATTATGTATGATTCCCTATTTCCTAGCATGATTATATGTTATTTTCTATATGTGTAGCAGGCGGGGCCCAGAGATACGCGGGGCCTGTAAAGAAATAGATTTGTATACCAAGCGGGGCTCGATGTCCGGCGGGGCTTGATGCCAAACACTATCTGATGCCCGGCGAGGCCCGAGGAAGGGGAGGGGGCCCAGTATATGTGATTATTTGTATGGAATGTGATAGTTTGGGGAGAATTTTAGGCATGTCAAGCCTAACAAATAAAGGGGTACGATATACTCGGAAAGAACACTACTATATTCCACTAAAAGGTAGTACAAGGCAAGTAGGGTTGATGCATAGAGACACAGGAAAATCAGTCTATACCTCTTTGCACAAGGTACTTTGGTCACCTATAGTAAAGATGGGGGTTTTGAATGCGATGATTAGAACTAATAATTAAAGATACAAGTAATCGACTAAATAAGTGAATTAAATTTAGAAATGGTAAGGACTCCAAGTTGTCTGTGTGTAACGGATGGGGCCTGTAAAGAAACAGATCTGTATACCAAGCGGGGATTGATGCCAGGCGGGGCCTGATGCCAGATACTATCCGATGTCGGGCGGGGCCCAAGGAAGGGGAGGGGGCCAGTATATGTGATTATGTGTATGGTATGTGATAGTTTGGGGAGACTGTTAGGCATGTCAAGAGCAACAAATAAAGGGGTACGACATACTCTACAAGAAAACTACTATATTACAATAAAAGGTAGTACAAGGCAAATATGGTCGATGAACAGAGACACAGGACAATCAGTATATACCTCTTTGCACAAGGTACTTTGGTCACCAACAAAAAAGAGGGTAGTTTTGAATGCAATGATTAAAACAAATGATTAAAGACACAAGTAACTGAGTAAATAAGTGAATTAAATTCAGATTTTGTAAGGGCTCCAACTCTATGTATGACAACTTAGCAATGTGATTCCAAAATGACATGATACTTGCTCAATTCTATCTAAGTTGGTACTTGAAAGTGTTAACAAGCTCTAACACTTCCCATTCACCACATTAATTAACAAAAACAAGCTCTTTGATTAACCTTAACCTTACTAACCTAATCTAAACAAGCTATTAGAATTAGATTGAAAGATTGCATTAAACTTTATGTGAATGTTCCCAACAACATCCAATACTCCTCACAAGCTCAGGAGCGTAAGAGTGTGTGAATAAGATTCACACTAAATTCATTGAATGGAAATCAGTTTAGTGCTTGTTACTTAGTCCAATCCATAAAAAATACAGATTTTGCAAAATAGATAACTTGAATGACATAACCCTAATTCAAATGGCCAATAAGAATCACAATTAGAATCAACCATTCAACTAAAGCAAAATCGAATTCAATAGATAGAAATTAAAAGCAAACATCAAGTTATATGATTGAAATCACAACCAAGAAGTCAAAACATTAAGTTGGAGAAACTAGGGTTCTAGCCACACATGGCTAGAACAAAATCACAAGTTGTAAAGATCGAATTGATGTGAAATTACAACTTACAAATAAGAGAAATAATCTTTCCAAATGCTAAATGATCACATCCTTGTAAAACCTTCAAAATTCCCTCACCAATGGTGCTCTTATATGTTGTGTGTGTAAAAATGACCCTAATCCCATAATATGAAAGATAGGAAAAACTGTCATAAGGCAGTTTTTGTGTCGAACACGGCCCTTGTCAAAATAGGCTAAACTGACACGGGTGGTGCTCAGCATGGCCAACACGGCCCGTGTTAAAATAGAATAAACTAACACAGTTTGTGTTCAACATGATCAACATCTTCTTCTTGGTCAAACACGCCCCGGGCCCACTTTTCAATGTAAATCCAATACGACTCGTGTATTCCTCTGACTCCGAATCCAAACTTGATTTTTCCAACTTTTCCGTTTATCATCTGATCTTCCCGAAATCTTCACCAATGCTTCCCGACACTTCCCAAAGCGCATTCTAACCTATGGTTTACTTAAAAAGAACATGAAAGCATGCAAATATGTTTGTTCTAGACACTAGCATGAATTAGATGAAATGCACGAAAAATGAATAACAATTATGCTAAATAGATGCAAAAATGGGACTAAAAGGTGTGCAAAAAGGTGCACAAAATTCACCTAACAAATCTCCCCAAGCTTAGACCTTTCTTGTCCTCAAGAAAGAACAAAAACCGGACAAACAGAACGATTTCTAGATAGCAAAAAGAAACATAGAGCAAAAGGGGACAGAAGGATCCTAAAAGCTAAGAATGAACGCATGCAATGAAAACCATGAAAAAGATATACATGTACAAAAGAAACTTAAAAAAGAAGATGAACCAAAGAATTTTTTTGTTAAGAACACTAGTAATTTATCTATTTTTATAAATATATGCCAATACGATCAGACTTTACATTAATGGGGCTTTGATCATTAATACCTAGGTAACCATCCTACTACCTTCTACATATAATCATGCTACCTTATACATATCACAGACTCCCAAAGTGAGGAAGAACACGAAATGGTTTAAACTAATAATCCTACCATAGTTTTATTTAAGCTTCATACATTAATTAGCTTTTGCAAGCGAAAATAACATAGTTCGGGATGCCATGTCCTTAAAACTAGATGGTCAAGAATCAGAATCGACGCATCCTTAAGAACCCGTCATGACGAATCAGCTTTCGCTAAAATAGTGAGCCCACCCGAAGGGGCCCAACTTCTATGATTTCACTTTTTTGAGAGCCAAAAGTATCATATCAAACAATTCTTCATTCACCAGATTTGACCTTGAGATGGCTTTTAATTTTGATTGAACTTGGATTTGTATATTTGTTTTGAGCTTGAGTTCTTCAATCAACTTTTGAATTTCTGAAAATTTCTTCATTTGAGTACTTGAAATTCTATTTTGGGTACTGAATGTGACAGTTGTACCCATTCTTCCTTCTTGACTGTGTGGATCAGATACTTAAGCAATCTGTTAGCGCAAGGGTAATGTGTGTCAACAAATAGGTCTGTGTTCTATGGGTCCAACGTTGTCGATAAGGATTCTTTTTAAACATTCAGAAGCAAATCATCCTAAAGCCGTTATTACCACCCACAAAAACGTTTCAGTATGCCATTTTTTTGTTATCTAAAGTCATAGTCCCGAATTACGGTGTTTGGCTCCCTAGTTATGACAACTGATTCTACACTTCCAGTAACAATCCGGTCACTTTGGGTATTTCGTTTTTCATTTGACTTCTCGTTTTTTCCTACTTCATGGAGCTATCGTATGTAAAGAGTTCCATAATATCGTATATATATATATATATATATATATATATATATATATATGTATGTATATATATATGTATATATATATATATATGTATGTATGTATATATATATATATATATATATATATATATATATATATATATATTTGGGTTTTATATTTTAAAATTCAAGGTGTAAAAGAAAATATTTTTGTTTATGTTTTTTTTTAAATGCATGAATGAACCCCTCCCCAAGCTTAAAGATAAGCATCGTCCCTGATGCTACGAGAGGGCGGAACAACCTACTGATCAGGAGGAGGCGACGGGTGGTACCCGGTTGGGCAGGAGTCCAAAACAATCACAAGTGCACATATATTGAATTTTTAAGCAAAATATAGATGATTAAAGATATGGAAAGAATTTACCGAATCGTTCTTGGAGACTTGCAGTTGGTGGTCAGAACCTCCTCTTCAACCTCCCCAAGCTTTCCTACATGAAGTAGCAAGCCCAAAAGTACAAAACAAATTGTGAAAGTTTCAGACCTAGGGGTTCTTGGAAGAGAGAAATTGTTTTTAGGGTGAGTTATGGGATGATAAAAACTGATTTTTAGAGTTCAAACACATTTCTTCTGCAGCGAGAACATGACCCATGTTGTTTTAGTGTAAAATCACATGGCCTGTGTTGTGGGTTTAAATTTTTGAACATGGTTGAACACGACCCGTGTTTAGTATAAGGCAAAAATGAACACAGGCGGTGTACCCCTATGACCGCGAAAATATTTTCTCGCTTGAACACAACTCGTGTTCAATATAAGGCAAAAATTAACACGGGCTGTGTACAACTCTGTTTTGTCACTTCCCAGTTTTTGAACGTAAAAATACCACTCATTCAAAAGAAATGGTTTTGCATCCCGAGGTCTCTTTGGTGATTTGAAAACATGTCACACCCCGAAACCGATGGCGGAAACGTTCCGGGGCGGAGGACGTCATGTAAAGTATCACAACCAATGTACATAGTAAGCATAGTAAACACAAAACATTACACTACATAGAATCATTACATTTGTTTGAAAGTAGAAAAGCAAGATAATACATCATTTATAGATACATAAGTTTAAACAAAAGTAAAGATGTGAATTCCATCTGCTCCATCTTCTGCAAAAGGATGCAGGATACCTGTCTAAGGAGTAACTGAGAATACAAGCAGTTTGAAAATCAATATAAAGCTAGTGAGTTCATAAGTGGTTTGTTTCTGAAAATGAACAAGTTTCCTTTGGTTTCTGAAAAAGTTGTTATACAAGAAAATCCTATATTTTCTTATAAGTAAAGTTTGGTTATCCGTTTGTTATACAATCCGGTTATGTACAGTTCTGTTATCGCAGGAAAAACCCTTATTTTCCTTAAAAGTTCGTAGTTGGTTATCATCTGAATGTAATGTACAAGTAGCTACCATACTTACAGTGTTTATGTGAAGTTTCCTGAAAACCTGGTTACCCTTGAAATGTATGTTAGTTTTAACACACATATAAAACTATTGTGTGAATAATAAACTAATTCTTAAGGTTATTAGTTTACTAGATCCACTATTACCAACAAGTAAATCCCTATTATCTAAATTGCGAGTTCCATAACCATACGATAGACTAGATATGGGAAAAGGTAGTCCAGTATCATTTTATGACTTTCTTCACCCTTGAACCTTTCGGTTCGACTGTAGCTAGCAGCCAGGTACGGGGTTGTCAATCCCGTATAGATCTATACACTCAAGTCACGCTCTCCCTCCAAGAGATTCTGGTTACGGGGGTGGTCCTCCACTCGCGTATCTCTGTGGAGTGTTTCCGAGGACGTGTCTCCAATTATTAAGATCAACAAATTTACAAGTAATAATGCGGAAAATCCTATCTTAAAATCTAATTATAAAGATGGTCCTCCAGTCGCGTATCTCTATGGAGTGTTACAGAGGACGTGTTCTAAAGTTCTAGGTTAATGATTTTAACATAAATGAAGTGGAAAATCATTGGTAAAATATACAATATAAGACTATATAATAAGGTTTGCAATTAGTTTGAAAACTAACTCTGCAAGTCAAACAGTTGGTTAATACTGTTTCCAGTGTTAAAAGTATACGAAATATGAAACATTTCAAATGAAATAATAAGTTTGAGCACAAGATATTCTTGTACTTTTGCTTTTACCCCCCCTGAAAACATTGAAAACACGGAAAAAGGTGTAGGGGTATGAACTCACCGGTCAGGAAATGTGTCGGCTAGAATGCTAAATGACAGTTCAGGGCTTGAACGTGTGCGAGGTTCCTATGTAATGTGAGGAAATATATAATTTTATATAATTAGACTTTGAACTACTATTCAATTGATAATATACACTCCGTGGCGAAAAAACACTTTATTTCAAGTGTTAGGAGTGACCCGAGTAGCATCTAAGGGTGTGTATGGCCTGAATATGGAGTTTGCTCTTCAAGAGTAAACTCCATATGGAGATTACGGCCCTAAGACCATGTCCCGATGAGTTTACAGCCGTAAACTCATGGTGGGGGTATTCTTGGGTGCTTAATGGTCTTAAAACTCTTGTGGGGTAATTCTAGGCTTAGTTTTAAGGCATTGGAAGGGAACTTGAGCAACATATGGACCATTTATGGAGTTTACAGTAGTAAACTAGGAGTTTACGGCCATAAACTCTCAAGTACTCATTCTTATTGTGTTTTTGTGATCCTAGGTTAAGTCAAAGTGTTTTTAGTCCAAAGTACAAGCCATGGAAGGAAGTTAGGGCACCATTTGACCACCACAAAGGAGTTTACGGCCTAGGAACCATTCCTTGGGGGGTTTACAGCCGTAATCTCCCTAGGGTATGGTTTCTTTCATTTTTAAGGTCCCTAATACAATGGTGTATGATTCTCAACTTTATTCCAAGGCTTAGGAGGTGTTTAAGGGAAATTTTAACACCTTAGAAGGTGTTCACGGCCTAAGAAAGGGGGTTTATGGTCCAAGCATGTTATTGCACCGTAAAATCTTGTTTACCCCTCAAATGATAAGGTTTTGGTGTTCTAAGTCCAATATTGTAAGCCACTAAGTCATATCTAATCTCCAAAAGAGGTTTGGAAGCGTTTTGAGGCTAAAAACCCCACGTATGTGTGTTTGCGGCTTAGGGCTGTTCCTGGGCCGTAAAGACATGTTTTTGGTCCTATTTCATGAATTAAACACGAATTTGAAAGCTAAATGTGTTATAGTATGAGCTAGGAAGGATTACTTACCAATTTGGGGCTTGAAATAGGTGATTTTGGATCCAAGATTGAGTTTTTAGAGAGAGAGATAGAGTAGAGAGAGAGAGAGTGGAAAAGCTTCAAATGAAGCCCACTCAACGTTAAATAGGGTTTGAATATGGGCTCGGTGGAATTCTACCCAATACTGATGTTAAATGGGGCTTGTGGTCGTACCCGATTAAGTTGTCGTAACCCGACATGGTCGAAACTATAAATTTTCCAAATAAACATTTGGGATGTTTTCACGTGTTTCTAATGGGTTTGGACACTCACGAGGTCAAAATAAAAGTCTTAAATTAAATGAGCTAATCCGAAATGTTAACGGAAAAATTGAAAGATAGACGGGTTTTGCTGACGGGAACGGGTTATCGTGACGGAAAAGTTTTCGGGTTGTCACATTATCCCCCTATTAGAGGGAATTTCGTCCCGAAATTTAGAATTAAGGCACAATCATGGGTTTGGAAAGAGACGTGGATATTACTGTTTTATCAAGTTTTCGTGCTCTCAAGTGAACTCGGGTTCTCGCATAGTATTCCAGCGAACCTTCACTTATCGGGATACGACTTTGTTTCGTACATTTAATCTCTCGATCTATGATTTCGGTTGGTTCTTCCATGAAGTTCAGACTTTCGTTGATCTCGCTCTCTTAAAGGGGATTACTAGGGTGTCATCAGTTAAGTGCTTCTTAGACGTGGAATACAGGATGGATGCTGCTAAGTCCTGAAGGTAGTCGGAATTTATAGGCTACATGACTGATCCTAGCGAGGATCTCGAAAGGTCCTATGTACCTCGGGTTAAGTTTTCCACTCTTTCCAAAGCGTATAATGTCTTTCCAAGCCTAGACCTTCAACAGGACACGGTCTCCAACCTGGAATTCTAAGGGTTTTCGTAGTTTATCGGCGTACACTTCTGTTTGTCTCATGAAGCTTTCAGTCGTTCTCAGATCTGGATGATTTTCTCGGTGGTTTCGCGGATGATTTAAGTACCAGAGAGGGCACTATCAAGGAGTTGTCTCTTGGCTAGCTGCGTGTCCTCTACCTCAGTCCAACACGGAGGGGATCCTATACTTGCGATCGGAGAGGGCTTCGAACGGGGTAGTCTTGATGCAGGTGCGGTAGCTGTTGTTATACGAGAACTTGATCAAAGGTAAATAGGTGTCCCATGATTTTCCAAAATCGATGACACATGCTCTCAGTATGTCTTCTAGGGTCTGGATATTTCTCTTACTCTATCCGTCTGTCTGAGGATGGTAAGTTGTACTCGTATCTAGCTTAGTTCCAGGAGCTTTCTGAAGCGACTGCCAAAAATCTTAAGGTAAACCTGCTATCTCGATCGGAGATAATGGACACAGGTACACCGTGCAGTCGGACTATCTCTTGGATGTAGATTTGCGTGATTCATTCCATCTTAAACGATTCTTTAATCAGAAGGAATTGATCGGATTTTGTCAGACGATCGACAATTACCCAAATGGTATCGTACCCACTCGAAGATCTGGGTAACTTGGTGATGAAATCCATGGCAATCATCCCCTATTTCCATTCAGGTACCTCGAGCTGCTGGAGCAGACCCGAGGGTTTCTGATACTTGACTTTTACCTTGGTGCAAGTCAGACACTTGCCCACGAAGGTTGTGATTTCAGCCTTCAGGTTTGGCCACCAATATTGTTTCTTGAGATCTAGGTACATCTTGTCCGAACCTAGGTGAATGGAGTATCTGGTCTTGTGAGCTTCGTTCAACACGTTCTCTGGTTTTAGGGCTTCCAACTGGGCTTCTTGGATCTGTACGGATAAGTGGATATGGATGGTCATTGTCAATGTCTTCGCCTAGTTACTTGAGCTTTCCTTTCGGCTAAGGGATTCTGCTGCCACATTTGCCTTGCTGGGATGGTAGCGGATTTCGCACTCGTAGTCATTGAGTACCTCTACCCATCGCCGTTGCCTCATGTTTAAGTCTTTCTGATTGAAGATGTGCTACAGGATTTTACGGTCGGTGAAGATCGTGCACTTAGTTCCGTAGAGATAATGTCTCCAAACCTTTAGTGTGAAGACCACAACTCCTAACTTCAGGTCGTAAATCGTGTAGTTAACTTCGCGTGTCTCCAGTTGTCTCGAGGCATAAGCGATAACTTTTCCTCTCTGCATAAGTACATAGCCTAGACTCTGATTAGACGCATTGCTGATGACAACAAAATCCTCTGTTCCTTCGGGCAGAGACAGGATAGGTGTGCTATACAAGGCTTGCTTCAATGTTTGGAATACTGTATCTTGCTTTTCACTCCAACGAAAGGGTACACCTTTCTGTGTCAGAGTGGTCAGGGCTTGGCAAATTCTAGAAAATTTCTGGATGAATCTTCGATAATAGCCGGCGAAACCCAAGAATTGACGAATTTTTGTGGGTGTCTTCAGTGCCGAATAATTCTCTATCGCCTTGCTTTTGGAACCGCATGTATGTCTCCCTTGCTTACTATGTGACCAAGGATAGTGGTTAGACAAAAGGGCAATCACTACGAACTCGTAGTGACCATATCGAGTCCTGAATTCTGTCTTGGAAACGTCATTCTCGTGGACTCGAAGCTAATGGTACCCTGATCTAAGGTCTATCTTCGAGAAGTAACTGTCTCCTTGAAGTAGATCGAAAAGGACGTCTATTCGAGGAAGAGTATATCGGTTTTTGTCGGTCAACTTGTTCAACTCGTGCTAGTCTATGCACATCCGAAAGGATCCATCTTCCTTTTTCACAAATAAAACCGGGGCTCCCCAGGGTGAGGAACTCGGTCTGATGAACCCTTTGTCGAGCAGTTCATTAAGCTGACTGGATAACTCCTGCATTTCTGTTGGAGCTAAGCGATATGGAGACTTGGCTACAGGATTAGCTCCAAGAATTAGGTCGATACGAAACTCGACATGACGTTCGGGAGGAATTCCTAGGAGCTCTTTGAAAAAGAAAAAAAAATTAGGAAAGTTGCAGACTTCGGGGATGCTCTTGAGGTCTTTACCTATTTGTTTCTCGTTGATTACATGCGCTAGGAATGTGCGACACTCCTTTCGCAGAAGCTTTTGAGCTTTGATGCAGGAAATGATGCGAAGATTCGAACTAAGTTTATCGCCTTAGATCATGAGAGTCTGATTAGAGGGAAATTTGAGAAGGATGGATTTTTCATAAAAAAGGATATCTGCATGATTGGAAATCCAATGATAACATCAAAGCTCTTAATGGAAACTGGTATTAGATCAATGGGAAATGAATCATCGTTCAGGGTAAGGGTACAACTTATGAATATGTCGTTAGCATTCTCTTTCTCACGATTAGCCATCTCGACGGTAAATGTTTTGGTTACTAGACGAGGACTATGTTTATGAAGATGTTTGAATGAATGAATACTAAGAGCTTCTTTAACACTAGATTCGAAAATGATACGAGCATAAGAATTGTCGAGAAGAAACGTACCCGCGACGACGGTGGGATCGACGACTGCCTCCTCCTGTTTTATAGCTAGAACTATCCCAGCGTTGCTAGCTGTTGTTGCTTTGGGGCAGTTCCTATTGAAATGCCCGAATTCTCTGCAACTGTAACAGGCCTGATCGGCACTCGATCCAGAAGCTTGATTGGTTGGTTGAGCCAGTGCTCTGTAGTTTCGCGCAAGATGGCCCTTCTTGCCATAGCTGATGCAGATCTTGTCACGACATGGGCCAGGGATATGATGGTGGTAATTGCACCTGTTGCACCAAGGGAGGTTACCAGCATACCTAGTGGTAGGTACTTGAGCTATAGACGCAGCGATAGGAGTAGTAACAGCTTGGACTGCCACTATTTTATGCTTCTTGGAGGATTCTTGTGAGCTCTGACCCTTTCGCTTTTTCCAGAAAATCTTCTTACTCTCATCCGACTCATTTTGGTTCCCCTGATCATCTTCATAGTTTCGGAGATAGGTGTTACATCCTGGTCCACTGGACCTGCTAGGGTTCAATTGCGCCATTGCAGCCGTCACTGCAGCAGTGACAGCTGCCTAAAATAGGACAAAATCAAATTGAGAAGGAGGTAGTGGCGGAGGGTTGTTGTTCCTGGAATTTGGTCCTTTCTTTGGAGGCATGATGATCTAAAATAATTAGGAAAAAGAGGATGGTAAGTCCTCTGAATTGAATAATGAGATATGAAACAAGAGATATCTCATTATGAAAGATAAATTGTTTCACTAAGCGATAATACAGAAAAGAGTTATCAAAGAAAATAAACTATCGCTATGGAAGGAGTGAGTAGCAACACTCGGAATAAATTTCTACAATGCAATCGGCCTTGCCTAAAATACTCCCATAGTATTTTATGTTTCGTTGTAACGATGAATCATTTTTTGGATATTAGGTAAGTATTAGGCATGCTGCACACCACAGTCACTCCCAAGAACATGTTGGCCGTGTATCAAATGAATATACATGATCAGGCTATATTGACCCTAGACACGACTACATAACTGCCTAGGTTTAACCGTAGCGTACAACACCCATTTACTTATGTTTTGTTCTACTCATAGTTACGGATTCCGGCGGTTAGCTATACTTGTATACTTTTGAAAAATAATTATATTTTCAAGTATACTTTTAGTTCAGACCACTTCAGCCCCTTAGTGTTTATAGTCTTATACCATGTAACGTTTGGTATACTTAGTTCAATATCAACAAGGGCTCTGATACCAATCTGTCACACCCCGAAACCGATGGCGGAAACGTTCCGGGGCAGAGGATGTCATGTAAAGTATCACAACCAACGTACATAGTAAGCATAGTAAACACAAAACCTTACATTACATAGAATCATTACATTTGTTTGAAAGTAGAAAAGCAAGATAATACATGTTTTATAGATACATAAGTTTAAACAAAAGTAAAGACGTGAATTCCATCTGCTCCGTCTTCTACAAAAGGATGTGGGATACCCGTCTAAGGAGAAACTGAGAATACAAGCAGTTTGAAAATCAGCATAAAGCTGGTGAGTTCATAAGTGTAACAGCCCAGATTCCCAGGTATTATTCATTCTTATATTTTTTTAGTATTTTGTGAGGAGACTCGGCGAGTTGGAGCTCAAACTCGCCGAGTAGGATCGCGATTTGGACAAGGATTCGCGTCTGGACTCGACGATTCCAAGGAGTGGACTCGGCGAGTCCACGCTCTTTAATGAAACCCTAATTCCCCGGGTTTGGAGCCTATTTAAGGGCACTTATAGCCTCCCATTTGCGGCTACTAGTCCCTTGAGAGAACCCTAAGAGAGCTAATTCGTTTTGGGAGAGAGGAAGTCACTTTTGGGCCTTTGTATTCCTTGTTTAGCAAGAGGAAGGTGGCAAGAGCAAGGAGGAGGGGAGATTACAGTAGATCCAGAGTCCAGAGGCTTCATTTTGAGGTAAGGGTTCGAATCTCCTTCAGTTATACGGTTGATCTTTAGAGTTAGGGTTTTATACCCCTTTTGGAGAGTGGTTATGTGAAGCAAATGCCCCCTCTTCGAGTTTGGGCCTTGGATGTGGACTCAAAGAGGTCCAGAGACCTTAACCAATGAAGATTTTTTGGTTATTATGGAGTCTTTGGACCTAGGTGGTCATTTTTGGGACAAAATATCCTTTTGATGCCTTGTGGGGGTTAAACAAGCATCAAGCTTCGAACTTTACGTGACATTCGTGCTTGGGAAGGCTAGATCTAGGGTTTGGGAAAGCAGATCTGACCTCAGAAGGTCAATAAAAGTGTGTGCATGGCATGAACTCGCCGAGTTGTTCTTGGGACTCGGCGAGTAAGGTTGGGGTTTCACGTAATATGTTTAGTGAGTGGACTCGCCGGGTTGGGTGATAACCCAGTGAGTCAGGAAGAGTCATTATGGGGTTGAGTCAAGATGGAACTTGTCGAGTTGTTCTTGAGACTCGGCGAGTTGAATTGTGGTTGCCCTGCGATTCAAGCCATGTGGAAACTCATCGAGTTAGGGGAATGCTTGACGTGCCAAGAAAGATCCGAGGGAGTTAGTGAACGCGTTAGACTCACTGAGTTGCTTTGGTGCACTCGCCGAGTCCGGTCAAAGTTGACCGTTGACCAGAGTTGACCAATGTTGACTTGATAGGGTTAGTCAACCATTTGCTGTAAAAGTGTTAATTAGAGATATATTGTTTTATAGGAAGATTTTAGTACGAGGGATCAAGCATGAGTGATTCCAGGGATTTCGAGTTATCGAGATACACGAGGTGAGTCTTCTCACTATACTTTACCTTGAGTAGGTAACTAGAGTTATGTGATACAGTGCTTGTATGCTATGTATGTGTTATGTGTTGCGCTGCATTATTGTATGTGATTTATGTTGTGCATGTTTACAGAGTTAGAACCTGAGGGTTCACAGAGTTTGGGTGCACGGACCCATAGAGTTATAGCCTCGAGTGGCTAATATGTGTTATATGTGGTATTTTGGGGAACTCACTAAGCTTTGTGCTTACAGTGTTTGGTGTTATTTGTTTCAGGTACTAGTGACGATCGTGGGAAGTCGCTGGCTTGATCAGTACACACACACGAGATTTTATGTTATGAGATCTTGGGATTTTTTTTTGTATGACATGAATTATATTTAAAACATGGGTGTTTTACGAATATTAAATGAACCATGATTTTATAAAATGCAAAAAAATTGTTTTGAAATTTTACGGTGTTACAAGTTGGTATCAGAGCCTTGGTTTGAGGGATTCGGGTACACCTTCGGGAGTATTTGAACTCAAACTGAGGAATTGGAAAATATTTTCAAAAGAGAATCAAATTTTCTAAAAGAAGTAAAAGATTTTAGAGAAACTCAGAGTAGAAACGTATGCACAATCAGTCAGCGCCCGAACGGTGAATTCCCAAAATACCCTTATATTATATGTTTATGAGATTGATATGATGTATTCTCTTGCTAGAGTAGGCTAGGTATTCCTATTAGAACTAGAGTGCCCTGATTTGTGATGCCTTAGCCTAGGGAGAAGGTGAGCTACTATGAGATGCTTGAGAGTGAATAGGTAGCAGCGAGGAGCTTATGAGAGATCTGTTAGAGTGATAGAGTTCTTGGAATTTGGGATCTGAAGAGGAGGATTTGCGGTGTATACTGAAATGGTGTGGACAGTAGTATTGGGCCCGTACTACTGAAAGCACCGGGGCGGTGTATAGTTCAAGTAAGAACCTTCAGAATGCCAAGGATTAAGGAGGGAAGAGTTATCGAGTGTGAGTATGCTCGAATGGATTCTAATTTATCATATGTTGTATTTCAGAGGAAGATCATGGTGAGGACACGTCTTATGCCAGAGAGCAGTGGGGCTGGTGATGAGGAGATCTGCCAGATCATCCACGAGGAAGGGGCTGCGGCCATCAGGGTAGAGATACCAGAGATGTTCGGGTCTATTAAGACCATGTTGATTGAGACTTTCGATGAGCGTTATGCTGCTCTTTCTGAGGCTGCTGTTGCGGCGGCCACTGCAGCTGTTGCTGCTGCGAGGCTACAGGGTGGTGATGCGATGCTATTCCGGGAGTTCAGCAACATGAAGCCGCCAGAGTTTGGTGGGACCCAGGACCCGGTGGCGGCTATGAGGTGGATTTCAGACATGGAGGGGTGTTTCTTCACTTTCTCATCTCCTGAGCATCTAAGAGTTCGGTTCGCACTGAACCAGCTTCGCTTGGGAGCGAAGGACTAGTGGAAGTTTGTGACAGCGCACTTTTTGCCTGCTGAGCTTGTGACAGTGACCTGGGAGAGGTTCACTGCCATGTTCCGAGATGAGTACGTTCCCCAGGTGGAGAGGGAGCGTTTGGCCCAGGAGTTTCTGACCCTCAAGCAGGGTACTGAGTCTGTTACGGTGATTACCAAGATGTTCCACGAGAGGGTGATGTTCTGCCCTAAGCACGTGTCCATTGAGCAGGCATGCATGAGCCGATATTTGAGTATTTTGAGGCAAGACATTCGGGAGTTCGTAGCGAACTCCTCGTACCGGACATTTAGCAATCTTCAGGAAAATGGCCAGGGAGGAGGCGGAGTCTCAGGGGAGGGATCGGCGACCGGCACATTCCCAGCCGGCAGCCAAGTGGGCGAAGCCCGCTGATCCCAAATCTAGGAGCCAGAAGGGCCGCACTTGTGGAAAGTGCGGCAAGGGTCATGATGGGGTATGTAGAGCTGGATCTTGCTACAAATGTGGCAAGGAGGGGCATATGGCCAAGGACTTCCCGAAGGGGTTTGCAATATGTTTTCAATGCAACCAGACCGGACACCGGAAGGCGGAGTGTCCGCAGTTGCGGGGATCAACTCAGGGAGCACCTCAGGGATCTGCCCGTGCCGCCATCAGAGTTACCGAGAGTCGGCCAATGAAGGCCAAGGCGCCTAGGGCACGAGGGAGAGCCTTTCAGTTGACCGCGGAGGAGGTCCGCGCAGCGCCCGATGTCATGGCTGGTATGTATTCTTTCGTGTATTTATTTTAATGATTAAGATACTATGCTTCTATTATGTTATGCGCAGGTACTTTTCTTGTGAATTTTATACCTGCCTTGGTGTTATTTGACTCGGGTGCGAGTCGGTCTTTTTTATCTTTGGATTTTAGTCAGCGTATTAGTGTTAGTCGCGAGGCGCTGGGTCGGCCTCTGAGAGTTTCCATAGCTGACGAGAGGGTGATATATGCCACAGAGGTGATCCGCGGGTGCGTATTCGAGATTTTTGGTGTTGAGTTCCCGATTGACTTGGTTCCTATTGCGATGGGGGATGTCTGTGTCATTGTGGGCATGGACTGGTTGAGCACATTCGGTGCGGTTATCGACTACGAGTGACAACTGGCGACCATAAGAGACCCTAGTGGGGGAGTTCTTACGGTGTACAGCGAGGGTACCCATTCTGGATCAGCGTTTTGTTCGGCCACTAGGGTGAGGCAGTGTCTACAGCATGGCTATAAGGGTTTTGTGGCGTACGTGATGGATACGCGGGTTGATTTTGAGAGGCCGAGGTCAGTGGAGGAGGTTCCGATAGTGTGTGAGTTCCCAGATGTCTTTCCAAAGGAGTTTTTGGGTGTGCCTCCCGTGAGGCAAGTGGAGTTCAATATCGATTTGGTTCCGGGAGCCACGCCAATTGCCAAGGTGCTTTATCGCCTTGCCCCTTCAGAGATGCAAGAGTTGTCCTCACAGCTTCAGGATTTGTTGGGAAAGGGGTTTATTCGGCTGAGCAGCTCGTCGTGGGGAGCGCCTATCCTTTTTGTCAAGAAGAAGGATGGTTCACACCGGATGTGCATTGATTACCGGGAGTTGAACAAGCTGACGGTCAGGAACCGTTACCCGTTGTTTGATCAGTTACAGGGAGCATGTTGGTTCTCCAAGATCAATTTGAGGTCTGGATACCATCAGGTTAGGGTACGAGACGAGGACATCCAGAAGACAGTATTCAGGACGCGTTATGGGCATTACGAGTTTGTGGTGATGCCTTTCGGGCTCACCAATGCCCTGGCAGTGTTCATGGATCTCATGAACTGAGTGTGCAGGCCGATGCTGGATCGGTCAGTGATTGTATTCATCGATGACATCTTGGTATATTCGAGATCTAGAGAGCAGCATGATGAGCATTTGAGGGAGATCCTCAGAGTTCTGAGATCGGAGAGGATTTATGCCAAATTCTCCAAGTGTGATTTCTGGTTGCTAGAGGTCCAGTTCCTGGGACATCTCGTTAACCAGAAAGGGATATTGGTCGACCCGACCAAAGTTGAGGCAGTGATGAGATAGGAGGTGCTGAGGTCACCCTCCGAGATCAGGAGTTTTCTAGGGTTGGCCAGTTATTATCGGAGACTTATCAAGGATTTCTCAAAGATCGCAGTGCCACTCACCAGATTGACCCGGAAGGGTGTCGCTTTTTCATGGGGCCCCGAGCAGCAGACCTCCTTTGAGATGCTTCGCCAAAGGTTATGCGAGGCCTCGGTGTTAGCCCTCCCAAGAGGGAATGGAGGACTTTGTGGTATACTGTGATGCATCGATCTTGGGGATGGGAGCGGTGCTGATGCAGAGAGGGCATGTGATAGCATACGCATCGAGGCAGCTGAATCCACATGAGATGAGGTATCCCACCCATGACCTAGAGTTGGGGGCAGTGGTGTTCGCCCTCAAGATTTGACGTCACTATTTGTATGGGGTTCGGTGTACAATATACACAGACCATAAGAGCCTGAAATATTTGATGGATCAGCCCAACCTAAATATAAGGCAGAGGAGGTGGTTGGATGTGGTTAAGGACTATGATTTTGAAATCATGTACCATCCGGGCAAGGCTAATGTGGTAGCCGACACCCTGAGTCGCAGGGCGGAGAGCGCGCCGTTGCAAGGTGTATCTTTGCGTTTGACCGTGATGTCTCCGGTGTTAGACACCATTCGTGGAGCACAGGCTGAGGCCGTGAGGTCAGAGAACCAGAAGAAAGAGCGAGTTGTAGGATTAGTATCGGAGTTCATTACCGATGCTCGGGGACTTCTGACATTTCAGGGACGGATTTGGGTACCGTTTGTGGGAGGGACGCGTACCATTGTTATGGAAGAAGTTCATCGATTGAAATTCTCGATCCATCCCGGGGCCACTAAGATGTATTTGGATATGACGAAGGAGTAATTGTGGCCCTGTATGAAGAGGGATGTTGCGTGATTTGTTGAGAGGTGCTTAACATGTCGTAGGGTTAAGGCCGAGCACCAGAGACCTCATGGTAGGTTGCAGCCGTTGGAGGTTCCTGAATGGAAGTGGGAACAAATTACCATGGATTTTATCACCAAGTTGCCAAGGACTGCGAGGGGAGTCGATGCAATTTGGGTGATTGTGGACAGGTTGACAAAGAGCGCTCACTTCCTTGCTATTAGTGAGAGTTCCTCCGTAGAAAAGTTAGCAGAGATGTACGTGAGGAAAGTGGTATCTCGGCATGGGGTGCCGATCTCGATTGTCTCAGACCGGTATGTACGTTTCACTTCCAGATTCTGGAAGAAGTTTCATGAGGAGCTGGGTACTAGACTGCATTTTAGTACCGCATATCACCCCTAGACAGACGGATAGAGTGAGCGGACAATTCAGACACTCGAGGACATGCTTCGGGCATGTGTATTGGATTTCGGGGGAAGTTGGGATACGTACTTGTCGTTGGCAGAATTTTCTCACAATAGCCATCATTCGAGCATTGGTATGCCACCCTTTGAGCTGTTGTATGGGAGGAGGTGTCGGACCCCCATTTATTGGGGAGAAGTCAGTCAGCGTGTTATGGGTAACACCGAGATCGTACTTCAGACGACAGAGCAGATCCAACAGGTCAGATAGAGGTTATTAACCGCTCAGAGTCGACAGAAGAGTTATGTGAACAGACGCCGGTCCGAGCTTGAGTTTCAGGTCGGCGACTTTGTGCTCCGGAAGGTCTCTCCTTGGAAAGGAGTGATTCGATTCAGGAAGTGGGGCAATTTGGGGCCCCGATATATTGGTCCATTTCGGGTGATCGCGAGGATAGGAAGGGTAGCCTATCGATTGGAATTGTCGGCAGAGTTGGGGCAGATTCACGACACTTTCCATGTGTCGCAATTGCGGAAGTGTATAGCCGATGAGTCGGCAGTGGTTCCATTAGAGGATATTCAGGTGGATGCAAGCCTGCATTATGCTGAGAGACCAGTGGCAATCAGAGATCGGAAAATCAAGGTTCTAAGGAACAAGGAGGTACCCTTGGTTTTGGTTCAGTGGCAGCATCGGAAGGGGTCCGATATGACTTGGGAGCCGGAGCGTGAGATGCGCAAGCAGCATCCGGAGCTATTTGTAGAGCAACACTTCGCGGGCAAAGTCTAGTTCTAGTGGGGGAGAACTGTAACAGCCCGGATTCCCAGGTATTATTCATTCTTATATTTTTTTAGTATTTTGTGAGGAGACTCGGCGAGTTGGAGCTCAAACTCACCGAGTAGGATTGCGATTTGGACAAGGATTCGCATCTGGACTCGACGATTCCAAGGAGTGGACTCGGCGAGTCCACGCTATTTAATGAAACCCTAGTTCCCTGGATTTGGAGCCTATTTAAGGGCACTTATAGCCTCCCATTTGCGGCTACTAGTCCCTTGAGAGAACCCTAAGAGAGCTAATTCGTGTTGGGAGAGAGGAAGTCACTTCTGGGCCTTTGTATTCCTTGTTTAGCAAGAGGAAGGTGGCAAGAGCAAGGAGGACGGGAGATTACAGCAGATCCAGCATCCAGAGGCTTCATTTTGAGGTAAGGGTTCGAATCTCCTTCAGTTATAGGGTTGATATTTAGAGTTAGGGTTTGATACCCCTTTTGGAGAGTGATTATGTGAAGCAAATGGTCCCTCTTCGAGTTTGTGCCTTGGATCTGGACTCAAAGACGTCCAGAGACCTTAATCAATGGAGCTTTTTGGGTTATTATGGAGTCTTTGGACCTAGGTGGTTATTTTTGGGACAAAATATCCTTCTGATGCCTTGTGGGGGTTAAACAAGCATCAAGCTTCGAACTTTACGTGGCATTCATGCTTGGGAAGGCTAGATCTAGGGTTTGGAAAAGCAGATCTGACCTTAGAAGGTCAATAAAAGTGTATGCATGGCATGAACTCGCCAAGTTGTTCTTGGGACTCAGCGAGTAGGGTTGCGGTTTCACGTAATATGTTTAGTGAGTGGACTCGCCGGGTTGGGGGATAACCCAGTGAGTCAGGAAGAGTCATTATGGGGTTGAGTCAAGCCGGAACTCGCCGAGTTGTTCTTGAGACTCAGTAAATTGAATCATGGTTGCCCTGCGATTCAAGCCAGGTGGAAACTCGTCGAGTTAGGGGAATGCTTGACGTGCCAAGAAAGATCCGAGGGAGTCAGTGAGCACGTTAGACTCGCCGAGTTGCTTTGGTGCACTCGCCGAGTCCGGTCAAAGTTGACCGTTGACCAAAGTTGACCAATGTTGACTTGATAGGGTTAGTCAACCATTTGTTGTAAAAGTGTTAATTAGAGATATATTGTATTATAGGAAGATTTTAGTACGAGGGATCAAGCATGAGTGATTCCAGGGATTTCGAGTTATCGAGATACACGAGGTGAGTCTTCTCACTATACTTTACCTTGAGTAGGTAACTAGAGTTATGTGATACAGTGCTTGTATGCTATGTACGTGTTATGTGTTGCGCTGCATTATTGTATGTGATTTATGTTGTGCATGTTTAGAGAGTTAGAACCTAAGGGTTCACAGAGTTTCGGTGCACGGACCCATAGAGTTATAGCCTCGAGTGGCTAATATGTGTTATATGTGGTATTTTGGGGAACTCACTAAGCTTTGTGCTTACAGTGTTTGGTGTTATTTGTTTCAGGTACTAGTGACGACCGTGGGAAGGCGCCGGCTTGATCAGTACACACACACGGGATTTTATGTTATGAGATCTTGGGATTTTTTTTGTATGACATGAATTGTATTTAAAACATGGGTGTTTTTACGAATATTGAACGAACCACGAGTTTATAAAATGGAAAAAAATTGTTTTGAAATTTTACGGTGTTACAATAAGCAGTTTGTTTCTGAAAATGAACAAGTTTCCTTTGGGTTCTGAAAAAGCTGTTATCCAATAAAATCTAATATTTTCTTATAAGTAAAGTTTGATTATCCATTTTTATACAATCTAGTTATGTACAGTTCTGTTATCCTAGGAAAAACCCTTATTTTCCTTAAATGTTTGCAGCAGGTTATCGGTTCTGAATGTAATGTACAAGTATCTACCATACTTAAAGTGTTTGTGTGAAGTTTCCTGAAAATCTGGTTACCCTTGAAATGTATGTTAGTTTTAACACGTATATAAAACTATTGTGTGAAAAGTAAACTAATTCTTAAGGTTATTAGTTTACTAGATCCATTATTACCAACAAGTAAATCGTTGTTATCTAAATTGCGAGTTCCATAACCATACGATAGACTAGATATGGCAATAAGTAGTCCAGTATCATTTCATGACTTTCGTCGCCCTTGAACCTTTCGGTTCGACTGTAGCTAACAGCCACGTGCGGGCTTGTCAATCCCGTATAGATCTATACACTCAAGTCACGCTCTCCCTCCAAAAGATTCTGGTTAAGGGGGCGGTCCTCCACTCGCGTATCTCTGTGGAGTGTTTCCAAGGACGTGTCTCCAATTATTAAGATTAACGAATTTACAAGTAATAATGTGTAAAATACTGTCTTAAAATCTAATTATAAAGATGGTCCTCCACTCGCGTATCTTTGTGGAGTGTTATAGAGGACGCATTCTAAAGTTCTAGGTTAATTATTTTAACATAAATGAAGTGGAAAATCATTGGTAAAATATACAATATAACACTATATAATAAGGTTTGCAATTAGTTTGAAAACTAACTCTGCAAGTCAAACAATTGGTTAATACGGTTTCCAGTGTTAAAAGTATACGAAATATGAAACATTTCAAATGAAATAATAAGTTTGAGCACAAGATATTCTTGTACTTTTGATTGTATTCCCCTCCTTAAAACATTGAAAACACGGAAAAAGGTGTAGGTGTATGAACTCACCGGTCGAGAAATGTGTCGGCTAGAATGCTAAATGACAGTTCAGGGCTTGAACGCATACGAGGTTCCTATGTAATATGAGGAAATACATAATTTTATCTATTCATACTTTGAACTAATAATCAATTGAGAATATATACACTCCGAGGCACGAAAACACTTTATTTCAAGTGTTAGGAGTGACCCAGGTAGCATCTAAGGGTGTGTATGGCCTAAATACGGAGTTTGCTCTTCAAGAGTAAACTCCATATGGAGATTACAGCCCTAAGACCATGTCCCCATGAGTTTACGGCCGTAAAGTCATGGTGGGGATGTTCTTGGGTGCTTAATGGTCTTAAAACTCTTGTGGGGTAATGCTAGGATTAGTTTTAAGGCATTGGAAGGGAACTTGAGCCACATATGGACCATTTGTGGAGTTGATGGTAGTAAAATAGGAGTTTACAACCGTAAACTCTCAAGTACACATTATTATTGTGTTTTTGTGATGCTAGGTTAAGTCCAAGTGTTTGTAGTCCAAAGTACAAGCCATGGACGGAAGTTAGGGCACCATTTGACCACCACAAAGGAGTTTACAGCCCAGGAACCATTCCTTGGGGGTTTACGGCTGTAATCTCCCTAGGGGATGGTTTCTTGCATATTTAAGGTCCCTAACACAATGGTGGGTGATTCTAGACTTTATTCCAAGGCTTAGGAGGTGTTCAAGGGGCATTTTAACACCTTAGAAGGTGTTCACGGCCTAAGAAATGGGTTGTATGGTCCAAGCATGTTCTTGCACCATAAACTCTTGTTTACCCCTCAAAGGATAAGGTTTTGGTGTTCTAAGTCCAGTATTGTAAGCCTCTAAGTCATATCTAAGCTCTAAAAGTGGTTTGGAAGGGTTTTGAGGCTCAAAAACCCCACTTATGTGTGTTTGCGGCCTACGGATGTTCCTAGGCCGTAAACACATGTTTTTGGTCTTGTTTCATGACTTAAACACGAATTTGAAAGCTAAATGTGTTATACTATGAGTTAGGAAGGATTACGTACCAATTTGGGGCTTGAAAGAGGTGATTTTGGATCCAAGATTGATTTTTTAGAGAGAGAGCAGAGAGAGAGAGTGGAAAAGCTTCAAATGAAGCCCACTCAACTTTAAATAGGGTTTGAATTTGGGGCTCGGTGGAATTCTACCCGATACTAACGTGAAACGGGGCTTTTGGTCGTACCCGATAAAGTTGTCGTAACCCGACATGGTCGAAACTATAAATTTTCCAAATAAACATTTAGGATTTTTTCACGTGTTTCTAATGGGTTTGGACACTCACGAGGTCAAAATAAAAGTCTTAAATTAAATGACCTAATCCGAATTGTTAACGGAAAAATTGAAAGATAGACGGGTTTTGCTGATGGGAACGGGTTATCGTGACGGAAAATTTTTTGGGTTGTCACAAAACATGTTTAAATGCATTTGGAACATTAAAAAGCAAAAACTTCAAAGAAATGGAAATGTTTTTAAAGGAAAAGACATAAATACCCTCGGGTTCCCTCCCGGTTACCCGCCATTGTTTTAAGTCGTTGACTCGATGTGGCACCTGAATATGCTTCATTTAAAGTATGTGCGCCTTTCCAACACATCAACCTTTTCGCCACCTCTTTCAATGAAACCTTCAACCTTCCTTTTGCTTTCTTTTTGTGCACAAACCAAAAAGGACTTAAACCCTTAATATAAGAGATTATCCACTCAGTCCTTTTTTGGTATTTATTCAACAGGGTTATCAACTCCTTCTCTTCTTTCTTCAATAGTTTATTTGAGTTGATGACTGGTTGGGTGCCCTCCTTCTTGATATGTATATTCTTTAATAGTTATGGTGCAGTTTTTGAACCTGAATCTTATGCTTGTTCCACCAGTGGAAGGGGTTTGACTTTGGTTGTAGGTGTTGTGGACTTCATGTGACATCCTCAAAATCACGACCAGAAAAGACCGGTTTGATTATGCTTTGTTTAAAAATCAGAGTAACATTTTAAATAAAAGTGTTGCGGAATTTGTCCCAAAACAATAACATGATAAAGATTTATCAAAAGCATTTCCATAGAAATGTATTTCATTAAAAGACTCGGGATGTCATGTTCGTACATATCAAAAGCATAAACAGTACAATACAAGCCTTACTACATTATTTCATATCTACAGGCCTATATCCGTAATCCCTCGTCCAAACATCATATATATGCTCAAGCGCCACTACCTGTAATACATAAAACTGAGTGGGTCAGGCTTGGGAGCCTGGTGAGCACATAGGGTTTTCAACCCACAATAAATAAGTTTATTAATTTCATCAATCAATAATAACCTGATTACCCGTTCCCGTTATCCTCACTTTACGTCCCTAAACACCTATCATAAGGGACCTAGCCTAAGGATCATCATTGGGACGGACACTACTGCTAAGGGGATTCCTCAGCAATAAATGTCCTAATAGGAAACCATGTGGGGGATGGAGTACATCTGGTGAGCACACAGCTCAAATAAACACACAGTTCAAAGAAACACCTACAGGTTGCGAGCCTGCTAGTGTTCCACTGGACTGTCTAGAATAGTCCGTGGTCGTCATCTATACTCCGCTAGATGACTGGATCATCAATAACATCTATAACGAGGCCTCTCATTATTTTATTTTGTCACACAGCAACTATTACATCTACCCATGTTTTACCCAACACATTTTGTAGATATAAACTACATATACAGTTTAAATCTTTGAAAACATGTATAAAATGTTCATCCAGCATAGATAGCAAGTATTCAGATAATATTCACACATAGCACGTAATTTATATTAAATACTTCATATCTATGTGTAAGCTGAAAGTAACTATGCACTCACCTGAAAAGGTGGTGATTCCGAACTCAGACAGCGCTTCGCTTCTTAAAAAGAATTTTGTTCGACGAAACCTAGTATTATTACCACTAGAGTTTAGTTTATTATTCGTCGAGACTAATTAATAGTCTAGCTATTATTATTATTATATAAGCGTCAAAAAATAATTATATAACCCATAATAATAGCCCAAGTATTTATTATAAGTTCCTAATAACGTTACTATAATTAAATAAAAGCTATATTAAAAATAGCATAGGCGTAGCTCACTTACAGCGGGTTTTATAGAAAACCAGGATTTGCTTGGAGCAGCGTTTCCGAGTCGAAAAGCTCTTCTTCTCGGAGCCGTCATCTATACTCCGCTAGATG
Organism: Lactuca saligna; assembly: GCF_052625555.1. NCBI lineage: Eukaryota > Viridiplantae > Streptophyta > Magnoliopsida > Asterales > Asteraceae > Lactuca > Lactuca saligna. Next base: position 331,582,051 of record NC_136420.1, read on the forward strand.
ACTGGATCATCAATAACGTCTATAATGAGGCGTCTCATTATTTTATTTTGTCACACAGCAACTATTACATCTACCCATGTTTTACCCAACACATTTTGTAGATATAAAATACATATACAGTTTAAATCTTTGAAAACATGTATAAAACGTTCATCCAGCATAGATAGCAAGTATTCAGATAATATTCACACATAGCACGTAGTTTATATTAAATACTTCATATCTATGTGTAAGCTGAAAGTAACTATGCACTCACCTGAAAAGGTGGTGATTCCGAACTCAGACAGCGCTTCGCTTCTTAAAAAGAATTTTGTTCGACGAAACCTAGTATTATTACCACTAGAGTTTAGTTTATTATTCGTCGAGACTAATTAATAGTCTAGCTATTATTATTATTATATAAGCGTCAAAAAATACTTATATAACCCATAATAATAGCCCAAGTATTTATTATAAGTTCCTAATAACGTTACTATAATTAAATAAAAGCTATATTAAAAATAGCGTAGGCGTAGCTCACTTACAGCGGGTTTTATAGAAAACCAGGATTTGCTTGGAGCAGCGTTTCCGAGTCGAAAAGCTCTTCTTCTCGGAGCCATCATCTATACTCCGCTAGATGACTGGATCATCAATAACATCTATAACAAGGCCTCTCATTATTTTATTTTGTCACACAACAACTATTACATCTACCCATGTTTTACCCAACACATTTTGTAGATATAAAATACATATACAGTTTAAATCTTTGAAAACATGTATAAAACGTTCATCCAGCATAGATAGAAAGTATTCAGATAATATTCACACATAGCACGTAATTTATATTAAATACTTCATATCTATGTGTAAGCTGAAAGTAACTATGCACTCACCTGAAAAGGTGGTGATTCCGAACTCAGACAGCGCTTCGCTTCTTAAAAAGAATTTTGTTCGACGAAACCTAGTATTATTACCACTAGAGTTTAGTTTATTATTCGTCGAGACTAATTAATAGTCTAGCTATTATTATTATTATATAAGCGTCAAAAAATAATTATATAACCCATAATAATAGCCCAAGTATTTATTATAAGTTCCTAATAACGTTACTATAATTAAATAAAAGCTATATTAAAAATAGCATAGGCGTAGCTCACTTACAGCGGGTTTTATAGAAAACCAGGATTTGCTTGGAGCAGCGTTTCCGAGTCGAAAAGCTCTTCTTCTCGGAGCCGTCATCTATACTCCGCTAGATGACTGGATCATCAATAACGTCTATAATGAGGCGTCTCATTATTTTATTTTGTCACACAGCAACTATTACATCTACCCATGTTTTACCCAACACATTTTGTAGATATAAAATACATATACAGTTTAAATCTTTGAAAACATGTATAAAACGTTCATCCAGCATAGATAGCAAGTATTCCGATAATATTCACACATAGCACGTAGTTTATATTAAATACTTCATATCTATGTGTAAGCTGAAAGTAACTATGCACTCACCTGAAAAGGTGGTGATTCCGAACTCAGACAGCGCTTCGCTTCTTAAAAAGAATTTTGTTCGACGAAACCTAGTATTATTACCACTAGAGTTTAGTTTATTATTCGTCGAGACTAATTAATAGTCTAGCTATTATTATTATTATATAAGCGTCAAAAAATACTTATATAACCCATAATAATAGCCCAAGTATTTATTATAAGTTCCTAATAACGTTACTATAATTAAATAAAAGCTATATTAAAAATAGCGTAGGCGTAGCTCACTTACAGCAGGTTTTATAGAAAACCAAGATTTGCTTGGAGAAGCGTTTCCGAGTCGAAAAGCTCTTCTTCTAGGAGCTGTCGAGCACACCGGAGCTTCCGCCTCGTGCTAGGGAGGTTCCCTAGGCTTTCCGGGGGATTTCGGAGCTAGAGAGAGGTTCTAGAGAGAGAGAGAGAGTAAAGAGAAGAAAGAATGGGAAAGGTGTGAAGAAAATGAGGGTGAGAGAGGTGGTATTTATAGGGTGAAATGTGGCTGAACTTGGTGCCACATGTCACCATCTGGTGGCAAGCCTTGGGGAGAAAGCAATGGCCAAGATTGTGCCACATCACCCATTTTCGCACAGCACACTTCCGACTTCTAAAATCTGTAACTTTCACATACGACCTCCATTTTTGACGTTCTTTATATCCACGCGTAGGTAATAATAAGATCTACAACTTTCATTTTGACTCCGTCGGCTAATTCTCGACCGATCTTAAATTTAACAGTACAAGGAGATTATACTGTTAAACGTCTGCGTAAAATTAATAACTTCTACATACGGACTCTGTTTTTGTCTGTCTTTTTACCGTTGATTTCCTACTAATGAGATCTTCAACTCTCATTTATGTTGCGTAAGCCAAAAACCGCTTGAACTAAAATTCGAGTTTCGGGCCGTGCACTGCTAAGCCGAATCTTAGAAAAATCATAACTTCTTCATACGAAGTCAGATTTGGGCGTTCTTTTTATCGATGTTCTTAGTTTAACATATTCTACGACTTTTGTTTAGATTTCTAAGGCTAAAAAGTCTTCTATCGTAAATTCACTATTTACGTCTTCCGGTGCCGTGTCGGTTTTGCCGTAAAACTTCGGCGGGTCATAACTTCTTCGTTATGGCTCGGATTTCGGCATTCTTTATATGTATGGAAACCTTGAGACATATTCTACAACTTTATGTAGAGATATCGGGATTATCTCACACTTTAATTTTGACGCTCATTTTTATTCTTTATTAATTATACATTTATAATTAAATAATAAACACATAAACACACATAATTCACATAATACTCAAATATTTCATATTTATTACTTCAAAAAGAGTCACAATAGTTGACCTAGACTATTACATTGACAAAAATGCTTAGCCCTGAAAACCCGGGCGTTACAATTCTCTCCCCCTTAGGATGATTCCGTCCCGGAATCATGCATCAGCAAACAGATGTGGATAGCGACTCATCATGTCATCCTCTGTTTCCCAAGTGAGATTCGGCCCATTCGAATATTTCCATCGGACTAGCACCAAGTCGACCATCTTGCGTCGTAACTTCTTAGTCTTACGGTCAACAATTTCCTCAGGCTCTTCGATCAGCCTTTTATTCTCATCCATCCTTAATTCCGAGATTGGAATTATGTCGGGAACATCTCCCATGAATTTCCTCAAATAACACACATGGAAGGTGTTATGAATACCATTAAGTTCTTCGGGCAATTCCAGCTTGTAAGCTTGGTTCCCAATCCTCTGAAGAACTTTGAACGATCCAATAAACCTTGGACTCAACTTTCCTCGTTTCCCAAATCGTATAAGTCCCTTCCACAGTGAGACTTTAAGTAAAACGGAATCCCCAACTTCGAAGATTATCGGTCGTCTTTTCTTGTCAGCATAGCTCTTTTGATGATCCTGAGCTGCTAACATTCTTTCCCTAATCACCTTCAATTTCTCAGCAGTCTCATGGACTATCTCGGGGCCCATAAACTGCTTATCTCCGGCTTCAATCCAACAAGACGGCGTACGACACTTCTGTCCATACAAGGCCTGATAAGGTGCCATCTTGATGCTCGAGTGAAAACTATTGTTGCAGGAAAATTCTACTAGAGGTAATTGCTCGTCCCAATTCCCTTGGAATTCGAGGGTACATGCTCTCAGCATATCTTCCAACGTCTGAATCGTTCTTTCACTCTGACCATCAGTTTGCGGATGGTAAGCAGTACTCAAACACAACTTTGTACCCAAATCCTCTTGTAGACTCCTCCAGAACCTTGATGTGAAACGACTATCACGATCTGACACAATCGTAAGAGGGACACCGTGAAGTCTTACAATTTCCTTCACGTAAGCGTTTGCGAGCTTATCTATAGACCACTTCTCGTTGGCAGCTATGAAGTGTGCACTCTTGGTGAAACGATCCACGACTACCCAAATCATGTCGTGTCCGTTCTTCGTTATGGGCAGTTTAGTCACAAAATCAATGGTGATGTCTTCCCATTTACCTATGGGTACAGGTAAAGGTTCTAAACTCCCATACGGTTTCTGATGTTGTGCCTTAACCCTCGCGCATGTTACGCACTCGGCCACATACTTCGCAACATCGAGCTTCATCGTCGGCCACCAGTAGTAGGGTTTTAGGTCCCTATACATTTTAGTGCTACCGGGATGAATCGAGTACATGGTCTTGTGTGCTTATTCCATTAGAAGATCTCTTATTCCTCCCGTCTTAGGTACCCAGATTCGATCTTGGAATACCTTCAGTCCTCGACTGTTTGTACCGAACACTAACGTTTTTCCCAAACATTCTTCCTTTCGGTCATTCTTTTCTAAGGCTTCTTCTTGAGCTTTCCTGATACTTTCCACAATCGTCGAGACGACTTCAATTCTTAGCGCTCTTGGCCTTTTTCTTTCAAGATTGACTTTCCGACTGAGAGCATCAGCAACAATATTTGCTTTACCTGGGTGGTAAAGTATCTCACAGTCGTAGTCCTTGAGAAGCTCTAGCCAGCGTCGTTGCCTCATGTTCAACTCCTTCTGATTAAAGAGATACTGGAGACTCTTATGATCAGTGAAGAGCTTGCACTTCGTGCCGTAGAGGTAATGCCTCCATATCTTTAAGGCAAATACTACCGCTGCCAACTCCAGATCATGAGTGGGGTAGTTCTTTTCGTTCTCTTTCAATTGTCGAGATGCGTATGCTATCACCTTTTCTCTTTGGGTCAGAACACAACCTTACCCGACTCTAGATGCATCACTATAAACCGCGAAATCTTCAACTCCATTGGGTAGAGAAAGTATCGGTGCTTCACATAACTTCTTCTTTAGCTTCTCGAACACCTCATCGTGTTTCTCACTCCATGTATACGTAGCTCCTTTATGGGTCAAAGCTGTTAATGGAGCAGCTATCGAAGAAAAGCCTTGGACAAATCGTCGGTAATATCCGACTAATCCTAGAAAGCTTCAAATCTCTGTGGGACTCTTCGAACGTTCCCACTTCATTACAGCCTCGATCTTGGCGGGGTCAACCATTATTCCTTCTTGGTTAACAACATGACCCAAGAATTGGACTTCCCGTATCCAAAAGTCGCATTTGGAGAACTTTGCAAAAAGCTTCTCCTTCTTTAACACCTCCAACACTTCTCGTAGATGCTTGCCATGCTCCTCCTGGCTTTTCGAGTAGATGAGAATGCCGTCGATGAACACTATCACAAATTTATCGAGGAATGGTTTACAAACCCTATTCATCAAATCCATGAATGCTGCGGGAGCATTGGTTAGTCCAAATGACATAACCAAGAACTCGTAGTGTCCATATCTTGTTCTGAATGCAGTCTTCTCAATATCCTGCTCTCTCACCTTCAGCTGATGATATCCTGACCTAAGATCGATCTTTGAGAAGTAGCTCGAACCTTGCAGCTGACCGAATAGGTCATCAATCATCGGCAATGGATACTTGTTCTTCACCATTGCCTTATTCAGCTCTCGGTAGTCTATGCACATCCTCATGCTTCCGTCCTTCTTCTTCACGAATAACACCGGAGCTCCCCAGGGTGATGAACTAGGTCGAATGAATCCGCTGTCCAACAACTCCTAAAGTTGTGTCATGAGCTCCTTCATTTCCGTCGGTGCTAATCGGTAAGGTGGCTTTGCTATCGGTGTTGTTCCTGGTAACAAGTCTATACGAAACTCCACTTGTCTATCAGGTGGTAATCCGAGAAGATCTTCGGGAAAGACTTCCGGATAATCGCACACAACCGGTATATTCTGCACCTCTTACTTTTCTTTCTTAGCATCGATTACGAATGCCAAGTATGATGCACATCCTTTGGACAAACATTTCCTGGCTTTCATCAGGGAGATGATTCCAGAATTTACTCTGCGTTTGTCCCCGTACACCATAAATGATTCCTTTCCGGGTGGGTTTATCCTAACTATCTTCTTTCGGCATAATATCTCGGCATCGTTGGCGCTAAGCCAATCCATACCCAAAACGATGTCGAAACCGTTTAACTCTATGGGTAATAGTTCCTCATGGAATTCGTTTCTGTTTAGGTCAATGACGATGTTCCTAATACGATTACTAACAGGTACGAATTTGCCACTGGCAACTTCTACAATCAGGGCATTATCTAGTTTTTCTACAGGCAATGCTAATCTTCCACCAAATTTATGCGACACAAAGGAGTAATTGGCTCCGGAATCAAATAGTATATTTGCAGGCAAACCATTTACAAGAAAGGTACCTGAAGCGACGTCTGCTGCCTCCTTCGCAGCCTCGAGTGTCATCTGAAAGGCTCTCACCTTTGGCTTTGGTGGTATGTTGGGCCTTCCCGCATCTTTCTTCTTTGGGCAATCCTTAGCAATATGTCCTTCTTCACGACACTCGTAGCACACCTTCTTGTTGATGGTGCACTCATTGGCATAGTGCCCCGTTTTCCCACACTTGTAGCAGGTTACTTCATCGCCATATTTTCCCGAGTGCTTCTTCTTGCACTTCTCGCACCATTTAAATTTGTTTCCTCCCCCGAATTTTTTTGAACCGAACTTGCTCTTCTTTTTGTTGGGTTTAGCAGACCCCTCAAATTTCCTCTTCTCGCCAACCTCGATTTTGCTGGCAGCTCTTCCCTTAATCGTGTCCTCCACAGACTTGGCAGCCCAGATAGCTGCCTCCAAAGTAGGTGCCTGACGTACTGGCACCAAGTACTCCCATGGAAGTCCCTTTGCGTACTTATCAATTTTCGTCAGTTCATCCGGAACAAGATGCAAGGCAAACTCCATCTTTTCTGTGAAGTTGTTCATGTATTCATCGATTGACATGCTTCCCTTCTTCAGGGTTAGAAACTGGTTCTCTAACTCTAGCAGGTTTTGAGCTGAGCAGTACTTTCATTTGAATTGCACCAGAAATTCTGCCCATGTCAGTTGCAGGGGCTTGTTGGGACTTAAAGTCTTCCCCAAGGCATTCCACCAACGTACAATGCCTCCTCGAAACTAACGCACTGCAAACGTGGTCTGTAGCTTTCCTCTGCAACCGCACGTCATGAAAGCTAACTCCATCTCCGAGATCCAATCCATGACCCCGATTGGATCTTCCTTTCCCGTGAAATTCGATGGCTTGCAAGTCAGAAAATCCTTGTACGTGCATCCATTCCTCTCGACTTCGTCACCCTGGTTGTTTTGTTGAACTATTGGTGGGTTGGCTTGACCAACGGTCCCATTATAGTTTCCCTCCTCAGTCTTCCCTTCGTTCCACTCGGGCTGTTCGATCTGAATAGTTGCTTCCTCTCGATTTTGTTGGAGCAAGAGTCTGGTTTCCTCCATTTCACGATCCATCATCGCCTGGATCATCGCTTGCACTCCGGCCATTGTTTTGGCTCAGCAGCGGTTACCACAACGGGTATCTGCTCAATTACTGGGGGTTGGTTTCTGTTCCCATTTGCATTCACGTTTCCGCTTCGGGTCCTTGCCATCTTGATCTATACACCGAATAAGCTGAATTTAGATCTTTATTTAGGAGAGACGTTTTAAATCGTCCTTATCACTCCGAAACGTTTACATGCTCGTTCTAATATCGTAGTCGTACGTTTAGAATCCTAAACACATAAGGTTTCCAGATCCGGTCGGCAACAGACCATAGATCCGAACAAAATAACAGCATATAAAGCATTTAGCACATTTCCTAAAATAAGCTAGTGCTCACACCTCACAATCATCGCTTAGCATTCTAAGTTTAAGTCTATAAATCCTACAAATTCCTAGTTTGCTTAAACTAATGCTCTGATACCAACTGTGACGTCCCCAAAATCACGGCCAGAAAAGACCGGTTTGTTTATGCTTTGTTTAAAAATCAGAGTAACATTTTAAATAAAAGTGTTGCGGAATTTGTCCCAAAACAATAACATGATAAAGATTTATCAAAAGCATTTCCATAGAAATGTATTTCATTAAAAGACTCGGGATGTCATGTTCGTACAGATCAAAAGCATAAACAGTACAATACAAGCCTTACTACATTATTTCATATCTACAGGCCTATATCCGTAATCCCTCGTCCAAACATCATATATATGCTCAAGCGCCACTACCTGTAATACATAAAACTGAGTGGGTCAGGCTTGGGAGCCTGGTGAGCACATAGGGTTTTCAACCCACAATAAATAAGTTTATTAATTTCATCAATCAATAATAACCTGATTACCCGTTCCCGTTATCCTCACTTTACGTCCCTAAACACCTATCATAAGGGACCTAGCCTAAGGATCATCATCGGGACGGACACTACTGCTAAAGGGATTCCTCAACAATAAATGTCCTAATAGGCAACCATGTGGGGGATGGAGTACAGCTGGTGAGCACACAGTTCAAATAAACACACAGTTCAAATAAACACCTACAGGTTGCGAGCCTGCTAGTGTTCCACTGGACTGTTTAGAATAGTCCGTGGTCGTCATCTATACTCCGCTAGATGACTGGATCATCAATAACATCTATAACGAGGCCTCTCATTATTTTATTTTGTCACACAACAACTATTACATCTACCCATGTTTTACCCAACACATTTTGTAGATATAAAATACATATACAGTTTAAATCTTTGAAAACATGTATAAAACGTTCATCCAGCATAGATAGCAAATATTCAGATAATATTCACACATAGCACGTAATTTATATTAAATACTTCATATCTATGTGTAAGCTGAAAGTAACTATGCACTCACCTGAAAAGGTGGTGATTCCGAACTCAGACAGCGCTTCGCTTCTTAAAAAGAATTTTGTTCGACGAAACCTAGTATTATTACCACTAGAGTTTAGTTTATTATTCGTCGAGACTAATTAATAGTCTAGCTATTATTATTATTATATAAGCGTCAAAAAATACTTATATAACCCATAATAATAGCCTAAGTATTTATTATAAGTTCCTAATAACGTTATTATAATTAAATAAAAGCTATATTAAAAATAGCGTAGGCGTAGCTCACTTACAGCGGGTTTATAGAAAACCAGGATTTGCTTGGAGCAGCATTTCCGAGTTAAAAAGGTCTTCTTCTCGAAGCCTTCGAGCACACCGGAGCTTCCGCCTCGTGCTAGGTAGGTTCCCTAGGCTTTCCGAGGGATTTCGGAGCTAGAGAGAGGTTCTAGAGAGAGAGAGAGAGTAAAGAGAAGAAAGAATGGGAAAGGTGTGAAGAAAATGAGGGTGGGAGAGGTGGTATTTATAGGGTGAAATGTGGCTGAACTTGGTGCCACATGTCACCATCTGGTGGCAAGCCTTGGGGAGAAAGCAATGGCCAAGATTGTGCCACATCACCCATTTTCGCACAGCACACTTCCGACTTCTAAAATCTGTAACTTTCACATACGACCTCCGTTTTTGACGTTGTTTATATCCACGCGTAGGTAATAATAAGATCTACAACTTTCATTTTGACTCCGTCGGCTAATTCTTGACCGATCTTAAATTTAACAGTACAAGGAGATTATACTGTTAAACGTCTGCGTAAAATTAATAAATTCTACATACGGACTCTGTTTTTGTCTGTCTTTTTACCGTTGATTTCCTATTAATGAGATCTTCAACTCTCATTTACGTTGCGTAAGCCAAAAACCGCTCGAACTAAAATTCGAGTTTCGGGCCGTGCACTGCTAAGCCGAATCTTAGAAAAATCATAACTTCTTCATACGAAGTCAGATTTGGGCGTTCTTTTTATCGATGTTCTTATTTTAATATATTCTACGACTTTTGTTTAGATTTCTAAGGCTAAAAACTCTTCTATCGTAAATTAACTATTTACGTCTTCCGGTGCCGTGCCGGTTTTGCCGTAAAACTTCGGCAGGTCATAACTTCTTCGTTATAGCTCGGATTTCGGCATTCTTTATATGTACGGAAACCTTGAGACATATTCTACAACTTTATGTAGGGATATCGAGATTATCTCACACTTTAATTTTGACGCTCATTTTTATTCTTTATTAATTATACATTTATAATTAAATAATAAACACATAAACACACATAATTCACATAATACTCAAATATTTCATATTTATTACTTCAAAAAGAGTTACAATAGTTGACCTAGACTATTACATTGACAAAAATGCTTAGCCCTGAAAACTCGGGCGTTACACTTCATTTCATCAATCCTCATATTCTTCTAATCATCAATAAACTCCAAAATTTCCAGCGTCTTGTTATTATATTGAACTCCTTTTCAAGTTCTTTGGCTTTATCCCTAATATGTGCATATTTAGTTATATATTTTGTGTAGATTCTTAATACTTTTTGGCTATTTTATTTCAATTTATAAACAAAAGGTACTTAATTATGTTTAAATTATACTTTCATCCTAAAATATGTGCTCGTAAGTAAAAGGAAGCGGGAAATGCAGTCGGAAGCTCGGGAATTGAACAAAGAAGAAAAAAAGTCAAAAAACTAGAAGAACTCGGCGATTCGGGCACCTACTCGACGAGTAGGCATGAACATTCGCGAACCATTGAGTGCCTTACCACGCATGGATTTTAAGTGAGGGACTCGGTGACTCGCCTATGGACTAGATGATTTGCCCCTGTTTTCAAAAATCTATATAATCGGCATAAACTCACAAGACAAAGACTCTTTTCGGGAACCCTTGGAGACTGAATTGCGATTGAGAGTGCTTATGGAGCTCTGTAACTCGAGGATCAACCATAGCATTCAATTTTGAGGAGATTGAAAGGCACAAATATATTCTCTTTTCTTAATCTAGTGTTTATATCATGTTTGAATCATTAGGTTTAGTTTGCGAGACGTTTTCTGCTATGAATATCAGCTAAAAACTATTTGCTTCTGTTTTAGGTAGACAAACTTATAACTACGGTTTGAATTTTATGGCTTGGATTGTTTATTTTGGTGAATTTCGTTTTGTTAAGCTTGTTAAAGATCCTCATGTGTTACCAATAACTATTTTCTGTTAATTATCAAGTCTATTAAGTTGCATGAACATTATCTTAATTGCTTTTCTCATATAATTTATGTGAAAACAATGTTATATGCCTAGGAATAGTGAACATGAAACTAGGGTTTAATTAGAAAATAGCTAAATCAATGTGTGAGCTTGTGTGACGAACAACCATGCAAGAAGTTAATTGAACTAGTAATTTAGTTAGCTAACTACAAGTCTTACTTAACTTGAATTAGTAAACTAGTAAACTCGTTAATTTAACTAGTTGGCCACTGTTTGAATTGATTTGTTTTCTAAGGATTAGTAATAGTGAACATGAACCTAATCACATTAATCGGTAGCCAATGACAAATTAATCCATTGCACTTGCCATAAAATCAACCCTAGGAATAAGTAAGTTGAACTTGAACAAAAGTCTCCTTTATTATTGAATTTAGTTGATTTTTATTGATTTTAGTTGTTAATTGTTTTGTTTGAGTGTTAGTAAACTATTTAAGTTTCTAGTCTTGAAAAACTAGAGAAAACCTCCCTTCTTTTATTAATTGTTTTTTTAAGATAATTCTAGTGGTTAGTGTAATTACCGTTCCTTGTGTTTGATACCCTGCTTGCTTAATTATACTACCAATTGATAGGTACACTGCCTTTTGTGTGTGTAAATTATATTTAAAAACTAGGACTAAAACTAGTGCATTTAACACACATCAAGTTTTTAGCGCCTCTTTCAGGGAACGGTTCTAAAATAAATTTTAATTGCTAGTGTTATTGATCATTTATGCGGGATCTATCTTGCACAAAGTTACTATTTTAGCAAATTAGTTATTAGGTTTGAGTCTTAGTTTTTCTGTTTTGAGGTTTTTTTGAACTATTTTTTTCTATTTTACCTTTGAACTCGTCGAGTCCAGTCGCAGGTACTCGATGAGCCCAAAGCAATTTTTCAGTTTCGTTTTTATTTCATTTTTGTTCTTTTTACGTGTGTTTCTTGTTTTCTTGCAGGTATTATATGACCTGAGGTTCAATCACACCATTGGTTCCTCTATTCGAAGACCCATAATCTGCTCTTAAGATGAACAAGGATAAAGTCGTTGAAGACACTAACCCACCAAGGAAATGATCACTTTTCAAGGAACTTAAATCAATCTTTGGGAAGAAGCAAAGAAAGAAAGTGGGTAAATCTAGCAATCAAAAGAGCGAGGAAAGCAAGTTTGAGAGTTTTGAAGAAAACCCAATTCCAAAAGTAACCGAATACGAGTCCGAATACGAAGAAGAAAGCGAGCAAGAAGGCGAACCATACGACAACATGGTGGACATTTCCGACCTCTCAATGGAGGTATACAAAAAGAGGATTTGAGATGACACCGGTTCGGGGCTTATGCAACCCGCCATACCCGCTACCGCCACATTTGAACTTAAGGGGCACATCCTCTCTGCATTAAAGGAGATTCCTTTCACCGGAAAGGATCATGAAGTCGCTTATAAGCATCAAGTTGAAGTTAACGACATCACCGACTACTTTAACATTCCAAATGTACCAAGAGAAACGATGTTGTTAACGATGCTCTGTGTCACCTTTAAAGGAGCCGCAAAGGATTGGTTGAAAGCACTACCACTGGGCACGATTACTACATGGGCAAAAATGTGTGACGAATTTTTAGAACAATTTTTCCCACCATCTAAAGTTTCTAAACTGAAAAATGCCATTGCAAATTTTGATCAACAAATGGGAGAGTCTCTATATGAAGCTTGGGAACGCTACAAGGGTTTAATTAGGAATTGCCCACAAAATGACCTCAATGTGCAACAAGAAGTGTCGATCTTTTATGATGGGGTAAACGTCACCAGTAGACAACTCCTTGACTCTCAAGGCCCATTAACAATGAAAAATCCTGCTGAAGTTAGGGAACTCATTGAAGAATTTGTTGGATTAGTGTCTAAGTCCATAACTATTTTGGTATGTACTTGACCCGATGGTGCATGGTCCTTTTGGGTTGCCTTCACCAAAGCAACTTGATTGGAGAAATGAATAAAGAGAGAGAGGATAATATGATTTATTAATATGTTATAAGAATAATATATTAAAGGAGAAATCATATTTGTTTAATTAATATTGGTCAATAATTAATTAAGAATTAGTTTTGTGATCAAATGTAATTAATTAAACTAGAGGGGCTGATTTGTAATTATGTGATAGTTACAAAATAAGGTAAGGATTATCTTATTTATATGGTGGACGAATTTAAGGTTGGAAAGCCTTAAAATTCAAGTATGATAAGGATTCAAGGATTATCTTATTGGTTGCTTAATGGATAATCAACTAGATAAGGATAATGACTGAAACCCTATCTCTACACCTATATAAACACCCCTAGGGTCATGAATTCGTATATCCCTTCCCAAGAGGTCCTAGATACGAATTCTAACCTCTCACCTCTCTTTATACCTTTTCCATTTGCTTATGGTGTTTGTAAACCATTAGAGGAGTGACACTTGTGACTCTAAGCATTCCAAAGTCAAATCAAGGAGGAATTGGGATTGTTATTGCTACATAACAATCAAGGTATGATCTTAAACCTAATTATATATTAATATGATTACTTGTATGTTAGAATTAGGGATTATAGTCTTGGATTCAAAGCATGTACAATAGAGAAACCTAGATCCAAGCATTAGGGTTTGTATGAGCACATAGGATGTCTTATGACCAAAACCCATCAGTGGTATCAGAGCCTAGGATGGTTTCAATTGTATTGATGCATTGTATAACTGGAAAATCGTTTTTTGGGCTTTATGGCTGAGGAACTCGGCGAGTACCATAGTGTACTCGGCGAGTAGACCTCAACTCGGCGAGTACATTGTGGTACTCGGCGAGTTCGAGCGTCAGATAATGCTTATCTCGGGATTTCTTGCTGTTTTTACATAGGGATAATTACCTTATCATATTAGATCAATATAAATCCGATTTTATGATATATATGACTATATTAAAGATAATTAACAATTAACAAGATAATTGTTTCCTTATAAGATAATTGATTAATTATTTTGAGTAAATTGATAAATTGTTTTGCAAGAAATCATTAAATAAATCAAATATGGATAATTATGTGACTAAATGTTAATTTAAAATTATCTGTTATTTGATCCTTGTTGTTATGAAAAGTTTCATATTTTACCCTTTACGTTTTACAGTTTAAATTTGAACCCAAAAGTTTTGAAGTTTTGAAATTTAAATAGTTAAAACCCTAATGTTTTGAAAAAGGTTTCAAAACTTGCCCTCAAGTTTTGGAATTTAAAAGTTGATTAAAAGGTTTAATTAGAAATGTTAAATTCTAAAACTCTAGTAATGTTTTGAAAAGTTCAAATCACACTCTTATGGTTTTATTAATTAATTAAGGAGTATAATTAAAAGAGGTTTAATAAATCCATAAAAGTTTAGGTTAACCTTTTAATTGAGTTAAAAGTGTAATTGTTAAAGTTAACCATATAGTATTTTAAAAGTATAAAATACACCCTATACTATATATAACATTAAAAGTCTAACATTATATATGTATGAGTAAAAGTCAGTCTTACCGTTAGTAGGCCTCATTCACAAAGCTAGTCTATAAGGGGTGTTTAAGGAAATTGCCTATAAAATGGCGATTGAATGGGTATTCACTCTTACCCACCGCACTCTTGACTAGTGGAGGGTCGTTAGCCGAACGGGTAGGATAGGACGAAACCTTCCATTATAAGTATAATGAAATACAAAGTAACTAAATGTTTTTCAAATTCCCAATCTTAGTTACTTAGGCAAAAGTGAATTGATGCAATTCCATGAAATTACACTTTGTGCCCTTGCGAATACGTTAGTGGAGCGTGTGTGGTTTACCGGCACACTAAATGGTTCTAAGCAAAGGTAGCAAAGGGTGACTCAATGTTTGTCATAGTTCGATGGAGCGTGTGTGGTTTACCAGCACATCGAATAGGTGATTGTAACATGTGACGGCACCATGTAGTTTGCAAGGTTATTCACACCCACTTTGTGATCCTCGGCATCCCAATCACAAACAAGAGGGGCATATCGAGATTTAAACATGCCATTGAAATGTTCAATGAATCTCAAAGGATCTAGGAGTTTTCATAGATTTAAAACTTAAATTTCCTTTTCGTTTTTCATGGTGGAAACTAGTGAATCGTCATTCACTTACCTTCAAATGTTCTGCGATTTGGGTTACGGCATCCCTCTCCCGAGTTGTAGAATATTGTGTTGGGTCCTAGCCTTATTATTTCATTTGGGTGATTTACTAAGGACTTAATCAATCAACTAACTTGAATCCGTTTTTCTCCCGATGTCAAATTTCGACAACTATGGTCTTCTCAATCCCGTGGAACAACCATTCCACATGAAGATGATATTCCACGATTCGATCGAGGAACAAGAAATCATGCTTCACTTCCTCCTCCTCCTCCAATTATTCTTCCTAACCCACAAGATTGTAAAATTGAAAAGTTCAATATCACTCAAGCCCTTTTGGCAAGTCGGTGTGTGCACACGTCTTAGGGATGAAGTCACACATTGATAGGTTAAGAATGATGGGATCCATTGTTGGTGAAGAGATGGCTGTTGATTGGGTTCTTCAGTCACTTCCTAACTCGTATAGTGAGTTCGTAAGAGAGTACTATATGATGAACCACGACGTGACACTTATAGATCTCACCTACATGCTTATTGCTGCTAAATCAACAATGGTTTGGCACAATAGAAAAGCAAAGTTGATTGGAGAATCTGCCTTCAAGACCTCTATGGATTTAGACAATGGCAATGGAAGACATCCAATGATCGAAAAGTTTGATCATAAGTGAAAGGCGATGTCTGAAGTAGTTCCATGTGGTGTTCCAAAAGAATCAATTTGCTTTTATTGCCAAGAGAAGGGGTATTGGAGACGAAGTTGCCCTATTTACCTAAGAGATCTAAGAGATGGGAGAGTCAAAAGTATGACTACGCTTTAGGTAAGAATCCACTATCTAACTCCATTAAGTTCCTATTCATTGATTCTTAATACATGATGTGATAAGATTGCATTTGAATGTTTTGAAGGATCGGTGAAAAGAAAGGAAGCTTGATAAGAGAGCAAGATGAATCTAATCACAAGAGATGGATCTCGATCTCATGGACTTGAAGATTGGATTTTGAGCTTAGATAGTTATGATAGAGTTGTTAGAAATTTTCTTTTTACATAGTTTTCAATAGATTTTGCATTGTAAGGACAAATATTTTTCCGTTGCTTTTATAAATAAAATAAATTTTGTTTGACTTATTTATTTATTTGTTTACTTCCTTGCAATGAAATCGTTATGTGAAAATTGATGATTGCATATTTCTACAACGAATGGATATGATTCTTAGTTATGTTATTTATGGAAATGTCAAGAATTTACCAAATAGGGAGAGTTTCTCATCACCCAAAGTTTCAATTGGACAGAAACTTGGAATCATGCAACGTGGATGCACGATGAATGAGAAATTTCGTATTTGGAAATTGGACTAATTCATTGACAAAGTGTCAAGTGAAGGACTAGGAGATCGAGTTGTAACATCCGGATTTTTACCAAGTATCTTGTAAGTTAAATTTTGATATGTTGTGAGAGGGACTCGGCGAGTTGGAGCTCAGACTCGCCGAGTAGGGACGCGGAATTGATCACTGGTGCGCGCTTGGACTCGGCGAGTCTGCGCTGTGTAATAAAACCCTAAATCCCCGGGTTTGAGGCCTATTTAAAGGGCCTTATGGCCGTCATTTGTGCTCACCCAACCCCCAGAGAGTGTCCATAGAGTTCTTGAGCGTTTTGTGAAGGGAAGAGAGCCAATCTTGATCTTGGGTGTGTTGTTTAGCAAGAAGAAGGAGGCCCTAGGCAAGAGGAAGCAAAGGAGGTTGCTATTTCGTAGGTTTGGAGCTTGGATCATCACTCTAGGGGGGGGGGGGCTACAGCTCGGCGGATCGAGTGTTAGCGATTTCAGGGTTACAATTTACCGAAACACACGAGGTGAGTCTTCTCACTATACCTTACCTTGAGTAGGTAACCAGAGTTATGTGATAGAGTATTTGTATGCTATGTATGTTATATGTTGTACTGCATTACTTCTATGTGATTGATGCTGTGCATGATTACAGAGTTAGAACCGGAAGGTTCACAGAGTTAGAACCTGAGGGTTCACAGAGTTTGGGTGCACGGACCCACAGAGTTACAGCCTAGAGTGGCAAATAAGTGTTATATGTGGTATTTTGGGGAACTCACTAAGCCTTGTGCTTACAGTGTTGATGTTATTTGTTTCAGGTACTAGTGACGACCGCGGGAAGGCGCCGGCTTGATCCGTACACACACCTTTGGAGTTTGATATGTCGATCTTGGGATTTTGTACTGTTTTGTTGAACAATTAAATGGTTGTTTTATGAATATTAATGGAATTATGTTTTATATAAAAATGAAAAATTGGTTTTAAATTTTCGGTGTTACAAATTGGTATCAGAGCCTTGGTTTGAGGGATTCGGGTACACCTTCGGGGGTATTTGAACTCAAACTGAGGAATTGAAGAGATGTTTTCAAAATAAAACCAAAATTTCTAAGAGTAAAGGATTTTCCAGGGAGGGACGTGTGTACGATCAGCCAGCGCCCGAACGGTGAATTCCCAAAATACTTTATATTACGTGATAATTATTATTAATGTGATGTGTTTGTATGCTAGAGTAGGCTAGGTATTGCTGATAGGACTAGAGTGGCCTGTTTTGTGATGCCTTAGCTTAGGGAATGGTGAGCTGCTATGAGACACTGAGAGTAATTAGGTAGCAGCTAGGGCTTTGTGTGAGACCTGTCACAGAGTGATTTAAGTATAATAGAGTACTTGGGGACTGGGATCCGAAGAGGACGATTTGGGGTGTGTACTGAGACGGTGCGGACAGTAGTATTGGGCCCGTACCACTAAAAGCACCGGTGCGGTACACAGTCCAAATAAGAATCGTGGGATGCCAAGAATCAAGGAGGGGTGGATTGTTGAATGTAAGAGTGTTCAAGTGAATTCTAATTATTGCATATTGTATTTCAGAGGTTGATCATGGTGAGGACGCGTCATATGCCAGAGGATGCCGGAGCTAGTGATGAGGAGATTAGACAGATCATTCACGAGGAGGTGGCTGCGGTCATCAGAGCTGAGATACCAGAGATGTTCGGGTCTATTAAGACCGCTTTGATTGAGACGTTTGACGAGCGCTATGCCGCTCTTTCTGAGGCTGCGGTTGCAGCGGCTACCGCAGCGATTGCTGCGGCAAGGCCCCAGGGAGGTGATGCGATGTTGTTTAGGGAGTTCAGCAACACCAAGCCACCAGAGTTTGATGGTACGCAGGGTCCGGTGGCAGCTATGAGGTGGATATCTGATATGGAGGGATGCTTCTTCACTTGCTCGTCCCCTGAGCATTTGAAGGTTCGGTTCGCGCTGAACCAGCTTCGCTTGGGAGCGAAGGACTGGTGGAAGTTTGTGACTGCGCACTTCACACTGACCGAGCTTTCGGCAGTGACCTGGGAGAGGTTCACTACCATGTTCCGAGGTGAGTACGTTCCTCAGGTGGAGAGGGAACATCTGGCACATGAGTTTCTGACCCTCAAGCAGGGTACCAAATCAGTTACAGCAATTACGAGGATGTTTCATGAGAGGGCAATGTTCTGCCCTGAGCACGTGTCCACCAAGCAGGCACGTATGAGCCGTTACCTGAGCATTCTGAGGCGGGATATTCGGGAGTTCGCTGCGAACTCCTCGTACCGGACATTTGCCGAGCTTCAGGCAAATGCTCGAAAGAGGGAGATTGAGCTTGAGACTCAGGCCAGGGAGGAGGCGGAGTCTCTGGGGAGGGATCGGCGGCCGGCACAGTCCCAGCCGGCAGCCAAGCGGGCCAAGCCCGCTGATCCCCGACCCGGGAGCCAGATGGGCCGCACATGTGGAAAGTGCGGCAAGGGTCACGATGGAGTCTGTCGAGCGGGGTCTTGCTACAAATGTGGCAAGGAGGGGCATATGGCCAAGGACTGCCCCAAGGGGTTTACAGTGTGCTTCCACTGTAACCAGACCGGACACCGGAAGGCAGAGTGTCCGCTGCTGCGCGGAGCATCTCAGGGGTCTGCTCCCGCCGCCATCAGAGCTACTGCTACAGAGAGTCGGCCCGTGAAGGCCGAGGCACCGAGGGCTCGGGGAAGAGCTTTCCAGCTGACTACGGAAGAGGTCCGCGCTGCGCCCGACGTTGTGGCTGGTATGTTTCCTTTTCATTATTATTTGCGGTGATGAGATATTATGCTTATATTATGCTATGCATAGGTACCTTCCTTGTGAACTCTGTACCTGCTTTAGTGTTATTTGACTCGGGTGCGAGTCGATCTTTTGTGTCTTTGGCATTTAGTCAGCGTATCAGTGTTAGTCGTGGGACATTGAGTCGGCCCCTGCGGGATTCCATAGCCGCCGACAGAGTGATTTGTGCTACTGAGGTCTTCCGGGGATGTGTATTGGAGATATTCGGGGTTGAGTTTCCGATCGACCTGATTCCGATTGCGATGGGTGATGTCTGTGTTATAGTGGGCATGGATTGGTTGAGCCGATTCGGTGCGATTATCGATTGCGAGCGTCAGCTGGTGACTATACGAGATCCTAGTGGGGGAGTTCTTTCGGTATACGGGGAGGGTACACGTTCTGGATCAGCCTTTTGTTCGGCTGCTAGGGCGAGACAGTGTTTACAGCAGGGCTGTAAGGGTTTTGTGGCGTATGTGATGGATACGCGGATGACCTCCGAGAGACCGCGTTCAGTGGATGAAGTTCCGGTGGTACGTGAATTTCCAGATGTCTTTCCCGAAGAGTTACCAGGTGTGCCTCCCGTGAGGCAAGTGGAGTTCGGTATTGATTTGATTCCGGGAGCCACGCCTATCGCTAAGGTGCCATATCGCCTTGCGCCTCCCGAGATGCAAGAGTTATCCTCGCAACTTCAGGAGTTGCTGGGGAAGGGGTTTATTCGGCCGAGTAGCTCGCCGTGGGGAGCACCCATCCTGTTTGTGAAAAAGAAAGATGGCTCGCATCGCATGTGTATTGATTATCGGGAACTGAATAAGTTGACGGTCAAGAACCGTTACCCGTTGCCGATGATCAACAATTTATTCGATCAGTTACAGGGAGCATCTTGGTTCTCCAAGGTTGATTTGAGGTCGGGCTATCATCAGGTGAGAGTTCGGGACGAGGACGTCCAGAAGACAGCATTCAGGACGCGTTATGGGCATTATGAGTTTGTGGTGATGCCTTTTGGGCTCACCAATGCCCCGACCGTGTTCATGGACCTCATGAACAGGGTATGTCGGCCGATGTTGGATCGGTCGGTGATTGTGTTCATTGATGATATCCTGGTATATTCTAAATCTAGAGAGCAGCATGAGGAGCATTTGAGGGAGGTTCTTGGAGTTTTGAGATCGGAGAAACTGTATGCAAAGTTTTCCAAGTGCGATTTTTGGTTGCGGGAGGTCCAGTTTCTGGGACATCTCGTTAACCAGAAGGGGATATTGGTCGATCCGGCCAAGGTTGACGCAGTGATGAGGTGGGAGGTGCCAAGGTCACCTTCTGAGATCCGGAGTTTCCTTGGGTTGGCAGGGTATTATCGGAGGTTTATTAAGGACTTCTCCAAGATTGCGGTTCCACTCACCAGATTGACCCGGAAGGGTGTTACATTTATGTGGGGTCCCGAGCAGCAGACCTCCTTTGAGACACTTCGCCAGAGGTTGTGTGAAGCTCCGGTATTAGCTCTTCCGGAAGGAATGGAAGGGTTTGTGGTATTCTGTGATGCATCAATTCTAGGACTGGGAGCGGTTTTGATGCAGAAGGGTCATGTGATAGCATATGCATCGAGGCAGTTGAAGCCTCACGAGACGAGGTACCCCACACATGATTTGGAGTTGGGGGCAGTGGTGTTCGCGCTCAAGATTTGGCGGCACTACTTGTATGGGGTTCGTTGTACGATTTACACAGACCATAAGAGTTTGAAGTACTTGATGGATCAGCCTAACCTAAATATGCGGCAGAGAAGATGGTTAGACGTGGTCAAGGATTATGATTGCGAGATCTTGTACCACCCGGGCAAGGCTAATGTGGTAGCCGACGCATTGAGTCGCAGGGCGGAGAGTACTCCACTGCGAGATGTATGTTTGAGATTGACCGTGATAGCTCCAGTTCTGGACGCCATTCGTGGGGCTCAGGCCGAGGCCGTGCGTCCGGAGATGCAGAAGAGAGAGCGGGTTGTTGGGTTGGTTTCTGAGTTTATATCGGATAGTCGAGGCCTTATGACTTATCAGGGCAGGATCTGGGTACCGTTTGTGGGCGGTACACGTACTACATTGATGGAGGAGGCTCATAGATCGAAATTTTCAATCCATCCCGGGGCCACAAAGATGTATTTGGACCTAAGAAAGGAGTATTGGTGGCCTTGTATGAAGAGGGACGTAGCATGGTTTGTCGAGAGGTGTTTGACCTGTCGAAGGGTAAAGGCCGAACACCAGAGGCCGCATGGCAAGTTGCAGCCATTGGAGGTTCCCGAGTGGAAGTGGGAACAGATCACTATGGACTTTATCACCAAATTGCCGAGGACTGCCAAAGGAGTTGATGCAATTTGGGTGATTGTGGATAGGTTGACAAAGAGCGCTCACTTTCTTGCCATCAGTGAGAGTTCTTCAGCGGAGAAGTTGGCAGAGATTTACGTGAGGGAGGTTGTATCTCGGCATGGGGTGCCGATCTCGATTGTTTCAGACCGCGATGTGCGTTTCACTTCCCGTTTTTGGAAGAAATTTCATGAGGAGTTGGGTACTAAGCTGCATTTTAGTACCACCTACCACCCCCAGACCGACGGTCAGAGTGAGCGGACGATACAGACACTCGAGGACATGCTTCGAGCTTGTGTACTAGACTTTGGGGGTAGTTGGGACACGTATTTGCCTTTGGCGGAGTTTTCCTACAATAACAGCTATCATTCGAGCATTGGTATGCCGCCCTTTGAGCTGTTGTATGGTAGGAGGTGTTGGACTCCCATATGTTGGGGAGAGGTTGGGCAAAGGGTAATGGGCAGTACAGAGATCGTGAATCAGACGACAGAGCAGATACAGCTGGTCAGGCAGAGGTTACTGACCGCTCAGAGCCGACAGAAGAGTTACGCGGATAGACACCGGTCCGAGCTGGAATTTCAGGTCGGCGACTTTGTTCTCCTGAAGGTTTCTCCTTGGAAAGGAGTGATCCGGTTCAGGAAGAGGGGCAAATTGGGGCCCCGGTTTATTGGCCCGTTTCGTGTGATTGCCAGGGTAGGCCGGGTAGCCTATCGGCTGGAGTTACCAGCAGAGTTGGGGCAGATTCACAACACTTTTCATGTATCGCAGTTGAGGAAATGTATAGCCGATGAGTCGCCAGTGGTTCCACTAGAGGATATTCAGGTAGATGCGAGCCTAAATTATGCGGAGAGACCAGTGGCTATTAGGGATCGGAAGGTCAAGATTTTGAGGAACAAGGAGGTACCTCTGGTATTGGTTCAGTGGCGGCATCGGAAGGGATCAGAGATGACCTGGGAGCCGGAGGGTATGATGCGGGAGCAGCATCCGGAGCTGTTTTAGAGCGGGACTTCGAGGGCGAAGTCCAGTTCTAGTGGGGGAGAGTTGTAACATCCGGATTTTTACCAGGTATCTTGTAAGTTAAATTTTGATATGTTGCGAGAGGGACTCGGCGAGTTGGAGCTCAGACTCGCCGAGTAGGGACGTGGAATTGATCACTGGTGCGCGCTTGGACTCGGCGAGTCCAGGGTATGGACTCGGCGAGTCTGCGCTGTGTAATAAAACCCTAAATCCCCGGGTTTGAGGCCTATTTAAAGGGCCTTATGGCCGTCATTTGTGCTCACCCAACCCCCAGAGAGTGTCCATAGAGTTCTTGAGCGTTTTGTGAAGGGAAGAGAGCCAATCTTGATCTTGGGTGTGTTGTTTAGCAAGAAGAAGGAGGCCCTAGGCAAGAGGAAGCAAAGGAGGTTGCTATTTCGTAGGTTTGGAGCTTGGATCATCACTCTAGAGGGGGGGGGGGGCTACAGCTCGGCGGATCGAGTGTTAGCGATTTCAGGGTTACAATTTACCGAAACACACGAGGTGAGTCTTCTCACTATACCTTACCTTGAGTAGGTAACCAGAGTTATGTGATAGAGTATTTGTATGCTATGTATGTTATATGTTGTACTGCATTACTTCTATATGATTGATGCTGTGCATGATTACAGAGTTAGAACCGGAAGGTTCACAGAGTTAGAACCTGAGGGTTCACAGAGTTAGAACCTGAGGGTTCACAGAGTTTAGGTGCACGGACCCACAGAGTTACAGCCTAGAGTGGCAAATATGTGTTATATGTAGTATTTTGGGGAACTCACTAAGCCTTGTGCTTACAGTGTTGATGTTATTTGTTTCAGGTACTAGTGACGACCGCGGGAAGGCGCCGGCTTGATCCGTACACACACGTTTGGAGTTTGACATGTCGATCTTGGGATTTTGTACTGTTTTGTTGAACAATTAAATGATTTTTTTATGAATATTAATGGAATTATGTTTTATATAAAAATGAAAAATTGGTTTTAAATATTCGGTGTTACACGAGTACACAAAGTTGTGTGTTGATCCAGTTCACCATAAGAGTAACAAAGATATTTGTCATGATTTACTAAAGGTTTAGTAAATATGATTACACTTACAAGATTAAGTGTAATTTTGAATTGATTAAAGGGTTTAAATCAATAGCAGAACGAATAAGAAGAGTCAAGTAGGCAGAAAGATAAGAGTTTCTCCATTCTAAGAAGAAGGGAGAGTAGCTTTTATGCTTTATGATAGGTCTTAATGATTAAGAACCATATCTCAATTGATCCTCTAATGAGTCTTGGTACAATTGTATGTCCAAGAAGAGGAATCAAAGATTGAAGAATTGTTCAAATCAAGAAGTCAATCATACTTCGTTCCAAAACAAGTCTTAAAGTCAAGATTGTGACATTGAGTGAATAGTATTAAGAAGGTTTATAACATTCATCAATTGTGGAAAGTTGTGATGTCTTGGATAAGACAAAGACCAACTAAGACCAAAATTATGAAGTGTTTTGTTTTGATATAAGCTACACTAACTCTTGAATATTTGTTTATCAAAAAATGTTTTGATAAGAGAATTGGATATGTCAAGGAGTCAGTGGGAGTCTTAATAGTTTTGAAAAGTTTCAAGAACAAATCAAATAATCCTTATCGATCATCACTAGCACACGAGTTGAGGTTTACAACCTATCATGAAGACATTATTTTGTTTTTGTGCCAATCCAATCGAGTTAATTATGCATGTGAGTCCTATGAGTTCTCATTTGAATGCATAAAAGGAAAGGACCTTGATCAATGGAAAGTACATTGATAGGAAAAGGTGCGCTGCTTAACTACTTGGAAGACGTGGTGGGCAGCTGTGCTACCATAAGGCAAGAAATCAAGATTAAGGAAGTTCGATCCATATGAGTTTGAATTTGTTGTAAACTTTGGTTTTAACAAATTCACATGGATAGGAACACATACACCATTTAAATCTAAGTGTCATAAGATTTCCTCCTTCATGAAAATGATTGTGAGAAAATGCTTTCACTAAGAAAGATTTTAAAAGATAGTGATTGTAAAATTGCATTCTCGAATTCGATCATGGTTACGACATCCCTTTCCATAATTTGAATTGTGAGGTTTGGCAATTAGTCTTAATTGTTAAGACACACATATGAACTATCTAAGGCAAAAGTGTATAAGTTCAAGAAGCCTTGATAAAAGATTATCAAAGCACTAAGTATTAGAAACATGGACTTAAGAAATTCAATAGGTATTGTCTCTCTAAAAGTTAAGATGTTTATGAATACATGTCGAAGCTGGTGGGAGCATAAGTGTTATGTTTTATAATAATCATCATGATAGCGGGAGCATAAATGTTATGATTGTATGATTATTAAGGAAAGTATTGCAAGTTGGCAATATTAATTATAGAAAACAAGAGTCATTCTTTGCAAAGTTGTAAGGATGGAATAGTTGTTTTGCTATAATTAAGGGAGAGAATATTATGCTTCATTTCAAATCTAAAGGATTAGGTTGTGGAATGTTAATAAATTTAGTCAAAGGTACATAGTGTGTTCTTAAAATTTTGATTATGATTACGGAATTCCTCTTCACAATTCGAATTTTGAGAACATAGAAAATAAAACATTGTGCGTCGTGTCCCATACGCTTCGAGTATAGGATCGATTGCAAATGATTTAATGTTTGACCATTTTAAAATTTTCCAAATGTCTAGTGCATTTAGAGGGAAAAGGGACTAGAATTGGCTTTGACTAAAATAATTAAACAACTATCAAAGGACAATCCAAAGTTCGACGAGGATTGGTCGCTTGTGAGTAGTTGGAAGTATAGTATTGAAAATTATGGAAATGTTTCCATATTGAATGGACAATATCGACCTAATTACGAATAGATAAGATTCTATTAAGAATGAGTTGTCATATGGAAAATATGGAAGCGTGTCCATATTGGGAAGTAAATATTGAAAATCTATGTCTAGATTAGAAACTTTTATGCAAAAGGATGTTCAAAGGAATGTACTTTGAGAGAGAGACATCATATCTAAGGAATTGTCTTGTAACAATCTACGTTAGAGGAATTTGTAATATCATTGGCAATAGTCTTTGAGACTTTGGTGCAGTGACATTACAAAAGGATCGTTGCATAAAGTGTTAGAATCTAGTATATTCTATAAGTAACAAGAATTTGATATTCTTACACTTAAGAAAATGGATTTGGAGTTGTGAAATGAGAATGATTGGAAATGTGTTCAATTTGTCTATTTCACAAAAGTAAGAACCATAGATAAACATTGTGTGCATGCTAGGAGCATGGGACAAGTGTAATAATTCAAGTAAAAAGTTGATTACCCGAAACGACAAATAATGAGTAATCGATATGGTGATAAATAAAACGTGTTTTGTTTATACTCAAAAGTTTGAGGCCATATGGGATTAGTATTATTCTTGTGTTTCACCTTATTTGTTTTGACTTCCAGAATAATTGAGTTTATTAAGAATAATCGAATTATTCAAACGGGCCACAGTCGTTCATATGTTGGAAGTAGATATGAATGAAGATTGTCATGAATTGGTGTGTGGATTGTCTAGAAGAGTATTAGACATAAGCAAATGTTTGCTGCAACGTTCATGAGTGCTTATGAATATGATTTGAGAATTGGATTAAACCCACGCTCACTTGGATCACTCCATGAATTGTATTACGAGTGATTAGTGAGACGATAACATCTTATATTCTTGAAACCGAGATGTGTGAGTTGTATCTTGCTAATCGGTTGCACATTGATGATATGTAAACGCACTAGTAACTTGGTGTTATAAAACATATTGTTGTGTGTGATTTGGTTGGTGAGTGCAAGCAAGCATTGTATCAAAGTTTATCCGTTCCTTTTATCCAAAGTAGTATAGAAGCGATATCTTTTGGGCCCCTCGATGGTTTAGTGATGACATACATAAATGCTCGGCCGGGCTAGGGCTAATTTGATTTGGTCAATTAGTCTGTCGTCATAAATCAGAAATCGAGAAGTAGTACAAAGAGAATGATTAGAAATCATATCTCATACGATATCTAGAATGGAGGAATATATGATCCCTTATCTAAGGACACGCGTATCTGATAGGATCAGAGTTGACAACGGCTTTGGAAAGCTACGATTGCAGATCGGGATCTGAAGTCATACGCAGAATAGTTGTTAGACTTATCCAAGTGGGAGACTTTTGGATTAGTGTCTAAGTCCATAACTATTTTGGTATGTACTTGACCCGATGGTGCATGGTCCTTTTGGGTTGCCTTCACCAAAGCAACTTGATTGGAGAAATGAATAAAGAGAGAGAGGATAATATGATTTATTAATATGTTATAAGAATAATATATTAAAGGAGAAATCATATTTGTTTAATTAATATTGGTCAATAATTAATTAAGAATTAGTTTTGTGATCAAATGTAATTAATTAAACTAGAGGGGCTGATTTGTAATTATGTGATAGTTACAAAATAAGGTAAGGATTATCTTATTTATATGGTGGACGAATTTAAGGTTGGAAAGCCTTAGAATTCAAGTATGATAAGGATTCAAGGATTATCTTATTGGTTGCTTAATGGATAATCAACTAGATAAGGATAATGACTGAAACCCTATCTCTACACCTATATAAACACCCCTAGGGTCATGAATTCGTATATCCCTTCCCAAGAGGTCCTAGATACGAATTCTAACCTCTCACCTCTCTCTTTATACCTTCTCCATTTGCTTATGGTGTTTGTAAACCATTTGAGGAGTGACACTTGTGACTCTAAGCATTCCAAAGTCAAATCAAGGAGGAATTGGGATTGTTATTGCTATATAACAATCAAGGTATGATCTTAAACCTAATTACATATTAATATGATTACTTGTATGTTAGAATTAGGGTTTATAGTCTTGGATTCAAAGCATGTACAATAGAGAAACCTAGATCCAAGCATTAGGGTTTGTATGAGCACATAGGATGTCTTATGACCAAAACCCATCAGAATTATCTAATCACTCTTGAGAATATCATAACCCAAGGAATGACTCAACCCAAGGGGTGGTGAATGTTATAACCGATGATATGGCAGCAGTGATGGAAAAATTAGAAAGCGTGGATCGAAGAATGACTAAGATGGACCAATCCATCCATTCCATTAGAGTGGGATGTGAAACTGTAGAGGTCCTAACCTTACTAAGGATTGTGATCTTGATGAAAATGGAAACCGGAAATCCCAAGTGTGTTACTCAAGATGTGATAGATATGATGATGATTGCCGAAAACCCAAGAAAGAATGGCTACCGTATGATGTGTACAAGAAGGCAAAGGAAGAAAAGTATAAGCAAAACGCAAGAGGTTTTTATCAAAAGGAGGAACCAGTGCAAGAAAAGAAATTGGAATTTGAAGATATGCTTACAAGATTTGCAGCTGCATTCGAGAAAAGGCACAACGATATCGATGTTGCAATAAAATATCAACAAAACATGTTAAGAAATCAATAAAGCATGATAAAGTGCACCAAATAATGATGAAAGATCAACAAGATCTACTAGGAATCAACAAGCCTCCCCTCGCAACATTGAAAAACATCTAGGCCAACTTGCACTACAAATAAATGAGAGACGACCGGATGGACTTCCTAGTAATACCGAAAATAATTCAAAATGTCCACATTATTACTCCTTTGGCCCATATTAAGAAAGAAGAACCTAAATTGGTGCAAGAGGAAGAGGCAGAAAAAGAAGAATAGAAAAATCCTGATACGACTCGGCGAGTCGCAGACATGAACTCGATGAGTCCCCCACATGAACAGAAAAATAAGCCCCCTATTAAGCCATATCAACCACCATTTCCGTTTCCAAGATAGGCCAAACAAGACAAGCACGATATTGATTATCAAAAGTTCCTGGAATACATAAAAGACCTTCAAATTAATATGCCATTCATCGAGGCAGTTGCATAAATGCCTAAGTATGCCAAATTCTTAAAGGAGCTTCTTACAAATAGAAGGAAGATGGAAGAAGTGAAGAAGGTGGGTTTAAATGAAAATTGTTCAGTCGCCATGTTGAAAAAATTACCTAAGAAGAAGAGTGACCCAGGTAGTTTGACCTTGCCTTGTCAATTCGGGAATTTAGCAACTATCCATGCATTGGCTGATTTGGGGGCAAGTGTTAACCGCATGCCATATGCTTTCTTTAACAAATTGAACCTTCCCGAGCCAAGGCCAATTCAAATGGAAATACACTTAGCAAATAAAACAGTGACATTTCCAAGGGGGATATGTGAAGATTTGTTGGTGAAAGTTATACGTTTGTGTTCCCTGCTGAATTCGTAGTACTAGACAATGAAGCAGGTCCTGAAGTTCCCATTATTCTTGGTAGACCTTTCATAAATACCGCAAATGCTATAGTAGACATGCGAGATTCTAAACTTACCCTTAGGGTGGGAGACAAATCAGTTACATTCGAAGTTAATCAAGTCATGAAGCATGCAAGGTATAGTGATGACACAACATTTTCGGTTGATATGTTGGAAGAATTAATGGAAGAATGGGAAGAAGACAAGACAAACAATTTTGCCACTACCTTTGATGATGATTTTGATGCTAAAAGAGACGTGATGGAGATAGTGAGACTGCTCGAAGAAGCTGAATATAATGAATTAATCAGAAGTGCAAAAAGCCCAACTCGCCGAGTCGCAGTCACTGACTCGACGAGTCCAAGTGAGAAATCACGATCAGGCGGGAATTTTGGCCTGGACTCGATGATTCCCTCATTGGACTCGACATTTTCAGTGCACAAAACATGAAATCGGAACTGAAAAATCTACCTGACCATTTGGAGTATGCATTTCTTGAAGAAGGTGAACAAAAACCTGTAATTATAGCTTTTGATCTCACCAAATCTAAAAAAAGAAGATTTAGACCGAGTTTAAAGAAGAGAAAGAATATCATTGCATGGAAAATCATCGATATTAAATGGATAAGTCCTTATTGCTCTCAGAAGATCAACCTGGAGGAAGGAGAAAAGCCGGTAGTGCCATACCAAAGGCGGTTGAACCTGAACATGCAAGAAGTGGTCAAGAAGGAGGTAGTCAAGCTTCTAGATGCAGGGATCATATAATACATTTCCGATAGTCCATGGGTTAGTCATGTTCAAGTGGTCCCTAAGAAAGGAGGGACGACAGTAGTAACAAACAAGAAGAACGAGCTTATACCAAATCGAACGGTAACCGGTTGGCGAGTGTGCATCGACTACCGAAAGTTAAATGATGCTACTCGTAAAGACCACTTTCCCCTTCCTCTTATTGATAAAATGCCTGAATGATTATTTGTTCATAGATATTACTGTTTCTTAGATGGATTTTCAGGTTACTTCCAATTAGCATTGACCCAATTGACCAAGAAAAGACAACTTTCACTTGCCCAAGTGAGACTTTTTCCTATCGACGCATGCCTTTTGGGTTATGCGATTCACCCGCGACTTTTCAAAGATGCATGATGGCAATATTCCACGATATGGTGGAAAAGTTTATGGAAGTATTTATGGATGACTTTTCTGTTTTTGGCTCTTCTTTTCATAATTGTCTTACTAACCTTGACTTGATGCTTGCCAGATGTGAACAGACCGATCTAGTCTTGAATTGGGAAAAATGTCACTTTATGGTTAAAGAGGGAATAGTATTAGGTCATAAAGTATCCAAGGCGGGGATTAAGGTGGATCGGGAAAAAATTGAAACTATTGCTAAATTACCCCCACCAACTAATGTGAAGGGTGTTAGGAGTTTTTTAGGGCACGTGGGTTTTTACCGCCGTTTTATAAAAGATGTTTGTAAAATAACTAGACCTCTTACTCAATTACTTTTAAAAGATGCACCTTTAAATTTTTCTAATGAGTGTCTAGCGGCTTTTGAAATTTTGAAAGAAAAATTAACTAATGCCCTTATCATTATCACCCCGAATTGGATCCTGCACTTTGAAATAATGTGTGACGCAAGAGATTTTTCTTTAGGAGTTGTGCTTGGCCAAAGGGTTGACAAGCACTTTCGACCCATTTATAATGCAAGAAAGACTTTAAATTCGGCCCAAGAAAACTACAACACAACCGAAAAAGAATAATTAGTCGGGGTGTATGGCTTTAACAAATTCTGCCCTTATATTATTTTATCTAAAACAACTATTTTTATTGACCACTTTGCTATTAAGTATTTGTTTGCCAAGCAGGATATGAAGTCAAGATTGATCCGATGGGTGCTTTTACTACAAGATTTTGACATCAAGATCAAGGATAAGACAGGAATAGAGAATGTAGCTGCTAACCATCTTTCTAGACTAGAAAATACAGAAAGGGAGGAG
Source organism: Lactuca saligna (assembly GCF_052625555.1). Taxonomy (NCBI): domain Eukaryota; kingdom Viridiplantae; phylum Streptophyta; class Magnoliopsida; order Asterales; family Asteraceae; genus Lactuca; species Lactuca saligna. The sequence continues at coordinate 331,613,014 of NC_136420.1, forward strand.
ATAGACAACATGGGTATTAAAGATGGCTTCCCAGAAGAGTATTTGATGGTAATCATGGGGGAAGAACCATGGTATGCGAATATTGAAAATTACTTGGCTAGCTAATACCTTCCAAAAGGCCTCACTCATCAACAAAACAAGACGCTCTTTTCAGAAAGTAAATATTATTTTTGGGATGAGACATATCTTTTTAGGAGCTGTGCAGATGGAATAATAAGAAGATACGTTTTTGGCAAGGAAATTTGAGACATATTAGAGCATTGTTGCAATGGACCGGAAGGAGGACACCATGGGGTGCAACACACTGCCAAAGAAGTCTTTGATGCTGGTTTTTATTGGCCTACAATCTTCAAGGATGTTGCTACTCATGAAAGGGAATGTGATGCTTGCCAAAGAATGGGAAATATATCGACAAGGAATGAAATGACCCAAAGGAATATTCAAGTTTGTGAAATCTTTGATGTATGGGGTGTGGATTTTATGGGACCATTTCCTTCATCCAAAGGCAAAAAAATACAGACTAGTGGTGGTGGATTATGTGTCCAAGTGGACGGAAGCTCAAGCATTACCAACTAATAGTGCAAGGGTTGTGATAAAATTCTTAAAGAAATTATTTTCTAGATTTGGAGTGCCTCAGGCGTTAATTAGTGATAGGGGTACCCATTTTGCTAATAATCAACTAGCAAAAGTGTTGCAAAAATATGGAGTACACCATAGATTTTCAACACCTTACCATCCACAAACAAATGGAAAAACCAAAATTACAAATAGATCACTCAAAAGAATATTTGAGAAATTGGTGGGAAATAATAGAAAAGATTAGGCGGACAAATTGGATGATGCACTTTGGGCATTTAGGACCGCATTCAAGACACCCATTGGAACCACACCCTATAGGCTAGTGTGTGGTAAAAATTTCCATTTACCCGTGGAGCTTCAACATAAAGCCTATCGGGCTTTGAAAACATGCAATTTTAAGTCGAATGAGTTGCGTGCAAATCGACTATAGCTAATGAATGCCTTGGAAGAATTAAGCAATGCGTCTTACACTAACTCGTTGATTTATAAAGACAAGACCAAAAGATGGAATGAGGCAAGGTTAAAGGGTAATAAAGAGTTCTAGGAAGGACAAAAAGTTCTCTTGTACAATTCAAGGCTAAAGCTCTTTCCGGGAAAATTACGTACTCGTTAGACCAGGCCTTTTACAATAAAGCATGTTTTTCCATACAGGGTGATTGAGCTATGGAGTAAAGATGGGTGAAGCTTCAAATTCAATAAGCATCGGGATAAGCGATATGAAGAAGGAATGCAAGAGGACGAAGGACTTGAAGAAGGGTTAGACTTGGAGGAAGCTACTGAAACATTGAGCATGTAGGAGTCCAGCTAAAGACTCCTAAAAAAGAAGCGGTTATGGGAGGCAACCCGATACTAGAGTTTGCTTTCTTTTTACCTTTCTTTTTCGTTTTATTTTTCATCTTTTATTAGTTTTCTTAGGATTTTTCTATCTAAATCTTCTTATTTGTCTAAAATGATTACTTCAGGACAAGCAAAGCTTAAGTGTGGGGTGTGGTCAAAAAAATTTGAGTATACAAAAAAAAAAATTCAAACAGAGCCAATGACTCGCCAAGTCCACTCATAGACTCGGGAAGTACAGTTGAAAATTCGCGATTTTTCTTCAAAGTCAAAAACATACTCGTTGAGTCGTACCCCTACTCGACAGGTCGACTTTTTAATCGGAAAAAATAATATACGTTTTACACTACGTTAATTATGGTTTTAACCCTAAAAATTAAAGTGATATTCATTCCAGCCTCCAGAACCTTCACTCAAAGTGCCAAGTTTCTCTCAAGCAACGATCTCTAATTCCTTTAATTTCTTCCAATTTCTTCCAATAAGGTAACATTTTTATATCTTATTGCCGATAAAGGTTCGATCTTTAGTGTTTTGATGGTCTTAATTTGTCAATTTGTGAAAAAAAATCAGATTTTTGAAATTTACTTCAATACTAGGGTTTCGATTTTGGCTAAATTAGGGTGTTATAGTTAAATTTTCTTGTGAATTAACACTTGATATACATCCTTGAACAAACCCCTGGAATAAATTTTGAGTTTTGATGGATGATTTGGTTCGAAATAAATGTAAGACTCGACTAGCTCTTCCGACTCACCGAGTCAGTTCATGGACTCGACGAGTCCCTGCTGTAGTGGTCCAGTTTTTTTTAATGTTTCTGTGGTTTTGTGGTGTTGTTTTGTCTTGTGTAATTTTATAGGAAATGTCAAGGAGAGGCCAAAGTTCAGGAAGCAACCACGGGGGAAAGAGATTTGACCTCGTATTTGGTCCGAGCAAAGAAGAAGCTTGAAATACTAAAGGGGGAAGAGATTTATGTTCCAAATGAAATAAATTGGCAATAGATAGGGAAATTTGGATTGGAAGATGACTTGAGCCCGAATTTGGTCAAAACTTTTATGCACAACGGGGTGACCATTACATATGACTGGTGGAATAGATTTTTTATAATCTAGGAACTGGTGTATTATGAATTTTGTTGGGAGTTTTTCTCGACTGTTACCTTCCGAGGGGTTAGTGATTACTATAGTCCAAGTTTCCTTACTTTTTGTCTTGGCGGGGAGTATCGCCAATATAGTATCTTAGAGCTTGGATGGAGGATGGGAATTTATGACCAATCAGTGGTCATGTATGAAGCTTTTAGATCCGTTCTTAAAAACTCGCATAAAGATTTACCGGAAGGTATAGTTGCTTCCACATGGTTGAACACTATAGAAAATCGGGTCTACATTCCCTCGGCGGATCTAGAAGGAAGCATCCATTCGCCTATTCACCGTTTGATTCATCGTTTGATTGCTAGTACCATAAACATGAGAAAAGAAGATGATAAAGTCCCAACTCTTGTCATCTTCTATTTATGGTGCATTATTAGGCCGAACACATTTTGCAACATTCCTTACTATTTGGAAAAATGGTTAGGCTAGGGAGCGGTGAAGAGTCGGACAACTTCAATGATAAATGGTGGGATGTTTATAACACGTTTGGCAAGGACATATGGTGTGTTGGAAAGAGGGGTCAGGAATTTCTTTAATATGGTGCCTACACCTCCATTTAGTATTATTCTCTACTTAAGGGCAAGAATAGTTGACGATTACGGTGGTGGCCACTTTTACATTGCAAATGATGATGCAGTTGAGACACCCGAGGAGTCAGGTAGGCGGGTCCGACAAAGACTTGAGCATCCACGGGAAGACCCACTGGTAATTCCGGTAGATTATGAGTAGCCTATGGATTGGTACAATGTTGAACTAAGAAGGTACCAAGATGACCTTGGAGGAATCATGAACTATCACAATAGTTCATTTGTTCACTTGTTCAGTCATTTAAATATGAAACCGATGGATGGGCCTGGGTACCCCTATGTGAGAAGTTGGGATAAAAGGATAAGTCAACGGCAAAGTGGAGGAGGAGGAAGTGGAATGGGAGAAGATGAAGAAGGAGATGAAGATTAAATATCCTTTTATTTTTATTTTTATTTTTGTGGTGGAGTTTGAGACAGTTTTTATTTGTTTTTGGTTGATGTGTGAATTTATAGTAATTAGGTCTATTTAGGATATTTGATTTGTTTTCCTTTTTTGTCATTTTTTTTTGTTTTGATCTTTTTAGTTTGAGGGTAAGGAACGCATGCGAGAGTATGGAGTCAAGGTTAACCAAAAAAAAGATCGTGTCTAGGCAAGAAAGAAAAAAAAAGGAAGAAAGAAGTTTTGAGTCTAATTACGAGTCCGATAATGCAAGCGATTGTTGAGAGCTTATTTACTGAAGGAAAATGAGGGAAAATATCAATTTGATATTACCCACACCCCTGAGCAATGGACCTGGAACAGAAACAAAATTTTCCATTCAGCATTGCACTCAACGAGTGCATATATGGGCTCGACGAGTCCAAGTGTAAAAACTCGACTTCTTCCAGCATTACGCTTCAACTCGGCGAGCCACCCTAGGAACTCGATGCGTTGACCATTATTTAATCTTTCAAGCCAATGAATTGATCATATTTGACACGGAAATTGGCTACATTTTTTTTGAAGATCATTTTCTAAGCGTTTCCATGAGTTTTTTCATTCATATTAGGAGCTATACCACACAAGATTTGATGCCCAAGGCATGGATGAGTTATTCACATGCCTAAAGTCAATTGAATATGGAGCTTAACAAGAAGAAGATCAACCTTGCAACTACTATCCCAGGGGAGTTTGTTCCAATTCCCCCTTTATTTATATGTTTTCTTTATCATGCATAATATGCAATGGGGACGTTGCATAAATTAAGTGCGGGTGTAACATCCCGAAATAGCAAGGGTTGAGTGGAAGGGCTAAAAGTGTAATTTGGGAAAGAGTGACTCGGCGAGTCCATGGATGGACTCGACGAGTAGAGTCGTGACTTGGTCGCGTGTTAAATAGCCGACTCGGCGAGTCAATGAGATGGACTCGGCGAGTAGGCGCTGAGTGGAGAAAACCCTAATTCTCGGGGTTGAGCCCTATATAAAGAGCATTATGTTTCCTCCCCAGCCTCTTTATCACCCTTTGAGTCCCTGAAACCCTAAAATCGTGGAGAAGCACCATTGTTGAGTGGATTGGGGCTTGGAGAAGTATTTGTTGAAGAAAGTTTGGAAGTTTGAAGGTGTGGAGCAAGGGGCTTTGCTTGGATTCGAGTTCCTTGCAGATTGGGGCGTTCTTTTGAGGTAATATCTCGTTCCTAGGATGTTGTTATCTTGTTTATTCATTTTGGGGTTTGAGGGAAGCTTATCTTGGGTGATATTGGAATCTAGAGGTTAGATCTGAGGTTGCTACCACAGATCTGGAATGGAGGAGAGTTGGAATGCAGGAAAGTCCCTGTGTTGAGTATTGGATGAAGCTATCTTGTCCCAAACCTTAGCCCTAATGTGCAATATGCATAGATATCTTTGGATTCACATAAAGATTGCCACTTTACGTGATGGATGAGTTGTAGGAGGCTAGATCTATGTTTTGGATCAATTGCATGGTCTGGAACACTTCTGTTTGGATGCAGACCGGTGGTACTCGGTGAGTCACATGGGTGGACTCGACGAGTTGCTTGAAGAGGAGCTGGAACTCGACGAGTTGGATGAAAACCTCGGCGAGTAGGTTGAAGATAGCCTTATACTCGGCGAGTCTGTTCTTGGACTCAGCGAGTCTTGTCTAAGAGTCCCAATATTTTCTGGTTGAGTCGAAGAATCGGCGAGTCAAGGGATGACTCGGTGAGTTATGTGCGAGTGGACTCAGAGTTGTTGGACCCGGCGAGTCTCGGGGTGACTCGGCGAGTTAGGTCGCGGATTGAGTGAAGTTTTGAGTTGGGAACTCGGCGAGTCAGAGAGTTGACTCGGCGAGTAGGGTCAGTTAGGGGTTGACTTTGACCCAGTCCTATACTAAGGGTTGACCAGTGGTTTCCAGGGGTATTTTGGTAATTGTTGATTATGGTTTTGAGTTTAGTGCATTGGTGGCTGTCCAGTGGTGGAGATCGTATCAGGGATCGGAGCAGCTTGGGTTATCTGTTTAGTCCGCAGTTTCGAGGTGAGTTATCATCACTATATCTATAGAGTTCAAGGCACCAAGGCCGACCCTTTTATCGGATGGAAATCTGGGTAATTGTCTGTTGTATGATATTGCGGGATATGGGCCGGAAGGCATGATATGTTGTGGGCCGGAAGGCATTACATGTTGCGGGCCGGAAGGCAATGCGATGTGGACTGGAAGGTCATGGCCTGGAAAGGCGTATGTGCATAATTATTATGTTGGCTGAGTCGTAGGGTGATGTTATGCTAGTGATCGGCTAGGCTGGTGTCTTGGTTATGGTAATGATATGTTATGTGATATGTTGATCGATTTGCTAACTGTGAACTGTTATATGGTTACATGTTATGTGTATGGTTGTCTGGTTTAGAGTGTAATCCGGTATGCATGGTTGTTCTATGTTCTGTCATGATATATATATATATATATATATATATATATATATATATATATATATATATATATATATATATATATATGCTTTTACGTTGCGGGTGGAAGGCGATATGTTATGGGCCAGAAGGCAATATGTTATGGGCCGGAAGGCAATGTGTTATGGGCCGGAAGGCAATACGCTATGGGCCGAAAGGCGATATGTTTTGGACCGGAAGGTTGTGGCCTAGAAGGGCGTATATGTGGTTGGTATTTTGGGGATATCTCACTAAGCTTTCGGGCTTACAGTTGTGGTTTTTATGTTTTCAGGTTCTCAGGAGTCTGTGGCAAGGCAAGGGCGTGATCGTACCGTTCCTCGCGTTGGTGTTTTATGAAATGGACATGGGAAAATACTCTGTTAAATAATGTATTGAAAACCTTTTTGTAACAACGTTATTAAAATGGGTTGTTTTGAAAAGTTCTAATTGTTTCGAAATTTTGGTCATTAGAAGTTGGTATCAGAGCCTTGCTTTGAGTGAATTGGAGGAACACTTGTGTGACTCCAGTCTCAAATCGAGGAAGGTTTTAAAAAGAGGAAATAAAATGGTTTTTTTTTTTTTAAATTTAAGTAAAAGAGGACGCGGAGGTACGATCAGCCGGAGCCAGTAAGTAACCCCAAATTACCACTCATGACATTTGTTTTATTGAGCTTTGATAGAACAGCATGCATGAGTTAGGCTAGGGATCTTCAGGAATTCATGTTAATGTTGCCTGATTATGATGCCTGTAGCCTAGGGTTCCTTATGGGAGATTCTCAGTGTTCCTCTAGTGGTGAGGGTTGAGCGTTGTTATGCATGTTTCTCTAGGGTGTTGTGGTAGTACTTCATACAAATATGGGTAGGTGTGGAAGGTAGTTTGGGCCCGTACTACTAAAAGCACTTGACCCATACTCGTATCACGGAAACCATGACCTCTAGGGTTGGGTTGAGAGTTGGTTCCCGGGATATGGGGAAGAGTCTGAGGTTTTCTAGTATATTTTCAATATAGAGATTTCGAGGCATGCTGGAAGCGGATCCGAGTCAGGATCGGGTACAGGAGGAGGAGTTGCGGACGGGTCAGTACCGCCCAAGATTATTGGTCAGATGAGCTCGTGCGAGTTGGATGCGAGGATTCGTGAGAGCCTGCATGATGAGGTTGCTGCAGTGTTCCGGGCCGAGCTGCCGGAACTGTTTGGGTCGATCAAGACCGCCATGGTTGAGTATTTTGATGAGCGCTATGCGGCTCTCGCGGAGATGGCTGCCTCGATGGCTACAGTGGCTGTAGCAGCGGTAGGGGGAGGACCTGATAGGGATTTTCAGTATCGGGACTTCGATAATACGGAGCCTTCCACCTTCGATGGGGTTCAGAACCCGATTGTTGCTATGAGATTGTTATCGGAAGTGGAGGGGTGTTTCTTCATGTGTTCATGCCCTGCTGATCTGAGGGTGAGGTGTGCTCTGAACCTGTTGAGGCTCAGGGCGAAGGATTGGTGGAGATTGATCACGAGGTCATACTCGGATGCGCAGAGGGTTGCGGTTTCATGGGATCAGTTCAGAGAGATGTTTAGTAGTCGTTATGTTTCGCAGGTAGAGAGGGAGAGGTTGGCTCAGGAGTTCCTTGAGCTGAATCAGGATTCGGAGTCGGTGACTGAGATCACTAGGATGTTCACTGAGAGGGCGATGTTTTGCCCTGAGTTCGCTTCGGAGCAGGCTCAGATGTCCCGATATCTGAGTATGCTAAAGAGAGACATCAGTTGGAGTTGCAGGAGGCCGCCAGGCAGCGTGAGTTAGAGATTGAGTTGCAGTTGCATGAGCTGAGGCAAGCTCTGGTTCAGTTGGAGCCGGCAATGAAACGGTCTAAGACCGTTGATTCCAGGATGGGGGATCTGAGCAGCCACACTTGTGGGAAGTGTGGGAGGAGTCACACCGGAGTTTCCAGGTCTGGTGGTGCATGCCGCAAGTATGGAAAGGAGGGGCACTATATGAGGGATTGTCGGCGGCCAGCACCGGTTCGGGATTTGAGGACTTGCTATCATTGTCGTCAGGTTGGACATATGAGGGTCAACTGTCCACAGTTTTCCGTGGGACCGGTGCAGGCTCCAGCACCGGCCACTTTGAGGATTTCAGGAGAAGGTCAGGGTGGAGCGGAGCCCCCAAGGGCTCAGGGTCGTGCTTATCAGCTTGCGGCAGAAGAGGTCAGAGCAGTGCCCGATGCAGCTGCGGGTATGTTTCTTTCTTGATGTCATGTTATGTTGCGATTATTATGGTGTATTGTTGTGCAGGTATCTCTTTGTGGTTTTCAATGTGGTATTCGTCGTTTTGCGGGTTGACGTTTTGGTTATGGGTTCGTGTTTCGGGTTTTCGTCTTGGTATCCGTTGTTCCTTGAGGGTTTGGCATGGTTATGGATCTGTGTTTTGGGTTTTCGTCCTGGTATCTGTTGTTCCTTGAGGGTTTGGCATGGTTATGGATTCGTGTTTCAGGTTTTCGTCTTGGTATCTGTTGTTCCCCGAAGGTTTGGTATGGTTATAGTTTGGTGTTTTGTGCTTTCGTTGGTTATCATTCGTAAGGGTTATTAGTGGAGATGCGACATTGGGTTGAAGGTCGGGTAGCATCGGCTTCCTGAAGAGTGGCTAGATACAGTTTGAGTTTCTTTCGAGCGGGCTAATCAGTGTTGATGTGAGATCTCGTTAAGGTTGTAAGTGCTTTCTTTGTGCAGGGTTGTTCTGGAAGGTCGGTGATGGTGACCGGTGGTTGTTAATCAGTGCTATAAGTGGGGGAGAGTTGGACAACTCTCTGGGAGATCGATGAGTATTTTAGAGTGCTTAGTTGTGGGCAGTGTTCTGTCAGCCCATAGTATAGGCTGATAGGAGCGAGTGTCGGGCATGCGGGGCGGGATACCGACCCAGGGCATTTGATTGTGGAGGTCTGGGAGCAGGCCGGGATCGAGTATGTATGATGGAATTAGAGTTCGGAACCCCTAGAGGGCTAGAACGATATGCATGGGAGGATTTCCGGGGGCGATAGCTCGGAATGATGAATGCTTGTTGAGCGGTCCAGAATGGACTGAAGGCCTGGTAAGACGGTCCATTCATGCTGAAGACTCTGCAGGTATTGTTGGATCAGTTTGAGGATATGGATTGGGTATGTCGCAGTGTGTTTGCATTAGAAGGTCTGGCCCCGAGTAGTGATATTGGTGAGTTGAGATAGTGCATGGGCTTGACGGTCCCTACGATGAGAGTTAGAATATGTGTGTTGGATGGATAGCGGATACGCTATGAAAGGGTGGTGTAGCGTTGGGCGAGCACCGTGGCACTTGTCGGAGTGACAATGTGGTCGAGTGGTTTCCTTGGTAAAGGAAGAGAGAGTGAGGTGTAACTCCGAGAGGGAGTGCAAGTTCACGGAAGTGAAAGCGGCAGAGCAGAGTTGTGATTAGAGTGATTCGAGTATGGTTTTTGAGCCGCATGTTTGCGGCAGTGGAATAGGAGCTCATCCGGTTTGGGATGCCTGCTGAGGTTGCGAAGGGAATTCCGCAGGTGTAGAGCCAAGAGGCTCGGAAAGGATGCAGGGAGAGAGTCTTGAACTCTCAGTGTGATTTTGATCAGGGTATGGGGTATGTATTAGTGGCTTATCATGGGGAGTGTTTGAGGATATTACCAGTGTATCAGGTTTTCCCAACCTGAGGGTGTTAGAGCTAGTCCAGCATGTGTATGCGATTGCAAGGGGAGAACTCATGAGAGTTGCTCTGAGATTGAGAATGGGTCTCTCAGTCGTCCCGGAATGGATAGAGTGGGATTCGGATCGGGGATCCGATGGTTCATGGTTTTCTAACCCTTATGGGTCGAGTGATTATTGAGATTTGGGGCAGTAATGCATCTTGGGTAATTCTCGGTTATTAAGTGTGATTAGCTAAGGGTATAGCCGGTTCCCGGTTAGAGACGGTGGTCAGGACACCGTAAGGGAATGGAAAGTGTGTTCGAGTTTCGACGGGTATACCTTGTGGGACCTGGTCTGGTTAAGGCCAGATGGTGCGTTGTGGGAACATCTTTGGAGTTTTATTGCTTTAGGCTTCGGAGGCGAAGCCTAATTTAAGTGGGGGAGAATTGTAACATCCCGAAATAGCAAGGGTTGAGTGGAAGGGCTAAAAGTGTAATTTGGAAAAGAGTGACTCGGTGAGTCCATGGATGGACTCGACGAGTAGAGTCGCGACTTGGTCGCGTGTTAAATAGCCGACTCGGCGAGTCAATGAGATGGACTCGGCGAGTAGGCGCTGAGTGGAGAAAACCCTAATTCTCGGGGTTGAGCCCTATATAAAGAGCATTATGTTTCCTCCCCAACCTCTTTATCACCCTTTGAGTCCCTGGAACCCTAAAATCATGGAGAAGCACCATTGTTGAGTGGATTGGGGCTTGGAGAAGTATTTGTTGAAGAAAGTTTGGAAGTTTGAAGGTGTGGAGCAAGGGGCTTTGCTTGGATTCGAGTTCCTTGCAGATTGGGGCGTTCTTTTGAGGTAATATCTCATTCCTAGGCTGTTGTTATCTTGTTTATTCATTTTGGGGTTTGAGGGAAGCTTATCTTGGGTGATATTGGAATCTAGAGGTTAGATCTGAGGTTGCTACCTCAGATCTGGAATGGAGGAGAGTTGGAATGCAGGAAAGTCCCTGTGTTGAGTGTTGGATGAAGCTATCTTGTCCCAAACCTTAGCCCTAATGTGCAATATGCATAGATCTCTTTGGATTCACGTAAAGATTGCCACTTTACGTGATGGATGAGTTGTAGGAGGCTAGATCTATGTTTTGGATCAATTGCATGGTCTGGAACGCTTCAGTTTGGATGTAGACTGGTGGTACTCGGCGAGTCACATAGGTGGATTCGACGAGTTGCTTGAAGAGGAGCTGGAACCCGACGAGTTGGATGAACAACTCGGCGAGTAGGTTGAAGATAGCCTTAGACTCGGCGAGTCTGTTCTTGGACTCGACGAGTCTTGTCGAAGAGTCCCAATATTTTCTGGTTGAGTCGAAGAATTGGCGAGTCAAGGGATGACTCGGTGAGTTATGTGCGAGTGGACTCAGAGTTGTTGGACTTGGCGAGTCTCGTGGTGACTCGGCGAGTTAGGTCGCGGATTGAGTGAAGTTTTGAGTTGGGAACTCGGTGAGTCAGAGGGTTGACTCGGCGAGTAGGGTCAGTTAGGGGTTGACTTTGACCCAGTCCTTGACCAAGGGTTGACCAGTGGTTTCCAGGGGTATTTTGGTAATTATTGATTATGGTTTTGAGTTCAGTGCATTGGTGGCTGTCCAGTGGTGGAGATCGTATCAGGGATCGGAGCAGCTTGGGTTATCTGTTCAGTTGGCAGTTTCGAGGTGAGTTATCCTCACTATATCTATAGGGTTCAAGGCACCAAGGCCGACCCTTTTATCGGATGGAAATCCGGGTAATTGTCTGTTGTATGATATTGCGGGATATAGGCCGGAAGGCATGATATGTTGTGGGCCGGAAGGCATTACATGTTACGGGCCGGAAGGCAATGCAATGTGAACTGGAAGGTCATGGCCTGGAAAGGTGTATGTGCATAATTATTATGTTGGCTGAGTCGTAGGGTGATGTTATGCTAGTGGTCGGCTAGGCTGGTATCTTGGTTAGGGTAATGATATGTTATGTGATCTGTTGATCGATTTGCTAACTGTGAACTGTTATATGGTTACATGTTATGCGTATGGTTGTCTGGTCTGGAGTGTAACCCGGTATGCATGGTTGTTCTATGTTCTGTCATGATATATATATATATATATATATATATATATATATATATATATATATATATATATATATATATATATATATATATATATATATATATATATATATATATGCTTTTACGTTGCGGGCCGGAAGGCGATATGTTATGGGCCGGAAGGCAATATGTTGTGGGCCGGAAGGCAATGTGTTATGGGCCGGAAGGCATTATGCTATGGGCCGGAAGGCGATATGTTTTGGACCGGAAGGTTGTGGCCTGGAAGGGCATATATGTGGTTGGTATTTTGGGGGTATCTCAGTAAGCTTTCGGGCTTACAGTTTTGGTTTTTATGTTTTCAGGTTCTCAGGAGTCTGTGGCAAGGCAAGGGCGTGATCGTACCGTTCCTCGCGTTGGTGTTTTATGAAATGGACATGGGAAAATACTCTGTTAAATAATGTATTGAAAACCTTTTTGTAACAACGTTATTAAAATGGGTTGTTTTGAAAAGTTTTAATTGTTTCGAAATTTTGGTCGTTACAGTGGGGTAGGGGGTTGGTTATATTTAGTCAAAATTTAGAATCTTAGATTAGTTTTTATAATTTTTGCATAAAAATTGCTAGGGTTAATTTTGGAAATTTTGGTAAAAACAATTAGGGTTCATTCTATTATTATGTTTAATGATTCTCTGAAGACCCAAATGTTTAGATGAGCTTATACACGTTATAGTGCATTTGCGGCCTCGTTTATTCAAGTGAAATCATGGGATAAAAACACAACCTCGCTTAGTATGAGGGACGCAATATTTTTAGCATTGTGTACATGAAATGTATCTAGGAATACTAGTATCTTTAACCAATAAAGGTTGAAGTTGAGCGCCCTTGCTTTAGCATGTAGGTATTGAGTGAAAAAAAAGTGAGAGACATGTTGAGAGAGAGAGAGAGACAGAGAGAGATAGATAGAGAGAGAGAGAGAGAGAGAATTACAAGAAAAGTTACTAGAATTTCAGACAATCATAGTATGAAGATCAAAAGATCAAAATTCTGAAGAATCAAAAGTTTGAAGATACCAAAAATCAAACAAAGAAGGTGGTGAATTCAAAGAGATCAAAGATCAAATAAATGAAGAATTCAAAGAGCTCCATTGTGGTATCGAAAAGTTGTAATTTTCTAGATTATGTATGCTTGGGTTTATTGACCAAAAATACCTTGAGGTTAAGAGAGTTTTCTGCGGATGGATTTGAAGGGATGTATAAAATGAGCGTTGTTCGAAAAAAGTGGGAAAGTGATTATGAGGATAGTAAGTATTTATGATTAGGGGGTCCTTAGGAAAAAATTTAGACACAAATGCATGTGTTGCAGTCTTGGCATAATGGTTGCGTTTGATTATGATTGTTTTATGTGATGCTAGTGTGCTCAAATTCAGTTTAGCTTGGGGGCAAGCAAAAGTCAAGTGTGTGGTATTTTGATATGTGCATATTTAGTTATATATTTTGTGTAGATTCTTAATAATTTTTGGCTATTTTATTTCAATTTATGAACAAAAGGTACTTAATTATGTTTATATTATATTTTCACCCTAAAAGATGTGCTCGGAAGCAAAAGGAAGCCGTAAATGCAGTCGGAAGCTCGAGAATTGAAGAAAGAAGAAAAACAATCAAAAAACCTGAAGAACTCGGCGAGTTGGGAACCTACTCAACGAGTAGGCACGAACATTCGCTAACCATTGGGTGCCTTACCGTACACGGATTTTAAGTGAGGGACTCGACAAGTCGCCCTTGTTTTCAGAAAACTATATAATGGGCATAAACTCACAAGACAAATACTCTTTTCGGGAACCCTTGGACATTGAATATTGATTGGGAGTGTTGCTGGAGCTCTGGAACTCAAGGATCAACCTTAGCATTCAATTTTGTGAAGATCGAAAGGCACGAATATATTCTCTTTTCTTAATCTAGTGTTTATATCATGTTTAAATCATTAGGTTTAGTTTGTGAAACGTTTTATGCTATGAATATCAGCTAAAAACTATATGCTTCTATTTTGGGTAGACAAACTTATAACTATGGTTTGAATTTTATGGCTTGGATGGTTTAATTTGGTGAATTTTGTTTTGTTAAGCTTGTTAAAGATCCTTCTGTGTTGCCAATAACTATTTTTTGTTAATTATCAATTCTATTAAGTTGCATGAACGTCTCTTAATTTCCTGTCTCAAATAATTTATGTGAAAACAATGTTATATGCCTAGGAATAGTGAACATGAAACTAGGGGTTAATTAGAAAATAGATAACCAATGTATGAGCTTGTGTGACGAACAACCATGCAAGAGGTTAATTAAATTAGTAATTTAGTTAGCTAACTACAAGTCTTACTTAACCCAAATCAATAAACTACTAAACTCATTAATTTAACCAGTTGGCCACTGTTAGAATTGATTTGTTTTCTAAGTATTAGTAATAGTGAACATGAACCTAATCACATTAATCGGTAGCCAATGACAAATTAATCAATTGCACTTTATAAAATCAACCATAGGAATAACTAAGTTGAACCTGAACAGAAGTCTCCTTTATTATTAAATTTAGTTGATTTTTATTCATTTTAGTTGCTAATTGTTTTGTTTGAGTGTTAGTTAAGTGTTTAAGTTTCTAGTCTCGCAAAACTAGAGAAAACTCTTTTCTTTTATGAATTGTTTTTTTCCAGATAATTCTAGTGCATAGTTTAGTTACCATTCCCCATGTTCGATACCCTGCTTGCTTAATCATACCACCAATTGATAGTTACACTGCCTTTTGTGTGTCTAAATTATATTTAAAAAGTAGGACTAAAACTAGTGCATTTAACACACACAATTCCCTATCTAGTTTTCATAACAAAACTAACTCTAGAAATTTATTATTAGACAAGTTTAAACCTTTTTTAGTTGACAGTTGGATCATATTCACAAGATTGACAGATTGAACATCAAAAGGAACCTTTTTTTCTTCATGAATATTGAAGTTGATAAATTCACCATCAAATTCCATAGTTAAAGTTCCGTTGTAGATATCAATTTTTGTCTTAGAAGTTTTAGAAAAGGTCTACCCAAAAGTATGGAACTTGAACTTCGAGAGTCATCATCTCCCATATCTAGAACATAAAAATCAGCCAGGAAAACAAATTCATTGACTTACACTAACACATCCTCCAATACACCTTTTGAGTGTACCAAATACCGGTCGACAAGTTGAATGATCACACCGGTTTGGCGCAATGTTTCAAAACCAATTAGTTTAAAAATAGAATATGGTAGGACATTTATGGATGCACCTAGATCGAGAATGGATCGAGGTACATAAGGATTCCACAATTTGTAAGGCACCGTAAAGACACCAGGATCCTTGCACTTTAGGGGAATCCTATTTTGCAATATCGCGGATACATTTTCCCCGACTGTTATAGTTTGGTTTCCTCTTATTTTCTTTTTAGATACACAAAGATCCTTAAGGAACCTTGCGTATCTAGGTACCTGCTTGATGGCCTCGAGGAGTGGAATGTTGATGTAAACTTTTTTGAACATTTGCATGATTTCACTCTCCTCCCGTTCTTTCTTCGTGCTCCATAATATTTCAGGAAATGGAGCAGGTGTGGCTTTAGATTCAGTGATGAAGGGATTCTTTTCAGTTGTTTTATCTTCCTTCTTCTCTTCTTTGGTTTCCTCTTCAACTTCTATTACTTCTTCTTCTTCCTCTTGATCAACCGTCATTGCTGGACCATTGTAACTCTTTCCGCCTCTCAATGTGATGGCACACACATTGTGCCTTGGGTTCGTTCCTGTTTGGGTGGGCAACTTTCCTTGAGATTCTAGTTTTCTTACAGAAGTAGCAAGTTATGAAACTTGTTGCTCTAAGTTCTTTATACTTGCTTTTGTCTCTTGTGGAAAGTTTGGGTGCTAGTGGCCAAACTCTTCACTGTGTCCTCTAAGGACATACTTGATGAACCCGCTTGTTGAGGAGGTTGTTGTGGCTGCCTTGGCTGAAAGTTCTGCAGTGGAAATGTGGTCTTTGTTGGTATTGATGTGGTTAATTTGGTTAATAGCTTCCCTGGTGATTTCCTCCCCAACCTTGATTGTTGTTCTTGATGGGTTTTAGTATACTATAACATCCTATGGTGCAGATACAACCCTAAATACCTTGGATCTATGTGTTTACTAATTATACATGCAAATGGTTTCCAAGGCATTAAACCTATAAATAGCATGCCTTTTCATATACCAAATAAGATACTAGTTAGAGTAACACACCTTTTGTGTTGTAGCTTGATTCCATGGAGCCTAAGAGCGTAGTACCCCAAGTGTGACACCTCAAATGGTTCACACAATAGCACCAACAACTTGGAATAAGTTGAGAGAAAAGTTCTGATGCTCAAAATCGGCTAGCCCTCTCATATGAATCGTTTGGGCCGATTTCTTAAGCTATGGGGTCTTTATATATTGTGGCTATTAGGGTTACATCATGTAACTCGTGACTTTCTATATTCTTCATGCTCCATGGGTTAAAACCTCCATTGAGTATCTGGGTTACTCCATGGGTTTAGCCCAACATGAAGAACTCTGGATCTTAAGCCCACATATATAAGACTGAATGATTTGCACAATCAATCCCCATATATTTAATTAGTGTCTTTTGATCACAAAATTAATTCCAAATTAATTCCTGATCAATACTAATTAAATAATACGATTTCATATTAATATATTAGAACTTATAATAAATTAATAAATCATATTTTTTCACAAAAGTCTATCCAAATCATTTTGATGCCATGCAACCCAAATGGACCACGCCAAATCGGGTCAAGTACATACCAATTATAGTTATGGACTTAGACACTAATCCAATAGTCTCACACTTGGACAAGTCTAAAACTATTATTGCGTATGACTCCAAGATCCCGACTAGTAATCGTAGCTCTTAAAAGCCGTTGTTGAACTCTGAACAAATCAATGACACGTCCAATAGATAAGGGATCATATATTCCTCCATACTAGATATCATATGGACTGAGACATGGATTATAATCATTCTCTCTGTCCATCTGTTGTTTCCCGATTTCCAATTTACAAAGACCAATTAAGTGAACAAATAAAATCAGTCCAGGCCCAGCCAAGCACTTGTGTTTGTCATCACTAAATCATCGAGGGGCCCACAAATATCGCTTTTATCCGTCCAAGGGTAAAAGGAATGGATAAACTTCGACCCAAATGTTCTCTTGTACTTACTTATCAAATTACTCACAGCGATACGTTTTATAACAACCAAGTTACTGGTTGTGTTTACATATGTCAATGTGCAACCGACACGCAAATACACCTCACACGTCTCCGTTTGAAGAATATAAGATATTATCGTCTCATCATCACTCGTGATAAAATCCATGAAGTGATTCAAATGAGTGTGGGTTTAGTCCAATACTCGAATCTTATTCCAGGAACACTCATGAATACTACATCTATGTCTAGGCCACCTAGACAAATTGCAGACCCATTCTTGACAATCTTGATTCATACCTACTTCTAATGTATAATTGATTGTGGAGATTTTTAATAACCTAGTTATTCGGGAAGTCAAAACATGCAAAGTGAAACACAAGAATAATACTAATCCTATATGGCCCCAAGCACCTTTGAGAGTAAATAAAACACCTTTTATTTAAATACCATATTGATTACACATTATTCATTGTATAATGTTTCGATTTATCAACCTAATACTTGAATTAAAACAATAGTCATGCCATGCTCCAAGCATGCACACTATGTTTGTCCAAACAATAGTTATGCCATATTCCAAGTATGAACACTATGTTTGTCTATGATCCTTACTTTGTGAAATATACCAATTGACCATGATTATAATGATGCTCATTTCACAATCCCAAATCCATATCATAAATGTAAGAATTCCAAATTCCTACCATTTACCGAAATCTATTAGATTCTAAACTTATATGAATTAATCCTATTGTAATGACTGTGCACAAAAGTCACAAAGACTTGGCAACAACCATTACAAATATTCCAATAGCAATCAATTCCATGGAAATGATGTCTCAAATTCAAAGTACATTCCTTTGAACATCCTTCTTGTGTTAAGTTTTTCTAATCTTTCACAGATTTGAAGAATAACTTCCTCCTATGGAAACATTTCCACATTCGCATTTTGACTATCACTTCTGAACAAGAGTTGCCTCTTTTAAAAATATGTAAATATGGTCCTTTCAAAATTAATACTATACTTCCAATTGTCCATGAGCAACCAATCTTTGGTAAGCCTCAAATTGTCCTCAACAATTGCTTAATCATTTTAGTCATATCCAATTCTAGACCTTTTCCCCTCTTAATACCCTATGCATTTGGAAAATTTAGAAAGGATAAATATTATACCACATGTAATTGATCCTATACCCGAAGCATATGAGACACGATTCATGATGTCTCACATAAATACATGATCCTAGACCAGTCTTTTGCTACAATATTTTTTATTTGCCATGTTTTCATAATTCGACTGTGAAGATGGATGTTGTAATTATAATCAAATTTTGAGAACGCAATATATATAGAATTTCCTTATGTTGAGCCATTCCAACATAAAATTCATATATATATATATATATATATATATATATATATATATATATATATATATATATATATATATATATATATATATATATATATATATATCCTTGACTAAAGATTATTAAAATCTCAATTCAAGCTTTTAGAATTGAAATGAAGTAGAATTTCCTCTCCCTTAATTATAGCAAAACAACTTTTCCCAATTGAAAATTTTGTTTTCTCTAATTAACATTGGTAACTTGCAACACCTAACATAATAATCATGCTCCCACTAACATGATAATTATTTGAATAACACTTATGCTCCCACTAGCTTTGACATGTATCCAGAAATCAGTTGTACTTCTACAAACCAATACTTTATTGACTTTCTTACCAAAGTTCAGATTTCAGATACAGGATGCTTTGATAAAACTTTATCAAAATCATACAACTTTCCTTAGATACTCACATATGTGTCTAAAAAAATTTTAGAACTATGAAAAGAGAAGTCGTAATCATAGTCTCATTTGTTTAGACCTTTGCCATTTCTCAAAAGTCCATGTTAGTGTGCCGGTTAACCACACACGCTCCACTAACGACTTTGAGAATGTAAATATCACAATGGTTATCTACTTAGTGAAAGCGTTTCCTCACCATCATTTTCATGAATCTAAGATTAGATTATATGGTGTCTGTATTCCTATCCATGTGAATTTGTCATAACCATAATCACAAGACAAGGTTAGTGACAAACCTATACCATATGGACTGAACTTGTTTAATATTAACTTCTTACCACCTCGCAGCACAAGGGCCTACCATTGATTCCAAGTAGTTATGAAAACAATTGAGAACTCATATAACTCACATGCATAGTCAAAATTAACTAGAATGGGCACAGAAATAGAAATATGTCAATACGATAGGTTACAAACCTCAAGTCGTGTGCTAGTGATAAACAACATGTTTTCTTCTTGATTGGTTCTCGAAACTTTATCAAGATCTTTAAGACTTCCTCTGGCCTCTTGACATATAAGGCTCTCTTGTCAAGAACCATTCCTTGACAAATCAAATATTCAAGAGTTTGTGTGGATACTTATCAAGATAAACACTTCACACAATTGGTCTTAGTTGGTCTTTGTTTTATCCAAAACATAACAATTTACAAATTTCAGATGTACAAGAGTAAGAAAACATTTTACTCTACATTTGACAAGTGTTATAAACCTTCTTAAGATTATGCCACTCAAGTTACAATCTTGGAGTATCACTCTAAGACTCAATTTTGGACCAAAGTATGATTTATGTTTTGATTTAACTAATTCAACAGTTCACAATTCCTCTTCTTAGTCAAAAAAATGCACTAAGATGTCCTTGGAGAATCAATTGTGATATGGTTTCATAATCACTAAGATAATCATAAAACAAGATACTCAAGTACTCTCCTATTCTTTCAGACTCGAGAAACTTTTAGCTTTCTGGCCGATTTGATTCTTCTCATTCGTCCTACCATACATTGAAACTTTTCCAATGTTTCAGAATTATACTCTAACTCTTAAGCATAACCTTATTTACTAAACTTTATTAAATCATGATGAATAGCCCTTACGATCTTTGTGGTGGACCTGATTAGTGCAAAACCAAGTGTACCTGATCCTATAGTCATTCACTTGACTCACACGAACATATGAACAAGGAATTAGTCTTAATTTTCCAAAGATGAACATTCTCATTCATCATACAATACAAGTTGCATGATTTCAAGTTTCTATCCAACTACAACTTGGGTGATGAGAATCTTTCCTTATTTGGTAAATCACCACACTACCACAAATGAAAGAACCAAATCCATTTTCCAATATTGCTATCAATGAAATCATATAAACAACAACTTTTCACAAATGCCCTTGTAAGGATATTTAGAACAAATAAAATAAAAACTTTTATTTTATTTTAAAACTTGCAGAAAAACTTATCCTTACAATGCAAATACAAATGAAAACTATGTTGTTATCTATTCCTAAGAAATCTATCATAATTCTTAAGTAGTAGCTCAAAATTCTGATCTTCGAATCATGCGATCAAAATCCATCTTCATGATCAGAATCAGCTTACTCTTCTTTTAAGCTTCCTTTCTTCGATTCTACAAAACATCAAAATGTGACCTGGTCACATAATGCTACAAGAATCTTAAAATTGGAACTTAATGGAGTTAGATAGTGGACTTTACCCGAAGTAAAGTCAAAATTTTTAACTTAACATCCTAATGATCTTTCAGGTAAATAGGGCAGCTTTGCAACCAATGCCCCTTCCTTTGGTAATAGAAACATATGGACTCTTTGAGAATGATACGCGGGACTATTTTAGACTTAGCCTTTCTCTTTACCATTGGGTCAATCCGACTTGACCATAGTTGATCCCTTTCTATTTGGGAAGAGAAAGCTTTTCTAGATTTCTAATGTTACCATTGTCAATGTCCATGGAAGTATGAGAAGTAGATCTTCCAATCAAATTTGCTTTACTAGTGCTACAAATCATTGTTGATTCATCAGCAACAAGCAAATAGGTAAGATCAATAAGGGTCATCTCACAGTCTGTTACATAGTAGTCCTTAAAGAACTCGTTATGTGACTTAGGAAGCGATTGAAGAACCTAGTCAACAACCAACTTCCTCAAGACTTTGACATCCAACTCTCCCGGCTTGTCAATATGTGACTTCATCTCCAAGATGTGAGTGCATATAGACTTTGCTTGCCAACAGGGATTGAGTGACCTTGAACTTTTCAAGTCTTTAAACTTGTTGGTTAGGGAGAATTTTTGGAGGAGGTGGAGAAAGAGAAGTATGATTTCCATGATCCAACCGCAGGATATCATCTTCATTAAGAAAGCTTGTTCCAAGGGATTTGGGAAGAGCATAGTTATCTGAACAAGACAATGGGAGAAATTCAAGTTAGTTGATTTAAATCCTTAATATAACACCCAATATGAGATATTAAGGTTAGGACCCAACACAATATTTTATAACCTAGAAGAGGGATTCTGTAAACCAGGCTATAAAATATTTGAAGGTAGGTAAATGGTGATTTACCAATTTTCACCACAAAAACGAAAAATAATATTAGGTCTTAAATGAACTGAAACTCCTAGATCCTTTGAGATTCATTGCATTTTTCAATGACATGTTCAAATCTCTATTGTTCCCTCTCAAGTTTGTGACTGCGATGCCGAGGATCACAAACAAGGTGTGAATGACCATGCAAATTAACTTGGTACCCTTAATTTTTTTTATCACCTAATCGATTTTCTGGATACCCACACGCGGTACACCAATCTATGATAAACATTAAGTTACCCTTTGCCACTCTTACTCATCCATGTTAGTGTGCGGGTTACCCACACACTCTCCACCAATGACTTGGTAAGGTACAAAGTGCAATTTTATGGGTTAGAACCAAATTCACATTTTCCTAAGTAACTAAGATTGGGAATTTATAAGTGTTTAGTTACTTAGTATTTATCATTATACTTTTAATGAAGGGAGAATTAATGTCCTGTCAAACCCATTCAGCTAACGACCCTCCACTAGTCAATGAAGCGGTGAGTAAGAGTGGACACACATTAAACTGTCATTTTATAGGCAGTAACCTTATACCCCCCCCCCCCCCCTTTATAGACCGGCTTCGTGAATAAGTCCTACTAACGGTAATACTGACTTTGTTCTTATACATATATATAACTATTAACTATTAATATTATAATAGTATAAGGGTTGAATTTTAACTTTTAAAATTCTAAGGGTTGAACTTGGAATTAAATTCCGGGAAACTTTACAAATTCCAAAACTTGAGTGCAAGTTTTGAATAATTCAAGAACTTTTGGTTTCCATAACTTATGATTTTCAAGTAGTTCTAATGAAAAACTCTTCAAGCTCCATAACTTGGGGACAAGTTATGGAAAAACTTTAAAACATTTAAAAAAATGAGACTCTTCATTTTCATAACTTATGGAAATCTTATGAGTTTTAAAAATCATAATGAGAATTTTCATATAACTTGAGGACAAGCTACAAAAACACATATTATGAACAACTTTTAGATCAATTTTGATTGAAAACAAATTATCACATAATCTTTGTATTAATCTAAACTAACTCATAAGAACAAGATAATTCAAATTAAAACAATTTTTCATGTAAATAACCTAACCATTAAACTAATACAAAACATGAATCTATTGATAATTATCTTTCGAATTGGATTAGAATGATCATTACCACATCAAAAACAAGTTTATATATTCAAAAACAGCTTAGGGTAGTGATTATAGTCCAACTACAGCCTTATAAGTCGAAAGTATGTTGTCAGGGGCTCCTACTCGTCGAGTGTATGAACCTACTCGACGAGTAGGGTGAGTTTATTCATGGACTCGACAAGTCCATCAGTGGACTCGGCGAGTCTACAACCCAGACAGCCAGAAAATCGATTTTTTCAGTAAAGTGCATAAAGTATAATTAAAAACAAGCCTTGGCTCTATTACCCCTGATGGGTTTTAGTATACTACAACATGCTATGGTGCACATACAACCCTAAATACGTTGGATCCATGTTTTCAGTAATTATACATGCAAATGGTTTCCAAGGAGTTAAAGCTATAACTAGCATGCTTTTCATATACCAAATAAGATACTAGCTAGAGTGACATACTTTTTGTGTTGTAGATTGATTCCATGGAACTTAAGAGCCTAGTGCCCCAAGTATAACACATCAAATGGTTCACACAACACCACCAACAACTTGGAATAACTTTAGATAAAAGTTCTTATGCTCAAAATCGGCTAGCCCTCTCATATGAATCCTTAAGGCCGATTTGTTGAGCTATGGGGTCTTTATATATTGTGGCTATTAGGGTTACACCATGTAACTCATGATTTTCCATATTCGTCATGCTCCATGGGTTAAGACCTCCATGGAGTATACATGGGTTACTCCATGGGTTTAGCCCAACATGAAGAACTATTCATCATAAGACCACATATATAAGAATGAATAATTTACACAATCAATCCCCATATATTTAATTAGTGTCTTTTGATCACAAAATTAATTCCTTATCTATACTAATTAATTAATATGATTTCATATTAATATATTAGAACTTATAATATATTAATAAATAATAAATATCCCTTTCTCACAAAATTTTGTCCAAATCATTCTGATGCCATGTAACCCAAATGGACCATGCCAAATCGGGTCAAGTAGATACCAATTATAGTTATGGACTTAGACAATAATCCAACATTTCCATCTTTGGTCACCTCGTAGCTGATCGTATCCTCTTTGATTTGATCCAGAAAAGCCTCCCATGACTTTTGTGTCTTCATAATCATCCTCTTGAAGTTGAGGAAACATATCGGTTGGGTGCCCCGCTTTAGTGCAAATACCGCAACGGCGGGGTGTAGGATGCACACCTTTATCTTTAGCTAACATCATAACCACTTTTGTAAGCTCGCATAATTGAGCTTCAATTTGAGGAGTTTGGACATCTTTTACACCTCAAGGTGCATCCGTGTACCATTATTCGTCATGGATTGAATGCTTAGAATCTTCAACCATGTTTTTGATTAAGTTGCGGATTTCGGTGGCAGTTTTTTCAGGTAAAGTCCCGCCACTTGAAGCATTAATAAACCTTCTTTCCATTGGATTCATGCCTTCAGTGAAGTATCAGAGGAGTTGGTATTCAGTGATTCCATGCTTTGGACATCGGACACAAATTTTCTTGAATCTATCCCAATACATGTGAATGGCTTCTCTTTTATGCTATTTGATTCCAATGATTTCCCTCCATAGGGATGAATCTTTCATCTTTAGGAACTATTTGTCCAAAAAGAGGCGTGCATGATCTACCCAAGTAGTAACCGTCTCCGGTGGGAGGTCATAGAGCCAGTGTTTGGCTGCATCTTACACTGCAAAGGGGAATGCCATAAGCTTGATTTGATCCTTTGTGACCTTGTGTGGTTTCATGCCCACACACAACATGGAACTCAGTGAGGATCTTTATTTTCAATGCCTCTAAAGGTTGGGAGTAAGTGGATGAGCCCACATTTTAGTTCTAAGTTGGTGGCTGTCGGATATGTGATGCAAAGAGGTTGTTGAGTAACCTCTTGCCTCGCCTGTTGGCAAAGAGTTTGCTTGGGTGGTGGATTTGGAGGTGGATTCCCTCCATGGTTATCTCCCATGGTATGAGTAGTGGTTGAAGTTTCTGTGGGTGTAGTGTTTGGGATATTATTGTAACACCGAAAATTTCAAACAAAATTTTCAATTTTTATAAAACATAATTCCATCGATATTCATAAAAACAACCATTTTAATTATCCAACAAAACAGTACAAAATCCCAAGATCATAATATCAAGCTCCGAACGTGTGTGTATACGGATCAAGCCGGCGCCTTCCCGCGGTCATCACTAGTACCTGAAACAAATAACATCAACACTGTAAGCACAAGGCTTAGTGAGTTTCCCAAAATACCACATATAACACATATTAGCCACTCTAGGCTATAACTCTGTGGGTCCGTGCACCCAAACTCTGTGAACCCTCAGGTTCTAGCTCTGATAAACATGCACCACATAAATCACATAGAAATCATGCAGTACCACACACAACATATATAGCATACAAATACTCTATCACATAACTCTGGTTACCTACTCAAGGTAAAGTATAGTGAGAAGACTCACCTCGCGTATCTCGGTATCTCACGAATCCTGGAAATCCCTCGTGCTCGATCCTCCGAGCTCTAATCCTCCTATAACATTATATGCTTCTAATTAACACTTTATATCTCTAAGGTTGACTATCAAAAAGGAGTCAACACTGGTCAACTCTGGTCAACGGTCAACGGTCAACTCTGACCGGACTCGGCGAGTACCAAGGCGACTCGGCGAGTCTGGGCGTATACACCAATTTCCCTGGAATCCTCCCTTGACACGTCGAGCATTCACTCAACCCGATGAGTTCCACCTGGCATGAGTTGTGGGTCCACCACGACTCAACTCGCCGAGTCTCAAAACAACTCGGCGAGTCCAGTTTGACTCAATCCACCGATCCATTCTGACTCCCCCTTGACTCACTGAGTCCACCCTCCTCAACTCGGCGAGGCCACTCACTGTGTGGTCGGGCAACATTCATGCTACTCGCCGAGTCTGTTCTTCGGACTCGGCGAGTCCGTGCCATGCACTGACTCAATCTTGCTCTAAAGGTCAGATCCAGTCCATTAATCCATAGATCCAGTCCCTCCAAGCTCATTTAGCACGTAAAGTTACAATCTTGATGCACATACAACCTCTATATGACCATATATGATGTTTTTGACTCATTTACTACAACACAAGGTCATGGACTCCATTGTCACACATAAAGCTTGATGAGTGAGACTCTCTGGACCTCTATGGGTCCAGATCCATAACCTCAACTCAAGGAGGGAACCAATGGGCACCAAATCATCCCATAAATGACCATCATAAGCCCTAAATTGCATAATGCTTCACCAAACAGAAAATAGTCCGAGATCATACCTCTAGAGTGATGATCTAAGCCCCAAATCCACGAAATAGCAACCTCCTTTGCTTCCTCTTGCCTAGAGTCTCCTTCTTCTTGCTAAATAACACACACAAGGTCAAGAAATGCTCCTTTCTCTTCACAAATCGCTCAAGAGCACAAGGGTCTCTCACTGAGGGTTGGGTGAGCACAAATGACGGCCATAAGGCCCCTTAAATAGGCCTCAAACCTGGAAATTTAGGGTTTCATTACACAGCGCAGACTCGCCGAGTCCATATCCTGGACTCGCCGAGTCCAGGCGCGCTTCATTGCCCAAATCCGCGTCCCTACTCGGCGAGTCTGAGCTCCAACTCGCCGAGTCCCCCTCACATTTCAACAAAATTAAATTTGCAAGATACTTGGTAAAATCCGGATGTTACAACTCTCCCCCACTAGAACTAGACTTCGCCCTTGAAGTCTCGCTCTAAAACAGCTCCGGATGCTGCTCCCGCATCATACCCTCCGGCTCCCAGGTCATTTCTGATCCCCTCCGATGTTGCCACTGAACCAATACCAGAGGTACCTCCTTGTTCCTCAAAATCTTGATCTTCCGATCCCTAATAGCCACTGGTCTCTCAGCATAATTCAGGCTTGCATCCACCTAAATATCCTCTAATGGAACCACTGCCGACTCATCGGCTATACGTTTCCTCAACAGCGATACATGAAAAGTGTTGTGAATCTGCCCCAACTCTGATGGTAACTCCAGCCGATAGGCTACCCGGCCTACCCTTGCAATCACACGAAACGGACCTATAAACCGGGGTCCCAATTTGCCCCTCTTCCTGAACCGGATCACTCCTTTCCAAGGAGAAACCTTTAGGAGAACGAAGTCGCCGACCTGAAATTCCAGCTCGGACCGGCGCCTATCCGCATAACTCTTTTGTCGGCTCTGAGCGGTCAATAACCTCTGTCTGACCAGCTGTATCTGCTCTGTCGTCTGATTCACGATCTCTGTACTACCCATTACCCTTTGCCCAACCTCTCCCCAACATATGGGAGTCCGACACCTCCTACCATACAACAGCTCAAAGGGCGGCATACCGATGCTCGAATGATGGCTGTTATTGTAGGAAAACTCTGCCAAGGGCAAATACGTGTCCCAACTACCCCCAAAGTCCAATACACATGCTCGAAGCATGTCCTCAAGTGTCTGAATCGTCCGCTCACTCTGGCCGTCGGTCTAGGGGTGGTATGCGGTACTAAAATGCAGCTTAGTACCCAACTCCTCATGAAATTTCTTCCAGAAACGGGAAGTGAAACGCACATCGCGATCTGAAACAATCGAGATCGGCACTCCATGCCGAGATACAACCTCTCTCACATAAATCTCCGCCAACTTCTCCGCCGAAGAACTCTCACTGATGGCAAGAAAGTGAGCGCTCTTTGTCAACCTATCCACAATCACCCAAATTGCATCGACTCCTCTGGCAGTCCTCGGCAATTTGGTGATGAAATCTATAGTGATCTATTCCCATTTCCACTCGGGAACCTCCAATGGCTGCAACTTGCCATGCGGTCTCTGGTGTTCGGCCTTTACCCTTCGACAGGTCAAACACCTCTCGACAAACCATGCGACATCCCTCTTCATACAAGGCCACCAATACTCCTTTCTTAAGTCCAAATACATCTTCGTAGCCCGGGGATGGATCGAGAATTTCAATCTATGAGCCTCCTCCATCAATGTAGTACGCGTACCGCCCACAAACGGTACCCAGATCCGGCCCTGATACGTCATAAGCCCTCGACTATCCGATACAAACTCAGAAACCAACCCAACGACCCGCCTTCTCTTCTGCATCTCCGGACGCACAGCCTCGGCCTGTGCCCCACGAATGGCGTCCAGAACTTGAGCTATCACGGTCAATCTCAAACATACATTTCGCAGTGGTGTACTCTCCGCCCTGCGACTCAACGTGTCGGCTACCACATTAGCCTTGCCCGGGTGGTACAAGATCTCGCAATCATAATCCTTGACCACATCTAACCACCTCCTTTGCTGCATATTAAGGTTAGGCTGATCCATCAAGTACTTCAAGCTCTTATGGTCCGTGTAAATTGTGCAACGAACCCCATACAAGTAGTGCCGCCAAATCTTGAGGGCGAACACCACTGCCCCCAACTCCAAATCATGTGTGGGGTACCTTGTCTCGTGAGGCTTCAACTGCCTCGATGCATATGCTATCACATGTCCCTTCTGCATCAGCACCGCTCCCAGTCCTAAAATCGATGCATCACAGAATACCACAAAACCTTCCATCTCTTCCGGAAGAGCTAATACTGGAGCTTCACACAACCTCTGGCGAAGCGTCTCAAAGGAGGCCTGCTGCTCGGGACCCCATAAAAATGTAACACCCTTCCGGGTCAATCTGGTGAGTGGAACCGCAATCTTGGAGAAATCCTTAATAAACCTCCGATAATACCCTGCCAACCCAAGGAAACTCCGGATCTCAGAAGGTGACCTTGGCACCTCCCACCTCATCACTGCGTCAACCTTGGCCGGATCGACCAATATCCCCTTCTGGTTAACGAGATGTCCCAGAAACTGGACCTCCCGCAACCAGAAATCGCACTTGGAAAACTTTGCATAAAGTTTCTCCGATCTCAAAACTCCAAGAACCTCCCTCAAATGCTCCTCGTGCTGCTCTCTAGATCTCGAATATACCAGAATATCATCAATGAACACTATCACCGACCGATCCAACATCGGCCGACATACCCTGTTCATGAGGTCCATGAACACAGCCGGGGCATTGGTGAGCCCAAAAGGCATCACCACAAACTCATAATGCCCATAACGCGTCCTGAATGCTGTCTTCTGGACGTCCTCGTCCCGCACTCTCACCTGATGATAGCCCGACCTCAAATCAATCTTGGAGAACCAAGATGCTCCCTGTAACTGATC
Organism: Lactuca saligna; assembly: GCF_052625555.1. Classification (NCBI taxonomy): domain Eukaryota; kingdom Viridiplantae; phylum Streptophyta; class Magnoliopsida; order Asterales; family Asteraceae; genus Lactuca; species Lactuca saligna. Next base: position 331,641,859 of record NC_136420.1, read on the forward strand.
GAATAAATCGTCGATCCTCGGCAACGGGTAACGGTTCTTGACCGTCAGCTTATTCAATTCCCGGTAATCAATACACATGCGATGCGAGCCATCTTTCTTTTTCACAAACAGGATGGGTGCTCCCCACGGCGAGCTACTCGGCCGAATAAACCCCTTCCCCAGCAGCTCCTGAAGCTGCGAGGATAACTCTTGCATCTCTGGAGGCGCAAGGCGATACGGCACCTTATCGATAGGCGCGGCTCCCGGAACCAAATCGATACCAAACTCCACTTGCCTCACGGGAGGCACACCTGGTAACTCTTTGGGAAAGACATCTGGAAACTCACGCACCACTGGAACTTCATCCACCGAACTCGGTCTCTCGGAGATCACTCGCGTATCAATCACATACGCCACAAAACCCTTACAGCCCTGCTGTAAACACTGCCTCCCCCTAGCAGCCGAACAAAAGGCTGATCCAGAACGTGTACCCTCGCCGTAAACCGAAAGAACTCCCCCACTAGGATCTCGTATAGTCACCAGCTGACGCTCGCAATCATTAACCGCGCCGAATCGGCTCAACCAGTCCATGCCCAATGTAACCCAGACATCGCCCATCGCAATAGGAATCAGGTCGATCGGGAACTCAACCCCAAAAATCTCCAATACACATCCCCGGAGGACCTCCGTGGCACAAATCACTCTGTCGGCGGCTATGGAAACCCGCAGGGGCCGACTCAGTGCCCCACGACTAACACTGATATGCTGACTAAATGTCAAGGATACAAAAGATCGACTCGCACCCGAGTCAAATAACACTAAAGTAGGTACAGAATTCACAAGGAAGGTACCTATGCATAGCATAATATAAGCATAATATCTCAACACCATAAATAAATAATGAAAAGGAAGCGTACCAGCCACAACGTCGGGTGCAGCGCGGACCTCTTCCGCAGTCAGCTGAAAGGCTCTCCCCCAAGCCCTCGGTGCCTCGGCCTTCACGGGCCGACTCTCTGTAGCAGTAGCTCTGATGGCGGCGGGAGCAGACCCCTGAGATGCTCCGCGCAGCAGCGGACACTCTGCCTTCCGGTGTCCGGTCTGGTTGCAGTGGAAGCACACTGCAAATCCCTTGGGGCAGTCCTTGGCCATATGCCCCTCCTTGCCACATTTGTAGCAAGATCCTGCTCGACAGACTCCATCGTGACCCTTGTCGCACTTTCCACAAGTGCGGCCCTTCTGGCTCCCGGGTCTGGGATCAGCGGGCTTGGCCCGCTTGGCTGCCGGCTGGGACTGTGCCGGCCGCCGATCCCTCCCTAGAGACTCCGCCTCCTCCCTGGCTTGAGTCTCAAGCTCAATATCCCTCTTCCGAGCATTTACCTGAAGCTCGGAAAATGTCCGATACGAGGAGTTCGCAGCGAACTCCCAAATATCCCGTCTCAGAATGCTCAGGTAACGGCTCATACGTGCCTGCTCGGTGGACACGTGCTCAGGGTAGAACATCGCCCTCTCATGAAACATCCTCGTAATTGCTGTAACTGACTCGGTACCCTGCTTGAGGGTCAGAAACTCCTGTGTCAGACGCTCCCTCTCCACCTGAGGAACGTACTCATCTCGGAACATGGTAGTGAACCTCTCCCAGGTCACTGCCGAAAGCTCAGTCGGTGTGAAGTGTGCCGTCACAAACTTCCACCAGTCCTTCGCTCCCAAGCGAAGCTGGTTCAGCGCGAACCGAACCTTCAAATGCTCAGGGGACGAGCAAGTGAAGAAGCATCCCTCCATATCAGATATCCACCTCATAGCTGCCACCGGATCCTACGTACCATCAAACTCTGGTGGCTTGGTGTTGCTGAACTCCCTAAACAATGTCGCATCACCTGCCTGGGGTCTTGCCGCAGCAATCGCTGCGGTAGCCGCTGCAACCGCAGCCTCAGAAAGAGCGGCATAGCGCTCGTCAAATGTCTCAATCAACGCGGTCTTAATAGACCCGAACATCTCTGGTATCTCAGCTCTGATGACCGCAGCCACCTCCTCATGAATGATCTGTCGAATCTCCTCATCACTAGCTCCGGCATCCTCTGGCATATGACGTGTCCTCACCATGATCAACCTCTGAAATACAATATGCGATAATTAGACTTCACTCGAACACTCTTACATTCGACAATCCACCCCTCCTTGATCCTTGGCATCCCAAGATTCTTATTTGGACTGTGTACCGCACCGGTGCTTTCAGTAGTACGGGCCCAATACTACTGTCCGCACCGTCTCAGTACACACCCCAAATCTTCCTCTTCGGATCCCAATCCCCAAGTACTCTATTATACTTAAATCACTTTGAAATAGATCTCACACAAAGCGCTAGCTGCTACCTAATTACTCTCAGCATCTCATAGCAGCTCACCCCTTCCTAGGCTAAGGCATCACAAACCAGGCCACTCTAGTCCTATTAGCAATACCTAACCTACTCTAGCATGCAAACACATCACATTAATAATAATTATCACATAATATAAAGGTATTTTGGGAATTCACCGTTCGGGCGCTGGCTGATCGTACACACGTTTCTCCCTGGAAAATCTTTTACTCTTATAAAATTTTGGTTTTATTTTGAAATATCTCTTCAATTCCTCAGTTTGAGTTCAAATACCCCCGAAGGTGTACCCGAATCCCTCAAACCAAGGCTCTGATACCAAATTGTAACACCGAAAATTTCAAACAAAATTTTCAATTTTTATAAAACATAATTCCATCGATATTCATAAAAACAACCATTTTAATTATCCAACAAAACAGTACAAAATCCCAAGATCATAATATCAAGCTCCGAACGTGTGTGTATACGGATCAAGCCGACGCCTTCCCGCGGTCATCACTAGTACCTGAAACAAATAACATCAACACTGTAAGCACAAGGCTTAGTGAGTTCCCCAAAATACCACATATAACACATATTAGCCACTCTAGGCTATAACTCTGTGGGTCCGTGCACCCAAACTCTGTGAACCCTCAGGTTCTAGCTATGATAAACATGCACCACATAAATCACATAGAAATCATGCAGTACCACACACAACATACATTGCATACAAATACTCTATCACATAACTCTGGTTACCTACTCAAGGTAAAGTATAGTGAGAAGACTCACCTCGCGTATCTCGGTATCTCACGAATCCTGGAAATCCCTCGTGCTCGATCCTCCGAGCTCTAATCCTCCTATAACATTATATGCTTCTAATTAACACTTTATATCTCTAAGGTTGACTATCAAAAAGGAGTCAACACTGGTCAACTCTGGTCAACGGTCAACGGTCAACTCTGACCGGACTCGGCGAGTACCAAGGCGACTCGGCGAGTCTGGGCGTATACACCAATTTCCCTGGAATCCTCCCTTGACACGTCGAGCATTCACTCAACCCGACGAGTTCCACCTGGCATGAGTTGTGGGTCCACCACGACTCAACTCGCCGAGTCTCAAAACAACTCGGCGAGTCCAGTTTGACTCAATCCACCGATCCATTCTGACTCCCCCTTGACTCACTGAGTCCACCCTCCTCAACTCGGCGAGGCCACTCACTGTGTGGTCGGGCAACATTCATGCTACTCGCCGAGTCTGTTCTTCGGACTCGGCGAGTCCGTGCCATGCACTGACTCAATCTTGCTCTAAAGGTCAGATCCAGTCCATTAATCCATAGATCCAGTCCCTCCAAGCTCATTTAGCACGTAAAGTTACAATCTTGATGCACATACAACCTCTATATGACCATATATGATGTTTTTGACTCATTTACTACAACACAAGGTCATGGACTCCATTGTCACACATAAAGCTTGATGAGTGAGACTCTCTGGACCTCTATGGGTCCAGATCCATAACCTCAACTCAAGGAGGGAACCAATGGGCACCAAATCATCCCATAAATGACCATCATAAGCCCTAAATTGCATAATGCTTCACCAAATAGAAAATAGTCCGAGATCATACCTCTAGAGTGATGATCTAAGCCCCAAATCCACGAAATAGCAACCTCCTTTGCTTCCTCTTGCCTAGAGTCTCCTTCTTCTTGCTAAATAACACACACATGGTCAAGAAATGCTCCTTTCTCTTCACAAATCGCTCAAGAGCACAAGGGTCTCTCACTGAGGGTTGGGTGAGCACAAATGACGGCCATAAGGCCCCTTAAATAGGCCTCAAACCCGGAAATTTAGGGTTTCATTACACAGCGCAGACTCACCGAGTCCATATCCTGGACTCGCCGAGTCCAGGCATGCTTCATTGCCCAAATCCGCGTCCCTACTCGGCGAGTCTGAGCTCCAACTCGCCGAGTCCCCCTCACAATTCAACAAAATTAAATTTACAAGATACCTGGTAAAATCCGGATGTTACAATTATAAGTAGGTGAAGATGGTGGAGTGGTATTTTTATGGGAGGGTGGTTGTTGTGAGAGTAAGAGAGTTTCGGTTTCGGATGCGGATACATTTGAGAGGGTATATCCTCCCAAATGTTATTGACTGGAGGGGTGGATGATGAAGAAGTCCTGGAACCCGGTCACCTCTTACGAAGCTTGCCTTGCTTCCGTAACCTTTTTGTAGTCTTCTCTATCTCCAAGTTAATTGGTAGTGGTGTACCTGTACAAAAAGATCTTGGCATAAACAGTTAGTAACACCGTGTCCCCAACAATGGCACCAATTTTTTAGGTATGTCAAGCCCAACAAATAAAGGGGTATGATATACTCCAAAATAACACTACTATATTGCACTAAAAGGTAGTACAATGCAACTAGGGTCGATCCACAAAGACACGAGACAATCAGTTTATACCTCTTTGCACTAGGTACTTTGGTCACCAACAGTAAAGAAGGGGTTTTGAATGAAATGATTATAACAAATAATTAAAGACACAAGTAATCGACTAAATAAGTGAATTAGAATCAGAAATTTTAAGGACTCCAACTCTATGCATGACAACTTAGCAATGTGATTCCAAAATAACATGATACTTGCTCAATTCTATCTAACTTGGTAATTGAAAGTGTTAACAAGCTCTAACACTTCCCATTCACTACATTAATTGACCGAAACAAGCTATTTGGTTAACCCCAACCTTACTAACCTAATCTAAATACACTATTAGAATCATATTAAAAGATTGCATTAAACTTTATGTGAATGTTCCCAACAACATCCAATACTCCTTACAAGCTCAGGAGCGTAAGAGTGTGTGAATAAGATTCACACTACATTCATTCATTGGAAATTAGTTTAGTGCTTGTTACTTAGTCTAATCCATAAAACAATTACAGATTTTGCAAAATAGATAACTTGAATGACCTAACCCTAATTCAAATGGCCAATAAGAATCACAATTAGAATCAAACATTCGATTAAAGAAAAATAAAATGCACTAGATAGAAATTCAAAGCAAACATCAAGTCATATGATTCAAATCACAACCAAGAAGTCAAAATATGAAGTTGGAGAAACTAGGGTTCTAGCCACACATGGCTAGAACAAAATCACAAGTTGTAAAGATGAAAATGATGTGCAATTAGAACTTACAAATAAGAGAAATAATGTTTCCAAATGCTAAACGATCAAATCCTTGCAAAAACCTTCGAAATTCCTTCACCAATGGTGCTCTGATATGTTGTGTGTGTGTGTAAAAATGTCCCTAATCCAGTAATATGAAAGATAGGAAAAACTATCAAAAGGTAGTTGGTTAACATGGCCAACATGGCCCATGTTACAATAGGCTAAACTGACACGAGACGTGTTCAGTATGGTCAACAGCTTCTTCTTGGTTAAACACATCCCGTGCCTACTTTTCAGTGTAAATCCAACACGACCCGTGTATTCCTCTGACTCCGAATCCAAACTTGATTTTTCCAAATTTTCCGTTCTTCACCTGATCATCCTGAAATCTTCACCAATGCGTCCCGACACTTCCCAAAGCGCGTTCTAATCTCCGGTTTACCTGAAAAGAACATGAAAGTGTGCAAATAAGGATGTTCTAAAGACTAGCATGAATTGGATGAAATGCATGAAAAATGAATAACAGCTATGCTAAATAGATGCATAAATGAGATTAAAGGTGTGCAAAAAGGTGCACAAAATGCACCTAACAGAGATTCACTAAGCTTCATTCTTATAGTTTTTTAATTTTGGTTTCAGGTACTTCCGATAGCAAAGGGAATAGTTCGGGATGATTGTAGTGCATGCACACAACATTTTTGTTATGATTATATGATTCACATGCTAGATTTAAGCTAAGGATATAGGAGATATGCCTTGTATGCTTTTATGAGCTTGTAGATTTGCATGTTAGAATTGATCAGCCAGTGGTAGGATAGCCTGTTTAGGTTATGCCTAATTATATGAGCCTTCGAATTGCATGCTAGCACAGATTCCTGATTAGAGGATAGAATGGTTTGATTGGATTATGTTGGTTAGATTTTCCATGTCTGAATGCTGCTTGCTTTGTGCTTTGTGGGACTACTGGCGATGTGAGCTAGCTACTAAGTGAATATGCTAAGTCACATGGGATACAGGCTGAATAATTTCAGAGTGATGGACTTGACCCTATTATGCATCTATCATCTAAGTCCAACTATTCTAGGGATGAGTCTTTTACTCAAAGGATTATCTAATCTATGTTGCATTTGGCTATATTCATGAAGTAGCTAGTTGACATTAATTGGAAATCCTTCAGCAGCTGAGGACTGGGTGGGGAGGAAATTACCCTACGGCAAGCCTAAGATGATATTAGTGCTGGGAGCAGTACTAGTGAAAGGGACTTGGTGGAGTCAAGGAAATTCTTGAGGAAATTACAAATACATGTGGAAGGTAGTATGGGCTCGTACTACTGAAAGCAGAGGATCCGTACTCGAGTCAAGGAGAGCTGAGATAAAACCAGGAAAATTTTAGTGTGTGTGTGATCTCTCGATATTGATGAGTATTCAGATGGATGTTATGTTATGTTGTGGCATGGTGATGTTACGTACTAGGCCAGTTGGCAGTTCTAGCGCAGGCGAGGTATCATGCTCGGGTTCTGGAGTCGGGCAGCTTTTTGATCACATGAGAGAGTTTATATTAGCTGAGATTATGCACAGTATCCTTGACTCGGCTGCTATAATCTTCGGTACGGTCAAGGAGGGTATCTTGGAGATTCTTGATGAGAGATTGGGTGCATTCCACACTGAGATGGCGGCGATGATGGGGGCACGCACGATGACATTCGGAGAGGTTAGAGCTTGTGAAGCTCCAGAATATCATGGGGATAAGGACCCCATTGCTAGCAATCAGTGGTTGGAAGATGTCGCCAACGCTTTTTGTACTAGCTGGTGTCCCGATGGGGACAAGTTCTAACTCGCCTCCTATCTTCTAAAGGACAAAGCACATGATTGGTGGGAGGAGGTTGGACATGATGTTGGAGATGATACCGTTCTTGATGTGATGACGTAGAGTGACTTGTCGGCCAGGTTCATGGCCGAGTTTGCACCAGTGATTGAGGTGCAGTAGTTAGCATGGGAGTTCAAGGACCTCCAGCAGACTACAGAGACGGTGGTGGAGATCACCGCCAAGTTCAGGGAGAGGGCCCTTCTTGTTCTGTAGTATGTAACGAGGCGAGGAGATGAAGAAGGCCCGATATTGCAAGATGCTGAAGAGCAACATCATGCAGTTTGTGAGCCGGTCTAGATGCAAGATACGAGAGGATATAATGCTCAAGCTAGGGAGAGGGAGATTGACTTAGAAGTAGAGAGGAAGAGGAAGCCCGATGAGGTCCAGACATCTGCGGGATCAGGCTGGAGGCCCAAGGTATCAGACTCCAGATTGAGAGGTCATCAGGAGTGTAGCCGCTATGTAAAGTGTGGCAGGACACACGAGAGTGCGTGTAGGATGTGGCAGTGGTTCTGATTCATGCTGCTTCAAGTGTGGTCGGATCGGTCAATATAGCAGGGATTGTACTGCCTCCACTACCCAGGGATCAGACCTGATATGATTTCATTTCAGTCAGTGGGGCCGCAAGAAGGCCCAATATCCGAGTTTGGTTGCAGTAGGATAGATAATAACACCTACCCCTGCGACATTGAGGATCATTGGCATCCGTCAGGGCCAGGCAGAGGCACCCACAACGAGGAGTAGGGATTTCCATTTAACTATAGAGGAGGCATGAGCAGCTCCTGATATTGCAGGTATGTATCTTTTCCCTTCCTAACATTCTTTATATATGGTTTTATCCCTATTTCCTTGCATTGGTATGAGTAAGTATATCTTGGAGTTATATTTTTTTTTTATGTTTGGGTTATATGCCATTCGTATACCATGAATCTTAGAATAGTAATGTAAGGTCATCTCCTTATATAGTGGGTTCTCAGGATGTGGTAGTTGTAGCAAGTCTGATTGGAACTCGGGAAGTGTTCCGATAGTCTTCAAAAGTCTTACTGCTTTAGTGTTGGTTAGCTTCTGGAACACTAACAGTGGTAAGCATTGGTTGCCAACAAGATTGATCAGAGGATGATACGAAGGATTGAGAATCCTTCTAACCTTGTATGTTGTAAGATGTTAGTTGAATCTAATTGGGGGAGAATTGTTCAGGTATCCAGGAATAGAAGTAAATGCAAAACTAGAATGAGTTCGCATTCACGCTGGGGAGGAGGATGACCCAAGTGGCTAATTAGGTCAAGGAGTGTGTGACTTGGGAGTTTGGGAAACTTCCTAACCTTGAGTCCATGTCTTCTTGGTGGTTGATAGCTGGTGTTAGGGAATCAGGTAGGAATTCCTGTCAGGACGTGAGTTCCGACAGTATGCTAGACCTCATAAGTGCTCGAATTTGGACTTGTTCAGATTGGTAATTAGCGGTAAGACCATGGTCAGCGGTTAAGTTAGTGTGGGAAGTGTTGTAAGCATGTGTGATAGCCGTCACATTCACCAGTGGCCAGATAGCAGGTAAGAGTAATGTACGAGTGTAGGGCATCCGTAGCATCCTCTAGGAGGAAAAATAGCATGGAAAGTGTTGTTAGACTAGGGAATGAGCCGTAGCATTCACAAATTCAATCAAATAAGTTAGGCCAAGGTGGGTATGTTTGTAAGATCGTGGTAAGACTATAGTAGAATCGGATTCAGGAAAAGATAGGTCGTTGGGATCCGAGGTGGAGCTAGGAGCCCAAGATAAGTGGGACCTGTAAGCAAGGCCGCTCGGTGATATGGTTGGGTGGGACCCGTGGGTGAGGCCCATGTGCTTATAGCAATGCAGGTGGGATCGGGTAGGGACCATTGGACCAAGGAAGGGGGTCGGGGATCCTAGGATTTTTAGAGCCGAGTGTGGCAATTTGGATAGGGTAGTATTCGATAGTCGAAGTTTTCTTCGGAAGTTGCTGGGAGCGACTGAGACGGTACTCTTTGAATCAGCAACCGGATGGGAATTCAGTATTCTAGATAGTTGGTAGATAAGTTGGGACCTGGGAGGTCTCGGTTCATTTGGAAAGTGGATAAGAGGCAACACGATGTTTGGGCAGAAGTAGTCATGTACGGATTCTTGTGAGAAAGGTAGCTTGCGGATCAAAAGTGCTGAGACACTTACAGTTGGATTAAATAATCTCAAAGTAATTGATTTGACCCTGTTGCATAGCTCTCGTCTAAGTCTAACCGTTTCATGGATGAATCTTCTAGTCAAAGGATTATCTAAGCCTTCTCTCAAGAATAAGTATTCTACAACTGGTTATAGATAGGGATTTTGTTTCTGATGGTAGCATCAAGATAATTACAGTGGGAAGTTTTATTGTTGAACAGTTATTCGATGAGGTTTTGGCATGGTAGTTTTTGGAGCATAGGCGGTCCATCAAGGAGACATGTTATTATAGATTTCAGATCTCGGAAAGAAAGATGTAGTTCTTTGTATGACAATAGGGATAATCCCTCATCAGTTTTGGAAGGTCTTGATAGTTGGGTTCAGTTGCCTTGGGAATACCATCGATTGGTCGGGATGATGGTTGTACTCCCAGGATGGCGGGTGTCAGTGCTCGTGGGAAACATCAGATGTTTCAAGGCATGTATGAGGAAAGTTGCGGGCGCGACACTTGAGATGTTTGTAGGGTAGGTGGCAATAGCAGACTTAGAGGAAAAAGTCCAGTTTAAGTGGGGGAGATTTGTAACACATGAAAACCAGAAGGCTAATTAAGGAAAGAAAACTCCAATCAAGAAGGCAACTCGTCGAGTTCAAGGATGAGAACTCGATGAGTAGGAATGTTGTCATGCGTGTTTTTGGAAGACCAACTCGATGAGTTAGAAGGGGTTTGGGAAACCCTAGATCTAGGATTTTGCACCCAATTTAAACACTTTATGAATTAGGTTTTGTCCCCATTTCCAGCCTCCATTATCCAAACCCTAGATCTCAAAACCCTAATGCTTGTGAGTCATTTTAAAATAAATCTTGTGTGTTGAAGCTTGTGGAAGAAGGAGAGGCTTGAGGATTCAAGAAGGAGATTATAGATCCAACAACTTTGCTCCATCCTATTCATTTTTTGGTAAGCAAGTCTCAAACTTGCTTAATAACCTCTTAGATCTCTTCTTTTTCACTTTTATTGGGTTATTGGTCCAAGTAGCATGGTCCTTGGGAAATGGACGTCTCAAGTGAGTATACTTCAAGATCTAGGACTTTGAAGGGCTTTCTTGGCATAAAGGTGGAAACTTTATGGCCATTGAAACCCCATGCAACCTTTAGGATGTTAGATTGGCCTTTTAAGCTCTAAAAGGCCATGCATAGAGAGAAAGTCAGAGACTTTATGTGTTCATGTAGTGTTTAGGTATAGATCTCAGTTTGTATGCCTTAGATTGAAGTATTAATAGTTTTTGGATCAAGATATTGTTGGATTAGGTGTCTGAGTTCATAACTGTTTCTGGAATGTACTTGACCCAGTTAGCATGGTCCATTTGGGTTGCATGGCATTAAAATACTTGGATAGACTAAATGAGAGAAATAACACTTAAGGTTTATAATATATTATAAGTTCTAATATATTAATAATATTATTTAATTATTATTGATCAAGAATTAATTTAGAATTAATTACGTGATCAAAAAGAGACTAATTAAACATATAGGGTTGATTGTGTAAATCATCTATTCTTGTATAGTTGGGATAATGATCCATGGTTTGTATGGATTGGGTTAAAACCCATAAGGTGCTCCATGGATTGTCCATGGAGGTTACAAACCCATGGATCATGGAATATGGAAAGCCATGACAATTAGGGTTTACATGGTATGACCCTACTTGTGCCACAACTATATAAAGACCCCTATGCAAGGAAAATCGATACTACTTGTAGAAGATAGAGGGCTAGCCAATTTTAAAGTGTAAATGTACCTCTCTCAAGGTTATTAAGTGTTGTAGTGTTGTGTGAGACATTTTAGGCATCACACTTGAGGTGCTAGGTTCACAAGGTTCTCAAGGAATCACGACTACAAAAAGGTATGTTCTTCTTGTAGAATTTATGTTTAAAAGTTCCCCATGCTATGCTAGATAGGTTTAGAACCTTGGAAAATCATTTCTGCATGTATCTTAGTAAAACATAGATCCAAGGTTTCTAGGGTTGCATGTACACCTTAGGAGTGTTAGAATGCTCAAAACTCTTCAGATATAGGTCTTAAAGAGTTAGGATTTGAGTTAAATCCATTGAAGAGAGGTATTAACATGTAAAGTTTGAAACTTTACCCTTAAAAAGACATTTTCAGTATATATGTGAAGTATGAAGCTCAGATCTAAAGAATAGGGGCTTAATCCATTGAGATGAAGCACCAGACTGATGAACTTGGCGGCGAGTCCATAGAGGGACTCGACGAGTTAGAATGATTTCTCTCAATTCTGGAAAAGGCAGAACTCAACGAGTCTGGGGGAGACCTCGACGAGTAGACTCATTTTATCATGAACATAAGTAGCATGAAAACTCAATGAGTCAAGGGGGATGACTCGTCGAGTTGTGTCAATGCACAATGTTGACTTTGACCAGAATGTTGACTTTGATCGAGCTGTTGACTTTGACTTTGACTTTGACAGAGGTTGACCCGTGAATGGATTTTGGGTAGGGAATGAGATCTAAGGGATTATTGGATTTTGACTAAGTATCATGCTGGTCATGACAGCTCACAGAGTCGTCAGAGCAGATGTTGGAGGTTCCTCATTGTGAGATTCTGCATTCAGCTTTGAGAGGTGAGTTTTCTCCTGTAGGAATGGGTCGAAAGCACCAATGTCGGCCCGTGTATTTATTTTAGTTTGTTCCGAACTTCAGTCCATTGTCAGGGAAAGACTGAGGAATGTCTGTATGCTTGATGTCTTTGTGATTCTTGTATGTGTTTGTTTTATATATTTTTGGACTTCGGACTGATGTCGGGGAAAGCCCGAGGAATGTTTGTATTCTTCCAAACTTTAGTCCGATTTCGGGCAAGGCCTGACGAATGTTTATATGTATGTTTTTCGAACTACGGTTCGCTGTTGGATGGTACTGGATGAAGGAATGCATGTTTAGTTATACTTGTGGTCTTTGTGATCCTTGTATATGCCTGGTAGGGGAGGTGAGTGTGGGCAGGGTCCTGTATCTCATCACTAGCTGAGAGTGGATGGGGTTCCATATCTCATCATTAGCAGAGTAGGGGCGGGGCCCATGTAGGCGAGGCCTTAGGACTGGAAAATATTGTATTATGTATAATTCCTTATGTTCTATCATGATTATATGTTATTATATGTATGTGTAGCGGGCGGGGCCTAGAAAGAAACAAATATGTATACCGAGCAGGGCCTGATGTTGGACATTGTCTGATGTCGGGTGGGGCTCGAGGAAGGGGAGGGGGCCAATATATGTGATTATATGTATGGTATGTGCTAGTTTGGGGAGACTCATTAAGCTTCGTGCTAACAGTTTTCAATTTTGGTTTCAGGTACTTCCGGTAGCAAACAGAAGAGCCTAGGATGATTGTAGTGCACACACCATGATTTTAGCTTGGGATGTTTTTACTCTTATATGTATTACAGATATTTATGATTTTTGAGATTCAATGACTTATGATTTTATGTGATGATTTGATAACTATGGTTTTATTAATAAGAAAAAACGATATTTTTGGATCGTATTTTTGGGATGTTTCATGTAGCACTTGTTTGTAAGGATGGAATTAATGAAATCAGAATTGTTGTAGGTATGGGTGAGGTTGAGGGTTTGGAAGATGGAGGGATAAATTGTGGTGGTGGAGGTCGTGTGGTGAGGTTCAAAAAAGGTTGTTGCATGATATTAGCAAAAATATCGGATATTGGAACTCAGGAGAAAGGAGGAGATGATACCTTCAGAATTGGTTCAAGTTGTTCTGGCTCTGAAGTATGAGAAGTATCATCCTCTTCATGTCAGAATATGGAATCTTCCTAAAAATTAGTTAGTGTTTTCTCTTCTTACTCCTCTCTAATTTCCGAAGACAAAGATCTCGGTTTCTCAACTTGTTTCCTTGGCTTTTTCAGAGTTTTGACAATTTTGGAAGTAGTCTCCTTTGCCTTCCTTTTCCCACCCCTGTTTGGTTTATTTCCCTCATTGTTGATCTTCTGTAATTCCGCTGGTATGGGATGAACTCCAGAACAGGGAAAATTATGATATTCCCTAATAATGGAGTTTTCTAGCGGTATCTTTTCAAACATAACATCAGGAATTGAACCAACAAACCTGAAGTTCCTTGGGTCCGACTTAATGAAAGTAGTTGTTTGAAAGGATGGAATGTCAGCCATTAGTGAGTATTGCATTAGAGGAAATTTGAAGTGGTTTAGGGCTTGATTCGCCATAATTGACCCGAACCTAGCACAAGAAATCTCGATGTGCCTTGATGAAGAAATCGGGCTCTGAACAAGTTGAGCCCAAAGAACAGACCCATAGTCAAGATTAAATCCATTAAAATTCCATAGATTAAGGTATACAGTACCTTGTTGGAACTGTTAGATCCAACAAACCTTCCAGATAAGCTCTTGAATAGGATGGTGAACAGTCAGTTCCACATCGGCGGCAAAAAGGACTTCATGTACTTGGAGAGCAAGGAGATGTCATTGGTGTATCCCATATGGTAAAACATCTCTATCATGTAGGTTGTTGGACTTGATTAAAGGTCGAAACAGGCCTCTAGAGTTGCAAGCCCTAGAAGTTTGTAGAAGTGGGGCTTTAAAATCAAAGTTTTGTGGTTATCAACCTCAATATTGATAACATTTTCGGTTTTGTTACGCATTGCATTCAAGACAGCTTTTGAGAGATGAACCAGAGGAGGAATGGGTCTACAACCACAATGTTGGCCCGTTTAGATAGCAGTAGTTTAGTGTGCTTGATGTCTTTGTGATTCAGGCATGTCTATGTGTTATGAGTTCCAGACTGTGGTTCAATGCAGTATGAAGTATATGTGTTTATGTTATATGTTATGATTATGTTATGCTATGTTCAGTCAGTTACGGACTTCGGTCTGATGCAGTGGGCAAAGCCCTAGTTAGTTCCAGACTTTTGTTCGATGCAGTAGGCGAGGCCCTACTTAGTTCCGGACTTCGGTCTAATGCAGTGGGCGAGGCACTAGTTAGTTCCAAACATCGGTCTGATGTAGTGGGCAAGGCCCTAGTTAGCTCTAGACTTCTTTCCGATGCAGTGGGCAAGCCCCTAGTCAGTTCCGGACTCGGTTCGATGCAGTAGCAACGCCCAGTATGTGCTTTATTTGATATTGTATGGTATGTGGTAGTTTGGGTGAGCTCACTAAGCTTCGTGCTTACAGTTTTCAATTTTGGTTTCAGGTACTTCAGCTAGGAAGGGGAAGGGTTCGGGTTGATGGCATGGCACACACCATAGTTTTAGCCTGGGAGTTTAACTCTGATATTTTGACACGATCATGACATCAGATTTGATTTGATACATTTATTATGACATTTTGAGATACTCGACTTATGATTTTGTTATATGATATTTGGATATTATAGTTTTAGTAATGTTTTCAAATGAAATTTATGGCTTGTATTTTTGGGATAATTCAAGTTGGTATCAGAGCCTTAGTTTGAGGGATTCGGGCACACTCCCTAGTGTATCTAAACTCAAACTAAGGAAATGGTATAAGGTTTTCAAAAGAAAAACAATTTCGAAAGAAACTTTTGAAAAATAAACTTAAAATGAAAAGAGTTTTTGAAAAAAGAAAAGAAAATGTGTGGTGCATGCAATTAGCCTAGCTCAAGTAAGTATTCCCAAATTACCAATACATGTTTATGTTATGATTATCAGTTTCAGTAGAACAGCATGACAAAATATGACTAAGGATCTAGGAACGATGCCTTATGTGTCTGCTATATGTGTTTCAGCTTTATGAGAATTGCATGCTAGTATCAAGTAGATAGTAGTAGGATACCCTGTTTAGGTTATGCCTGATAGTATCATCTTAGGATCGTATGCTAGTACATATTCTTGTTTGAATAGAATTGCTTGAGTTAGATTTCCCTTTTTGTCTGAATGCTACTTGCTTTGTGATTTGTGGGACTCTGAGTGATGGGAGTTAGCCATTAGGTGAATACGTCACGCCACATGTGATCAGGGTTAATAATCTCAGAGTGCTAGATTTGGCCCTATTGCAACTCTCGTTTGAGTATAACCTTTGTAGGGATGTGTCCTTTACTCGAAGGATTATCCGAGCCTCGTCACATGTGATGGTATTCAGGTAGTGGCTAATTGGCATTACAAAGATGCCTTTAGTAGTTGAGGATTGGGTGCGGGTTGGAGGTTCCCTAGGGCAAGCCTAGGATGAGAGTAGCAGAGATCAGTAGTAGTAGAAGGGACTTGGTGGAGTCAAAGTTAATTCTTAAGGAAAGTATGCATAGATGTGGAAGGTAGTATGTGCCCATACTACTAAAAGCAGAGGATTTGTATTCAAATCAAGGAGGGCTGAGATAAGGCCAGGGAACTCGTATTAGATATGATCCATCGAGTTATAATTGTATTCTGATGTTGTGTTTATGTGTTTTCTGAATGGTGGTTTTGCACCCTAGACCAGCAGTCAGCAGTTCCGGTGCCGGAGAGGGATCAAGTTCAGGCTCGGGATCGAGCATTTGGATGAGCAGACTAGGGAGTTCATTTCCTTAGAGATCACACACAGCATACTTGAGCAGACTCCTGTGATCTTCGGTTCGATCAAGAAGGGTATTTTTGAGCTTTTGGATGAGAGGATGAGTACGTTCTATGCTGAGATGGCGGCCATGATGGGGTCACGCACGCTCACATTCAGGGAGTTCAGGGCTTGTGGAGTTCCAGATTACCACGTGGCTCGAGACCTCATTGTGAGTACCAGATGGTTGGCTGATGTGGCCAACGCTTTCCGCAGTAGCAGATGTCCCGAGGGGGACAACGTCCGAATTGCATCTTGTCTTTTAAAGGGAAGGGCATGTGATTGGTGGGAGGAGGTCGGACATGTCATCGGGGATGACGCAGCTCTTAATGCTATAACCTGGATGGATTTCACGACCAGGTTCAGAGCTGAGTTCTCACCTGTTATTGAGGTGCAATAGCTTGCTAGGGAGTTCCAGGATCTCCAACAGATGACAAAGATAGTGGCGGAGATTATCGCCAAGTTCAGGGAGAGGGCTCTTCTCGTTCCTCAGTACGCGGCTGATGAGGAAATGAAGAAGGCCCGATACCATGAGATGTTGAGGAGTGATATCAGACAGTTTGTGAGATCTTCCAACTATAAAACGCTGGATGACATGATTGCGAGGGCTTGTGAGAGGGAGATTGATTTAGAGATGGAGAGGAAGAAGAAGCCAAAGGTGGTATCTGGCACGGGGAGATTGGGAAAAAAGCCCAAGGTATCCGATCACAGACCTAGGGGACAGTAGAGCCTAGGTCGGTGTGGAAATTGTGGGAGGTTGCACGATGGAGTGTGCAAGGTAGGGAGTTTCGAATGCTACAAGTGCGGTCGGACTAGGTACATGAGCAAGGATTGTACCGCTACTACAACTACAACTCCCACCTCAACATCTGATATGATTTGCTTTCAGTGCAATGAGAGGGGCCACAAGAGGTCCTAGTGTGCGAGCTTAGCAGCAACAGGGAAGGTGGCGGCACCTGCCCCTGCTACTTTAAGGATTACAGACAGCCGTCCGGGTCGGGATGAAGCACCAGTAGCGAAGAGTAGAGCTTTTCAGATGACAGCCGATGAGGTGCGAGCGACTCCTGATGTGGTGATGGGTATGTATTTTCCTCTTATCTCTATTTTTAGTATTGATTGTTTCTCATGGATATGTGTTGTGTATAGTGTATAAGGTAGTTCTTAGTGAACGGCAATTCAGCTACAATATGTATGATTTGGGGGCTACCCGATCATTTTTCTAGCTTGTGCTTAGCAACCGATTTAGCAGACTTTCAGGGGAGCTTGATTGCCCACTTGAGGTTAAGATAGCAGATGACATGACCGTCAGGGCCGCGAGGGTATATAAAGGGAGTTCGTTGCGGTTATTTGATGAGCAGTTCTCAGTGGATTTGGTTCCTATTCCCTTGCGAGGGAATAACGTTATAGTAGGTATGGATTGGCTGAGCCCCAATGGGGCAGTAATGAATTGTGAGTTTCCGTTAGTGAGGGTTCGCACTCCTACTGGGAGAGAGTTAGTGATTCAAGGTGAGAGGCCACAGCGCGGACTGATTCTTTGCTCCGCAGCGAGAGCGAGGCGCTACTTTCAGCAGCGTTGTGCGGGGTATGTTGCCTATGTTATGGATGCCAAGGAGAAGGGTAAGGCGATAGTTGACGATGTACCGGTGGTACGAGAGTATCCAGATGTATTTTCAAAGGATTTGCCTGGAATACCTCCTGAAAGACAGGTTGAGTTCAGGATTGACCTGGCTCCTGGTGCGACTCTGATAGCCATGGCACCATATCGGTTGGCTCTTCCAGAGATGCAAGAGTTGTCTACACAGATGCAGGAGCTGCTAGAAAAGGATTTCATCAGGCCGAGCAATTCACCATGGGGATCCCCGATCCTGTTTGTGAAGAAGAAGGACGGGTCGCATCACATGTGTATAGACTACCGGGAGTTGAACAAGGTAACGATGAAGAACCGTTACCCACTTCAGAGGATAGATGACTTGTTCAATCAGCTTTAGGGAGCATCTTGGTTTTCCAAGATTGATCTATGGTTTGGATATCACCAGATGCAGTTCAGGGATGAGGATGTGCAGAAGACTGCTTTTAGGACCCACTATGGTCATTATGAGTTCGTGGTGATGCCGTTTGGGTTCACCAACGCTCAAGCCACGTTCATAGATCTCATGAACCGCGTGTGCAGGCCGATGTTGGATCGGTCCCTGATAGTATTCATCAACGATATCTTGGTTTATTCCAAGACTCAGGAGCAACATGAGAAACACCTAAGAGAGGTGCTAAAGACACTATGGAGGGAGAAACTTTTGGTGAAGTTCTCCAAGTGTGAGTTATGGTTGTGTGAGGTGTAATTCCTTGGACACCTCGTCAACCAGAAGTGTATACTTGTAGATTCGGCTAAGATAGAGGTCGTGATGCAATGGAAGGTCCTTAGGTCTCCATCTGAGTTTCAGAGCTTCCTAGGTCTGGTAGGGTATTACAGGAGATTTTATTCAGGATTTTTCCAAGATAGCAATACTGCTCACTCGACTGACTAAGAAGTCAGTGGCGTTTTGCTGGGGTTCTGAGCAGCAATTAGCATTTGAGATGCTCGGATAGCGACTATGTGAGGCACCGATTCTTACCATGCCAGAGGGAGTGCATAACTTTGTGGTCTACCGTGATGCTTCGATCACAGGTATGGGAGCAGTGCTGATGGAACGAGGGCATGTGATAGCTTCTGCCTCTAGATAGTTGAAGCCTAATGAGGCTAACTATCCGATGCATGATTTACACTTGGGAGCAGTGGTGTTCGCCCTGAAGATTTGGCGACATTACCTCTATGGGGTCCGTTGTACCATTTACACAGATCACAAGAGTCTGAGGTACATTTTGGATCAGCCGAATCTGAACATAAGGCAACGTTGATGGTTAGACATGGTAAAGAATTACGACTGTGAGATCCTTTACCATCCGGGAAAGGCCAACGTTTTGGCTGATGCTCTGAGCCGCAAGACGGTTGCGGCCCCGATCAGAGATATATGTCTGAGAATGACAGTGCTTACTCCAATACTGGAGCAAATCAAAGAGGCACATGTTGAGGGCCTGAAGGAGGAGAGGTAGAAGTGTGAGAGGATCATGGTGATGGGTTTTAGCCATAAGAACTTTCCTATGTGCACATGCAAAACCCTAATGCTCGGATCTAGGCTTTCTAATTAAACATGCTTTGAATCCAAGACTTCTAATGGCTAATTAGGTTAAATAACAACATTGAAATAGATCTAGAATCATACCTTTGGATTCCTTGTTGATCTTGTTGTCTTGGAGCTTCTAGAGTCACAAATGTCACTCATCTAATGGCTTACAAACACCAATAGCAAGCAAGATGATTTAGGAGAGAGGAGAGGGGAGGAATTCAGCCAGAGTATCTCTACTTTAGATGGTGTATCGAATTCCCTCACCCCTAAGGTCTATTTATACTTGTAGACTCCTTAAGGATTACAACTTTAACCCTAATTGGATAACTTAGACTTTAAGTTAATCCATATCCTTTCCTTGATAACCCTATGGACGATTTTGGCTTATCCAATCCCTAGAGATCGTCCATCCTATCTAGGATAAGGATTTATAGTCTAAAGTGTAACTATCAAACAATTGACAGTTTATACCCTCTTATTTAATTAATCTCTTTAAGTCACCAAATTAATTCCAATTAATCTATGACTCATATTAATCAAATAACTATATATTATTCCTTATAATATTTACTCTCTTTTAACAAATCATCCATCAAGTTGCTGTGGTGAAGGCAACCCAAAAGGACCATGCACAACCGGGTTAAATACTTGCCTAATATAGTTGCAGCCTTAGACACTATTCCAACAGTCTCCCACTTGGATAAGTCTAGTAACTATACAAGTACAATTCGTTTTGCAATCGTAGCTCTCAAAGACGCTGTCAACTCTGATCTAATCAATCTTGTCCTTTAGATAAGGGATCGTACAGTCCTCTGTTAGATATCATGCTGAGAATCCTATGGAATGGTTAGTCTAGCATTTGATTTCTCGATCTTCGATTTATTCGACATAGAACTTAATCAAACACATCAATTCAGTTCTGACCGGGCCCGGCACATAAGTCAAATCAAATCATCGAGTGGCCAAGATATCTCTTCTACCCTCTTAGGATAAAATTTACAGACAAACTTTGACTTATATGCATTTACTTATTCATTAACCAACTATACACAACAATGCGTTTTATAACACCAAGTTACTGATGCGTTTTCGCATTATCAATGTACAATCAATTAACAAATAATAAACCATATATCTAGGTCTTAAGACTATATGATATTATCGTCTTGCGATCACCTTTTATATCATATTCCATAAAGTGATTCCAGCAAGCGCGGGTTTGTTCCAATGCTCAAAACCAGTTCATAAGCACTCATGAACGTTGCAGCAACCATTTAGACAATCTACACACCAATTCATGACAATCTTCATTCATATCTACTTCCAACATATGAACGATTGTGGACAATTTGAATAATTCGATTATTCCTAATAAACTCAATTATTCTGGAAGTCAAAACATGCAAAGTGAAACAATAGTTAAACAATTAACATATGACAATAACTTTACTTATAAATAAAACTCCTTTATTTAATCATCAAATGTTAATTACATTTATCTATTATACGTTTCTAATACTATCTAATCTATACTAATATCATCCTTTAGCCCAATACTCCTAGCATGCTGCAAGTGCTTAACCCTACTCAGTCCCTTCGTAAGCGGATCTGCTGGGTTATCTTCTGATGATATCCTCTTAACTATGAGTTGTCCTTCTTCTACACGATGTCTGAAGTGATATTTTCTGTCGATATGTCGAGATCTACCATGATCCCTCGGTTCCTTGGTCAAGGCAACCGCACCTTCGTTATCACAGAAAATCTCCATGGGCTCCTTTATGGCCGGCACAACTCCAAGATCACCAATGAAGTTCTTTAGCCATATCGCCTCCTTCGATGCTTCGCTCGCTGCGATGTACTCTGATTCGCACGTTGAATCAGCTACGGTTTCTTGCTTGGAACTCTTCCAAGTTACTGCTCCTACGTTTAGGGTAAAGACCCAGCCCGACTGCGAACGGTAACTGTCCCTATCGGTCTGAAAACTGGCATCACTATACCCTCGCACCTTCAAGTCATCACTCCCTCCAAGGACTAAGAACCATTCTTTCGTCCTCCGAAGGTACTTAAGGATGTTCTTCACCGCAATCCAATGTGCTTTGCCAGGATTCCCTTGATATCTGCTAACCATGCTCAAAGCGAAGGCTACATCAGGGCGAGTACAAGTTATAGCGTACATGATTGAGCCGACTGCGGAAGCATATGGTATTCGGCTCATTTTTGCTATTTCAGCTTCGGTACTCGGACTTTGAGTCTTACTCAACTTGGCATTTCCTTGTATCGGTAGTTCTCCCTTCTTTGAGTTTTCCATACTAAAACGTTTTAGTACCTTCTCTAAGTAAGTATTCTGACTAAGTCCAATTAGTCTCTTACTTCTTTCTCTTACTATCCTTATTCCCAAAATTTAAGAAGCCTCTCCGAGGTCCTTCATAGCGAAACACTTCACGAGCCAGGACTTGACTTCCTGCAGAGTCGGGATGTTGTTTCCTATGAGTAATATGTCATCGACATATAGAACAAGAAAGCTTACTATACTCCCACTGGCTTTGACATATACACATGATTCGTCCTCGCTTCGTACAAATCCAAACTCTTTGACTTTCTCATCGAAGCAAAGATTCCATCTGCGAGACGCTTGCTTAAGTCCATAAATGGACTTCTCAAGCTTACACACTCTATTCGGATACTTCGGATCCACAAACCCCTCTGGCTGAGCCATGTAAACATCCTCAGCCAACTTTCCGTTAAGGAAGGTGGTCTTGACATCCATTTGCAAAATCTCATAATCATGAAATGCGGCAATTGCTAGCATCACTCTAATAGATTTAATCTTCGCAACTGGTGAGAAGGTCTCATCATAGTCAACTCCAGGAGTTTGAGTAAAGCCCTTTGTGACCAATCGCGCTTTATATGTGTGTACGTTCCCATCCACGTCGGTCTTCTTTTTGAAGATCCATTTGCACCCAACGGTCTTACGTTCGGGCACATAATCAACCAAATTCCAAACTTGGTTATCGTACATGGATTGGATCTCGCTATCCATTGCCTCTTTCCATTTCGCAGACTCCGGGCCTGCCATGGCTTCCTTATAGCTATTAGGTTCATCAAGATTTACTAGTGTACCATCACTAATATACGTGTCCCCTTCGGTAGTAATATGAAAGCCATAAAACTGGGGATGAACTCTAACTCTATCGGAATGTCTAAGAGGTAAGGATTCATCAATCGGTTTAACCGGAGTTTCCTCCTCGGGTTGAATGCCAGCGGTAGAGGTTCCTTCATCTATCGACTCTTGAATCTCTTCAAGTTCGATTTGCCTCCCACTGTCTCCTTGGCTCATGAGTTCTCGCTCTCAGAAAACTCCTCTCCTCGCAACAAAGACAACATTGTCTTTCGGTCTATAGAAGAGATATCCAAAGGAAGTTTGCGGGTAGCCGATGAAAATACATCGCTCACTTCGAGGTTCAAGCTTGTCGTGAGTATCTCGTCTTACGAAAGCCTCGCAACCCTAAACCTTGATATGTGCCAACGAGGGAGCTTTCCCTGTCCACATCTGGTGAGGTGTTTTGGCAACCTTCTTAGTAGGGACTCGGTTAAGGATATGGGCCGCAGTCTCTAAGGCATACCCCCAAAAGAAGATAGGTAGTGAAGCACGACTCATCATAGAGCGAACCATATCCAATAAGGTTCGATTACGCCTTTCTACCACACCATTCAACTGCGGTGTCCTAGGAGGCGTCAATTGCGAAACTATTCCACACTCCTTGAGATAATCGTGGAATTCAAGAATTAGGTACTCTCCTCCTCGATCGGATCGAAGCATCTTGATTTTCCTGCCCAATTGATTCTCTACTTCATTCTTGAACTCTTTGAACTTTTCAAAGGTTTCTGACTTTTGCTTGATTAAATAGATATACCCATATCTACTATAATCATCGGTAAAAGTCACATAGAAGCGGTTCCCATCCTTCGTGGTTGATCTAAAGGGTCCACATACATCGGTATTTATTAGGTCCAATAGCCCCTCACCCCTTTCACAAGTATTCGTGAAGGGTGACTTAGTCATCTTTCCAAGCAAACAAGACTCGCATGTGTCATCTTCCCTAAGGTCGAATGACTCCACACTCCATCCTTTTGGAGTTGAGCTATGCGTTTGTTGTTGACATGTCCAAGACGGCAATGCCACAAGGATGCTTTATCCAAACTAGTGGAAGAATCAATATTCAAAACATCATTTCCTAAGTTATCAACAATCATAACAGTTTCATATATTCCATTACATGGTATAGCTTCAAAGTAAAAAACACTATTTAGATAAGCCATAATAGAACCATTCTCATTATTAAAAGAAAATCTAAATCCTTGTCTATATAAACCATGAAATGAAATGATGTTTCTAGCCATTTTTGGCGAATAGAAACAATTGTTCAAATCTAAAACCAAACTATTCCTAAGCACTAAAGAATACACTCCAATCTTGGTCACAGGCGACGATCTTCTGTTCCCCATGATTAGATTGATCCTTCCTTGCTCTACATCCCTACTTCTTCTTAGTCCCTGCGAAAGATGGCTTGATCTTTCCTTCTTCGATCGCTTGCAGGTAATCCGGGCAGCTTCTCTTCCAATGTCCTATCTTGTGGCAGTGGTGGCACTCTGCCTCCTTTGGGTTGGAGCAGGGCTTAGCGGGATCAACTTTGGTCCCACTAGAAGAGGCACCATCTCGGGCTTTCACCTTGCGATAGTTATTCGATGAAGCTTTCCTCTTCTTTCCCTTCCCTTGACCAATAGCCAAGACAGGAGCAGCGGACGGATTGGGAGTAGGTGCAACAAACTTGTCCTTGAAGTTGCTCTCAGCGACCCTCAAGAGACCTTGGAGTTTGCTTAGGGTGACCTCTTCTTTGTTCATGTGGTAGTTCATCCTAAATTGGTTGTACATCGGAGGCAAAGAGTGAAGCACCATATCGATCGCCAAGTCTTCACCGAAGTCAACATTTAACTTGCGAAGGCGGTCGACATACCTTTGCATCTTTCGCAGGTGCATGGTAAGAGATTCTGCATGACCCATCTTAGCGGAAATCATGTTAGTGATAATCTCATAACGCTCTTGTCTCGCGTTTTGGTGATATCTCTCCAACAAGTCTTGATGCATCTCGTATGGATACATGTCCTCGTAGGACTTTTGGAATTCGGAGTTCATGGTGGCAATCATGATGCAATGTACCTTTGTTGCATCTCGCTCATGTGACAACCCAAGTTGTCCCGTTACATTTCTCCGTTACCGTTAACGGAATTTTTCCACTGTTCAAAAGTTCCGTTGATAAGAAGTCTTCAAGTTTAATAGACATTTCAATTGTGTATGTTTATATGCCGTTAAGTCGTGATAAAAGGAAATAAAAATACATAACACATATTTCCATTTACTTGGAAAATATTAATTTATTATTACGACCACTAAATCGGGTGCAACCAAAAGTCCCGTTTAACGACAGTATCGGGTAGACTTCCACTGTGTCCCAACTCAAAACCCTATATAAGGGTGAGTGGAGTCTATTGGAGACTTTTTACACTCTCTCTCTATACTCTCTCTCTAGACCCGTTTTCGCCCCGAGTTCACAACCAAACGCTTCCAAATTGTAAGTCCGCCTACCCTAGCTTATTCTAAACATAGTGATTCATGTTTATAGCCCAAAAATCATCCAAGAAGGCATGGTATAAGGAGTTTACGGCCCAAGAACATTCTAGGGCCGTAAACCCCAAAAATGGTGCCAAACATGCCTCTAAACTTGTCCATAAGCTTGGAAATAATTAGGGGATATAGCCTAGGGGTGTTTTAACATTAAAATGCATGATTTTAGGACTCAAACAAGAGTTTACGGCCCAAGCACAAGCTTAGGCCGTAAACTCCTCAAAATCATGTTAAAAGGTCCCAAATGCACTCCAAACTCATCCTAGGGCTTCATACATAATTTAAGGACTTGGTATTTGGGTTTAGATCACTAAAACACACCAAAATGAAGGACAAAAGAGAGTTTACGGCCCAAGCACAAGTTTAGGCCGTAAACTCCCCAAACATGCCCAAAATGTTGGTTTTAATCACCCAAAATAGCATCAAACTTCATTAGAAATCACTAGAAAGGCATTAGGGGCTTGAAACATCACCAAACTCAATGATTTAGAGTTTACGGCCGTAAACTCCTTTAGGAGTTGTTCTTAGGCTGTAAACTCCATTATAAGGCCCTTAAGAACCTCAAATCCACTCATGCCTTTTATGAAAAGTCCTTAGAAAAATCCCATGAACAAGCTAGAAGCATCAAACACCCAAGGATAGAACCTTGGGAGTTTACGGCCGTAAACTCCCTTAGGTTGGGCCGTAAACTCCTTGTTTGGTCCATGTAGGTGTTTTAAATCCATTTACACACTTGATATGTGAGTATAGCAAAGTCCCACAACTGATAAGAGACCCTTAGCACCCGTAAACGCTACCCGGGACCCCAAACACTCAACCAAAAGTGTTTTCCACTCCTTTGAGTATGTATAATTGTTTAATTAGTATATTATATGCTAATTGTATGTGAACATACGTTATCATATGTTAAAATAGGTCTTTGTGTGTGTTCAAGTCCTTGCGAGACCCCGAACGGCCAATCGGCACTTTCGTCGGACCTACTTACACCAGGTGAGTTCATACCCCTGAATGAACCTTTTAAATGCTTTTAAATGTTTTATAGGGGGGGAATACAAGTTAAACATGCCAGTTATCATGTCAATCGCATATGATTGATAACCCGCATGCACAAGATTTTACCACTTTTACACTGTTTTACCGAGTGGGACACTAAAATGACTTTTACCTGTTTCATAACTTTTACTTATACTGATTTATTCAAATTCATCCTAAATTGGTTTACAAAAGATCCTCTAAGGTTTAAACGTATTTTACAAACGAATACACTTTGTGATTTTCTCTGTACATAAAGGCTTTTCATTAAAGATTTCCCTTTTTGACGTATACTTTTACTTGTTAAACACTGCTGCTTCAATTATACTTATTTTATACTCTGACTCGGTAACACTTTCACTTATACCTATAGTCACTTATACTTGATGATGCTTATACTTATTCACGCTCTTACTAAGTGATACGATTTCTCCTTCACTTATACTGGATAACGACTTTACTCCACTTATACTTGATAGACGTTCTTACATCACTTATTGTCGTCTCTGCTTCGTGATACACTTATACTTGGTACGCTTATACTTCATGGTTCGATTACCCCACACTATACACGTATACTTCACGACTCAGATGTTCCACTGTACACTTATACTTCACGACTCAGATGTTCCACTGTACACATATACTTGACTATATGATACACACTCAAGCGTAGTTAGATGTATGTTTATGCTTGTATAGATGCATATAAATAATGATTGAAGGACTTAGGAAGGCTTGTCCGCCCTATTTCCTTTTCTTCGTTGAGATGTGGTCTGGTGGGATCGGATGTCCATCTGAAGGTCGTTCGATTCATTAGTTATATATTATGTATACGAGCATAGACATACGAGTTTTCTTCAGTCTGTTAAGAGTCTCTACCTCTAGTCTACACTTACATTAGAAACCCACTCCCTCTTAGTAACACACTATCCTCTATTTGGGATACATCTTCGGGACGCGGCCTTCTCCGTCGTCTAGTTGGTAACCAGAGTCTCCTGTAGGGAGAGCGGACATTGTGTGTATAGGCCTATACGGGATTGACAACCCCGCACCCTGACTGCTAGCTACAGTCCACGGCCTACCAAGCCAAGGGGTGACAAATGTCACATTATATAGATGCTTGTAGGGCGTCTAGAACTCTAGTCAGTATGGTTACGAGTATCCTGGGTTGCCTTATAATTCATGGCTTTAAGGTAACGGTATTTCGTCAGCAATTTACACTGTATGCTGATGTCACCTTTTTCAGAGTCACACCGTTTGACCTTGCTAGATGTGTCTTTCATGTGATACTTTCTGCGGTCTGTAGTCTCTGCTTTGACCTTGCGAGATGTACTTTTCATTTGGTACCTTCTGGGGTCTATGTCTCCAATTGTTGGACTGAACCAGGTGTGTCGTATGTTTGATACTTTCCTGGAGTCTATGATTCTTTGCCTTAGCCAGCAGTCCTCACTGCTGAGGCATATGATATTCCCTGATGTCGTTGCTTTCCTCAATAATCAAACTTAGTATTTTGATAATGATAGCAATTTAGGGAAAACAACTTTTTACTCTACATCACTGACTAGTCTTGGTAGAAGGCTGCCTTTATTAAAGAAAATATAGGATTTTCTAGAAAGGACTCTAGTACACTGAAATCTTTTAAACTACTACTTTCTTAAGTTATTTGAATGAAATGTCACTAAATGCTTATGAACTCACCAGCATTTGTAAAAATGCTGATACTCGCTTTTCAAATAACTTGTATTCTCAGGTTAGCATTAGACAGGTACATCCCCGGAGCTGTTGATGAAGATAGCTTTGTAGTATGCTGCATTTATCCTATTACTTGTATTACTTTGAAGTGTTGTAATGTAACCATGTAAAACTATTACTATTAATGCAATTTTTTGTTGTACTTTGATTACTATAATGCATGTGTTGTGATACTTGGCATGACGTCATCCACCCCAGAACGTTTCCGCCGTTCCGGTTTTGGGGTGTGACAGATTGGTATCAGAGCATTGTTTATAGTGAGCTAAGTATATCAATTCATAAAAGATATACAGCCTGTAAATACAATGGGATAAAACACTCTGACCAAGAATTATACTTTAAAATATAACCATATTTTACCAAAGTATAATAACATCCGGAATCTAAGCACTCGAACACAAGTATCACAAGAAGAACAAGAATAAAAGTCTTTGGATGTTGAGCACTACAGACAAATCTGGGCAGTTATGTAATCGTACGCTGGAATAAATGTAACCTGATCAACTACCTTTATTCGAGATGCGATGAACGTGTGCTCGGGAGTGATTGTGGTGTGCAACAGGTCTGAAACTTACCAACTAGGATTTGTTAGAGCCAAACATAAAGTTAAAATACTATAGGAGTATTTTAGAGCGCTAAAAGATTCACACTAATCCCAAAATGACATTCAAAAGATGAGAAAACAAACAAGAATTAAAATACCATAGGGGTATTTAGAATACATAGATAACCTGGTGTGGGAACTAAAAGATCCTTATTGATATACCTACAGCTACAGAGGGTATACTTCCAAGGTTATATATAATAAGGATCCCATAGGCTAAGAATGTGTGGTTTCGCTCTATTTCCTTTTCCTCGTTGGGATGTGGTTCTAGAGTAGTATCACATATTCGAAGGCCTATTGAATACACCAATTTCCCATGTTCCTGTTCGGAAATAAATGAACTGGGTCGAGACTATTGAATACACCAATTTCCCATGTTCTTTTAGGGACATCGGTGAGAAACTTGCCTAAACTTCAGAGATTCCCGGTCATCCATCATGAAGTGATGACACCCATAATCGGAGTCAGAAGGAAGGCGGAGTAGAAATTCAATATGTCCATACGAGAAGAGAACCCTAGGAAACTACCCGAAGGAAACCAACGCCGATTCCAGTCAAGGATACGAGGCAGACCGAGGGAGCCAGAATGTGGAACCCCGAGAAGTGTCTTTTTCCTCGTGTTCTTCACGCTAATACACCCATAAAATAATACAATTTAGTGAGTTAGTGATTACACTGCTCATGCTATGTGTTAGGTAAATCGCCTTGTTCCCGTTGCCAGTAATGCGCTTAGAGCGGATCCTCACACCTCTGTGAGGTTATTTAGCCATAAGCCCTCATGAGCCTCTCTTCCCGCAGCTTCGTTCCGAACTGTTCTCAAATCTCTCCAGACCGGAGAGTGAAACCTTTCTCAGTATAAAGGTAACTTAGTAGGAACGACTTGCATCTTATGGCCTTTTTCCGATATTCATACACTCACTTCGATTACCAGGACTACATCATAGGGATGTAGGTCGACACTTAGACAACCAATACCCGAGGCACGGGAAAAATATTATGCCTAATACGTTCAGGACAGAAAAGTCCAAGGTTAACCATCGTCTCTCATTACCTTGTATTCCTTTCCGTGTAGGAAAAACCATGCCACCGAAGAAGCGTAACCAATCCACAAGCAAGAAACCTACTCTCCTATTTGATGAAGCTACGTTCCAAGCTGCAGTTTCAGCAGCCGTAGCAGCTGTCATGGCTCACCTGAATGCTAACAACGCCAATGTTAGCAAGGTGCCCGTTGGAAATTCCAATCCTGACAGTGGACAGCATCAACCCACACTTCCATACTCAGCCACCCAAGAACCTCAACTGAACCCACTAAAGAGAAAACTCAAGATAGAGGAAGGAAGTACCTCGGCTCAAGGATCTTCCGAAGGGCAACGAGCTGAGGCAGTCTATACCCCTGCCAACCCTTCCCTCCCGACTCCAGGAAGACCGTATCTAGGAGACCTTCCCTATTGCAGCAAGTGCAGCTACCATCATCATGGTGCCTGCCGGGAACTCTATTGTGCTAGGTGCCACATGAAGGGACATACTGCTCGTGTATGCAGAACTTCGGTGGAACGTATTGCATCAATCGCCAATGCGGCGGCCACACAGGTTTTCCGCCTATGTGGCGAGTTCGGACACTTCAAGAAGGATTGCCCAACCGAAGGAAAAGACAAAGACACAGAAGGAGCCTGACACTACTACTTAGGGAGAAACATCAAGGAACTCGGTAGATTTTTGGTACGACTCTCGATCTCAGATAACAAAGCTAAATACATTAAAAGACTAATTCAATGTAAATTCTTTCCAACAAGGCGAAAGTCGCAGCACTGTCATAAAATTTAAAATTTATTAGGTAAAACTATAGTGGCTAAACATATACGTTACAGCCATGTATATTTAAGATGGACAGACCTAGAGTGAGCGAATGCCGCCTCATCTCCTGTTCCTCGTTTGGTTGTGGATTTAGGGCGGGGTCGCTCAGTCAACAGTCCTCCCCACCTTAAATGTACATGACTAGTGTATGTGAGGCGATTATAGAAACGCCTTGTGAGAATCCGTTCATGAAAAGATACTCTATTCGGAAACACTTAGAACACTCTATAGTTCCGCGTCGAATCTCTCGGTCCAAGTATCCATGGTAGTGATACGTAGGACGAAACCCGAGACGCCTCGAACTTGTGTGCCTGTTCGGCACATGACTCTATCGATCTTCACTTTATATCATGTCGGAGTGTGCCAACTTCGACGACTCTATTAATTATGGTTTGATTTCGTACAACCATGTGTACCTTCTTAGTGCTGTGAGCTTTCTCCATAGCCATATCGACAAATAAAGGTTCTTCCAAACCTGAACCTAACACAAATAAACCAACTTAATACGATCCGTCAATCGTCCCTCTTATCTCAAACCTTCCGAAGCACCCAAGGGAAGATACCATACACTGTTGACCAACCCCTCGTAGCCAGGTGAACACCGAAGTGAAACACACTACAAGATACTCTAGAAGACGACATCCTACCGAAACATACTCCGTATAATTTCCCCGAGAGACCCTTCGCACCTCGCACATTAGGTTCGTGAACCTAGAGAATAGGACTCATGAGACTGACCGCTATAACCAGGTATATGCATAAGGGTGGCATATAATTGAGATAAAAAAGATTTAAGGTGTGTGTTTCCTCCATATTCCCTGTTCCTCGTTGGGTTGTGGGTTTGGGGTGGAGTCGCACAGCTGAACGTCCCGCCGACCTCAACAGTATACTGCTCGCATACACACGGTATTTGCGGTTAGGCTTAGTATGAGCTTTACCATGGACCGCTTAGCAAAACCCCTTCACCATATTCCATAACATAGGAGCCAAAGTCAAGAAAATCACTACGAGTTGAACTCTTAAAAGTTCTGAGAGAGAAGACTCTATACTCACTAGATTTAACCTAGACCGAGAAAACCCAGAGCCTTCGGATGAGTAGTTGCAGTATATGCCCGCACTACTCAGGCACTTCGTCCACCTCGTTATAGACAAGTGGTGCCTATCATCCTCTACCCTATTGCATGGAGGAAATTGTCGTCGCCCTGTAGACGATGGAATACATTCTCCGAAGAGGACACTAGAATGCTGAGAACCACAGGATAACCTTCGCAGCCAAGAATACTTGGTAGAGTGCGAACGTAGTTGCGGTAAGCCTCGTGACCCTCATCCCGAAGAGATTATAGACTTGACACCAGCCCTGGTGTTAGTCGAAGGGTTATGCAAGAGCACGCACTTTCCACACTAGAATAAACCACAGTCTTGGAGATTCATTGGACTGTTAGGTGTTCCATGAATACTATCTCACGCAGAGATAGTAGAACCACCTCCCGAGATAGTCCAACGTTCATCTAGTGAAACCCTAACTCCTCTATCCTCAGGGTTTCCGTATCTCAAGCTTCGTTAGTGCAGGTTCATTTTGCTCAAGTGCGAGATAGACACTCTATAGCAAACCGATAACCATAGTCACGCAACCCACTCGACGATCTAGAAAGTCACTATCAGCCAGTTGAAAGAAAACACGAAACCGAAGACCACCTGAGCTTCCTAAGGATTAACCTGAAGGACTACACATCCAGTACAAGCGAGAATGTTAGGAACTTCATAATGGCGATCACGCCAGTGTTGATCTTGCCATGGAAGTACACTATGTTCTTAGTACTGAAAAGCTTCACTCCTTTTCGAGAGCTTAGGACCATCCAAGAATCCTCATGGAGACATGGTCCGACCCTTTTCAGGCCGCTACTACTTTCGGATATACCACAAGGTTCACATTCGATCGACTCACTTCTTAGACTTGATACGTGAATTCCCGACAACACTCTTCGTACCTCACTCATCTTGATAGAATCCATCGAGAACCCTAACCTTGTAGATACACCAGTTGGAACCCACTAGCTACACGAGACGGAATCCGCATCCCGTATGCGAGGGTCTGTTGAAATGACAAACACAGACCAGAGATCACTTGGGGATGCAAGGACAACCACATAGGAAGTACTCTCTTACCTCTACTTGGCCATTCATACCTACTTCCTTGCCTAGATCTGAATTTCGGGACGAAATTCCCTCTAACGGGGGGATGATGTGACAACCCAAGTTGTCCCGTTACATTTCTCCGTTACCGTTAACGGAATTTTTCCACTGTTCAAAAGTTCTGTTGATAAGAAGTCTTCAAGTTTAATAAACATTTCAATTGTGTATGTTTATATGCCGTTAAGTCGTGATAAAAGGAAATAAAAATACATAGCACATATTTCCATTTACTTGGAAAATATTAATTTATTATTACGACCACTAAATCGGGTGCAACCAAAAGCCCCGTTTAACGGCAGTATCGGGTAGACTTCCACTATGTCCCAACTCAAAACCCTATATAAGGGTGAGTGGAGTCTATTGGAGACTTTTTACACTCTCTCTCTATACTCTCTCTCTAGACCCATTTTCACCCCGAGTTCGCAACCAAACGCTTCCAAATTGTAAGTCCGCCTACCCTAGCTTATTCTAAACATAGTGATTCATGTTTATAGCCCAAAAATCATCCAAGAAGGCATGGTATAAGGAGTTTACGGCCCAAGAACATTCTAGGGCCGTAAACCCCAAAAATGGTGCCAAACATGCCTCTAAACTTGTCCATAAGCTTGGAAATAATTAGGGGATATAGCCAGTGGGTGTTTTAACATTAAATGAACTGGGTTTAATCACAAGTTTAGGCTGTAAACTCCCCAAACATGCCCAAAATGTTGGTTTTAATCACCCAAAATAGCATCAAACTTCATTAGAAATCACTAGAAAGGCATTAGGGGCTTGAAACATCACCAAACTCAATGATTTAGAGTTTACGGCCGTAAACTCCTTTAGGAGTTGTTCTTAGGCTGTAAACTTCATTATAAGGCCCTTAAGAACCTCAAATCCACTCATGCCTTTTATGAAAAGTCCTTAGAAAAATCCCATGAACAAGCTAGAAGCATCAAACACCCAAGGATAGAACCTTGGGAGTTTACGGCCGTAAACTCCCTTAGGTTGGGCCGTAAACTCCTTGTTTGGTCCATGTAGGTGTTTGAAATCCATTTACACACTTGATATGTGAGTATAGCAAAGTCCCACAACTGATAAGAGACCCTTAGCACCCGTAAACGCTACCCGGGACCCCAAACACTCAACCAAAAGTGTTTTCCACTCCTTTGAGTATGTATAATTTTTTAATTAGTATATTATATGCTAATTGTATGTGAACATATGTTATCATATGTTAAAATAGGTCTTTGTGTGTGTTCAAGTCCTTGCGAGACCCCGAACGGCCAATCGGCACTTTCGTCGGACCTACTTACACCAGGTGAGTTCATACCCCTGAATGAACCTTTTAAATGCTTTTAAATGTTTTATAGGGGGGGAATACAAGTTAAACATGCCAGTTATCATGTCAATCGCATATGATTGATAACCCGCATGCACAAGATTTTACCACTTTTACACTGTTTTACCGAGTGGGACACTAAAATGACTTTTACCTGTTTCATAACTTTTACTTATACTGATTTATTCAAATTCATCCTAAATTGGTTTACGAAAGATCCTCTAAGGTTTAAACGTATTTTACAAAGGAATACAATTTGTGATTTTCTCTGTACATAAAGGCTTTTCATTAAAGATTTCCCTTTTTGACGTATACTTTTACTTGTTAAACACTGCTGCTTCAATTATACTTATTTTATACTCTGACTCGGTAACACTTTCACTTATACCTATAGTCGCTTATACTTGATGATGCTTATACTTATTCACGCTCTTACTAAGTGATACGATTTCTCCCTCACTTATACTGGATAACGACTTTACTCCACTTATACTTGATAGACGTTCTTACATCACTTATTGTCGTCTCTGCTTCGTGATACACTTATACTTGGTACGCTTATACTTCATGGTTCGATTACCCCACACTATACACGTATACTTCACGACTCAGATGTTCCACTGTACACTTATACTTCACGACTCAGATGTTCCACTGTACACATATACTTGACTATATGATACACACTCAAGCGTAGTTAGATGTATGTTTATGCTTGTATAGATGCATATAAATAATGATTGAAGGACTTAGGAAGGCTTGTCCGCCCTATTTCCTTTTCTTCGTTGAGATGTGGTCTGGTGGGATCGGATGTCCATCTGAAGGTCGTTCGATTCATTAGTTATATATTATATTATCCCGGTTTTGCCTAATCCTGACGCCCGGACTCACCGAGTACACAAAGGGACTCGCCGAGTCAGGCCTACTCGCCGAGTCCACTTTGTAACTCGCCGAGTCCATGACTCATAAACCCAAAAATCGAATTTTGCAGGTTTGTTTCAGTTAATCAAGCAACAATTTAAAGAAAACCAAGCTAGGCTCTGATACCACTTATGGGTTTTAGCCATAAGAACTTTCCTATGTGCGCATGCAAAACCCTAATGCTCGGATCTAGGCTTTCTAATTAAACATGCTTTGAATCCAAGACTTCTAATGGCTAATTAGGTTAAATAACAACATTAAAATAGATCTAGAATCATACCTTTGGATTCCTTGTTGATCTTGTTGTCTTGGAGCTTCTAGAGTCACAAATGTCACTCCTCTAATGGCTTACAAACACCAATAGCAAGCAAGATGATTTAGGAGAGAGGATAGGGGAGGAATTCGGCCAGAGTATCTCTACTTTAGATGGTGTGTCGAATTCCCTCACCCCTAGGGTCTATTTATACTTGTAGACTCCTTAAGGATTACAGCTTTAACCCTAATTGGATAACTTAGACTTTAAGTTAATCCATATCCTTTCCTTGATAACCCTATGGACGATTTTGGCTTATCCAAGCCCTAGAAATCGTCCATCCTATCTAGGATAAGGATTTATAGTCTAAAGTGTAACTATCAAACAATTGACAGTTTATACCCTCTTATTTAATTAATCTCTTTAAGTCACCAAATTAATTCCAATTAATCTATGACTCATATTAATCAAATAACCATATATTATTCCTTATAATATTTACTCTCTTTTAACAAATCATCCATCAAGTTGCTGTGGTGAAGGCAACCCAAAAGGACCATGCACAACCGGGTCAAATACTTGCCTAATATAGTTGCAGCCTTAGACACTATTCCAATACATGGTCCTAGTAGCTTCCTTTGATTATGACAATCGAGGATT
Source organism: Lactuca saligna (assembly GCF_052625555.1). Taxonomy (NCBI): domain Eukaryota; kingdom Viridiplantae; phylum Streptophyta; class Magnoliopsida; order Asterales; family Asteraceae; genus Lactuca; species Lactuca saligna. Next base: position 331,677,428 of record NC_136420.1, read on the forward strand.
TTTTACCCTACATAGGAGGGTTTGGTTACCGTACTGGGGCGGGGTATGGCACCGGAGGCGACGAAGATGTATAGAGATCTTCGACCCGGTTATTGGTGGCCCTGCATGAAGTGGGATGTAGCATCGTATGTAGAGAGATACCTGACCTGCAGGAAGGTCAAGGCAGAGCACCAGAGACCCCACGGCAAGATGCAGTGGTTGGATATTCCCGTGTGGAAATCAGAGGATATCACCATGGATTTCATTACTAAGCTTCCCAAGACACACGTGGAGTTGATTTGATTTGGGTCATCGTGGATCGTTTGACCAAGAGTGCGCATTTTATACCGATCCAAGAGAGCATCTCAGCTGAGAAGTTAGCCGATATTTATGTGCGAGAGGTAGTGGCACATCATGGAGTGCCTGTTTCAGTGGTGTCAGACCGAGACGTCCGGTTCATTTCCAGGATTTGGAAGCGGTGTCATGACGAGATGGGTACTCGTCGTCATTTCAACACCACTTTCCACCCTCACACGAATGGTCAGAGCGAGAAGACGATTCAGACTCTCGAAGAAATTCTTCGGGCATTATTCCTAGATTTCGGTGGCAGTTGGGATACGTATCTTCCATTAGCAGAATTTTCGTATAACAACATTACCATGCCAGTATTGAATGTCCTCCCTTTGAGATGCTTTATGGGAGGTAGTGTAGGACCCCAGTCTGTTGGGGTGAGGCCGTTCAGAGAGTCATAGGAGTAAAAAGGTAGTACTCAACACCACAAAGTTGATACAGCAGGTCCGTAGTAGGCTTCAGACTGCGCAGAGTCAGCAGAAGAGTTACACCGATAAGTAGCACTCGGACTTGGAGTTCCAGATGGGTGATATGGTCCTCCTGAAGGTGTCACCTTGGAAGGGTGTCATCCGATTTCGAAAGCGCGGCAAGTTGGGCCCCAGATTCATTGGTCCCTTTAGGGTTTTGGCCCGGGTTGCATATCGGCAAGTTCTTCCGGCAGAGCTCAGCCAGATCCACAGCACTTTCCACGTTTCTCAGTTGCTGAAGTGCTTAGTGGATGAGTCAGCAGTTGTATCATTGGAGGATATTCAGGTGGATGGAAGCCTGAATTACATTGAGAGACCCGTTGCGATCTTGGATCGGAAGACAAATACCTTGAGGAACAAGGTGGTTCAGCTAGTAAAGGTGCAGTGGTAGCACCACAAGGGATTGGACTGGACATGGGATCCCGAGCAGGAGACGAGAGAAAACAACCCAGAGTTGTTTGCAGAGACAACAGACTTCGAGGATGAAGTCTAAGATTAGTGGGGGAGAAATCTAACACCCTGTTTCTGGTACATATTTGATATACTTTTATATCATTGTATTAGTGACTCGATGAGTGACAGTTCTAACTCGTCGAGTAGATGCGAGGTTGGGACGCGGGTTTAAGTAATCTACTCGCCGAGTCCGTGCTTGTACTCAACGAGTAGGCCGGTCTAGATGAACCCTAATTAAAGGGTTTGCACCCTATTTAAAGAGCATTATGAGCTTTAGGTGCAACCTCCATCACCTCTATAGCATTACTTTAGAAAACCTAATTCCCTTTTGGAAAACTTGAGCTTTCTTAGTGACCTGGAGGGTTTTTGATGTTTTGTGTATCTAGTAGAAGATTTGGAAGGAAGAAGGATCAAGGGAGAAGGACTAGATCCAGGAGCAACACCAATTTCTCTTCACTTTCAGGTAATCTGGCTCAAAACTTGACTTGTGGCTTTATAGATTTTCTTATTTGCCCCTTTATGGAGTTTTGGGGTCAATAAGCTTGATCCTTATGACTTGGACATCCCAGTCGATTCACCTTCAGATCTACGCTCTAGAACCAAGTTCATTGCATAAAGATGGAAGCTTTATGGCCATATTAGCCCATGCACCCCTTTAGACCTCATTTTGGGACCTTAAAGCTTATACTTCCATGCATACACGTAAAGTTCATAACTTTACGTGCTAGATCGATCTTAAAAGCCCATATCTACATTTTGAATGAGAGTTGTACGCTGAAATTTGAGTTATAGACTTGGACAATAGGCGACTCGATGAGTTGTTCTTGGAACTCGGCGAGTCCCGGGCTTCAGTCCCCAATCTGTGGTGGTTCAAAGGAGCCCAACTGTGTGAGAGTAGGGATTTAGACAAGTCCATAGGAGTGATTCGATGTTTTAAGACATAGCCATGATCTAGAAACCATGGGACTCAACGATTGTAAGAACACACTCGGCGAGTCCAAGGTAAACTCCTTACCCACAAGAACAGACTCGACGAGGTGTTCATACAACTCGGCGAGTTGTAGAATGGACGTGTTCATCTGAAGAAGGTGGACTCGACGAGTTCTTCAAAGAACTCGGTGAGTCGGATGAAGATTGATTCGATGATATTAAAGAAGGAGACCTCGTCGAGTCTTTGCTAAACTCAGCGAGTAGAATCAGGTATGGAGCAGAAGAGAGGGTAGGGACTCGGCGAGTTGGTGGCCTAACTTGGCGAGTCAGGTCAACTGGAAGTTGAGTTTGACCAAGATATTGACTTTGACCCAGGCTAAAATAGTCACTTTACCCTAGTATTTGTTATCAGTGTTTAATTAAGTGTCTTTATGGGAATTGTAGCGGGGGAGTTACCGGAGCAGCAACCAGGCAGTTCCTGATCAACATTTCAGCACTCAGCCTTATGTGGTGAGTTTCCTTCGAGTAGGAACGGGTCTACGGCCGCAATGTTGGCTCGCTTAGATAGTAGTAGTTCAGGCATATCTATCTGTTATGAGTTCTAAACTGTGGCCCGATGTAGTATGCAGTATATGTGTTTATATTATATGTTATGATTATGTTATGCTATGTTCATTCAGTTCTGGACTTCAGTCTGATGCAGTGGGCAAGGCCCTAGTTAGTCTCGGACTTCGGTCTGATGCAGTGGCCGAGGCCCTAGTTAGTTCCTGACTTCGGTCCGATGCAGTGGGCGAGGCCCTAGTTAGTTTCGGACTTCGGTCCGATGTAGTGACCAAGGCCCTAGTTAGTTCCAGACTTCGGTCTGATGCAGTGGGCAAGGCCCTAGTCAGTTCTGGACTCGGTCTGATGCAGTGGGAAAGGCCCAGTATGTCCTTTATTTGATATTGTATGGTATATGGTAGTTTGGGGGAGCTCACTAAGCTTCATGTTTATAGTTTTTAGCTTTGGTTTCAGGTACTTCATCTAGCAAGGGAAAGGGCTCGCGTTGATGGCATGGCACACACCATAGTTTTAGCCTGGGAGTTGGACTCTGATATTTTTACATGATCATGACATCAGATTTGATTTGATACATTTATTATGACATTTTGAGATACTTGACTTGTGGTTTTGTTATATGATATTTGGATATTATAGCTTTAGTAATGTTTTCAAATGAAATTTTTGGCTTGTACTTTTGGGATGTTTCACATTGTTAATGCCTTCACCAGTGGTGAGAACTTGAGACATTCAATCATGGGCCTAATCAGTTCATTTTAATGTGAAGCATCAAAGTCGATGATCATGTTCTGATTGGGTTTGACAGAGAGCATGATGATAGAGGCAGACTGGTCGGCGAAAGAAACATTCTCCGATGAACCTGTCATTGATGTGTTGGGAGTGATGAAGAATAGTAGAAAGATTGAGCGGCTTTTTCTTTGTGGGTTTTTAGAATTGTGTTTGCGGTGACAGAAAGTGACCATTCGAGAGCCTTTTATACGGTATTTGATGAGTGGATAGAAAAACAGTCACTTCACGTTCCTTTACCCCAAAAAATTTGCCACTAACCAAATGCCAACTCACTGGTCATGTGTTAGAGTCATTGTTACAGATACGTACATATCAGGGAAATTCAAAAGTTGCGCCATGATTTGAATTTTTCATCTTTGGGAATACCACCATTTAGGAATGGACAATTTTAGAATTTTGAGTAATCATGCAACTTTAAGACCAAGACCTGTTCTTCAGAAATAAAGTAATCATTCATAATTGAAACCAGATTTTGAAAAAATCACAAGGATTTTTGTGCAAGAGTGTGCCAAAGAAAAAGAAATAAAGCAAATTAATATGTGGGATTCTATGATATCAAACAATGTCGATATGAAAGACTAGTTGATCTCGAGCAATGATCTCGTCCTTCTGAGTCAAGAGAGACTCTGAATTACTTGTGTGGCTTCTAGGCAAATTACGATCAGTTGTTTGTTGAGAAAATGTGAAAGGTTTCTTTTATTAAATCTTAAAGGGTGGTTTCAGCTTCAGCCAGATTTCGAAACTTAACATAAGTCCGAAGATTTGAAAGAAGTACTTGTTTGACCAGTGTAGCCATAAAAACAAGTAAGCTTGGGATTCTCTTTGAAAGTAGCTGGTAATTCTGGAAAATCTTTCTTATGAAATATAAAAAAAATATGGATCTATTGGGAAGAAATGTCTTAGGTTGAGAGCATTTCATTAAGATCACTCAAAAATAAAAGATGAGATTTCAAACACACAAAGGTACAAACCAAAAGATTTTATCCATCAATTCACTTGGTAAATACCTAGAACAAGAGAGTGTTCACTGTCAATGCAGAAATGGTGTTTGGAGTTTCGGGTTTCACTCGAAATCATGGTGATAACAATTTCAAGATCATAAACACAGATGTTTTATAACCTAAGCCTCAGTGGTAAAGCCTGAGAGCCTTAAGGGTTATGATGCAAAATTAAGATTGGTTGTTGAATGGTTGTGAGTTTCATGAAAATTACATTGACAATAATTTTACGATCATTAAATAGAGTTTTGTAGCCCTAAAACGAAAGTTGTTTTCTTCCAATAATCAAGGAACTACCTAAAAGTTGTAATGAGATATGGTAGAAAGAAGTGATTAAGTCGATCGTCAATTCCTTGTTGCTAACTTAAATTCAGAAATGAAGTTTAAAAATGAAAATATTTTTGATTTTTTGATTTTTGAAAACACTAAAAAAATTTGATATGTTTTAATTTTTGAAAAGAAAAATATAGAAACAAATAAAATATTTTTGGAATTTGATTTTAAGAAAAGAACGAAGATAAACAATAACGTCATAATGAAAACAAAGAAATAAACAAAATGAGAATAACAAAAGACTTACAAAGATAAAACACTCTCGAATCATAGTGAACAGTAACTTCAAAATCATTCCAACGATCGGAGCAAGACGGAAGTAAACTTAGAATTCATAACCATTGTACCAGCCCGAATTCAGGTATTCTTCTGTTTTGGATTATATTGTTAGATTTAGGGTTTGCATGGTAGGCGAGTACGTTGGGCGTACAAGGTGTACGCTGTGCATACTCCCGTGCCTCATTTGGATGCGTTCCCCTCAGGTACGCGGGGCGTACCCAACGTTACGCCCAGCGTAACTCATTCAGATCCAAACCCTAATTTCCTTTGATGGGGCTATAAAAGGAATGTGTGGCTGGTCTTCTCAGCCACCATCCCTCAGAGTGAAACCCTAAAAAGCGTGTACCCTCGTTCTTTGGCCATTATGTGTGTATTCTAAGCTTGGTGGTGCCATTTCAAGGTTGCAAAGGAGAAGAAGAGCTTGTTGGAGAGGTTGGTGCTCAAGTGTAGATCTGAGCTTTGCAAGGGCTAAAGCTTCATTTCCAGGTATAAAGTTCGGATCTTGTCACTTGGTTCATGTTGTATGCTTAAAAGGTCATTTTCTAGGGTTTAAGTCCCAAAGGTGGAGACTTTTGTGCAAATGGCCTCCATAAGCTTAGATACTTCATATTTCTGATCTATTGGAGTTGTAGACTCATAAAAATGGCATCTTGGACCTGGGTATTGCACCATGCATGAGATCTAGGTCCTTGAGTTTGAATAAAAGGTTGTTATGTGATGTTGGAGCCTTTACAGCCATGCCAAGGCTTAAAGGTCTCGACCAGGGGGGTTGGCGATGTTGGAATAATGACTTAACCGATTAAGACTAAAAATGAAGAGTGGCTGATTATGATGGTTACGCTGGGCGTAACTTCCAGTACGTGCAACGTACTGGGTGGAGACCCCGATCCAGGGGGGTTGGCGATGTACGCCCCGCGTACATCTAGCAGTACGCCCCGCGTACTCTCAGGGTTGACTTTTGTTGACTTTTAGGGTTTTGGTCAACATGAGGACTTTAGGTCAAGGAAGGGTAAAATAGTCTTTTACCCTTTCAATAATGATGATAAAGGATAAAGTTTTAGTGGTGGAAGTCTTTGCGTATTAAATAATAATATTTTTATGTTTAGGCGAGGTAGAGTCGTCGTTGAGATTCGGTGATAGCGAGGACACGAGATCTTAGACTTTCCACGAGGTGAGTTTTCTCACTATACTGTACCCGGAAGGGTTTGACTGTGTGACCGGAAGGTCGGATATGATATGAGATATATGTATTATGCGTAATAAGTTAATCGTTTTATGTGCTATGTATGATATGCTTGATATGGGCCGGAAGGTGTTATGTTATGGGCCGGAAGGCGAATATGTTATGGGTCGGAAGGCGTTGTGATGTGAACCGTAAGGTTGACTTGGGTAGGATCGGAAAGTTTACCTAGTCGGGACGGAAGTCCCTTGAGACACATGGACCGGAAGGTCAGGGCCTGGAAAGGCGTATGTGCGTAAGTTGTATTTTGGGGGACTCACTAAGCAATTATGCTTACAGTTGTTGTGTTATGTGTTTCAGGTGCTAGCGAGGACCGTGGGAAGGCGCCGGTGTGATCGTACACATTATCGGGGAAAACTATTTTTATGATCTTTGTGATGTATTCGGTTGTGACAATATTGTTTACGTTTGAATTTGAAATATTAATCGATGTTTTGATGTTTGGAAAAATGAAAATTTGGTTTTAAAATTTACATCGTTACAAGTTGGTATCAGAGCCTTGGTTTGAGGGATTCGGATACACCTTCGGGCGTAACTAAACTCAAACCGGGGATTTGAGAAATTTTTAATTAATAAAATCAATAAAACTTTGATAAGAGATTTTGAAACAATCGGGGAAGAAGAAGTGTGTACGGTCATCTAGCGCCCGAACGGTAAACTCCCTAAAATACTCTTACAATATTTATTATGAGATATGATATGATATGATATGCATGCTAGTAGACTAGGTATTCATATTAGGACTAGAGTGGCCTGATTTGTGATGCCTTAGTCTAGGGAAATTTGTTGCTATGAGGTGCTTTGAGAGCAAGTGGGTAGCTAGTGCATGGCAAGAATAGAGTACTCATGATCCGGGGTTTGGGGAGGAGGACTTGGGGTGAATACTAATGCGGTGTAGTTGGTAGTATTGGGCCCGTACTACTGAATACACCGGGTCAGTGGGCAACCCAAGTAAGAATCCCTAGGTATCAGAGACTGAGTAGGGTTGCGTTATCGAGTGCGATTATGTTCGATAGAGTCTCTGATATTTCTATGTTGTATTTCAAAGGCATCACGGTTGGACCACGCCACAGACCTGGTACGAGCAGTGTGAGTGATGAGGAGCTTCGTCAGATGATTCATGAAGAGGTGGTTGCAGCGATCCGGGCTGAGATTCTGGAGATGTTTGGGTCTATTAAGACCACACTAATGGAGACTTTTGATGAGCGGTATGCCGCGGTGACTGAGGTCGCAGTCGCTGTAGCTACCGCAGCTGTGGCCGCTGCCAGACCATAGGGAGGTGACTCGTTACTGTTCTGGGAGTTCAGCAACACGAAGCCACCTGAGTTTGACGGGACGCAGGATCCGATCGCTGCAATGAGATGGATTGCTGATATCGAGGGATGCTTCTACACTTGTTCATGTCCGGAGCATCTGAGGGTACGGTTCGCCTTGAACCAGCTCCGCCTAGGAGAAAAGGATTGGTAGAAGTTCATGACGGCGAACTTCACTATGGCATAGGTTTCAGCTGTGACGTGGGAGAGGTTTACTACTATGTTCAGAGACGAGTACGTTCCCCCGGTGGAGAGGGAACGGTTGGTTCTGGAGTTCTTGACCCTCAAACAGGGTAATGATTCTGTCACGGTGATCACGCGAAAGTTTCATGAGAGGGCGATGTTTTGCCCTGAGCAGGTGTCCACGGAGCAGGCTCGGATGAGCTGGTATTTGGGTGTGCTGAGGAGGGATATCCGAGACTTCGTATCGAACTCGTCATACTAGACTTTTGCTGAGCTTCAGGCGAATGCCAGGAAGCGTGAGATCGAGTTGGAGACCCAGGCCAGGGAGGAGGCCTAGTCTCAACGGGTGGATCGGCGGCCGGCTCAGTCTCAGCCGGCAGCCAAGCGGACCAAGTCTGCCGATTCGAGATTGGGTGGTCAGAAGGGTCGCACTTGCGGAAAGTGCTGCAAGGGTCACGAGGGGGCATGCCGATCGGGTGCTTGCTACAAGTGTGGCAAGGAGGGGCACATTTCTAGGGATTGCCCCAAGGGATTTATAGTTTGCTTTCATTGCAACCAGACCGGCCATCGGAAGGCCGAGTGCCCCCAGCTTCGCCAGGTATCTACGCCTGCTGCCAGGGTTACCGAGACTCGGCCGGTGAACGCCGAGGCTCTGAAGGCTCGTGGGAGAGCTTTTCAGTTGACTGCGGAGGAGGTCCGCGCGGCGCCTGATGTCGTAGCTGGTATGTATTCTTTCACGTATTTACTTTATGATAAGGTATTGTGCTTATATTATGATATGCGTAGGTACTTTTCTTGTGAATTCTGTACATGATTTGGTATTATTTGACTCGGGTGCGAGTCGGTCTTTTGTATCACTGGCTTTTAGCCAGCACATCGGTATTGATCGGGAGGTGATGAGTCGACCCCTGCGAGTTTCTATAGCGGATGAGAAAGCGGTATACGCCACTGATGTGATTCAAGGATGTGTGCTCGAGATTTTTGGGGTCAAGTTCCCTATAGACTTGCTTCCTATAGCAATGGGGGATGTCTGCGTCATTGTGGGCATGGACTGGTTGAGTAAGTTTGGGGCAGTCATTGACTGTGAGAGGCAGCTGGTGACGATTCAAGACCCTAATGGGGGAGTGCTTACAGTGTATGGCGAGGGGACCCGGTGTGGGTTGTCGTTTTGTTCGGCTGCCAGGGCAAGGTAAAGTTTGCAGCAGGCCTGCAATGGATTCATAGTCGACGTGATGGATACTCGAGTGGCTGCGGGGAGGCCCAATTCGGTTGATGACGTTCCTGTTGTATACGAGTTTTCGGATGTGTTCCCCGAAGAGTTACCAGGTGTGCCTCCGGAAAGGCAAGTGGAGTTCCGTATCGATTTGGTTCCGGGAGCAGTGCCCATCGCCAAGGCGCCTTATCGTCTCGCTCCACCGGAAATGCAGGAGTTATCCTCGCAGCTTTAGGAGCTGTTGGGAAAGGGGTTTATTCGACCGAGTAGCTCACCTTGGGGAGCGCCGATTTTGTTCGTCAAGAAAAAGGATGGTTCACATCGGATGTGTATCGATTACCGGGAGTTGAACAAGTTGACGGTTAAGAACCGGTATCCATTACCGAGGATCGACGATCTGTTCGATCAATTGTAGAGGGCATCTTGGTTCTCCAAGATAGACTTGAGGTCGGGTTATCATCAGATGAGGGTTCGGGATGAAGATATTCAGAAGACTGCTTTCAGAACTCGTTATGGACATTATGAGTTTGTGGTGATGCCTTTTGGGCTCACCAATGCCCCGACCGCGTTCATGGATCTTATGAACCGGGTATGCAGGGCCGATGTTGGATTGGTCGGTGATCGTATTCATTGACGATATTTTGGTATATTCGAGGTCTAGGGAGCAGCATGAGGAACATTTGAGGGAAATTCTTGGAGTATTGAGATCGGAGAGGCTGTATGCCAAATTCTCCAAGTGTGATTTTTGGTTACGAGAGGTCCAGTTCCTCAGGCATCTTGTTAACCAGAAAGGGATATTGTGCGACCCGGTCAAGATTGAGGTGGTGTTGAGGTGGGATGTGCCGAGATCGCCCACTGAGATCAGGAGTTTTCTGGGATTAGCTGGATATTACCGAAGGTTTATCAAGGATTTCTCGAAGATTGCCGTGCCACTTACGAGGATGACCCGGAAGGGTGTTGCATTTTCATGGGGACCGGAGCAGCAGTCCTCATTCGAGACGCTTCGTTAGAAATTGTGCGAGGCTCCGGTGCTTGCACTCCCAGAAGGGATGGATGATTTTGTGGTGTATTGTGATGCATCTATATCGGGTTTGGGGGTGGTGCTTATGCAGAGGGGACATGTGATACCGTATGCTTCGAGGTAGTTGAAGCCTCATGAGTCGAGATATCCCACCCACGACCTGGAATTGGGGCTGTGGTGTTTGCCCTCAAGATCTGGCGGCATTATCTTTATGGGGTTCGGTGTACCATCTACATGGACCACAAGAGTCTGAAGTACTTGATGGATCAACCAAATCTGAATATGCGACAGAGGAGGTGGTTGGATGTGGTGAAGGATTACGATTGTGAGATCCTATACTACCCGAGCAAGACTAATGTGGTAGCCGACGCGTTGAGCCGTAGGGCGGAAAGCGCCCCGATCCGAGATATTTGTATGAGGTTGACGGTAATGACCCCGATTTTGGATACTATTCGAGGAGCTCAGGCTGAGGCTACAAAACCAGAACACCAGAAGAAGGAGCGGGTTGTAGGTGTGACACCCCAAACCAGAACGGCGGAAACGTTCGGGGGCGGAGGACGTCATATTCAGTATCATAACAGTTCATAGAAAGGAAAGTACACACCACCATATATATTAAAGTTTCCAAGATGTTTACATAGTTGTATTCATTACATGTTCAAAAGATAAATACATAAACATCATTCATAAGAAGTAATTAACGCCAGCGCGTTAATCCCAAAAGTTGATTCCCAAACCTGCTTAGCGGTTCCCTGAGAATACAAGTTATTTCAAAGAAAAAGTGTCAACAATTAAGTTGGTGAGTTCATAAGTAGTTTAGGAAAAAATTGGATGCCATTCCAAAATGGGTGTAAATTTTCCAGAAAACGCAGCATTTCAAATGTAAAGAGTTGTGATTTGTTGTGTTGAAAGTGAATGTATTAGATCCAGAAAATCCCATATTTTCCCTAATGGTTGAGATACGTGTTGTTGTGTTTTCCAAGAAAAACCCTTATTTTCTTATAAAAGTATGAAATGCATATAAATGTTCGTGTTATAAGTTGTAAATAATTGCAGCAGGAAAATCCCTTATTTTCCTATTAGTTGTTTGGTTTGTATGCAGGAGAAACCCTTATTTTCCTAACATAAATGGCAGTCTCTAAGACCGAAAATCGCAAGAAACCGACGTTCTCAAAAGTTGTGTCATAGTTTTATATAATAAAGCTATACGAAGATCGCATTTGTTAGATGAAGAATAGTTTTAATAGCTACTCGTTCATAAAAGCATAATACCATAATAATTGTATATCCGATGAGTTTTATAACCATCCTAAACATAATATGCCTGTAACGACGTTCTTCAGGCGTCGCAGCGTTATGACAACTATCACCCCAAAAGATGGACTGTAGCTAACAGTCAGGGCGCGGGATCATGACTTCCCGTATAGATCTATACACATTTGACACGTTCTCCGAATGGGAGACTCTGCTTATAGATAGGACTTGCAACATTACTTTCTAATAAAGAAAAGTAACGTTTGAAGATATACACGTCTCATGAATTCTCAACTAAGCCTGTATTAAAGTGATAGTTTTTGTATGCGAAGTTTATGCTTTTTCACAATGTTTAACAAAGCATAAATCATAAGTTTTTAGAATGTATAAAACGACTTAACAATGAAAAGTACTTGGAAATCATTATATACTTTGCATAAGTCTAATGCACACAAAGTATGACAAGAGTTTTCCATAATAGTAATGAGTTCCAAGTGATTTATTCAGTAAAACAAACGAAGTGAAACTTTATAAAATACACGATAATAACCGTATGTTTACTTGTATTCCCCCCCTAAAAGAGTATAAAAACATTTAAAATGTATTTAAAGTGTGTTTGAAAGGGGTATGAACTCACTTGAAAGTTTGAAGATAGCAAGATGGAAAACCGGGCAGAGTTTCGTCTCGGGAAATGGATTTTCCTCGGAAATCTCGGGATTCCTCGGGAGTAAAATCGACCTTCGGGACTTGCACAAAATGACCAGGGCGTCGGGGTAGTGCGAGCACGGAAAACGAGGTAAAACGCAAGAAAAAGGAGAGAGAATGGGCCATTTTCCCGGGAACCCTCGCATGCTATTTATAGGGGGGCCTGAGAGGCCTCGTACGCAGCGCGTACGCGTACGTCATGCGTGACCGAAGCCTCGACTGCCTCGGCCTCGGATGGGACGGCTCAGGCTGTCGGGTCAGATGGGACGGCGGGTCGGACGGGCGGGTCGGGTGCCTCGTACGCAGCGCGTACGCGTACGTCATGCGTGACCAAAGCCTCGACTGCCTCGGCCTCGAATGGGACGGCTCAGGCTGTCGGGTCGGATGGGACGGCGGGTCGGACGGGCGGGTCGGGTGCCTCGCATAGGGCGACGTGGACGGTTTGAGACCAAGTTCCTCGGGTACGCGGGGCGTACAGGGGTACGCAGCGCGTACCTCGGATGAGGACGCTGACTTCCCTTCGGATAATACCGAAGTTTTAATAAAAATTATATATAAATTATTTATCAAACTTCGAAAATTCATATCTCCTTCATACGAACTTCATTTTTGACGTTCTTTATATCCCCGCGAAGGTGAGACTACGATCTACAACTTTCATTTAGATTCCGTTGGCAAATTCTGGAATTATTTTGTATTATTTATTTATTAAAATGACGTGATTAAGGAATTTCTTTAAAAATTCATAACTTATTCATACGATGTCCGATTTGAGCATTCTTTTTATGCATGTTTGTAGTTTAACGATATCTACGACTTTCATTTAGACACCTAAGGTCGGAAAGTGTTTTATTGAAACTTTTCGTTTTTACGCAACTTCGTATTGCCGGTTTTTGTCGGAAAACTTAGAATGATCATAACTTCTTCGTTATAACTCAGATTTTTGTGTTATTTATATGTTTGGAAACCTTAAGACGATAACTACCACATAGTGTACTCCAAATAGAGTTTTTGAATACTTCATTTTTCGATGATATTCTAATTCTTTTCTGAAAGAGGTTACAGGACTCGATTTTTACTGACTTGAAATAACGGGTTGTTACATCATCCCCCTGTTAGAGGGAATTTCGTCCCGAAATTTTAATACAAAAGAAGAGTCTTAGGGGCTGGGGAAGAGATGTGGATACTTCTGTTGCATTTGATCTTCTCGTTCCCACGTGAACTCAGGTCCCCTCTTAGCATTCCATCGGACCTTTACTCTTGGAATGCGACTCTGTTTAGTTCGTTTAACTTCCTTATCCATGATCTCGACGGGTTCTTCCACAAAGTTAAGATTTTCATTTAGTTCGATCTCATCGAGTGGAATTACAAGTGTTTCGTCGGACAAACACTTCTTCAGGTTTGATACGTGGAATACTGGATGTACTTTGTTAAGCTCTATTGGAAGTCGGAGTTTGTAGGCTACTGGACCAACCCTTGAAATGATTTCGAAGGGTCCAATGTACCTAGGATTTAGCTTCCCATGCTTTCCAAAGCGTATCATTCCCTTCTAGGGTGAGACCTTCAGTAGTACCCGATCGCCAATCTGAAATTCCAAGGGTTTACGTCTTTTGTCGGCATAGCTCTTTTGCCTATCCCTCGAGGATTTCAGTCGTTCTCGTATTTGCACGATCTTTTCAGTAGTTTCTTTGATGATCTCTGGACCAGTGAGGGTGCTATCAGGGACTAGACCTTTTGCTAGTTGTGTGTCGCCCACTTCCGTCCAGCACAGAGGTGATCTGCATTTACGGCCGTAAAGGGCTTCAAATGGAGCAGTATTGATACTAGTATGATACCTATTGTTATAAGAGAACTCAACCAAAGGTAAGTGAACATCCCATGCTTTACCAAAGTCGATTACACATGCTCGCAACATGTCTTCCAAGGTTTGGATCGTTCTTTCGCTCTGTCCGTCAGTTTGGGGGTGATAGGTTGTACTCATGTCCAATCTTGTTCCCATGGATTTTTGCAATGATTGCCAGAATCTAGACATGAATCTGCTGTCTCTATCCGAGATGATAGACATTGGCACTCCATGGAGTCGTACGATCTCTCGGATGTAGATTCTCAATAGCTTTTCCATTTTATCAGTTTCCTTGATCAGTAGGAAATGAGCGGACTTGGTTAATCTATCGATGATTACCCAAATAGTATCTTGGCCACCCTGAGTTTTGGGTAGTTTCATTATGAAGTCCATGGAAATCTGCTCCCATTTCCACTCAGGAATTTCAGGTTGTTGGAGTAGTCCTGAGGGTTTCTGGTGTTCTATTTTGATCTTGGCGCAAGTCAAACACTTGCTAACATATGTAGCGATCTCTGCTTTCATGTTTGGCCACCAGTAGAGTTGTTTGAGATCTTGATACATCTTGTCTGACCCGGGGTGTACGGAGTATGGAGTCTTGTGTGCCTCGCTCATAACTACCTCTCTAAGTCCACCAAACTTGGGCGTCCATATTCGGTTCATGAGGTAGCGTGCTTCGTCACTCTTGACTTCTAAATTCTTGTCCATTCCCCTAAGGGTCTCACCTGTCACGTTTTCGGGTTTCAGGGCCTCTATTTGAGCTTCCTTGACTTGTGTCGACAGGTGCGAATGGATTGACATGGCTAATGACTTCACTCTTCGGCCAGAGTACTCCTTACGACTAAGGGCATCTGCCACGACGTTAGCCTTTCCTGGATGATAGCGAATCTCACATTCGTAGTCGTTGAGCAATTCGACCCAACGTCGCTGTCTCATGTTCAACACCTTCTAGTCGAAGATGTGTTGTAAGCTCTTGTGGTCTGTAAAGATAGTGCATTTGGTACCATATAGGTAGTGTCTCCAGATTTTAAGAGCGAAGACCACCGCCCCAAGTTCTAAATCATGAGTGGTGTAATTGACCTCATGTGTTTTCAGTTGTCGTGAGGCATATGCAATAACCTTTCTCCTCTGCATTAGTACACAGCCCAGCCCTTGCTTCGAAGCGTCGCAATACACCACAAAATCTTCGGTCCCTTCTGGGAGAGAAAGGATGGGCGCGCTGCAAAGGGCCTGTTTCAAAGTCTGAAATGCAGCATCTTGCTTTTCACCCCAATTGTAGGTCACACCTTTCTGGGTTAAGGCGGTAAGAGGCTTTGCGATGCTGGAGAAATTCTGGATGAACCTTCGGTAATAACCAGCAAGACCTAGAAATTGGCGAATTTCTGTTGGTGTAGTTGGCGCAGACCAGTTTTTGATAGCTTTGATTTTTTATGGATCCACGTGGATTCCTTCCTTGCTGACCACGTGACCGAGGAAGTCCGCCTTTCTAATCCAAAATTCACATTTTGAGAATTTTGCATACAGTCTCTCAGTCCGTAACGTCTCTAAAACTTGCCTCAGATGTTGACCATGCTCTTCTTTATTCTTTGAATAAATGAGTATGTTGTCTATGAATACTATCACGAATTTATCCAAGAATGGATGACATACTCGATTCATTAGGTCCATGAATACGGCCGGGGCATTGGTTAGTCCGAACGGCATCACTACGAACTCGTAATGTCCGTATCGTGTTCGGAAGGCCGTCTTGGGAATATCACTCTCTAGGACTCGCAGCTGGTGATATCCTGACCTCAGATCGATCTTGGAGAACTAGTTGGCTCCTTGGAGTTGGTCGAATAAGTCATCAATTCGGGGTAGGGGGTATCGGTTCTTGATGGTAAGTTTGTTGAGTTCTCGGTAGTCGATGCACATTCTGAATGATCCATCCTTCTTTTTCACGAACAGTACGGGTGCTCCCCATGGCGAGAAGCTCGGCCTGATGAATCCTTTTCCAAGTAGTTCATTCAGTTGGCTGGATAGGTCTTGCATCTTTGTCGGGGCTAATCGATAGGGTGCTTTGGCTACTGGGGTAGCTCCGGGAACCAGATCGATTCGGAACTCAACTTGTCTCGCGGGTGGTATTCCCGGAAGGTCCTCGGGAAAAACGTCGGGAAAATCGCGTACGTCGGGCACACTCTTGATGTCTTGGACTTCGCGTTTCACATCTACAATATGTGCCAAGAACGCGTGACACTCCTTGCGTAGGTATTTCCGATCTTGGATACTTGAGATGATACGAAGAGTGGTACTAGGTTTGTTGCCCAAGACAATGAAAGTTTCGCCGGTTGGCAGATTAAGGCGAACGACCTTATCGTAACATAGAATGTCCGCATGATGAGAACTCAGCCAATCCATGCCAATGATGACATCGAAACTCTTAATCGAGACTGGCATGAGGTTGATTGAAAAGGGATTATCGTTTAAAGTTAGGGTGTAGTTTAAGTATATCTCCTTAGTGCCTTCGGTTTTCCCGTTGGCCATTTCTACTATGAATGGTTCACTTAATGATTGTGGTATTGATTTTAGCAGGCCTTTAAAGTCGTGACTCACAAAACTCCTTTCGGCTCCACTATCAAACAAAATGCATGCATATGAGTTATCGAGAAGAAACGTACCTGTAACAACAGTAGGGTCCGCAATGGCTTCATCTTGTCCCATTGCGAAAACTCGGCCCCTTCCGCCGGTATTCCGGTTGTTTGCCTTTGGGCAGTCCCTGCGGTAGTACCCCGTGTCTCCGCACTCAAAGCAGGCGTGGCTAACCCCGGTATTAGTAGTGGGGACGGATGGTTGGGTTGGCCCTTTGCAATAGCGGGCTGTATGTCCCTTCTTATTACACTTGGTGCATTGAAGATCATGGCAAGGACCATGGTGGTGGAAGCTGCATCGGTTGCACTTAGGAAGTTTCCCATTATATGAGCTTGTGGGGGAAGGGTTCACAGGTACAGTCATAGCGTGGGTCACTATTACTTGTTGTTTCTTGGGGTTTTCCTGGAGATTTTGTCCCCTCCTTTTGTTCCAAGGCCTGCTCTGGCCCTGAGCCTCCCTAGGTGGATTTGCGGTTGCTGAAATGATACTGGGTTTTACTCCGTGGTCGATGAGTCGCTGAGCCAGGCGTTTAGCGCTGTTGTAGGTAACAGGGCCGGAAGCTAGGACATGCCCTTGAATCTGGGGTGATAACCCCCAAATGTACCTTTCAACCTTCTTTGATTCTGGGTTGACCATGGTAGGGCACAGTGCAGCGAGGTCGTTGAACCTAGCTGTGTAGGTGACTAGGTCAAACCCAGTCATTTTCAGATTCCAGAGCTCCTGCTCCAGCTTTTGCACTTCGCCCCTTGGGCAGTATTCTTCCATTAGTAGAACCTTTAGATCGTCCCAACTCATGGCGTTGGCGACAGTGAGCGTCACTGAATTCACATGGCTTTTCCACCAAGTGAGGGCTCGATCTACGAAAGTGCAAGCAGCGAACTTGACTTTGCTTGCTTCTAGGCATGAGCAGATCTCGAAGACCATTTCGGTCTTCTCGAACCATTGCATTAGTGCAATGACTCCCCCAGTTCCATTAAAAGTTTTTGGCTTAGAATTAGAGAACTCCTTGTAAGTACATTCTCTTCCTCGGCCATGACCAGTGCCATGATTTGGATGATTCGTACTGCTTCCCGCCCCTCCATTTCCGTGAGAGTTTATTTGCGAGAGGGCTGCAGTTACTGCTGCTGTGATAGCAGCCTGGACCATGGCTGGATCATAAGCTGGTGGTGGAGGTGGTGGTGGTACCGTGCTCGGCCTGGGCCTTAGGTTTGGATGAGGAGGCATCGTGTTGCCAAAAGAAAAAAAAATATGGAAAAATTTATAAGTTTCGGCAGTTCAGAGTTGAATGATATTGAGTTAACTTCTAATAGTTCTAAGAAGTTGGGTTTGACTGACACAATGTTTTGAGCTTGAAAGTAAAGTTTGAATAGATGTACCAATGAATCGAACGAATTGCGCATGATTAACAACAACAAGAAAAGGGGTATACCCTTATATATATTAAACATATAGTTGTGTTACAACGGGGTCTAGACAAAAGTTCTTGGCCTTTCTAAAGGCCTCCGATTACAGAACAATTTAAAGAAAATAATACTTTTATCCAAAGTCCTAATTTATAACAAAATTTTGAGAGTCGGGCAAGTACTACTTGCGGCACGCTTTGCGTTTGGAGCTCGACTCCGTGTCGGACTGCTTTGACTCCATGAGGCGTCTATCAAACGCAGCTTGGTGTTCTCTTAATTCTGCGAAGGCCGCATTTGCTTGTTCTTGAAATGCTTCGGCGCGAATGTGGATGTCGTTCTGCAACAGCTCTAGGCGGTTGATATCGGCCGTGTGGATTTGTACTTCCACATTGACCTCTCGGATTCGGTTGGCTTGCACTCCGAATTGATAGCACTGGTTGGCGAGTTTGCCAACCATGACCGGAAGTGCTCGGTCGGCTGATCCCCCGCCTCTCACATCATAGAAGTCTCGACACATGCCGTAGGGAGGGCGTAAGCTTTGTTGTTGGCTCCAATGATGGAGGTGACTTCCCCACACTGGAGTGGGTCCTTGGAAATTCCTCACGTGGACGGGAGATTGCGGGATTGGTGGATTTATAATTTCTGGCTCCGAATCCGTGCCAGAGTCATCCCCTCCCTCCAACTCTATAGGCTCTTCGTCTTCTTCAGGATCTTCTTCGATCCACCCTCCATTACCTTGATTGGGGTAGTAGGGGTCATTGGGGTGATGGAATCCCGCCATTTAGACTGTACGAGAATAGAGTTAAAAGTTTACTATAAGCTAGAGCACATGAAACTTACCCTTAAGTTTAATGGTTGACGGCACTCGAATACTCCCTCAGTATTCTTTAGCGATATTCTTTTGGTAAGTTTTAAATTTGTTGTCCATTGCAGACACTCCTTGGCATACGTTAGTCGGCTCTTGGACAAATATAGTTGATCAGGCTATATTCTTCCCAGTTCTGATTCCATGTCCCAAGGCGTACCTGTACTGCACAACTTATTTATAATACTTCTAAAGTTATTTACTATGAAAATGTTATTAGTATAAATGAGTGCATGCTTACCTTAAACTAATTAGGTTTACTTTCAAAAGTATGAATTTTTCTCAGAGTGTTTTTGCCCAGTTGAGTTTATAGTTGTATATCAAAAAGGAATGGTTTTGATATACTTAATTCCCTATAAACAAAGCTCTGATACCAATCTGTCACACCCCCAAACCAGAACGGCGGAAACGTTCGGGGGCGGAGGACGTCATATTCAGTATCATAACAGTTCATAGAAAGGAAAGTACACACCACCATATATATTAAAGTTTCCAAGATGTTTACATAGTTGTATTCATTACATGTTCAAAAGATAAATACATAAACATCATTCATAAGAAGTAATTAACGCCAGCGCGTTAATCCCAAAAGTTGATTCCCAAACCTGCTTAGCGGTTCCCTGAGAATACAAGTTATTTCAAAGAAAAAGTGTCAACAATTAAGTTGGTGAGTTCATAAGTAGTTTAGAAAAAAATTGGATGCCATTCCAAAATGGGTGTAAATTTTCCAGAAAACACAGCATTTCAAATGTAAAGAGTTGTGATTTGTTGTGTTGAAAGTGAATGTATTAGATCCAGAAAATCCCATATTTTCCCTAATGGTTGAGATACGTGTTGTTGTATTTTCCAAGAAAAACCCTTATTTTCTTATAAAAGTATGAAATGCATATAAATGTTCGTGTTATAAGTTGTAAATAATTGCAGCAGGAAAATCCCTTATTTTCCTATTAGTTGTTTGGTTTGTATGCAGGAGAAACCCTTATTTTCCTAACATAAATGGCAGTCTCTAAGACCGAAAATCGCAAGAAACCGACGTTCTCAAAAGTTGTGTCATAGTTTTATATAATAAAGCTATACGAAGATCGCATTTGTTAGATGAAGAATAGTTTTAATAGCTACTCGTTCATAAAAGCATAATACCATAATAATTGTATATCCGATGAGTTTTATAACCATCCTAAACATAATATGCCTGTAACGACGTTCTTCAGGCGTCGCAGCGTTATGACAACTATCACCCCAAAAGATGGACTGTAGCTAACAGTCAGGGCACGGGATCATGACTTCCCGTATAGATCTATACACATTTGACACGTTCTCCGAATGGGAGACTCTGCTTATAGACAGGACTTGCAGCATTACTTTCTAATAAAGAAAAGTAACGTTTGAAGATATACACGTCTCATGGATTCTCAACTAAGCCTGTATTAAAGTGATAGTTTTTGTATGCGAAGTTTATCCTTTTTCACAATGTTTAACAAAGCATAAATCATAAGTTTTTAGAATGTATAAAACGACTTAACAATGAAAAGTACTTGGAAATCATTATATACTTTGCATAAGTCTAATGCACACAAAGTATGACAAGAGTTTTCCATAATAGTAATGAGTTCCAAGTGATTTATTCAGTAAAACAAACGAAGTGAAACTTTATAAAATACACGATAATAACCGTATGTTTACTTGTATTCCCCCCCTAAAAGAGTATAAAAACATTTAAAATGTATTTAAAGTGTGTTTGAAAGGGGTATGAACTCACTTGAAAGTTTGAAGATAGCAAGATGGAAAACCGGGCAGAGTTTCGTCTCGGGAAATGGATTTTCCTCGGAAATCTCGGGATTCCTCGGGAGTAAAATCGACCTTCGGGACTTGCACAAAATGACCAGGGCGTCGGGGTAGTGCGAGCACGGAAAACGAGGTAAAACGCAAGAAAAAGGAGAGAGAATGGGCCATTTTCCCGGGAACCCTCGCATGCTATTTATAGGGGGGCCTGAGAGGCCTCGTACGCAGGGCGTACGCTCGTACGCAGCGCGTACGCGTACGTCATGCGTGACCGAAGCCTCGACTGCCTCGGCCTCGGATGGGACGGCTCAGGCTGTCGGGTCGGATGGGACGGCGAGTCGGACGGGCGGGTCGGGTGCCTCGCATAGGGCGACGTGGACGATTTGAGACCAAGTTCCTTGGGTACGCGGGGCGTACAGGGGTACGCAGCGCGTACCTCGGATGAGGACGCTGACTCCCCTTCGGATAATACCGAAGTTTTAATAAAAATTATATATAAATTATTTATCAAACTTCGAAAATTCATATCTCCTTCATACGAACTCCGTTTTTGACGTTCTTTATATCCCCGCGAAGGTGAGACTACGATCTACAACTTTCATTTAGATTCCGTTGGAAAATTCTGGAATTATTTTTATTATTTATTTATTAAAATGACATGATTAAGGAATTTCTTTAAAAATTCATAACTTATTCATACGATGTCCGATTTGAGCGTTCTTTTTATGCATGTTTGTAGTTTAACGATATCTACGACTTTCATTTAGACACCTAATGTCGGAAAGTGTTTTATTGAAACTTTGCGTTTTTACGCAACTTCGTATTGCCGGTTTTTGTCGGAAAACTTAGAATGATCATAACTTCTTCGTTATAACTCGGATTTTTGTGTTATTTATATGTTTGGAAACCTTAAGACGATAACTACCACATAGTGTACTCCAAATAGAGTTTTTGAATACTTCATTTTTCGATGATATTCTAATTCTTTTCTCAAAGAGGTTACAGGACTCGATTTTTACTGACTTGAAATAACGGGTTGTTACAGTAGGTCAAGTATCAAGATTCGTCATGGATGGTCGAGGGCTTATGACTTTTCAAGGTCGGATTTGGGTACCGTTTGTGGGCGGTGCGCGTACTATTTTGATGGAGGAAGAGCATCGATCGAAATTCTCGATTCATCCCGGGGCTACAAAAAGGTATTTGGATCTAAGGAAGGAGTATTGGTGGCCCTGTATGAAAAGGGACGTTGCATGGTTTGTTGAGAGATGTCTGACTTGTCGACAGGTTAAAGCCGAGCACCAGCGTCCGCACAGTAAATTGCAGCCGCTAGATATTCCCGAATGGAAGTGGGAACAGATTACCATGGATTTTATCACCAAATTGTCGCGGACTGCGAGGGGAGTCGATGCAATTTGGGTCATCGTGGATAGATTGACGAAGAGCGCTCATTTTCTAGCCATCATCGAGAGCTCTTCTGCGGAGAAGTTAGCGGAATTATACGTGAGGGAGGTGGTATCACAGCATGGGGTCCCGATGTTGATTGTTTCAGATCGCGATGTGCGTTTTACTTCCAGGTTTTGGAAGAAGTTTCATGAGGAGTTGGGTATAAGACTGCATTTCAGTACTGCATACCACCCGCAGACAGACGGACAGAGCGAGCGGACGATTCAGACGCTTGAGGATATGCTCCGAGCTTATGTTTTTGATTTTGGAGGGAGCTGGGACACCTATCTACCTTTAGAAGAGTTTTCGTATAACTGTTGGATAAGGTGTCTAAGTCCATAACTATTTCTGGTATGTACTTGACCCGACCCGGCATGGTCCATTTGGGTTGCATGGCACCATGCAATTGGATAGACTAAATGAGAGAAATAACACTTGGAGATTATTAATATATTATAAGTTCTAATATATTAATAATATTATTTGATTAGTTTGATCAAGAATTAATTTAGAATTAATTAAGTGATCAAAAAGATAACTAATTAAATATACGGGTTGATTATGTAAATCATCCATATCTTGTATAGTGGGCTAAAAGGCTCCATGGACTATCAAGTTGGGTTCCACCCATAGGATGCTCCATGGATGCTCCATGGGAGTTACAAACCCATGGGTCATGGAAATGAAGAGTCATGACACATTAGGGTTTAACCTTAGATGTGTCAACACTATATAAGTAACATGTTCTCCACCCAAAATCGGCTACACTAAGAAACAAGAGGGCTTGGCCAATTTTGAGAAGTGTGTATACTCTCATAAGTTCTTCCAAGAGCATTTGGTGTTGTGTGAAGCATTTGAGGCATCACACTTGGGGTGCTAGGCTCACAAGGTTTCAAGGAACACAAACAACAACAAGGTAAGTTATTTTATCTATACTTTATGATAAAATTGTTCCCCATGTATGCTAGATAGGAATATAACCTTGGAATTCAACTTTGCATGATAATTAGACAAACATAGATCCAAGGTTATTAGGGTTGCATGTACACTTAGGAAGTGTTAGAATGCTCAAAACTCAGCAGTGGTAT
Organism: Lactuca saligna; assembly: GCF_052625555.1. Classification (NCBI taxonomy): domain Eukaryota; kingdom Viridiplantae; phylum Streptophyta; class Magnoliopsida; order Asterales; family Asteraceae; genus Lactuca; species Lactuca saligna. The sequence goes on from NC_136420.1 coordinate 331,700,546, forward strand.
CAGAGCCTAGGCTTGTTTGCTCTTATTTGTGCTTAAAAGTTGAAAAACAGAATCGGAAATCTTGCTGTCTGCGAATGGACTCGTCGAGTCTATAGGGGGGACTCGTCGAGTTCATGAGTATCTTCAACCAACTCGGCGAGTCAGTTCATGCACTCGGCGAGTAGGGTCGACTGATTGCAGAATTTCGATTCAGTTGCTAGAAATGAATTAGAAACATTACCCTAAACTGTTTTGGTAATTGAAAACTTGTTTTTGGTGGTGTAATGTCTTTGCTAATTCATTTACAACAACTAGTTATCAAAATTACAAAGTTTTAAATGTAATTTTTGATTGTGTTCATATCCATGTTCTTGTTCTTATGATGTTTTAGATGATCATAGGAATTATTTGTAACCTATGTGGTAGATTAATTCTTGATCATAATGTGTTTTAATGGAGTCCATAACTTATCCTTAAGTTATGGAAAACCAAGAGTCACACTTGAGTTAAAACCATTAAGAAAACACAAGAGTTATAAAAATGAAGAGTCTTCATTTTATTACTCTATTAAACTCATAAGTTACAAGAAATGAAAAGTTTTGAAAGTTACAAAACTTGCCCTCAAGTTTTGGAACAAGTAAAGTTAAGTTAAAACTTTAAGTTCCAACCCCTAGAATTTTAAAAGTTAAAATTCAACCCTTATACTTATATTATGATGATTTAATAATTATATATATATGTATAAGAATAAAGTCGTCTTACCGCTAGTACGCCTCATTCACGAAGCCGGTCTATAAGGTGGGTATAAGGTTGTTGCCTATAAAATGGTGACTTAATGGGTGTATATTCTCACCCACCGCTTGCTTGACTGGTGGAGGGTCGTTAGCCGAACGGGTAAGACAAGGACTTATAAATTCTCATTCAAAGTATGATGAATATAATAAAGTAACTAAATGTTTATTAAATTCCCAATCTTAGTTACTTTAGGAAAATGTGAATAAGGTGCTAATCCATGAAATTACACTTTACACTTTGTCTAAGTCGTTGGTGGAGCGTGTGTGGTTAACCGGCACACTAACTTGGACTTAACAAGGTAGGTAAAGGGTGACTTAAGGTTTATTATAGTATCGGTGGAGCGTGTGTGGTTTACCGGCACATCGATTGAGTGATAAACTTTAAGGGTACCAAGTGATTTGCATGGTTACTTCACACCTCGTTTTGTGATCCTCGGCATCCCAGTCACAAAACATGGAGGGCACTCTCGAGATTGAAACATGCCTTTGAAAAGTTCATTGGATCTCAAAGAATCTAGGAATTTCTAAAACCAATAAAAACTACATATCTAATATTTCGGTTTTCGTGGTGGAAATTGGTGAATCGTCATTCACCTACCTTTCAAATATGGTATAGCTTAGATTACGGCATACCTCTTCTAAGTTATATTATATTGTGATTGGATCCTAGCCTTAATATTACATTTGGGTGTTTTATTAAGGACTCTCTTAAATCTAAACTAAACTTGTTCTTCTCTTTCAGATGTCTTCAAATAATGCTTTTGGCTCGAATCCTAATGGCTCCTTTACTCTTATGATTTTGTGCGGGAAAGTCACCTTTGATGGATCCAACTTCAATAAATGGATCAGAAACATCAGGATGATTACCCGCTACGAGGACAAAGAATATGTCTTTAACAAGGAGCTTAAGGAAATTGATGAGTCCACTGCAACTCCACAGGAGATCGCTGACTTTCATACTCATGAAAGAGATGCAACCAAGGTGGCTTGCATCATGTTGGCCACCATGACAGCTGAACTCCAAAAGTCTTATGAAGATTTCTACCCTTATGAAATGCACCAAGATTTGATGGAAAGATACCATCAAAGTGCACGACAAGAGAGGTACGAAGTCATCTGCTCCATGATAACAACCATGATGAAGGACGGAGAGTCCGTCACGAGCCACATGCAGAAAATGCAAAGGTATGTGGATCGTTTGCTGAAGCTCAATGTGAACTTCCCTGAGGAGCTTGCAATAGATATCATTTTGCACTCCTTACCATCGTGCTATGATCAATTCCGCATGACATATCACATGAACAAGGAAGAGGTCACCCTCAGCAAATTTCAGGGACTTCTCAAGACCGCAGAAACAGGTCTTAAGGGGAAGTCGGTTGCTATCACTCCTACTCCAGACTCAACTCCGGTCTTGGCAATCGGGCAAAGTCGAGGGAGGAAGAGAGACCCTTGATGGCTCTTCTTCAAGTGGAACCAAGAAAGGTTTCATTACTCCTTCTTCTGACCCAAAAGAGGCTGAATGCTTCTATTGCCATGAAAAAGCTCATTGGAAGTGGAACTGCCCAAAGTACCAGCAGGATGTGAAGGATGGGAAAGTCAAACCCAACCATGCAGGTATTTACACTATCATTTCTAATAACTCACCCCATTCGAAATCTTGGGTCCTTGATACCGGTTGCGGTATTCATATTTGTTATGACTTGCAGGGACTAGGAAGAAGTGAGAATGTGGAGCAAGGAAGAATAAACTTAATCATGGGGAATAGGAAAGTTACACCTATCACCAAGATTGGAGTTTATACTTTATCGCTAAGTAGTGGGTTAAATTTAGATTTGAATAAATGTTGTTATTCGCCAGAAATGGCAAGAAATATTATTTCCTTTCATGCATTGTACAAACAAGGTTTCACCTTTTCGTTTGATAATGAAGTTGGTTCGATTAATGCTTTCTTTAATAATGTTCTTTATTTTAAAGCATTACCTTGTGATGGTGTGTATGAAGCTGTATCTGTTGTAGATAACTTAGGAAATAATGTTTTGTGTATTGATTCTACTAATAATAATAACTTGGATAAAGCATCATTATGGCATTGTCGTCTTGGACATATAAGCAAGAAACGCATAGGCCAACTCCAAAAGGATGGAGTCTTGGAGTCGTTTGACCTAAAGTCAAATGATAGTTGCGAATCATGCTTACTTGGAAAAATGACAAAGTCACCCTTCATAGGCTCGTGTGAAAGGGGTGAAGGTTTGTTGGACCTTATACACACGGATGTGTGTGGACCATTCAAACATGCCACAAGGGATGCTAATCGTTATTATTTGACTTTTACTGATGATTACAGTAGATATGGATATGTCTACTTAATCAAGCATAAGTCAGAGACTTTCGAGAAGTTTAAGGAATTTAAACAAGAAGTCGAGAATCAATTGGGCAGGAACATTAAGATGCTTCGATCCGATCGGGGTGGTGAGTATCTTAGTTCAGAGTTCCTCGACTATCTAAGGGAATGTGGGATTGTCTCACAATTGACACCTCCCAGGACACCGCAGTTGAATGGTGTGGCTGAGAAGCGTAATCGAACCTTGTTGGACATGGTTCGTTCCATGATGAGTCGAGCTTCGCTACCAATCTCATTCTGGGGGTATGCCTTAGAGACTGCCGCCCATATCCTTAATCTAGTCCCTACAAAGAAAGTTGCCAAAACTCCTCACGAGATGTGGACTGGTAAAGTACCTAAACTAGACCACATCAAGATTTGGGGTTGCGAGGCTTTCGTGAGACGCGAGACTCATGATAATCTCGAACCCCGAAGCGAGAGGTGTGTTTTCATCGGCTACCCACAGCAATCCTTTGGTTACCTCTTCTACAGACCTAGTGACAATGTGGTCTTTGTAGCAAGAAGAGGAGTCTTTCGAGAAAGAGAGTTTATAAGCCAAGGAGACAGTGGGAGGCAAGTTGATCTTGAAGAAATTCAAGAGTCAAGTGGTGAAGGAACTTCAAACTCTAGCCCTCAACTTGAGGAGGAAACTCCTGTTGAGCCAATTGACGAATCTGTACCTCTGAGGCGTTCCACGAGAGTTAGGAGTGCACCTGAGCATTACTATGGATTCCATATTACTGCAGAAGGTGAGACACGTATTAGTGATGAGACACTAGTAAGTCAAGATGACCCTAACAGCTACGAGGAAGCCATGGCAGGCCCCGAGTCTGCTAAATGGAAAGAGGCTATGGATAGCGAGATACAATCCATGTATGACAATCAAGTTTGGAACTTGGTTGAGAATGTACCAGGTCGAAAGACTGTAGGGTGCAAATGGGTCTTCAAGAAGAAGACCGACATGGATGGTAAAGTACACACTTATAAGGCTAGACTGGTTGCAAAGGGCTTCTCTCAAATTCCTGGAATGGATTATGATGAGACCTTTTCTCCGGTAGCCAAGATTAAGTCTATTCGGGTTCTGTTAGCCATAGCCGCATTTCATGACTATGAAATTTAGCAAATGGATGTCAAAACCGCTTTCCTTAATGGGAAGTTGGCTGAAGATGTTTACATGAGTCAACCAGAGGGTTTTGTCAGCAACAAGTACCCTAATAGAGTGTGTAAGCTTGAGAAATCCATTTATGGATTAAAGCAAGCACCTCGCAGATGGAATCTTTGCTTTGATGAAAAGGTCAAGGAATTTGGCTTTTCTAGGAGTGAAGATGAATCTTGTGTATATGTCAAGGCTAGTGGGAGTATAGTTAGCTTTTTGGTATTGTATGTGGATGACATACTACTCATAGGAAACGACATTCCAACCCTGCAGGAAGTAAAGTCCTGGCTTGGAAAGTGTTTCGTTATGAAGGACCTTGGTGAAGCTGCCTATATTTTGGGGATAAGGATCTTGAGAGATCGGAGTAAAAGACTAATTGGACTTAGTCAAAGTACCTACTTGGAGAAGGTTCTAAAGAGATTCAGAATGCAAGACTCCAAGAAAGGAGAGTTGCCCATCCAGAGTAGCGCCAAGTTGAGTAAGACACAAAGCCCTAGCACTGAGGCTGAGATAGCAGAAATGAGTCGAGTACCTTATGCTTTGGCTGTAGGTTCGATCATGTATGCTATGACGTGTACTCGACCTAATGTAGCCTTTGCTTTGAGCATGGTTAGCAGGTTTCAGGGGAACCCTGGCAAGGCACACTGGACTGCGGTAAAGAATATTCTCAAGTACCTACGAAGGACTAAGGATTGGGTCCTTACCCTCGGTGGGAGTGATGACTTGAGAGTTGTAGGGTATAGTGATGCTAGCTTCCAGACTGATAGGGATAACTTCCGCTCTCAGTCGGGCTGGGTCTTTACCCTAAATGGAGGAGCAATTTCTTGGAAGAGTTCCAAGCAAGAGACAGTGGCAGATTCTACTTGTGAATCAGAGTATATTGCTGCTAGCGAGGCAGCAAAGGAGGCTTTATGGCTGAGGAACTTCATTGGAGACCTTGGAGTTGTACCAGCTATTAAAGAGCGAATGGAAATTTTCTGTGATAGTGAAAGTGCTGTTGCCTTAGCCAAGGAACCAAGGGATCACGGGAGATCCAGACACATCGACAGAAAATACCATTTCATCAGACATCGGATCGAAGAAGGACTCCTCGTGGCAAAGAGGGTATCATCAGATGAGAATCCGGCAGATCCCCTCACGAAGGGACTGACTCAGGTTAAGCATCTCCAGCATGCTCGGAGCATAGGGCTGAAGGATGATATTAGATTTAGTAGTTAGATAACCTCAAAATTTGTAAAGTGTAATTGATATTTGATGATGAATAAAAGTGTTTTATTTATGAGTAAAGTGTTACTATCTCTTGTCGATCGTTTACTATATTTCTTTTGCATGTTTTGACTTCCAGAATAATTTTGTTTGGTATAACATATTATTCAAACCTCCACAGTCGGTCATATGTCGGAAGTAGGTATGAATCAAGACTGTCATGTTTGGTTGTAGAGGTTTGGGACAAGGCTACAGCAATCATGAGTGCTCATAAGTTCTGAGCATTGGACTCAACCCACGCTCACTGGAATCACTTCATGGAATTCTATCTCGAGTGATCGTGAGACGGTAACATCATATAAGTCTTTAAACCTAGAGATATGATTTGTTACTTACAAGTTGGTTATGCATTGATTGTACGAAAAATGCATTGGTAACTCGATGTTATAAATCGCACTCTTGTGTGTAATTCAATGAGTAGTAGAACAAACATATGAGTCGAAGTTTATCTGTTCCTTCTTGGATTAGAAGCTGATATCTGGGCCCCTCGATGATTTTGTTTTGACCTATGTACCGGGCCCGGTCAGAACTAGATTGATGTGTTCAATGAAGTTCTTTGTCAAACAAATCGGAAATCGGGAAACAAACTGTTGGACAATAAGTAAGACATTGTTCCATGTATTTGTCCGACTGATATCTAGAACAGAGGATTATATGATCACTTATCTTAAATGGCGTACTATCATCTTCTCAGTTTCGAGAAATCTTGTAAAGAGCTACGATTGCCGATCGGTTCCTGAAGTCATACTTGCAGTAATAGTTATTAGACTTATCCAAGTGGGAGACTGTTGGATAAGGTGTCTAAGTCCATAACTATTTCTGGTATGTACTTGACCCGACCCGGCATGGTCCATTTGGGTTGCATGGCACCATGCAATTGGATAGACTAAATGAGAGAAATAACACTTGGAGATTATTAATATATTATAAGTTCTAATATATTAATAATATTATTTGATTAGTTTGATCAAGAATTAATTTAGAATTAATTAAGTGATCAAAAAGATAACTAATTAAATATACGGGTTGATTATGTAAATCATCCATATCTTGTATAGTGGGCTAAAAGGCTCCATGGACTATCAAGTTGGGTTCCACCCATAGGATGCTCCATGGGAGTTACAAACCCATGGGTCATGGAAATGAAGAGTCATGACACATTAGGGTTTAACCCTAGATGTGTCAACACTATATAAGTAACATGTTCTCCACCCAAAATCGGCTACACTAAGAAACAAGAGGGCTTGGCCAATTTTGAGAAGTGTGTATACTCTTATAAGTTCTTCCAAGAGCATTTGGTGTTGTGTGAAGCATTTGAGGCATCACACTTGGGGTGCTAGGCTCACAAGGTTTCAAGGAACACAAACAACAACAAGGTAAGTTATTCTATCTATACTTTATGATAAAATTGTTCCCCATGTATGCTAGATAGGAATATAACCTTGGAATTCAACTTTGCATGATAATTAGACAAACATAGATCCAAGGTTATTAGGGTTGCATGTACACTTAGGAAGTGTTAGAATGCTCAAAACCCATCAATAATAACAGCCATCATTCGAGCATTGGTATGCCACCCTTTGAGTTGTTGTATGGGCGGAGGTGTTGCACCCCTATCTGTTGGGGAGAGGTGGGGCAGCGGGTGATGGGTAGCACGGAGATTGTGCTCTAGACGACCGAGCAGATTCAGCAGGTCAGGCAGAGGTTGTTGACCGTGAAGAGTCACCAGAAAAGTTATGCGGACAGGCGGCGGTCCGAGCTTGAGTTTCAGATTGGTGACCTTGTGCTCCTAAAGGTCTCTCCTTGGAAAGGAGTAATACGATTTAGGAAGAGGGGCAAATTAGGATCCTAGTATATTGGACCCTTCAGGGTAATTGCTAGGGTAGGTCGGGTAGCCTACCGGTTGGATCTACCTGCTGAGTTGGGGCAGATCCATGATACCTTTCATGTCTCGTAGTTGAGGAAAAGTATTGCCGACGAGTCGGCAGTGGTGCCATTAGATGATATTCAGGTGGATGCAGACCTGAACTATGTAGAGAGACCAGTGGCGATCAGGTATCGGAAAGTTAAGGTTATGAGGAACAAGGAAGTACCCTTGGTACAAGTGCAGTGGCAACATCGGAAGGGGTCCGAGCTGACATGGGAGTCCGAGTCTGAGATGTGGGATCAGTATCCAGAGTTGTTTTCAGTATGAGACTTCGGGGGCGAAGTCTGATTCTAGTGGGGGAGAATTGTAACAGCCGGAATTCAGGTATTCTTCTGTTTTGGATTAAATTGTTAGATTTAGGGTTTGCATGGTAGGCGAGTACGCTGGGCGCACAAGGTGTACGTTGCGCGTACTCGCGTGCCTCATTTGGATGCGTTCCCCCTCAGGTACGCGGGGTGTACCCAAGGTTACGCCTGGCGTAACTCATTCAGATCCAAACCCTAATTTCCTTTGATGGGGCTATAAAAGGAATGTGTGGTTGGTCTTCTCAGCCACCATCCCTCATAGTGAAACCCTAAAAAGAGTTTACCCTCATTCTTTGGCCATTGTGTGTGTATTCTAAGCTTGGTGGTGCCATTTCAAGGTTGCAAAGGAGAAGAAGAGCTTATTGGAGAGGCTAGAAGTGGTGCTCAAGTGTAGATCTAAGCTTTGCAAGGGCTAAAGCTTCATTTCCAGGTATAAAGTTCGGATCTTGTCACTTGGTTCATGTTGTATGCTTAAAAGGTCATTTTCTAGGGTTTAAGTCCCAAAGGTGGAGACTTTTGTGCAAATGGCCTCCATAAGCTTAGATACTTCATATTTCTGATCTATTGGAGTTGTAGACTCATAAAAATGGCATCTTGGACGTGGGTATTGCACCATGCATGAGATCTAGGTCCTTGAGTTTGAATAAAAGGTTGTTATGTGATATTGGAGCCTTTACAGACATGGCAAGGCTTAAAGGTCTTGACTTTATGGGTTTAGACACACTAAAGGAGTCGGATCTAGAAGTTGGAATAATGACTTAACCGATTAAGACCAGAAATGAAGAGTGGCTGATTTTGATGGTTACGCTGGGCGTAACTTCCAGTACGCGTAGCGTACTGGGTGGAGACCCCAATCCAGGGGGGTTGGCGTTGTACGCCCCGCGTACTCTCAGGGTTGACTTTTGTTGACTTTTAGGGTTTTGGTCAACATGAGGACTTTAGGTCAAGGAAGGGTAAAATAGTCTTTTTACCCTTTGAAGAATGATGATAAGGGATAAAGTTTTAGTTGTGGAAGTCTTTGCGTATTAAATAATAATATTTTTATGTTTAGGCGAGGTAGAGTCGTCGTTGAGATTCGGTGATAGCGAGGACACGAGATCTTAGACTTTCCACGAGGTGAGTTTTCTCACTATACTGTACCCGGCAAGGTTTGACTGTGTGACCGGAAGGTCGGATATGATGTTATATATATATATATATATATATATATATATATATATATATATATATATATATATATATATATATATATATATATATATATATTATGCGTAATAAGTTAATCGTTTTATGTACTATGTATGATATGCTTGATATGGGCCGGAAGGCGTTATGTTATGGGCCGGAAGGCGAATATGTTATGCGCCGGAAGGCGTTGTGATGTGGACCGTAAGGTTGACGTGGGTAGGACCGAAAGGTTTACCTAGTCGAGACGGAAGTCCCCTGAGACACATGGACCGGAAGGTCAAGGCCTGGAAAGGCGTATGTGCGTAAGTTGTATTTTAGGGAACTCACTAAGCAATTACGCTTACAGTTGTTGTGTTATGTGTTTCAGGAACTAGCGATGACCGTGGGAAGGCGCCGGCATGATCGTACACATTATCTGGGAAAACTATTTTTATGATCTTTGTGATGTATTCGGTTGTGACAATATTGTTTACGTTTGAATTTGAAATATTAATCGATGTTTTGATGTTTGCAAAGAGGAAAAATTGGTTTTAAAATTTACGTCGTTACAACCATTTTGAAGCTCGGAACAAGTCGGAATATGAACAATAGATTCCAAACCATTCCGAAGCCTAGAACCATTCGGAATAGGAACAGTAACTTCCGAACAATGATCATTACGAAGTGGATTTCGGAACTTAGTCGGCTTTAATCATCCCCAAACCTTGTAAAATGCTATTAAATGATGCTTCGGGTAGGGCTTTTGTGAAGATATCAGCCAATTGATCTTCGGATCTAACAAAGTGAAATTATACATTTCCATCCTCGACATGATCCTTTATAAAGTGGTATCTCAGTGCTATATGATTTTTTTGGAGTGTTGCACTGGATTGTGGCAGATTCTTATGGCGCTTTCGAAATCACAATACAAGGTAATCCGCTTCATATTGATTCCATAATCTCTTAACTGGTTTTAAATCCACACCACTTGGGAAGTACATGATAGTGCCATGATGTATTCTACTTTAGTCATAGAAAAGGAGAAACATGTGTACTTCTTAGATTGTTAACTAACAACCTTGCCATCAAGAAACTGACATCCTCTTAATGTACTTTTCCGATCAAGACCGCATCCCTTATCTGCATCAGAGTAAGCTTACCTAAAGAAACTCGAATTGGATAGATACTATAGAACAAGATAAGTGGTTCGATTTAGGTATCATAGTATGATCTTAACTACCAACATGTTTGGTTCTTTGTGATTCGCTTGAAACGTAGCACAGTATGTAACGCCCATAAATCCGGGCTAGTTAATTTAGAGACAAAGAGCATCACAAATGAGTTTTTGATGGAAGATTACTTATAAGGAATAATCTTAACCAAGTGGTAAAATATGTTACAAGATTTCCATACATATAAACAACAACAAAATCAGAGTTACAACGAAGAAGTTATGATCCGTTGTAGTTTTACGGCAAAACCGGCACGCCACCGGGAATCGTAAAAAGTGAATTTATGATAAAGTACTTTATAGCATTAGCGATCTAAACAAAATTCATATTATATGTTAAATTGAGAGCATGCATAAAAAGAACGTCCAAATCTAACTTCGTATGAGGAAGTTACGGTTTTTATAGGTCGATTTTTAGCCAAAATAATCTAAATGAGAAACAAAAGTATCGTTAATAGGAGTTAAACGATAAAAAGACGATCGAAAACGGAGCTCGTGTGCGAAAGATATGGACGAAGCTTAGTGTCTACTCTTCGAGCGCGACGAATTCGATACAGTTTTGTAAATCTGAGATAGAGTGAGAATTAGCCAATAGTGTCTAAATGAAAGTTGTAGTACTCATAAATACCAACATGTGGATATAGAGGACATCGAAAATAGAGCTCATATGCGAAAGATATGGATGAAGCTTAGTCTCTACTCTTCAAGCGCGACGAATTCGAATACAATCTTGTAAATTTGAGATACAATGAGAATTAACCGATGGGGTGTAAATGAAAGTTGTAGTATTTATAAATACCAACGCGTGGATATAAATAACGTAGAAAATAGAGCTCGTACGTGGAGGATACGAGTGAAGTTTATGGGCTATTCTAAGATAAAATCCCTATAAATAAAGGATGAATCCTTCATATTTTCTTCACACCATAAGCCTTTATTTCTTTCTCTAACTTCTCTTTATCCTCCTTAAACCCCTCCCAGCTCTAGGGAACCTCTTTAGCATGAGAAGGAAGCCCCGGAGCGCCTGACGGCCACAAGAAAGAGTTTTTCGGCTCGGAAACGCTACTCTAGCGAAGCCCGACTTTTTTTTTTAATAAAACTCGTTGTTTCATCGAAGGAAAAGAGAATCGTTAGAAGCGAAGCATTGTCCGAGTTTGGAATCATCACTTTGACAAGTGAGTGCATGGTCCCTTTCATCGTACACATAGATGTGAAGTATTTAATATAAATTACGTGTTGTAAGTACATAATTACTTTCATCTTACACATACATATGAAGTATTTTAAAATAAATTATGTGTTATATGTGCATATTGTTTTAATACTTGCTATCTATGCTGTAACGCCCATAGATCAGGGCTAGTCAATTTATAGATGATAAGTATCAAAAAATGACTTTTTGATGAAATATTATTTAGAATGAGTAATCTTAACTAAGTTATAGTATATGTTACAAGGATTCCGTACATATAAAGAACGCCGAAATCCGAGTTATAACGAAGAAGTTATGACCTGTCGAAGTTTCGCAACCAAACCGGCACGACACAGCACGACGTAAAAAGTGAATTTACGTTAGAGAGATATTTCGCCTTAGCGATCTAAACGAAAGTCGTAGAATACGTTAAAACGTGAGTGTGCATAAAAAGAACATCCAAATCTGACGTCGTATAAGGAAGTTATAATTTTTCTAAGTTTTGAATTAGAAGTGTGTAACCCGAATACTCGATTTGAGATCGACCGGTTTTTAGCCGAAACAATCTAAACAAGAATCGAAGATCTCGTTAATAGTAGTAAAACGATAAAAATATTGGCAAAAACGGACGTCGGATGAAGAAGTTATGAATTTATAACAAAGTTTTCCTATCCCGACCTACTAAAAATAAATAATAAAAATAAATTCAAAATTAGCTGACGGAGTCTAAACGAAAGTTGTAGAGCGTAGTCTCACCTACGCGGGGATATAAAGAACATCGAAAATAGAGCTCGTATGAGGGAGATATGAATTTTTGAAGTTTATTAAATAATTTCGATATTTAATTTAATTATAAATTACCCGATATTATCCAAAGAGGGGGGGGGGGGGGGGGGGGGGAGTCAACGAGCTTATCCAAGTTACACCCAGCGTAACCTTAATTACGCCCAGCGTAATTTGGTGGTTCAGCCCCTATAAAAGGGATGCGTAGGCAGCCTAGTTCTTTGCTCTTTTCTTCCCTTTCTCTCGCGTTTTTGCATCGTTTTTCGTGCAAGAAATATCTCGAATCCCAGGTAACCCGAGCCCCGAAGCAAGTCCCGAGGCCTCGAAGATCCCGAGAAGTGAAATTCCCAAGCCGAAGCTCTGCCCGCGAGGAGCCCGGTTTTTGTGAGAATCTTCCAGATCTACCTAAGAATGCTACTTTTACAAGCCGTAGTGTTGTTCGATCATCTTCTGATCAAGTAAGTGTATAGTTACTTTCTTCTAACACATAAATATAAAGTATTAGCTATGAAATACGTGCTATGTGTTATATATTATTTGTCTATTTGAGATGGGCTTGGAATTGACGTTTTCATACGGGTGTTAAATGATTTAAACTATGTTTGTATTTATATCTACAAAATTGTTCGGTAGAACATGGGTAGATAGAATAGTTGGTGACGATGCGACTTCGTGCCTATTGAGTGAAACCTTGTTGACGATGCAACTTGATTCCTACTGAGTAAGCCTTGGTGACGATGCGACTTCGTGCCTATTTGATAAACCTTGGTGATGATGTGACTTCGTGCCTGTTGTGTAAACCCTGGTGACTATGAGACATAGTACCTATTGTATGAACCCTATGACTATGTGACATAGTGTCTGTTGTATAAACAATGGTAGCAAATGGACTTTGTGCCAATTCCTTAGGTAAATCCTTAAGAATGAATGAATGAAGGATAGTGGATTCTTAGGATAAACCCTTGAGAAAATAAAGGAGATATGGGGATGGGTATTTGAGTTGATTGTTTGATAATTGAATATAATAAATGTATTACTGTGGGTTGAAAACCCTATATGCTCACCAAGCTCCCAAGCCTGACCCACTCAGTTTTCTTTGCATTACTTACAGGGTAATGGCACAAGGGTATAAGTTGGTGGACTTGACGAGAGATTTTGGATTATAGATCAGTAGTTATAAATAACTGTTGTAAGGTCTATTTTATATTGTTTATGATTTTGGTCTGTATCGGAACATGACATCCCAAAGTTTTATTATTAAATAAAATACATTCTCTTTGAGAAATCTTTTGATAAATTATTATCATATCTTGTTTTGGGAACAAATTCCGCAACCGTTTTCTTTAAACAATTACTCTTATTTTATAAAAACAAAGCATAAACAAATCAGTCTTTTTTGGCCGTGAAATTGGGGATGTTACAGTTGGTATCAGAGCATTAGCTTAAGAGAACTAGGAATTTGTAGGATTTCTATACTTAAACTTAGAATGCTAAGTGATGATTGTGAGATGAGTGTCTACCATATTTTAAGACACGAGCACTAGTAAATTTTAGGAAAGTTACCTAAAATGCTTTGTGTGCTAAATGTTATATGTTTTCCATATATGTTATTATTTGTTTAGATCTATGGTCTATTGCCGACCGGATCTGGAAACCTTATGTATTTAGGATTCTAAGCGTATGTTTTCCTTCTTTTTAACAATAGCCTTTAACAGCCAAACGTGCATTATTGCGAATAACGTTCCCTTCTTTTTCCATTTTATTTCAAAATACCCATTTCATACCAACCACAGATGCATCTTTTGGAGTGGAAACCAATCGCCATACTTTGTTACAATCAAACTTATTCAGTTCTTCCTATATAGCTTGAACCCAATCGGCATGATCAAGAGCAATTTTGACAGTTATAGGCTCAATTTTCGAAATAAAAGAATTAAACATGCAAAATTCCTTTTTAGAAAATAATGCAGTTTCTATTTTTGTTGAGCACGAGTAAGAAATCCTAATGAAGAATCTCTGATCACTTGAGATGGAGGACGATCTTTGGTCCATTTTGTCATTAGAGGATTATTTTGATTGTAGGCTGGATTTTTCAACAAAAACATCTTCAAATTACGATTGTGCATCCGAGCCATTATTTTCATTATTCTCCCCCTTGAAGTTTGCATGTGACCCTTCATTCAGAATTGGATTCTCCCCTGGAGAGGAATATTAGTACTAAAGTTTGGAGTGGAACGCTCCCCCTAGATTGGAGCATCAAAAAGTTGTGGCTGAGGTTCATTCGTAATTGGTTCCTCAGGAGGAATCTCTATATCTTCAACAGCTTCATCAACAATCTTGATCAATTCATCCTCTTGATTTTCTTTTATGTTTGATTCTAAGGAAATTGCTTGGTCAGGTTCATCAAAAAAAATTAAAAAATTCTCATATAAATTCATATGAGGAATAGTCTTAGAATTTGTTGGTGGAAAAATCTTCCTCATATTGATAATCCTTTCGTTGATATTTCTTCATGTAATTGCCATCAAACGTAACGTAGTAGGTATCCTCAATCCTTTTTGACTTCTTGTTCAAAACTCAATATGCCTTTGATTTCAAAGAATACCCTGGAAAAATTCCTTTGTCAGCTTTCACGTCGACTTTGTTATGATTTTATTTGAAGTTGAATAAGAAGCACTTGAAACCAAAGACATGAAAGAATTTAACGTTAGGTTTCCGATTGTTCAAAATTTCTTATGGAGCAATCAAAAATCATTTTTTGATGTAGAAATGGTTCTGAGTAAAACAAGTAGTGGCAATAGCATCAGGCCAGAAATACAAAGGAAGATTCAAAAATGACAGCATTGTCCTTGCAGTTTCACAAAGAAAGCGATTTCGTCTTTCAACTACACCGTTCTGCTATGGAGTTAAGGCGAAGATAAATTTTGAGTAATCCATTTTCTTGTCATGAATTCTTCAAACACTTGATTTTTGAATTCCAAACTGTTATCACTACAAATTTTCCGAGCTGACTTTCATAATTGTAGCTCAACCTACTTGATGAAATCTATTAGTTTCTGTGTTGCGTTAAATTACTGTCTAAGAAAGTATACCCAGGTGAATCTAGAAAAATCATCGACAATAACCAAAATATATTTGTTACCACCAACACTCTCGATAGCTGAAGGACCACGGAGATCAATGTGAAATAGTTCAAGTGGTTCAATTATTATGGTATTAAGAATGAATGAATGACTTTTCCTTCTTTGTTTTCCGAGCTCACAGGCATCACATAAGTGTTCCTTTTCAAATTTCAGAAGAGGTAGTCTGTGTACGAGATCACCAATTATAAGCTTGTTGATATCCTTAAAGTTCAGATGAGAAATCCTTCTGTGTCATAACCAACTGTCATCTGAAGAGGCTATCGTAAGTAAGCATATAGAAGGTTTTCCTTGGATCGGATTTAGATTCAGTAGATACATCTCTCCTTTCCTTCTAGATTTCAAAAGAACCGCTTTGGATTTCTTTTTCTATTATTTTTGGACCTTCTTCATCAAAATACAGTTTTATCCCTGTAGCTACAACCTATTGAGAAACACTAATTAGATTGTGTTGCAAGCCCTCAACATAAGCTATCGTCTGAGTCGTGAATTCACCATTTATGATCATTCCATATCCTTTTATTTCTCCAGTGGCGTTGTTTCCAACTTCACTTTTTTGCTATCCTTTAAAGTCCGAAACTCTCGTAACTCCTATTTCCTTCCTGTCATGTGACGAGAACATTCACTATCTATGTACAATTCAGAATAATATTGTTCGTCACGCATAACCTGCAAAATTTAGAGTGTGTTAGGAACCCGAACTAACTTGGGTCCTTGTGAGGATTTCTTTTGAGCAGGGAAAGTTTTTGTTTTGTCAACCCACAAGGAGTTTCATTTCAAAAGTACGATTCATCCCTTTTCCATTTTAAAAACCTTAACTTTGTTGCAGAAAGATTAATTTCAACAAAATTGGCTTTTCGTTGAATATATTTTTTGAATTTTGGAGTCATTCTTTTTGAAAACTCTTTTTCCTCGTTTTTCAATTTTGCTTCGTATTCTTTTAGAGCGATTTTTGGTTTCGAAGCAACTATGTTTTCAACCTTAAAATCTTTTGCTTTAGCAATTGGTTTTGAAATGTATGATTTTGGTGAACGACTTTGATTGGAAGAACAAATTGACTTTTGTTTCAGAATTTTAGATGAATCTTTATTTTGATTAGAAAAACTTGACGTATTGACAAAACTTTGATTGGAATTCAATTTCTTCCGATAACGTTTTCTTTCACTTAAATTCTTTCTATATCTAGCATTCAACAGTCTTTTCTTTGCGATTAATTCCTCAGCAGATTTATGAATGTTAGCTTTTGGTTTTTCCTTTCTAATTGGTGTTACATTCTTTTGTAATGACGTTTTACTAGAGACATATTTTCTAATTGGTCCTGCCTTATCATAACAAAAATCAACAAGATTGAATTGTTCTGAAACGTATTTCCCCTCTCTTTTCCAAGAGGTCATTTCTGAGAGACTTTTTTTTCATCTGCGTTGTCTATTGGCTTTGACTAAAAGAACTCATCACATCCTTCGACGTTATCATCAGCTACCAAGGAGGCTAATTCAGAAGTGTCATTTTTGTTTAGTCATTTCTTAACAAAAACTAGATTCGGAACAGTTTGAACTTCAGGAAAAACGGTTGCTTTTTCTTTCAAAATTTTTGAACCTTTATTTTCAAATATTCAAATAAATTCGATTGAGTTTTTCAAAAATTAAAATTTTCTTTCGTTCATCAAAATTTTGCACAACAGTAGAACAATAAATTTCGTCCTCTATAATTATTACACTCATTTCACTTTCATCGAATTCATAAATATTCTGAAAATCAAGAGTATTTTCTGAATTTAATTTCTTGCATAATAAGTCATATTTCTGCATAGCACTTAATTTGATATATTGTTTACTTTTTTTAGTTAGAACTTCTTTCAACATATTTGTGTGTTCTTTGGACTGGATATATTATCTATTTTCTCAAGTCCAACCATGTAAAATATAAATGTTTAGCAATCAAACAAAAAATGCTTCTCTGTTTCAAAAGTGCTCGATCGTCTTTATTAAGGAAAATAATATCATCTTGTGATCTAGTAAGCTCAACTTCCAATGCTTCTATTTTTATTTTTCTCTCTTCATTCTTAAAAGTTACATATTAAGTTTATCATTTAGATTAGAATTACTTACATGAGTTCTTTTTAAGCTATCACTTAAATCAGAAATCATATAATGTAAATCATCTAATTCCGAATCATATCGAGATGATAGAATATTAAGAGATTTAAGAATTGAATGTACCTTATAGACCACCTTCTCACACTCAATCACCTGCTCCGTAACTATCTTCGTAGCAAAACAACTCTCTGATGCTTTTCCACCATCAGTTTCGTATCCCCTCAACTCCGAATTGCCACTCTAAATCATCAAACACTTGCCTGAATAGCCTTGCATCTCGGACTTCACCATAAAACACCCGCCATGGGTAGTTTTCCTTATCTCATCTTATTCAGAGTTTGTAGGCCACACTTCAACTCGTCGATGATCATTGTCTTGTTGCACTATTAGTACCAATTTTACAGCTGATGAATTTTTCCTCCGAAGCACTTCTATCTTTTGAGTGTAGTAAGCTTCATCTTTAACATTGTCCTTCTTCACATTCTACCTTTGCAACATGCACTCTTAAGCAAAATGATTATTTCCATGACAATAATTACAATCATAACCATAATCACCCAACAACTTCTTTTCTTTCTTTTCTTTGTCGTTCTGAGAGTTCTTGAAGCTCTTCTCTCTTGCCTGTTCGGAACTAGAATTACCCTGCTTGTGCTTGTTTCTGAAACACTAGAAATTCTTTGTGACGAATTTCTTTGGGTTTGATACCATCAACACCTTGTCTTCTTTTGAAACTTCATCATCCAAAAAATCAGAATTGAAATCATCAACAGTTGACTTCATACCTTTAGCAAACAATGCCAAAGATCCAACACTAGAGACAAGTTCCGCTTCCTTAGTAACCTCATCTTCATGAGATTTCAGAATACCCAAGAGTTTTGCCAACGAATAGCTTTTGAATTGCTCGTGTGCTTTAACAGTGTAAACTATAGCCTTCCATTTAGATCTGAGACCATTCATGAACGTGGCCTTCTGTTCAATAACTCGTCGCTAAGATTAAATTTAATAATTTTGCTTAATATGTGATTGGAGCATTTGGTTGTCTTCTTCTAAGTTTTCATCTGGTTTTTGCATTAAATATCCAAATTCCGACAAAAGTTTCGTCTACACAAAATGTTTCAAGTCGTCATCACATGAATACAATTCCTTTAATCTATCTCATATTCTTTTTATAGTATCACATGCACTAACAAGTCAGAATGTGTTAGTAGGAAGAGTAAATTGAATAATTCTCATTGCTTTTAGATTGCACATCAGCTTGACCTTTTCATCATTAACAGGATTTTCTGCAATGGTTTCATCATAATCCTTCTGAGTTTGACTTCTTTCTTTGTTACTGAATACTTATATGTTTCAGCTGTTATTGCATGCCATAGAGTATAACCATGTTCTTCTATTCCCAGCACGTAATCTTCAAATTGAAGCGCCCAAACCTCACAATCATCTGGAAAAAGGATAGGAATCCTTGTTGTTGAACCGATGCTACTTGGAAAATTGAATAAAAGAAAGTAAATATATTCGTTAGCCATAATAAGGAGAACAAAATATAGAATCAGATGTGTAAACCTGAATTGAGTTCAAGGGAAAAGTAGAGATCTAGATATGGGATCTACAATCGATTGAGACGGTTGTGAGAATTTTTCATACCCTCGGCCACCGGCAGAAACGCCGAGGTGCGCGACGTAAATAAATAATCACAATTATTAAACATACATTGAACAATATAAATAGAACCTTCTATTATTAATGAAATAGAAATTACATTGACAAGACCATTGCTAAATCGATACACACGCTTGACAATCGACGTTTATAAAGGTGTAGCAAAATAACGGAAAGTATTCTGAACAAACACATCTGACCTACTAAAAACCTGAGAATACATGTATTTAAAATACGTTAACCAAAATTGTTGATGAGTTCTACAGATTTTGACACAAAATATTTTTATAAACCAAAAGTGTTTTATAAGATTTTTCTGGTTGACCAACTTGTATAAATACGTATATTTTTATCGAAAGTATAAAACTAAAATGAGTTTTAAATGTGTATTTGGAATCATTTAAAATTATATCGTTTGCTCAAATCCAACAATAACCATTTGCAGACTATAAAAGTAAATCAAATTTATAACAAATCTTTACGGTTCTCTAGACCAAAAATGTTTATATATATATATATATATATATATATATATATATATATATATATATATATATATATATATATATATATATATATATATATATATATATATATATATATATATATATATATATATACTTTGAATACTAATTAATATAAAAGAAGGCCAAATCACTCTTTATGAAAATATAAAATATCTAAATTTTCTATTGAAACCTTGCACAAGAATTCGTATAGTTTAAATGTAAAATTCATAGATTTTATAAATTTGTATCGTGGTATTAATTAAGTATTACTTTAATTGATTTAGAAATCGACACTTAACCAGTGAGGCAAACTCTTCCCACATAAATATTGTGTTTTCGTGTAACAACAAACGGTTTATATAAATAATTTATTCATTGTAAGTTAATAAACCTCGTTCGGTCGTGTCATGATATTAATTAAGTATTATATAACTTAATTTATAGTATTGACACTTATCGTTTTGAGTCACAAGCTATCCCACTAGCTACAGTCTCTTTCAACTAGGATCACTGAATGAAAACCCCATATAAACCCAATATCGATTATATATTGTGACAAGACAAACTCGTGATCTATGATGAGGTCATAACCAAACTTTGACAAACACCTCTACACCTGCACTTACAAGTTTTAGTGTTGAAAGTCCACACCTAATTTTTCTTATCCTCAGGGACTTTATCGTGTAGGAAACGCCAACACTCAAACTCGACTCGTCAACCGATGGTTGTAGATAGCAACTGGTGGCGGTATGTTAACCCATATAAGAATGGGATATTGAACTTATTCTTGGCATTCCTCGTTCTAATATGAATTAACGGTTATGTCACAAAGGAATTTCCACAATGTTGTATGGTCTTAGAATTGTGACAAACATAACCCATATAGCTTAGGAAATGATCCTAACTCATAAATCTTTTAGAATAAAGGTAGCTCATATAGAACGTCTCATGGGTGTGATGGATACTAACAATGAATATTGGCATCCTAATCATAAACTCTCCATTATAAGTATATCAGACACCTATAATTCTTGATGTTTAGGATTTATTATTGGTTGAAGTCTTATGGTATTTTAGATTCGTAAGACTTAACACATTTCCAAACTTTTATTATCTGTCGTTACGAAATATAGGCAGCATAACGGCTGCTTATTTAATATTTTCAGGTTTCAACCAACATGAAACCAATTCCATGATATGTATAATTCACACAATTAATGCAATGTAAATATGTCACAGATAACAACTCTTAAATCGTGAAGTCGATCATGTTATTTATTGTAATGAAAATCCATGGCTTAATAAATTTAGTTATATTTTTATAATTAATATGAAAATATATTATTACATTTTCTTTTTATTTTTACACGACCTTATATATTAAAAGTTAAATTTGAAGAATCTTAACTATTAATTATATATTTTTATAATCTTGGTCTTTCCATCAATTATGACAAAGTGCTTTATTTTTTATACCCGAATAATATTTCTAGTTATTTTTATATATTTCCATACTTCCATTCGCTACTTTAACTATTACATATAAATTTGTCATTTTTGTTTGTTACAATACCAACTTGTGTTATTATAGCAGTTTACATATAATCATGTGATTTTTAATATTATTAATTAAATATATCATAACAAGGTGTATTTATATCCTTTGTAGCATTCTACTTTAATTTATGTGATTCATGCAATTCAAATTAATAATTCATAAGCTTTCGACCAAATAAAAAGTATGATGTTATTTTAGCGTATAAAAATCTGTAAATCATTAACCTTAAATAGACACACATATATTATCTCCCAAATATTAAAACTGTAAAAGAGGGGTTGTAGAAACTCAACCTTGAAACGTGAGTTCGAGTTGTTTAGAATCGGTTGTTTTGAGAAGCTTGACGTGAGAAACTGCAAGCCCATCATTCTTGAATTTTTGAAATACTTTCGGGTTCATTTCGTAACGAATTTGAACTATCGGGAACTGATTTGGTAAAAATAATTTCAAAGGAGGGGCTGAAATGGTTACTTTTTTATAAAGGATTTAATAGTGGGGGGCATTTTTGTCATTTCATAAAATGACTTCAACTTAGGGCTCATAAGCCCCCGTATCTTTTGTTTTTATCGGGTAGAGGATATGAATCATTCCCAAAGGAGGTCACGAAGGAAGTCGATCATAGACACGAAGGGGGTGTTTGGCTTAGCTTTTCATAGCCAAAAGTCCTTTTTGGAAAAGAAAAAAAAGCAAAAGATGTTTGGCAAACTAGTTTTAGAAGTTACTTTTGAAGTTTTTACATAAGAAAAAGAAACTTTTTGGAAAAGTCAGGAAATCTAAAGGACTTTTGCGTTTGAAAAGGTAAGCCAAACACTATGGAAGTGGCAATCGGCGACCAGAAGGTAGCACGATGGTTTGTCGCTCGAATCGTCATCGGTGGCGGCCTTCGGAGTTCGACTAGACTGAAGAAGAAGAAGGATCGAAGCAGCGAGGCGGCTGTAACCTCGGACGAGAAGAAAGAGACGAAGCAGTGGGGCTGCTCGTCTTCAGTGTTGGAAGGAGTTGCGAAGGAAAACGAGATGGTTGCGAGGCCCGATGGCGGTCGTCATCTCGCAATGAAGATGGAGCGCCTCTGATGCTTGGAATTTGCCTCCGATGCTAGTCGGACAGTCATCGATCATGGCAGCTAGGGCGTTTGGGTTGTTCTTCTTCTGCAGAAAAAAAATGAATGGGATACGCAACAGGTATGGTTTTGATATAAAATCGATGGGGTTTTTGAAGTGTTCCGGTTTGATTGCTTGACAGGAAGAAGTAAACACGAAGAAGAAATCGACTACTGCCCTCTTGGTTGTTCTTGGCAGCAATCGAATAAGGAGGAGAAGGAATAACAGAGGGGAATGTGGGTGGAGTGGTGTGTTGCACGATCTGTAGGTGGCTGAGAGGGGCTGAAGGATTGGGACTGCCACTGACGGCGAAGGATTGCGGGACCAATTCTTCTTCTTCACTGGTTCTAGAACGAGGGGGTTTCAATTTTCAACTTGGGGGCGGGGCCGGGGGATTTATGAGTTTCATTGAAAAATTGATCCTTGTTAAATTTTAAAAGATAAATCTACCCTTTTAATCCTTATCTCGAACCCACTCTACTTTCTCTCTCTCTCTCTCTCTCTCTCTCTCTCTCTGTCACACACCAAAACCGATAACGGCGGAATACGTTTCGGGGTGGAGGACGTAGTGTACGGTATCATCACAATTGCATAATAGTAAAAGCAAGAAACATACAACCATTTCATTTACATAGTGAGTGTATTTACAAGTGCGTTTTGTAATGATCAGCAAACACCAAAAGTAAACAAAAACAAGAGATGGGTCTTGCATGCTCGATCTTCTCCAAAAATGCTGCAGTCGTACCTGTCTATCTTTGACCTGAAGATACAAGTTATTTTGAAAAGAATATCAACATAAAGTTGGTGAGTTCATAAGAGTTTATTGTGTGTTTTTATATAAAAAGCATTAGAACCGATAGTATGAAAACTGAAATTTACAGTCATAAGTAGTAGTAAAACCTAGAAAATCCTATATTTTCCAGAAAGGGATAGTAAGTGAAAACCTTTAAGAAATATGTCATTTTCATCTTTGAAAACCATTTATCGTGGAAGTATAGTAGTGACTCGCAAATAAGTAAAGCAATATGGTAAGTTATACTTGAAGTAAATAATAGTGGTGCAACTTCCTTTAGTATTAGATACTTGTTTACTTCGGGATATTAACTTTACCTTTTGTTTAGTATTTTAGTGCGGTTATAGTGTATTTCTTGTATGTTACCAATAGTGTGAGTAATAGCGGACCCCATGACCATCCCGATCATGTACAATGTAGTGGAGTAAAAGCATCCCTGGACATGTACGGCTCGGACTGAAATTAACAGTCGGGATGTAATAGCGTCTGCCCCGTATAGATCTATACATATAGTGTCGTCTTCCTATCGGAAAACTTCGGGCGTAGTGTGTAGCGAATAGAGTATCTTGTAGTGGGTTAATGAGTTATTTCCTGATTAGTACTTTCTCTTGTATTATAGTGTAGTAGTCTTTCGTATAACTCGTATTGTATTCTCTTATTAGTGTATAGTTTCATAATAGAGAGAATTATAGTAGTGTAGAGTAGTAGTTTAAACGAGTGATAGAGACCTTAACTATACCTATTATAGTTAACTTAGTGTGTGTGGTTCTAGTCAGGTTAGTGATTTAGGCATCTAATGAAATAAGAAATACTCGTAATCCGTACTAATATATGAGATATATAACTAAGAAATCAACGACAGTCGGACGGATAACCACTACCCTAAGCCCACAATCAAACAAGAACAGGAAATAAGGCGAGCTATCGGTCCTAAGTCCTTCAAGTCTTACTTATATAAATATATCAGTGTGGTTACATTTTTTTTATAAGGAGATTTATTAAATGAAAGTATCGTACAAAAGAAACCTTTAAAACTTGTTTGTTTATCCAAAATAGTTTTGAAAAAAAATGATTTATTTATAAGGCATAGTGATAAATCACATATGATTTGAACTACGGGTAGTGAATCACATGTGATTAATTCTGTAACATGAGTGATTGCCTTGTATAACTTTTCATAAACATGTATAATCAACTTGTATCTCCCCCCTAAAACATATAAAACATTTGAAAGATTCATTAAAGGGGTATGAACTCACCTGAATTCGCGTAAATCGGGTGAATCGGGTAAATCGGGTAAAAGTGTCAGTTGAGCGTTTTGTTCCAAATAATGACTTGTGCACCTTTTAGGACCCTAATGTCATATGAAAATATGTGTTTTACTAGAAATTAATCATTTTATGCTTTCCATTTAAGTATTTAGGCATTCTAGCATCAATTCGGGGTTTTAGGGCCTAGAAGGGATTCCCGGAAGTGGTATAAGGCCAACAAAGATCTACAGGAGGGTCTATGAGCTCACTCCCTTGGAGTTTACGACCCAAAGGCCACTCCTTGGGAGTTTACAGTCGTAAGCCCCCTAGGCTTGGCTGTAAACTCATGTGGTCCTCCAAAATGCAAGTTTAAGGCCTTAATTCACATCCCTAATTTAATAGCAAGTGTCTTGAACTAATATGGAGGGTTTAAACCCTCATTTTGTGACATTTTGGGGAGTTTACGGCCAAGACTTCTGCTTGGGCCGTAAACTCCATTTAATCCCTCAAAATGGATGTTTAAATGGTACAACACACTTCCTAGGGTCTTAGCTAATTTCCTTACATGCCCTAGATAAGTTTTTGGGACTTGTTTGACATAAAATTTGGGTGTTTACGGCCCAAGCTTAGACTTGGCCGTAAACTCCTCTTTTTGTACTCTAATGGTGTTGTTTAATGCACTTAAACATTTCCTAGTGTCAAGACTAAATTACTAAACACCCTAGATAAGTTTTTGGGGCTTTTAACAAGGGCTTTTGGGGTGTTTACGACCTAAGCATAAGCTTGGGCCATAAAATCCTTTTTAGGCTTCAAACTCTTGTGTTTTAATGTCCAAAATCTCCTAGGTATATCTCTTAATTAGTACATAAACTTAAAGGAAGGAAAAATGAGGCTTTTGACAAGTTTTTAGGTGTTTACGGCCTAAGGGGCTTCTTAGGCCGTAAACTCCCTTTTGATCCTTGTTTTCTATGATTTTTGGCCTCTAATTTCAATGAAATATGTTTAGAATAAGATAGGGAATAAGTCCTTACATTTGGAAGCCGAAATTCGCGGATTTGGGGTTGGTTTCGGGTCTAGAGAGAGAAAGTAGTGAGAGAGAGTGAAGGTGTGGTAAAAGAGTTCAAATGTAGTGTCCATTTGTTCATATATGTCTTGGGTATTGCACCCAATACACGGCTATCCGATGCTAAAGTTTAACGGGATTAAAAACTTTTACCCGGTGAAGTGGTTGAAAAGTAATATAACTCTATTTAGTTAAACGGGGTTAACATTTACAAGTTATAATTACTTATGATAATATCGGGACATATAAATGACTAGATATTTGTTTATTGATGACTCCAAACATTACAGAAAATAACATATAGTGATGCATTCCGTTAGTGAAAATGGGGTTTGTAACGGCAATATATTTGGGGTTGTCACATCATCCCCCCGTTAGGGGAATTTCGTCCTGAAATTTAGAATTCATACAGATAGGAATTACAGTACTACTAAGCGAAGAGATGGGGAGATTTGAGTTTCATTTGGTCTTCACGCTCCCAAGTGAATTCCGGTCCTCATTTGGTGTTCCACCGAACTTTCACAATTGGGATATGGCTTTGTTTCGTTCGTTTTACTTCCCGATCCACAATCTCCGCAGGCTCTTCCACGAAGTTGAGGCTCTCGTTGACCTCAATCTCGTCAAAGGGAATTATGAGTGTCTCGTCTGACAGGCATTTCTTCAAGTTCGAGACGTGGAAGGTAGGGTGTATGTTGCTTAGTTCGTGAGGTAGGTTGAGTTTATAAGCTACGGGGCCGATTCTGGCGAGAATCTCAAAAGGCCCTATGTACCTTGGGTTCAGCTTTCCACACTTTCCAAAGCGTATTGTGCCCTTCCAGGGTGAGACCTTCAACAGGTTTCGATCTCCCACCTGGAATTCCAAGGGTTTTCTTCGTTTGTCGGCGTAGCTTTTCTGTCGATCCCTAGCGGCTTTTAGTCGTTCACGTATCTGTACAATTTTCTCGGTCGTCTCTCGAATGATCTCCTGACCAGTGAGAGAGCTGTCAGGAACTCTTCCTTTAGCTAGCTGAGTGTCACCCACCTCAGCCCAACACAGAGGGGATCTGCACTTACGACCGTAGAGAGCTTCGAACGGAGCTGCCTTGATGCTCGTATGATAACTATTATTGTAAGAAAACTCCACAAGAGGTAAGTGTGTGTCCCATGATTTGCCGAAGTCAATCACACAAGCTCGCAGCATATCTTCTAAAGTTTGGATCGTCCACTCACTCTGTCCGTCGGTCTGCGGATGGTAGGCTGTACTCATGTCCAGCTTCGTCCCTAGTGCCTTTTGCAATGATTGCCAAAACCTAGAGGTGAATCTACTATCTCTGTCTGAGATAATAAATATAGGGATGCCATGCAGACGTACTATTTCTTTAAGGTATATTCTAGTGACTTTCTCCATCTTGTCCGTTTCTTTGATGGGTAGGAAGTGTGCGGACTTGGTCAACCTGTCAACGATAACCCAAATGGTATCTAATCCACCCGCTGTCTTGGGTAGTTTGGTTATAAAGTCCATTGTGATCCGCTCCCACTTCCATTCTGGTATCTCAGGTTGTTGGAGGAGTCCTGATGGCTTTTGATATTCGACCTTGACTTTCGCGCAAGTAAGGCACTTACTCACAAAGGTGGCGATCTCCGCTTTCATGTTCGGCCACCAGTATAGCTTTTTGAGGTCCAGATACATCTTATCTGAACACGGGTGGACGGAGTAGCTAGTGTTATGTGCTTCTCTCATAACCAAGTCTCTAAAGCCTCCATGGCGTGGAGTCCAGATTCGGTCCATGAAGTAGTAGGCTCCGTCACCCTTAACCTCCAGATTTTTATCCATTCCTCGCAGGGATTCTCCCGTCATGTTCTCAGGCTTTAAGGCTTCCAGCTGAGCCTATTTGATCTGTGTGGATAGATGCGAATGGATAGTCATCGCCAACGACTTGGCCTTTCGACTAGTATACTCCTTCCTACTCAGTGCGTCTGCTACTATGTTGGATTTTCCCGGGTGATATCTAATTTCACAGTCGTAATCGTTAAGTAGCTCGACCCATCGCTGTTGCCTCATGTTGAGTTCTTTTTGGTTCAGTATGTGTTGAAGGCTTTTATGATCAGTGTACATCACACTCTTCGTCCCGTATAAGTAGTGTCTCCAGATTTTTAGTGCGAAGACAACCGCTCCTAACTCGAGGTCGTGAGTAGTGTAGTTCGCCTCATGGGTCTTTAGCTGCCTCAAGGCATAGGCGATAACCTTACCTCATTGCATCAAGACACAACCGAGACCCTGATTCGATGCATCACAATATACAACAAAGTCTTCTGTCCCTTCGGGAAGGGATAATACTGGTGCGGTGCATAGGGCTCGCTTCAGGGTCTGGAATGCCTTCTCCTGTTTCTCTTCCCAGTCGAACGATACGTCTTTCTGTGTCAGCATAGTGAGAGGCTTCGCAATCCGAGAGAAGTTTTGAATGAATCTACGGTAGTAGCCAGCGAGGCCTAGAAATTGACGAATTTCCGTAGGCGTCTTCGGTGCTGACCAGTTCTCAATAGCTTTAATTTTGGAGGGATCCACATGAATTCCTTCTTCACTAACCACGTGACCTAAGAATTCAACTCTTCGGATCCAAAACTCGCACTTAGAGAACTTCACATATAACTTTTCGGATCGCAACGTTTCCAGGACTCGTCGTAAATGATCCCTGTGTTCTTCCTCGCTCCGAGAGTAGACGAGGATATCGTCAATGAAGACGATGACGAACTGATCTAGGTATGGACGGCACACCCTATTCATCAAGTCCATGAATACTGCGGGGGCGTTAGTCAGTCCAAAGGGCATCACTACGAACTCAAAATGCCCGTAGCGGGTTCGGAAGGCTGTCTTCGGAACATCTTCCTCAAACACCCGTAACTGATGATACCCAGATCTAAGATCAATCTTGGAGAAGTAACTTGCTCCTTGTAGTTGGTCGAATAGATCGTCGATACGAGGGAGAGGGTAGCGATTTTTAACCGTGAGTTTATTGAGTTCCCTATAATCGATGCACATCCGAAACGATCCATCCTTCTTCTTCACGAACAAGACCGGGGCTCCCCAAGGTGAGAAACTCGGTCTTATAAAACCCTTACTGAGCAGTTCGTTTAGTTGACCGGATAGTTCTTGCATCTCGGTGAGCGATATGCGGTAGGGCGACTTAGCTACGAGGGTAGCTCCTGGGACTAGATCAATTCTGAACTCAATCTGACGTTTGGGAGGTAGGCGGGGAAGATCCTCTGGGAAGACATCAGGGAAATCACATACTACGGGAATGTATTTTGGATCTTTCGATTTCTGATTAGTGTCGACGACGTGAGCAAGAAAGGCGCGGTATTCCTTGCGTAAGTATTTCTGAGCCTGAATACTGGAGATGATACAAAGACTCGTACCCGGCTTATCTCCATATATCAATAGGGTTTCATGATTCGGAAGGTTCAGGAGAATGGCTTTGTCGGAGCATAGGATATCGGCGCGATGAAGACTCAACCAATCCATACCAACAATGACATCGAAATTTTTGATTGAGACTGATATAAGATCGATTGGAAATGAGTGATCGTCTAACATGAGAGTGCAACCTATGTAGATTTCGCTAGAGCTTTCTGTTTTCCCATTAGCCATTTCTACGAAGAATGTTTCTTTTAGTGGTTGTGGGGTTTGTTTGAGTAAGCGTTTAAAGTTATGATTTACGAAGCTTCTTTCTGCACCACTATCAAATAAGACACAGGCATAGGAGTTGTTGAGAAGAAACGTACCCATGACTACCGTGGGATCCGCTACCGCTTCATTGTGACCGATAGCGAGTAACCTTCCAGTTCCCCCAGCATTTGTAGCCTTCGGACAGTTCTTCTTGAAATGGCCAGCTTCGCCGCAGCCATAACATGTCGGGGTCACTCCCGAACCCGGAACTTGAGAAATAGGTTTGGGAGGGGCTTTGCAGAATCGGACAGTATGGCCCTTTCGGCCGCAGTTGGAACACTGCAATTCACGGCAGGGGCCGTTGTGGTGGAAAGAGCACTTGGTACACTTGGGTAGATTCCCGCTATAAGCTTTTGGCGGGGTTGGAGCTGCTGGAGTGGCTGGGATGGTGGCAGCATGGACCGACACGATTTGCTGGTCCTTTGAGGAGGTTTGAGTTTTCTTGCCCTTCTTCTTATCCCATCGCTTCCTTTTTCTATCAGATGAAGCGAGTGGTGCAGTGGTTGTTGTGGTTGCTGTTGCTAGAGTGGAGGAGATTTCGTGGTTGATCAGACTCTGGGCCAATTCCTTGGCGCTGTCAAAAGTGGTAGGGCGTGAGGCTAGAACATTTCCCCGATACGGGGGCACTAAACCCCAGATGTATCGTTCAATCTTCTTGCTTTCGGATGGGATCATGTTGGGACACATAGCCGCCAAGTCGCAAAACCTGGTTGTGTAAGCTGTTATGTCAGTCCCTTTCATCTTGAGGTTCCAGAGTTCTTCCTCAAGTTTCTGAACTTCGCCTCTGGGGCAGTACTCCCCTCTCATGAGGTCTTTTAGAGTGTCCCAGCCCATGGCATTGGCTGTGACTAAGGAAAGTGCACTGACATGGACGTTCCACCATGTCAAGGCCCTGTTAGTGAGGGTAGCAGTGGCGAACTTGATTTTGCTCTCTTCGGGACAAGAGCACATCTCAAACACAGCTTCGGTTCTTTCGAACCATTGGGATAATGCCATAATTCCTCCGGTACCGTCGAAGAAGGTAGGTTTACAGTTCATGAAATCCTTATAAGTGCATCCCTTCACCCTTTGATGGACTTCACCGAACCTGGAGTTACCACCGCTCGCATCCCCAGAGTTCATTTGGGCCATGGTTGCTGTCACGGCCGCGGTCACCGCTGTTTGGAACAACACCGGGTCGATTTGCGGAGGAGGAGGTGGTGGAGGAGGGGTTTGAGTTGCGGGTCTTCCTCTGCTGGGACGCTTTCGTGGAGGCATCCTTCACTGCAAGATCATAGAAATGATAGCAATAGTAAGAGCCTATTGCGAATATGAATAGAGTGTTTCGTGGATTAAATCAACATAATCCAAGATCAGAATGAGAGTTATAGCAATAGAGAAATCAACTGCCAATATATTGGTATTAATGATGCAACACAAGTTCATGAAAATTGACCTAGCAGTAGGTCTTACATCATACCATAGAGAAAATGTTGGCAGTTTAGAGGTTTAACTAGAGTACTTTCAAGCTAGGAATGTTTACAGATAATAGACCTACGGAACATAGAGAGAAAAGGCTAATCCTTTAAACAAAAGATTGAGGTAACTAGACGTCTTCTACTGGCGATGGTTACTTGTTGGGAGAATCCTCAGATCCGCTAGCTGACGCATAACTTCTTAAAGGTGTCGATCATGATTCCTTTGGCGTGTACGAAGTTCCCTAACTTCGGCTCGGGATGCAGCCAGCTGATGCTGCAGAGCTTCGTTGGTCCTCATTGTCCTGTCCATGGTTTCTTCGAGATAACGGATGCGAACCGTGTTGAGATTCAAGTTGGCATCCACTTCTACAACTCGACCTATAGCAGCTTGACCTTGCTCGACATTCCTGGCAATCCTTCGGATCATGATGGGCAGAACCCGATCCGCTGATCCTCCTTCGCTTATGTTGTAGAAGCTTCGGTCTCCATTGTATGGCATGGGCTGACCCTGCTCCTCGCTCCATCTGTGCAAGGATATGGCCCACATAGGAGTGGGACCCTGAAATGTCGAACGGGGGTTGAGGTTCGGAGCTCCGGGAGGTAGGTTATTAACTTCTGGCTCGGAGTCGGAGTTATCCGAAAAGCCTTCTGTTTGGTGGTCATCCAGAGGGATTAGGTGATCATCGTCCGACTCTTCGCTGAGCCATCCTCCATTGCCCTGGTTTGGGTAGTACGGGTCACCAGGAGGGTGGAAGCCAACCATGATATCTATGCGAGAAAAAGGGAAAAGAAGATTAATAGGCGCACTAACCTAAATTACTTATAAGATGATCGTCACGAGTTAGAACAATACTTGCATAATGCATACTAATTACATGTGACTGGGGCAGGATAGTCCGTCGAATAAGTGACCCTAACTCTAAATCCACAACCAAACAAGGAACATGAAGTAAAGCAAAGATCACAGATTCTAAGTCTATAACGCCCTAGTCACATGTAACCGGAAAGTATCCATTTAGCAACTATTGCTCCATCAGTAACGACCCTTTTTAGTTCTCACAGATGTATAATTTTAGAGGTACAGAATACTCCTATAGTATTCTAATGCTAACATTATTGTGGTAGTGTTGGTAAGTTTTAGACTTGTTGTAACACCACAACCAAGCTTAGGCACATGCTAGTCACTCCCAGGAAAACGTAGTTGATCAGGCTACATCCCCCTAAATGTGACTATATGTCTCTAAGCCCAATTGTGCTATCCAACAATCTTAATACTTTTGCTTTGTTCTAGGATGACACTGACTTCTGTGTTTTATAGTGATGTGTGTATATATACATATACTTAGTTAAATCCTTTAGATACTTAATAGTATATATATTCTTGGTCAGAGTGTTTTAGTCCCGAAGTGTTTATAGTTCGTATGTCTTTTATAGGTTGATATACTTGATTCACTATAAACAATGCTCTGATACCAATCTGTCACACCCCAAAACCGATAACGGCGGAATACGTTTCGGGGTGGAGGACGTAGTGTACGGTATCATCACAATTGCATAATAATAAAAGCAAGAAACATACAACCATTTCATTTACATAGTGAGTGTATTTACAACTGCGTTTTGTAATGTTCAACAAACACCAAAAGTAAACAAAAACAAGAGATGGGTCTTGCATGCTCGATCTTCTCCAAAAATGCTGCAGTCGTACCTATCTATCTTTGACCTGAAGATACAAGTTATTTTGAAAAGAATATCGGCATAAAGCTGGTGAGTTCATAAGAGTTTATTGTGTGTTTTTATATAAAAAGCATTAGAACCGATAGTATGAAAACTGAAATTTACAGTCATAAGTAGTAGTAAAACCTAGAAAATCCTATATTTTCCAGAAAGGGATAGGAAGTGAAAACCTTTAAGAAATATGTCATTTTCATCTTTGAAAACCATTTATCGTGGAAGTATAGTAGTGACTCGCAAATAAGTAAAGCAATATGGTAAGTTATACTTGAAGTAAATAATAGTGGTGCAACTTCCTTTAGTATTAGATACTTGTTTACTTCGGGATATTAACTTTACCTTTTGTTTAGTATTTTAGTGCGGTTATAGTGTATTTCTTGTATGTTACCAATAGTGTGAGTAATAGCGGACCCCATGACCATCCCGATCATGTACAATGTAGTGGAGTAAAAGCATCCCTGGACATGTACGGCTCGGACTGAAATTAACAGTCGGGATGTAATTGATGGGTTTTGAGCATTCTAACACTTCCTAAGTGTACATGCAACCCTAATAACCTTGGATCTATGTTTGTCTAATTTGTCATGCAAAGTTGATTTCCAAGGTTATATTCCTATCTAGCATACATGGGGAACAATTTTAACATAAAGTATAGATAGAATAACTTACCTTGTTGTTGCTTGTGTTCCTTGAAACCTTGTGAGCCTAGCACCTCAAGTGGTGATGCCTCAAATGCTTCACACAACACCAAATGCTCTTGGAAGAACTTATGAGAGAATACACACTCTTCAAAATCGGCCAAGCCCCCTTATTACTTAGTGTAACCGATTTGGGAGGAGATCATATTCCTTATATAGTGTTGACACATCTAGGGTTAAACCCTAATGTGTCATGACTCTTCATTTACATGACCCATGGGTTTGTAACTCCCATGGAGCATCCTATGGGTGGAACCCAACTTGATGATCCATGGAGCCTTTTAGCCCACTATACAAGATATGGATGATTTACTTAATCAACCCATATATTTAATTAGTTATCTTTTGATCACTTAATTAATTCTAAATTAATTCTTGATCAAACTAATCAAATAATATTATTAATATATTAGAACTTATAATATATTAATAATCTCCAAGCGTTATTTCTCTCATTTAGTTTATCCAATTGCATGGTGCCATGCAACCCAAATGGACCATGCCGGGTCGGGTCAAGTACATACCAGAAATAGTTATGGACTTAGACACCTTATCCAACAGTAATAGCGTCTGCCCCGTATAGATCTATACATATAGTGTCGTCTTCCTATCGGAAAACTTCGGGCGTAGTGTGTAGCGAATAGAGTATCTTGTAGTGGGTTAATGAGTTATTTCCTGATTAGTACTTTCTCTTGTATTATAGTGTAGTAGTCTTTCGTATAACTCATATTGTATTCTCTTATTAGTGTATAGTTTCATAATAGAGAGAATTATAGTAGTGTAGAGTAGTAGTTTAAACGAGTGATAGAGACCTTAACTATACCTATTATAGTTAACTTAGTGTGTGTGGTTCTAGTCAGGTTAGTGATTTAGGCATCTAATGAAATAAGAAATACTCGTAATCCGTACTAATATATGAGATATATAACTAAGAAATCAACGACAGTCGGACGGATAACCACTACCCTAAGCCCACAATCAAACAAGAACAGGAAATAAGGCGAGCTATCGGTCCTAAGTCCTTCAAGTCTTACTTATATAAATATATCAGTGTGGTTACATTTTTTTTATAAGGAGATTTATTAAATGAAAGTATCGTACAAAAGAAACCTTTAAAACTTGTTTGTTTATCCAAAATAGTTTTGAAAAAAAATGATTTATTTATAAGGCATAGTGATAAATCACATGTGATTTGAACTACGGGTAGTGAATCACATGTGATTAATTCTGTAACATGAGTGATTGCCTTGTATAACTTTTCATAAACATGTATAATCAACTTGTATCTCCCCCCTAAAACATATAAAACATTTGAAAGATTCATTAAAGGGGTATGAACTCACCTGAATTCGCGTAAATCGGGTGAATCGGGTAAATCGGGTAAAAGTGTCGGTTGAGCGTTTTGTTCCAAATAATGACTTGTGCACCTTTTAGGACCCTAATGTCATATGAAAATATGTGTTTTACCAGAAATTAATCATTTTATGCTTTCCATTTAAGTATTTAGGCATTCTAGCATCAATTCGGGGTTTTAGGGCCTAGAAGGGGTTCCCGGGAGTGGTATAAGGCCAAGAAAGATCTACGGGAGGGTCCTTGAGCTCACTCCCTTGGATTTTACGGCCCAAAGGCCACTCCTTGGGAGTTTACGGCCGTAAGCCCCCTAGGCTTGGCCGTAAACTCATGTGGTCCTCCAAAATGCAAGTTTAAGGCCTTAATTCACATCCCTAATTTAATAGCAAGTGTCTTGAACTAATATGGAGGGTTTAAACCCTCATTTTGTGACATTTTGGGGAGTTTACGGCCAAGACTTCTGCTTGGGCCGTAAACTCCATTTAATCCCTCAAAATGGATGTTTAAATGGTACAACACACTTCCTAGGGTCTTAGCTAATTTCCTTACATGCCCTAGATAAGTTTTTGGGACTTGTTTGACATAAAATTTGGGTGTTTACGGCCCAAGCTTAGACTTGGCCGTAAACTATTCTTTTTGTCCTCTAATGGTGTTGTTTAATGCACTTAAACATTTCCTAGTGTCAAGACTAAATTACTAAACACCCTAGATAAGTTTTTGGGGCTTTTAACAAGGGTTTTTGGGGTGTTTACGGCCTAAGCATAATCTTGGGCCGTAGACTCCTTTTTAGGCTTCAAACTCTTGTGTTTTAATGTCCAAACTCTCCTAGGTATATCTCTTAATTAGTACATAAACTTAAAGGAAGGAAAAATGAAGCTTTTGACAAGTTTTAGGTGTTTACGGCCTAAGGGCTTCTTAGGCCGTAAACTCCCTTTTGATCCTTGTTTTCTATGATTTTTGGCCTCTAATTTCAATGAAGTATGTTTAGAATAAGATAGGGAATAAGTCCTTACATTTGGAAGCTGGAATTCGCGGATTTGGGGTCGGTTTCGGGTCTAGAGAGAGAAAGTAATGAGAGAGAGTGAAGGTGTGGTAAAAGAGTTCAAATGTAGTGTCCATTTGTTTATATATGTCTCGGGTATTGCACCCGATACACGGCTATCCGATGCTAAAGTTTAACGGGATTAAAACGTTTTACCCGGGTGAAGTGGTTGAAAAGTAATATAACTCTATTTAGTTAAACGGGGTTAACATTTACAATTTATAATTACTTATGATAATATCGGGACATATAAATAACTAGATATTTGTTTATTGTCGACTGCAAACATTACAGAAAATAATATATAGTCACGCATTCCGTTAGTGAAAACGGGGTTTGTAACGGCAATATATTTGGGGTTGTCACTCTCTCTCTCTCGTCTTCTTCACACCCAAAGCTTTGAAACCACATCATTCTCGTCCATAATCATCTCTTCAAATATATTTTCTCTAAGATCCATATTAATCTTCACAAGTGAGCAGGAAATTGTAGAAAGTTGCTTTCATGGTGCTGGTAGAAGGGGACCACTCCCCTGGTGGTCCTAGAGATAAAAAGTAATCCCGATAGCTGGAAACAGACAGGCAGATCCAAGGGGAAATTAAAACAGAACATTCAAATTGTTTATTTTCATATTTCAAAAACAACTGAAGCGATTTTGTTTGGGGTTTTTAGTAAAATCCCTGCTTCTCATTCTTCGAGTTCCTTTAGACTTTCATCATTAAATCAAACCGTTGTTTTTGTGAGCGTTTCCATAGTGGGTGTAAGAGAATGATGGCCATTGATTCAATCCCTCCAGTCACCATATACACGATATTGACACAGACTTCAACGATGAGATGTTGTGGAACGATGATGTATCGACCGAGTTTTCCCCCCAAAAGTGTGTTGCCCGATCTCATTGTATCAGTCGAATCGTTTTTCGGGAAGCATTTTGTACATCTCAACCATTTTCCAGAGCGTGTAGAGAATTACAACCCATGAGATCACCATTACTGATACTCCACGACCATGAAATTCCATACAATACAACGATTACATTTCACAATTGTTAGGGAATAAGAATGGTTTCCCTATTTTTTTCATTGTAAAATTGGTCCCTGTTAAACTTTAAAAGACCAATCTACCCTTTTAATTTATTTTTTCATTTTTTAAACACTTTATTTTTATTTTTATTTAAATTTTAAGGTTAAAACAAATAAAGAAGGGGCATCTCTCTCTCTCTCACCTAATCAAACCTTGAAACCACCATTGTTCTCTAATGAAAATCAAAGTTGTAAACCAAAATAAGAACCCAAATCTTATACTAATTGTTTGTGAAGATAAACAAATAGTGAGATCAACAACCCAAATCGAAGTGGTGATTTGTCACACCCCGAAACCGATGGCGGAAATGTTCCGGGGCGGAGGACATCATGTAAAGTATCACAACCAATATACATAGCAAGAATAGTAATCACAAAACATTACATTACATAGGAATATTTACATTTGTTTGAAAGTAAAGTAATACATGTTTTATCTATACATTAGTTTGAACAAAAGTAAAGACGAGACTTCTATACGCTCCGTCTTTTCCAAAAGATCGTGGGGTACCTGTCTAACGTGAACCTGAGAATACAAGCAGTTTGAAAATCAACATAAAGCTGGTGAGTTCATAAGTGGTTTGTTTTCTGAAAAAGAACAAGTTTCCTTTACTTTTCTGAAACAGTTGTTATCCAAGAAAATCCCATATTTTCTTATAAGTAAGTTTTGATTATCCGTTTGTTACACAATCTAGTTAAGAACAGTTTGTTATCCAAGAAAATCCCATATTTTCTTATATGTAAGTTTGGTTATCCGTTTGTTACACAATCTAGTTAGGAACAGTTTGTTATCCTAGGAAAAACCCTTATTTTCCTTAAAAGTTGATGGTTGGTTATTGGTTCGGAATGCAATGTACTAGTATCTACCATACTTGTAGTATTAAGATAAGTGTTCTGAAAGCCTGGATATCCTATATATGAATGTCGAATGTCTACTATACTTAATAGAAATTTTTATTTTCAAAACTCTAATTTTGCTCAGAGGAATATATTAATGGATGAAATTTCGAAACTTTGGTGACACTCAGAGACGTACACTAGCTGTATTTTTGAAGTTCTGGTGACATCTAAAGGCGTGTTTTAGACTTATTTTCGAAACTCTAGTGACACTCAGAGACGTACATTACCTGTATTTTCGATGTTCTGGTGCCATCCAAAGGCGTATTTTAGACTTATTTTCGAAACTCTGGTGACACTCAAAGACGTACATTACCTGTATTTCGAAGCTTTGGTGCCATCTAAAGGCGTATTTTAGACATATTTTCGAAACTCTGGTGACACTCAAAGACGTACATTACCTGTATTTTCGAAGTCCTGGTGCCATCCAAAGGCGTGTTTTATTAGTAATAATCCTAATTTATGATTAGCATGAATCCTTCGTAAATTATAAAATATAACATAAATTATAATATTTTATAATGAGATTTACAATTAGTTTGAAAACTAACCCTGCAAGTTAAACTGTTGGTTAGACGGTTTCCAGTGTTAAAAGCATATGAAAAATGAATCATTAAAATCGAAATAATAAGTTTGAGTACAAGATATTCTTGTAATTTTGCTTGTATTCCCCCCTGAAAACATTGAAAACACGGAAAAAGTGTAGGGGATATGAACTCACTGGACGAGAAGCATGTCGTTTGGATGCTAAGTGTCAGTTTGGGGCTTGATTACACGCGAGGTTCCTATGTAATATGAAGAGATACATAATTGTATCTAATTAGACTTTGAACTACTAATTAGATAAGACAGTACACTCCGAGGTGCGAAAACACTTTATTTCAAGTGTTAGGAGTGACCCGGGTAGCATCTAAGGGTGTGTGTGGCCTAAATATAGAGTTTTCTCTTCAAGAGTAAACTCCATATGGAGATTACAGCCCTAAGACCATATCCCCATGAGTTTACGGTTGTAAACTCATGGGTGGTGGGTTCTTGGTTGCTAAATGGTCTTACAACAATTGAGGGATGATGCTAGGCTCAATTTTAAGGCATTGGAAGAGGACTTGATCAACATATGGATCATTTAAGGAGTTTATGGCAGTAAAATAGGAGTTTACGGCCGTAAACTTTCAAGTACCCTCTCCTTATGTGTTTTGGTGGTCCTAGGTTAAGCACAAGTGTTTCTAGTCCGAAGTATAAGCCATGGAAGGAAGTTAGGGCACCATTTGACCACCTTATAGGAGTTTACGGCCCATGAACCATTCCTTGCGGGGTTTACGGCTATAATCTCCTAAGGGGATGGTTTCTTGCGTGTTTAAGGTCCCTAACACAATGGTGGATGATTCTAGACATTATTCCAAGGCTTAGGAGGTGTTCCAGGGGCATTTTAACACCTTAAAAGGTGTTTACGGCCTAAGAAAGGGTGTTTTGATGGGTTTTAGCCATAAGAACATTCCTATGTGCGCATGCAAAACCCTAATGCTCGGATCTAGGCTTTCTAATTAAACATGCTTTGAATCCAAGACTTCTAATGGCTAATTAGGTTAAATAACAACATTGAAATAGATCTAGAATCATACCTTTGGATTCCTTGTTGATCTTATTGTCTTGGAGCTTCTAGAGTCACAAATGTCACTCCTCTAATGGCTTACAAACACCAATAGCAAACAAGATGATTTAGGAGAGAGGAGAGGAGAGGAATTCGGCCAGAGTATCTCTACCTTTTATGGTGTGTTGTGTTTTTTTTTCAAATTCCCTCACCCCTAGGATCTATTTATACTTGTAGACTCCTTAAGGATTACAGCTTTAACCCTAATTGGATAACTTAGACTTTAAGTTAATCCATATCCTTTCCTTGATAACCCTATGGACGATTTTGG
Organism: Lactuca saligna; assembly: GCF_052625555.1. NCBI lineage: Eukaryota > Viridiplantae > Streptophyta > Magnoliopsida > Asterales > Asteraceae > Lactuca > Lactuca saligna. The sequence continues at coordinate 331,739,779 of NC_136420.1, forward strand.
CTTATCCAAGCCCTAGAAATCGTCCATCCTATATAGGATAAGGATTTATAGTCTAAAGTGAAACTATCAAACAATTGACAGTTTATACCCTCTTATTTAATTAATCTCTTTAAGTCACCAAATTAATTCCAATTAATCTGACTTATATTAATCAAATAACCATATATTATTCCTTATAATATTTACTCTCTCTTAACAAATCATCCATCAAGTTGCTATGGTGAAGGCAACCCAAAAGGACCATGCACAACCGGATCAAATACTTGCCTAATATAGTTGCAGCCTTAGACACTATTCCAACATTCTCCCACTTGGATAAGTCTAGTAACTATACAAGTACAATTCGGTTTGCAATCGTAGCTCTCAAAGACGCTATCAAACTCTGATCTAATCAATCTTGTCCTTTAGATAAGGGATCGTACAGTCCTCTGTTAGATATCATGCTGACAATCCTATGGAATGGTTAGTCTAGCATTTGATTTCTCAATCTCCGATTTATTCGACATAGAACTTAATCAAACACATCAATTCAGTTCTGACCGGGCCCGGCACATAAGTCAAATCAAATCATCGAGTGGCCAAGATATCTCTTCTACCCTCTTAGGATAAAATTTACAGATAAACTTCGACTTATATGCATTTACTTATTCATTAACCAACTATACACAACAATGCGTTTTATAACACCAAGTTACTGATGCGTTTTCGCATTATCAATGTACAATCAATTAACAAATAATAAATCATATATCTAGGTTTTAAGACTATATGATATTATCGTCTTGCGATCACCTTTTATATCGTATTCCATAAGGTGATTCCAGCAAGTGCGGGTTTGTTCCAATGCTCAAAACCAGTTCATAAGCACTCATGAACGTTGCAGCAACCCTTGCTATGTCTAACACCATTTAGACAATCTACACACCAATTCATGACAATCTTCATTCATATCTACTTCCAACATATGAACGATTGTGGACAATTCGAATAATTCGATTATTCCTAATAAACTCAATTATTCTGGAAGTCAAAACATGCAAAGTGAAACAATAGTTAAACAATTAACATATGACAGTAACTTTACTTATAAATAAAACTCCTTTATTTAATTATCAAATGTTAATTACATTTATCTATTATACGTTTCTAATACTATCTAATCTATACTAATATCATCCTTCAGCCCAATACTCCTAGCATGCTGCAAGTGCTTAACCCTACTCAGTCCCTTCGTAAGCGGATCTGCTGGGTTATCTTCTGATGATATCCTCTTAACTATGAGTTGTCCTTCTTCTACACGATGTCTAATGAAGTGATATTTTCTGTCGATATGTCGAGATCTACGATGATCCCTCGGTTCCTTGGTCAAGGCAATCGCACCTTCGTTATCACAGAAAATCTCCATGGGCTCCTTTATGGCCGGCACAACTCCAAGATCACCAATGAAGTTCTTTAGCCATATCGCCTCCTTCGACGCTTCGCTCGCTGCGATGTACTCTGATTCGCACGTTGAATCAGCTACGGTTTCTTGCTTGGAACTCTTCCAAGTTACTGCTCCTCCGTTTAGGGTAAAGACCCAGCCCGACTGCGAACGGTAATTGTCCCTATCGGTCTGAAAACTGGCATCACTATACCCTCGCACCTTCAAGTCATCACTCCCTCCAAGGACTAAGAACCATTCTTTCGTCCTCCGAAGGTACTTAAGGATGTTCTTCACCGCAATCCAATGTGCTTTGCTAGGATTCCCTTGATATCTGCTAACCATGCTCAAAGCGAAGGCTACATCAGGGCGAGTACAAGTCATAGCGTACATGATTGAGCCGACTGCGGAAGCATATGGTATTCGGTTCATTTCTGCTATTTCAGCTTCGGTACTCGGACTTTGAGTCTTACTCAACTTGGCATTTCCTTGTATCGGTAGTTCTCCCTTCTTTGAGTTTTCCATACTAAAACGTTTTAGTACCTTCTCTAAGTAAGTATTCTGACTAAGTCCAATTAGTCTCTTACTTCTTTCTCTTACTATCCTTATTCTCAAAATGTAAGAAGCCTCTCCGAGGTCCTTCATAGCGAAACACTTCCCGAGCCAGGACTTGACTTCCTGCAGAGTCGGGATGTTGTTTCCTATGAGTAATATGTCATCGACACATAGAACGAGAAAGCTTACTATACTCCCACTGGCTTTGACATATACACAAGATTCGTCTTCGCTTCGTACAAATCCAAACTCTTTGACTTTCTCATCGAAGCAAAGATTCCATCTGCGAGACGCTTGCTTAAGTCCATAAATGGACTTCTCAAGCTTACACACTGTATTCGGATACTTCGGATCCACAAACCCCTCTGGCTGAGCCATGTAAACATCCTCAGCCAACTTTCCATTAAGGAAGGCGGTCTTGACATCCATTTGCCAAATCCCATAATCATGAAATGCGGCAATTGCTAGCATCACTCTAATAGATTTAATCTTCGCAACTGGTGAGAAGGTCTCATCATAGTCAACTCCGGGAGTTTGAGTAAAGCCCTTCGCGACCAATCGCGCTTTATATGTGTGTACGTTCCCATCCACGTCGGTCTTCTTTTTGAAGATCCATTTGCACCCAACGGTCTTACGTTCGGGCACATAATCAACCAAATTCCAAACTTGGTTATCGTACATGGATTGGATCTCGCTATCCATTGCCTCTTTCCATATCGCAGACTCCGGGCCTGCCTTGGCTTCCTTATAGCTATTAGGTTCATCAAGATTTACTAGTGTACCATCACTAATATACGTGTCCCCTTCGGTAGTAATATGAAAGCCATAAAACTGGGGATGAACTCTAACTCTATCGGAACGTCTAAGAGGTAAGGATTCGTCAATCGGTTCAACCGGAGTTTCCTCCTCGGGTTGAATGCCAGCGGTAGAGGTTCCTTCATCTATCGACTCTTGAATCTCTTCAAGTTCGATTTGCCTCCCACTATCTCCTTGGCTCATGAGTTCTCGCTCTCGGAAAACTCCTATCCTCGCAACAAAGACAACATTGTCTTTCGGTCTATAGAAGAGATATCTAAAGGAAGTTTGCGGGTAGCCGATGAAAATACATCGCTCACTTCGAGGTTCAAGCTTGTCGTGAGTATCTCGTCTTACGAAAGCCTCGCAACCCTAAACCTTGATATGTGCCAACGAGGGAGCTTTCCCTGTCCACATCTCGTGAGGTGTTTTGGCAACCTTCTTAGTAGGGACTCGGTTAAGGATATGGGCGGCAGTCTCTAAGGCATACCCCCAAAAGAAGATAGGTAGTGAAGCACGACTCATCATAGAGCGAACCATATCCAATAAGGTTCGATTACGCCTTTCTGCCACACCATTCAACTGCGGTGTCCTAGGAGGCGTCAATTGAGAAACTATTCCAGACTCCTTGAGATAATCGTGGAATTCAAGACTTAGGTACTCTCCTCCTCGATCGGATCGAAGCATCTTGATTTTCCTGCCCAATTGATTCTCCACTTCATGCTTGAACTCTTTGAAGTTTTCAAAGGTTTCTGACTTTTGCTTGATTAAGTAGATATACCCATATCTACTATAGTCATCGGTAAAAGTCACATAGAAGCGGTTCCCATCCTTCGTGGTTGATCTAAAGGGTCCACATACATCGGTATGTATTAGGTCCAATAGCCCCTCACCCCTTTCACAAGTATTCGTGAAGGGTGACTTAGTCATCTTTCCAAGCAAACAAGACTCGCATGTGTCATCTTCCCTAAGGTCGAATGACTCCAACACTCCATCCTTCTGGAGTTGGGCTATGCGTTTCTTGTTGACATGTCCAAGACGGCAATGCCACAAGGATGCTTTATCCAAATTAGTGGAAGAATCAATATTCAAAACATTATTTCCTAAGTTATCAACAATCATAACAGTTTCATATATTCCATTACATGGTATAGCTTCAAAGTAAAAGACACCATTTAGATAAGCCAAAATAGAACCATTCTCATTATTAAAAGAAAATCTAAATCCTTGTCTATATAAACCATGAAATGAAATGATGTTTCTAGCCATTTCTGGCGAATAGCAACAATTGTTCAAATCTAAACACAAATTATTCCTAAGCACTAAAGAATACACTCCAATCTTGGTAACAGGCGACGATCTTCTGTTCCCCATGATTAGATTGATCCTTCCTTGCTCCACATCCCTACTTCTTCTTAGTCCCTGCACATTTGAACAAATGTGATAACCACAACCGGTGTCAAGAACCCAAGAAATAGCTTGGTTAGAATTGTTAGATTTAATTGTGTATATACCTGCGAAAGATGGCTTGATCTTTCCTTCTTTGATTGCTTGCAGGTATTCTGGGCAGCTTCTCTTCCAATGTCCTATCTTGTGGCAGTGGTGGCACTCTGCCTCCTTCGGGTTAGGATAGGGCTTAGAGGGATCAACTTTGGTCCCACTAGAAGAGGCACCATCTCGGGCTTTAACCTTGCGATAGTTCTTTGATTGAGCCTTCCTCTTCTTTCCCTTTCCTTGACCAATTGCCAAGACAGGAGCAGCAGACGGATTGGGAGTAGGTGCAACAGACTTGTCTTTGAAGTTGCTCTCAGCGACTCTCAAAAGACCTTGGAGTTTGCTTAGGGTGACCTCCTCTTTGTTCATGTGGTAGGTCATCCTAAATTGGTTGTACATCGGAGGCAAAGAGTGAAGCACCATGTCGATCGCTAAGTCTTCCCCAAAGTCAACATTTAACTTGCGAAGGCGATCGACATACCTTTGCATCTTTTGCAGGTGCACGATAAGAGACTCTCCATGACCCATCTTAGCGGAGATCATGTTAGTGAAAATCTCATAACGCTCTTGTCTCGCGTTTTGGTGATACTTCTCCAATAAGTCTTGATGCATTTTGTACGGGTACATGTCCTCGTAGGACTTTTGGAATTCGGAGTTCATGGTGGCGATCATGATGCAATGTACCTTCGTTGCATCTCGCTCATGAGTTTCAAAGGCGGTGATTTCAACAGGAGTAGCGATTTCGGGGTTGATCTTCTCAAGCTTTTCATCGAGGACATACTCCTTATCCTCGTAGCGAGCAATGGTTCGAATGTATCTTATCCATTCGCTAAAGTTCGTTCCATCGAAGGTGACCTTTTCGCAAAGGCTCATCAACGTGAAAGAACTCGCAACAGCGTTGTTTGCGTTCGACATCTTCAATTAGAAAAATGACAAAGATAGATTAGAATAAGAATCCCTAATTATCACCCAATAAGAAAAATTAGGGCTAGGATCCAACAATAACATTTACATACTAGAAAAGGGAGGCCGTAATCTAACATCCAAATAAATTGAAGGTAAGTGAATGACGATTCACTAATTCTCCATTACAAAACTTAAACTATTAGTCCTAAGTGTTTTTGAGAATTCCTAGGTTCGGATGAGATTCATTGAAACTATTCAATGGCATGTTTAAATCTCGATATGCCCCTCTTGTTTGTGACTGGGATGCCGAGGATCACAAAGCGGGTGTGAATTACCATGCAAATTCACATGGTGCCTTCATTGTAACGATCACCTATTCAATGTGCCGGTAAACCATACACGCTCCATCGAACTATGATAAACAATGAATCACCCCTTGCCACCTTCGCTTAGAACCAATTAGTGTGCCGGTAAACCACACACGCTCTACTAACTTCTTAGCAAGGTGCAAAGTGTAATTTCATGGGATTGCATCAATTCACTTTTCCTAAAGTAACTAGAATTGGGAAATTTTTAAAATGTGTGTAGTTACTTTATATTTCTTATTATACTTTTAATGAGAGGATGAGGTTGCCCTATCCTACCCGTTCGGCTAACGACCCTCCACCAATCAAGCAAGCGGTGGGTGTGAGTGTACACCCATTAAGCGCCATTTTATAGGCCGCAACCTTATACCCACCTTATAGATCGGCTTTGTGAATGAGGCCTACTAACGGTAAGACTAGCATTTAGTTATATATATATATATATATATATATATATATATATATATATATATATATATATATATATATATATATATATATATATATATTATTCTAGTAATATCATATTAGTATAGGGTTGTATTTTAAAACTTTTAAAAATCTAGGGTTTGAAATTTAAGTTGTCTAAATTAAAACTTTTAATCACAAATATAAATTTCAAAACTTTAGGGTAGGTTTTAAACATTTAAAACATGGAGGATCAAATAACAAATAATTCCAATTAACAATTAATATCCTAATTATCTTTATTTGATTTATCCAAGATTTCTTTTAAGATAATTATCAAAATAATTAATCAATTATCATATAAGGAAATTAAATATTTTATTAGATGATAAATATCTTTAATTAGATCAAGATTAAAGTCATATATATCAAAAAAACGGATCAGGGTTGATCTAATATGATTAAGGTAAGTTTCCATAAGATAAACATGAAAAAATCCTGGTTTTGCCTAATCCTGACGCCCGGACTCGCCGAGTACACAAAGGGACTCGCCGAGTCAGGCCTACTTGCCGAGTCCACTTTGGAACTCGCCGAGTCCATGACTCATAAACCCAAAATCGAATTTTGCAGGTTTGTTTCAGTTAATCAAGCAACAATTTAAAGAAAACCAAACTAGGCTCTGATACCACTGATGGGTTTTAGCCATAAGAACATTCCTATGTGCGCATGCAAAACCCTAATGCTCGGATCTAGGCTTTCTAATTAAACATGCTTTGAATCCAAGACTTCTAATGGCTAATTAGGTTAAATAACAACATTGAAATAGATCTAGAATCATACCTTTGGATTCCTTGTTGATCTTATTGTCTTGGAGCTTCTAGAGTCACAAATGTCACTCCTCTAATGGCTTACAAACACCAATAGCAAACAAGAAGATTTAGGAGAGAGGAGAGGGGAGGAATTCGGCCAGAGTATCTCTACCTTTTATGGTGTGTTGTGTTTTTTTTTCAAATTCCCTCACCCCTAGGATCTATTTATACTTGTAGACTCCTTAAGGATTACAGCTTTAACCCTAATTGGATAACTTAGACTTTAGGTTAATCCATATCCTTTCCTTGATAACCCTATGGACGATTTTGGCTTATCCAAGCCCTAGAAATCGTCCATCCTATCTAGGATAAGGATTTATAGTCTAAAGTGAAACTATCAAACAATTAACAGTTTATACCCTCTTATTTAATTAATCTCTTTAAGTCACCAAATTAATTCCAATTAATCTATGACTTATATTAATCAAATAACCATATATTATTCCTTATAATATTTACTCTCTCTTAACAAATCATCCATCAAGTTGCTATGGTGAAGGCAACCCAAAAGGACCATGCACAACCGGATCAAATACTTGCCTAATATAGTTGCAGCCTTAGACACTATTCCAACATGTTTATGGTCCAAGCATGTTCTTGGGACGTAAACTCATATTTACCCCTCAAACCTTAAGGTTTTGGTGTTCTAAGTCCAGTATTGTAAGCCCATAAGTTATATCTAAGCTCCAGAAGTGGTTTGGAAGGGTTTTGGGGCTCCAAAACCTCATTTATGTGTGTTTGCGGCTTGGGGATGTTCCTGGGCCGTAAACACAAGTTCTTGGTCCTATTTCATGATTTAAACACGAATTTGAATAATAAACAAGCTATACTATGAGCTAGGATGGATTACATACCAAATTGGAGCTTGAAAGGGGTGATTTTGGATCAAAGATTGAGTTTGTAGAGAGATATTGAAAAAACTTCAAATGAAGCCCACTCAACTTTATATATGGTTTGAGTTTGAGGCTCGGTGGAAATCTACCCGATACCGACGTTAAACAGGGCTTTTGGTCGTACCCGATTAAGTTGTCGTAACCCGACGTGGCTGAAACTAAAAAATTTCCAAGTAATAATTTGGGGAGTTTTCATGCATTTCTAATGGGTTTGGATACTCACGAGGTCATAAATAAAGTCTTAAGTTAAACGACCTAATCCAAAATGTTAACGGAAAAAAATCGGAAATACAAACGGTTTTATTAACGAAAACGGGTTATCGTGACGGAAAAATTTTCGGATTGTCACAATATCCCCCCCCCCCCCCCCCCCCGTGTTAGGGAAAAGTTTGTCCCAAAATTTAAAATTAAGACACAAACATGGGTTTGGAAAGAGACGTGGATATTTCCGTTTTATTGAGTCTCCGTGCTCCCAAGTGAACTCGAGTCCTCGCACCATTCCAACGAACCTTCACTTATCGGGATACGACTTTGTTTCGTACATTTAAATCTCTCGATCTATGATTTCGATTAGTTCTTCTATGAAGTTCAAACTTTTGTTGATCTTGGTCTCATAAAAGGAATTACTAGTGTTTCATCAGCTAGGCACTTCTTAAGTTTTGAGACGTGGATTACAGGATGGATGTTGCTAAGTTATGAAGACAGTCGGAGTTTGTAGCTACGGGACCGATCCTAGCGAGGATCTTGAAAGGTTCTATGTACCTCAGGTTAAGTTTCCGCGCTTTCCAAAGCGTATCATCTCTTTTCAGGGCGAGACCTTCAACAAAACACGATCTCCTACTTGGAAATCTAATGGTTTCCATCGTTTATCGTCATAACTCTTCTGTCTGTCTCGAGGCATAAGCGATAACTTTTCCTCCCTGCATAAGTACACAGCCTAAATCTTGATTGGACGCGTCACAATAGACAACGGAATTATCTGTTCCTTCGGGCAGGGACATGATAGGTGCGCTATACAAGCTTCAATGTTTTTGTGATGTTTTTCTCGAATTTTCACTCCAACAAAAAGGGTACACCTTTCTGTGCCAGAGTGGTTAGGGGTTTGGCGATTCTAGAAAAATGTTGGATGAATCTGCGATAGTAGCCGGCAAGACCCAAGAATTGACGGATTTTTGTGGGTGTCTTCGGTGCCAACCAATTCTCTATCGTCTTGATTTTGGACGGGTCCATGTGTATACTCTCCCCACCTACCACGTGACCAAGGAAAGATACCTTCCGAATCCAGAATTCGCATTTGGAGAATTTCGCGTACAGCTTCTCCGTTCTAAGAGTTTCCAACACTAACCTCAAGTGTTGTTTGTGATCTTCTTCGCTTCGGGAATAGAGAAGTATGTCGTCAATGAACACAATGATGAACTCGTCCAGAAAAGGACGACACACCCGGTTCATCAGGTCCATGAATACAGTCAGTGCATTGGCTAGACCAAAGGGCATCACTACAAATTCGTAGTGTCCATATCGAGTGCTGAATGCTGTCTTTGGAAACATCATTCTCGTGAACTCGAAGCTGATGGTACCCTGATCTAAGGTCTATCTTCGAGAAGTAACTGTTTCCCCAAGGTAAGGAACTCGGTTTGATGAACCCTTTGTCGAGCAGCTCATTAAGCTGACTGGATAACTCCTACATTACTACTGAGGCTAAGCGATACGGGGACTTGGCTACAGGAACCGACGACGGAAACAACAGGGGTAGTAGTAGCGTGGACTGCCACAATTTGTTGTTTCTTCGAGGACTCCTGCGAAGACTGACTCTTCTTCTTCTTCCAAAATTTTCTTTTCTCACCACTCCTCTCTGTCGGTTCAGGAGTGGTGGCTGCTTCCTCAATGCCATCACTATCGTCAATCAGAGTTTGTGCTAGGCATTTGGCGTTGTCGTATGTGTCTGGCTTTGCAGCTAGTACATTACCCTTGGTTGGCTGGGTCAACCCCCAGATGAACCTCTCAATCTTTTTTCTTTCCGGGGTAACCATTCCCGAACAAAGAAGCGCCAAGTCGTCAAATCTCGAAGTGTAAGCGGCGATATCGGAACCCTTCATCTTTAGGTTCCAGATTTCATGCTGCAGCATCTGCATTTCACCACGATGGCAGTATTCCGCAAGCATAAGCTCCTTCATGATCTCCCAACCCATAGCATTGGCTACAGATAGGGTTAAGGACTTAACTCGGCCGTTCCACCAAGTCAGGGCTTTATCGGTGAACGTGCAGGCGGCGAACTTTACCATATCAGTTTCAGAGCAGTCACAGATTTTGAAAATAGATTCGATTTTCTCGAACCATCAGGTTAGGGTAATGACACCTCCAGTTAGGGGTGTCAATTTATGACACGACACGATAAAAATACACGACACGAAACGAAATCGGGACGAAATCAAAATTCGAATTCGTTTTCGTGTCGTGTTCGTGTCAAGTTTAAAAAACACGATGTCGTGTCGTGTCGTGTTCGTGTTTACAAATCCACACGAAATTGACACGATTGAGCATGTATTTGTCGTGTTTTCGTGTTTGTCGTTTTTATCGTGTTATATATGATTAAATATGAATTAAATAAAATAATAGTTATGTAATATTATATTTGTCATGTTGTGTCGTGTTGTCGTTTTTTAATTGGTTCGTTTTCGTGTTAGTGACAAAAAACACGACATCGTGTCGTGTTGTGTTCGTGTTACAAAAAACCTTGTCGTGTCGTGTCGTGTCAGACAAAAACACGACACGATGGCCCGATTTGACAGACCTACCTCCAGTGCCATTGAAGGGTGTGGGTTTCGCTTTCATAAAGTCTTTGTAGGAACACTCCTTCCGGTGTCCCTGACTACTTTCCTGGTTTTGAGGTTGAGTACCACTTCCTGGCCCGCCTGAACCACCGAGGTTCATTTGTGATATGGTAGCAGCCACAGCAGCATTAACAGCTACTTGAAACATAACGGGATCAAATGGAGGGAGAGGTGGTGGTGGAGGAGGATTGTTGTTCTTTGAGCTGGGTCTTTTCCTTGGAGGCATCTTGATCTAAAATAGTCAGGAAGGAGAGGATCATAAGTCCTCTGAATTGAATCAAGAGATATGGAACAAGAGATATCTCATTATGATAGATATAGAGTCCTATTAAGAGATAAAAAAGGAAAGAGCTATCAAAGCAGGTAAACTATCACTAAGGAAAGAATAAGTAGTAACACTTGGAGTGAATTTCTACAACGTAATCGGCTTTGGCTAAAATACTCCCATAGTATTTTATGTTTTGCTACGACGATGACTCTTTGCTTGGATATGAGGTAAGTTTTAGGCATGCTGCATACTACAGTCACTCCCAAGCACATGTTGGCCGTGTCTCGAATTAATATAGCTGATTAGGCTATATTGACCCGAGACACGACTACATAACTGCCCAGGTTTAACCACAGGGTACAACACCCATTTACTTATGTTTTGTTCTACTTGTATTTATGGTTTCCGGCGGTTAGGTATTCTTGTATACTTTCGAAAAATACTTATATTTTAAAGTATACTTTTAGTTCAGAGCACTTCGGCCCCTTTAATGTTTATAGTCTTATACCATGTAAGGTTTGGTATACTTAGTTCACTATAAACAAGGGCTCTGATACCAATCTGTCACACCCCGAAACCGATGGTGGAAATGTTCTGGGCGGAGGACGTCATGTAAAGTATCACAACCAATGTACATAGCAAGAATAGTAAACACAAAACATTACATTACATAGGAATATTTACATTTGTTTGAAAGTAAAGTAATACATGTTTTATCTATACATTAGTTTGAACAAAAGTATAGACGAGACTTCTATACACTCCGTCTTCTCCAAAAGATTGTGGGGTACCTGTCTAACGTGAACCTGATAATACAAGCAGTTTGAAAATTAGCATAAAGATGGTGAGTTCATAAGTGGTTTGTTTTCTGAAAAAGAACAAGTTTCCTTTACTTTTCTGAAACAGTTGTTATCCAAGAAAATCCCATATTTTCTTATAATTAAGTTTTGGATATCCGTTTGTTACACAATCTAGTTAAGAACAGTTTGGTATCCAAGAAAATCCCGTATTTTCTTAAATGTAAGTTTGGTTATCCGTTTGTTTCACAATCTAGTTAAGAATAGTTTGTTATCCCAGGAAAAACCCTTATTTTCCTTAAAAGTTGATGGTTGGTTATTGGTTCGGAATGCAATGTACTAGTATCTACCATACTTCTAGTATTAAGATAAGTGTTCTGAAAGCCTGGATATCCTATATACAAATGTCGAATGTCTACTATACTCAGTGTTGCAAAACTCGGCCTAATTGGCCGATTAATCGGCGATTAATTGCTAATCGGACCTCCACCGATGAGATTTATTGCTAATCGGTCACTATAATCGGGTTTGGTCAATACTGTGACAACCCGATATTTCGAGGCAATATGATGGAACGCAAGTCAAATTTATGTCAAGATTTAACTTTCCTAAAACCTTATTTGGGTTAAATAACGTAGTAGGAATCGTGTCAAGGTTTTCATACATATAAAGAACCCTAAAATCCGAGTTATAATGAAGAAGTTATGGCTAATCGAAGATTCTCGGCAAAACCGGCAATACTGATAAACGTAAAATGCGAAGTTTCAATACAATAGTTTTTGGCCTTAGGTATATAAATGAAAGTTTTAGATATCATCAAACCCTAAACGTACATAAAAAGAACGTCCAAATCTGACTTCGTATGAGGAAGTTGTGATTTTTCTAAGTTACAGATATAACAGTAGACAGCTAAAAACTCGAAATAGAGATCGAGATACTTTTAGCCAACACAATCTAAATGAGAATCGAAGGGCCCAAAAATACTAGCGCAACGGTAAAAAGTCTGATGAAAACGGACGTCGGATGAAGAAATTATGGAACTTTAACGGACTTTTTGATGGGTTTTGTACAAACAATCCTATGTGTGCATGCAACCCTAGTATTGGATCTATGTTTTCACTATTAGTTATACAACTTTATGAACACAAAAAGAAACCTGGCATGCTACTATAATTTTCGAAATTCATATATAAAACTAGAATACATACCTTTTGTTGTTATATAGCAATAACAACTAGTTCCTTGAATTTCCTTAGCTCTTGAAAGCAAGTACCACAAGTGTAGTACCTCTAATGGAGTCACAAACACCATATGCAACTTGGATGAAGAGGAGAAGTAAAGGAGGCACCAAAAATGGCTGGAAACCCTAATGGAAGTGTTATCCACGTTTTTGGGGCCTAAGGGGTCCTTTATATACTAGTGTGGGCTTCTAGGGTTTCAGTCAAAACCCTAATGGACAGCTTAAACTCTAAGCAGCCCATGGAACCTTCTGGACAAGGCTATGGACGAAAATATGATGGGCTTCCATCATAATTTCGTTCACCCCTTATTCCTATAGCATTCCTTAGCCCAATAACTCAATTATCCAATAATTGCAGTCCAGTCCCCTATATTTAATTAATCTCTTTTAGCCACAAAATTAATTCTTAATTAATTCTTGACTAATATTAATTAAACAATATGATTTCTCCTTTAATATATTATTCTCATAATATATTAATAAATCATATTTAAACCTTTCTCTCCTTAAATCATCCTACATATTGCTATGGTGAAGGCAACCCAAAAGGACCATGCTCATAATCGGGTCAAGTACATACCAAAACAGTTATGGACTTAGACACTAATCCAACAGTCTCCCACTTGGATAAGTCGAATAACTATTTTCCGTATGACTTCAGAACCTGATCAGCAATCGTAGCTTTCAAAAGCCGCTATCAACTCTGATCTTATCAGATAGCGTGTCCTCTAGATAAGGGATTATATATTCCTCCATTCTCAAGATATCGTATAGACAAAAGACATGAATTTCAATCATTCTCTCTATACTATTTCCCGACTTCCGATTCATGACGACTGATAACAGACTACAATTGAACACATCAACTTAGTCCCGGCTTGGCCAAGCGCTTAGGTGTCATCACTAAATCATCGAGAGGCCCACATATATCGCTTTTATCCCACTTTGGGTAAAAGGAATGGATAAACTTCGACTCAAATGCTCGCTTGCATTTACTGACCGAATCACACACAACAATAAGTTTTATAACACCAAGTTACTGGTGCGTTTACTTATTATCAATGTGTAACTGACCAACAAATAACAACTCACACATCTCGGTTTCAAGAATATACAATATTATTGTCTCACTAATCACTCGTGATAAAACCGTGAAGTGATCCAAGTGAGCGTGGGTTTAATCCAATACTTTAATCTTATCAAAGCACTCACGAACTCTGCAGCAAACTTGTGCCATGTCTAAACACTTCAGACAATCTACAGACAGATTCATGACAGTCTTTATTCATACCTACTCCCAACGTATGACCAACTGTGGATGTTTGAATAACCTATTTATTCTGGAAGTCAAAACATGCAAATTGAAACATGACAACAATACTTAATCCTATATGGCCCCAAACTTGTGAGAGTAAATAAAACCCTTCTATTTATCCACCATATTGATTACTCATTATTTATCATTTAATGTTTCGGATAATCAACTCATTGCTTGAATTACAACAACAATTGTCCCATGCTCTAAGCATGCACACCGTGTTTCCTATGGTCCATGCTTTGTGAAATAGATCACCTGAAAACTTTTCCAATGATGCTCATTTCACAATTCCTTAATCCTAATTATTAGTGTAAGAACACAAGGTTCTTGCCACTACTAGAATATGCTAGATTCTAACATTTTATGCAACGATACCTTTGCAAAATCATAGCACAAAAATCACCAAGACGTAGCTAATGAAATTACAAAGTACTTTCTTAGAAATTGTTACAAGACAATTCCATAGATGTGAAGTCTCACATTCAAAGTACATTCCTTTGAACATCCTTCTTGCATAAAAGTTTCTAATCTAGGCATAGACTCTCAATATCCAACTCCCAATATGGAAACATTTCCACATTTTCCATATGACAACTCATTCTTAATAGAATCTTATCTATAATAATGTCGATATGGTCCATCCAATACCATACTTCCAACTACTTACAAGCGATCAATCCTCAACGAACTTTGGATCGTCCTTTGATAGTTGTTAAATTCTTTCAGTCAAAACCAATTCTAGTCCTTTTTCTCTCTTAATGCGCTAGACATTTGGAAAACTTTAGAATGGTAAAATATTATAGCATTTGCAATCGATCCTATACCCGAAGCGTATGGGACACGATGCATAATGTCTTACATAAAGATATGATACTTTTCCAATCTTTTGCCATAATATTTTATGTGTCATGTTCTCACAATTCGAACTATGAAGAGGGATGCCGTAATCATAATCGAATTTTAAGAACACACAATGTATCCTTTGACTGAAAATATTAAAATTTCTTAATCTAAGCTTTAGATTTTGAAACGGAGTATAATCTTCTCTCCCTTAATTTTAGCAAAACAACTTTTCAACCCATGCAACTTTGCAAATGGAATCTTTGTTTTTCTATAATTAATATTGCTAACTTGCAATACTCTCCATAACAATCATACAAGCATAACACTTATGCTCCCACTATCATGATGATTAGCATAACATTTATGCTCCCACTAGCTTTGACATGTATTCAGAAAACAAATGAACTTCCAGAAAACAATGCCTATTGAATTTCTGAAATTCATATTTCTAATACCAGATGCTTCGATAAGCCTTTATCTAAGCTTCTTAACCTTATACACCTTTGCCTTAGATAGCTCATATGTGTGTTTAAACAATTCATAACTTATGTTACTAAGTTCCAAATGTTGAAACTAATTGCCAAATCTCACAATTCGAATTATGGAAAGGGATGCCGTAACCATAATCGAATTTGAGAATACAATTTTCACAATTGCTATCTTCTTAAAATCTCTCTTAGTGAAAGCATTTCCTCACAGTCATTTTCATGAAGGAGGGAATCTTATGACACTTAGATTTTATGGTGTATGAGTTCCTATCCATGTGAATTTGCCAAAAACAAGGTTTGTGACAAATCCAAACTCATATGGACTGAACTTTCTTAATCTTGATTTCTTGCCCTATGGTAACACGAGTGCCCACCATGCCTTCCAAGTAGTTTAGTAACTTATCCTTATATATCAATGTACTATCCATTGATCAAGTTACTTTGTCTTTATGCATTCAAATGAGAACTCATAGAACTCACATGCACAATTAACTTAATTGGAACGGCACAGAAAACAAAATAATGTCAACACGATAGGTTGTAAACCTCAAATCGTGTGCTAGTGATGATAGGGTTTATTCTTGATTTGTTCTTGAAAACTTTCAAGACCATTAAGACTCCCACTGACTCTTTGACATATAAGATTCTCTTGTCAAGAAACATTTCTTCACAAACCAAATATTCAAGATTTAGTGTAGTTCTTATCAAGACAAAACACTTCACACAATTGGTTCTAGTTGGTCTTTGTCTTATCCAAGATAGCACAACTTACCAATTTCAAATGTGCAAGAATAAGAAAACTTTTTCAAATTCCACATTTGATGAGTGTTATAAACCTACTTCAGACTTTTTCACTCAATGTCACAATCTTGACTCTAAGACTTGATATTGGAACGAAGTATGATTGACTTATTGATTTAACCATTTCTTCAATACTTGATTCCTCTTCTTAGACATGCAATTGCACTAAGTCTCACTTAGAGGATCTATTGAGACATGGTTCTTAATCTTTAAGACTTATCATAAAACACAATAAAAGGTACTCTCCCTTCTTTCTAGAAAAGAGAAACTTTTATCTTTCTGCCTACTTGATTCTTCTTTATTCGTTCTACTATTCATTGAAACTCTTTCAATCAATCTCAGAATTATACTTAATCTTATAAGTATAATCACATTTACTAAACTTTAGTAAATCATGACGAATATCTTTGTCACTCTTGTGGTGGACTTGATCAACGCACAACCTAGTGTACTTGATCTCCTATTCTTTCAACTGACACTTTGCCAAAGAATTAGTCTAAGTTTCCCAAATGTGAAAGTTTTCCATTCATCATACAATACACATTGCATGATTTCAAGTTTCTGTCCAATTGAAACTTGGGCGATGAGAAACTCTCCTTACTTGGTAAACTCTTGACACTTCCACAAATAATACAATTAAGAATCAAATCCATTATTTCTAATAATAGAAACATTCAAACATCAATTTTTCATACATGCCATTGCAAGGATAAATAAATAAGATAAAATCAAAATTTATTTTATTGCGGAAAAATTTTTCCTTACAATGTAATTCAATTGAAAAACTATGTTATTACATATTTCTTAACAATCTATTCTAACTCCAAGTAGTAGCTCAAGAATCCATTCTTCAAGTAATGCGATCGAAATCCATTTCTTCATGATTAGATTCAGCTCACTTCTTTTCTCAAGCTTCCTCTCTTTTCCTCGATCCTACAAAACATCAAAATGTAATCTTATCACATCATGTATTAAGAATCTAGAATAGGAACTTAAAGGAGTTAGTTAATGGATTTTACCTGAAGCAGAGCCATACTTCTTGACTCTCCCATCTCTTAGATCTCTCAGGTAATTAGGGCAGCTTCGTCTCCAATGCCCCTTCTCTTGGCAATAAAAGCAAATAGACTCCTTTGGCACAACACATCGGACAATCACAGACTTAGTTCTTTCTGGACTTCCAATGTTGCCAGTGTCCATTGAAGTTTGGGAGTTTGATTCACTAGACAAATTTGCTTGACCAGCACGCCAAATCATTGCTGATTCAGCAGCTATAAGCAAATAGGTGAGATCAATTAGGGTCACGTCATGGTCCATCATATAGTACTCTCTAACGAACTCACTATATGATTCAGGAAGTGACTGAAGAACCCAGTCAACAGCCAACTCACTTGAAATCTCGACACCCAACATGTTTAACCTATCAATGTATGACTTCATCTCTAAGACGTGCGCACACACAGGTTTCCCATCTTCGTGTTTACTTGTCAAAAGGGCTTGAGTGAGCTTGAACTTTTCAAGCCTTTGAACTTGTGGGTCAGGGAGAATAATTGGAGGAGGTGGAGGAAGTGAAGCATGACTCTCATTTCCTTGATCGTATCTCGGAACGTCATCTTCATTTGGAAAGCTTGTTCCAAAGGATTTGGGAAGACCATTGTAAGATTCAGACATCTACAAAACAGGAGAAAATTCAAGTTAAGTTGATTAGAATTCTTGATGTAACACCCAAATGAAACATCAAGCTAGGATCCAACACAATACTCTACAACCTAGAAGAGGGATGCCGTAATCTAGTTGCAGAATATTTGAAGGTAGGTAAATGACGATTTACCAATTTCCACCATGAAAAATGAAAAAGAACATAAAACGTTTACAGACCAAAACAACCATCCAACCATGAACAGAGTTACAGTACTTTAGATTTAATACCAGACTATTGCTGCGAATAAGGTATACTACAAAAGACAAGTATACGCAGCACGAGAATCCCTATACAGATAGGATCTCGCAAAAGGTAAGACTCTAGTTGCACTAGTTTTAAACATGTTTTTGATCATACAAAAACTGACGATTTGGAGGGAACCTATACTATATTAGGGTCCTTAACCGTCTCTTTCCACTCTGCGATCAAACTACATCAGGTTTGTTGTTGTCCTTCTCTACTGGGCAGTCCCTCTTGAAGTGTCCCATGATGACACATAGATGGCATATCTGAGAGGTTTGGACATTGGTGGCTGATGTGATGTGCTGAATCTGAATGCTACAGCAGCTGGTAGTATGTCCATTCCTGTTGCGCCTAAAACAGTGTAACGGACGGCAACTACCCAGATGATGAAAACTACACTCATAGCATTTTGGTAGGTTTCCGGCATATTGCCTGGCTAGTGTAGGGACAATCGGGACACCAGAAGGAATGGTGGTAGGAGGTGAAGATGTAGTAGTTGTGAAGGTCGTTACCGGTGGTTGTTTCTTATTCGCCCCTCGAAGCGATTTGTCCTTCTTTTTGGCCCAAAACTTCCGTTTCTTACTCTTGGTCCTGACACTCGGGGTATCGTGGTGGTTTGTTGCTCGTCGAGGTATTGGTTTGTCACTTGGATTGGCATTCTTGTTAACAGCTCCGCTAACATTCGCATCGTGAGCATGAAGGTGGGTCAGAATAGCTGACACGGCAGCCGAGACTGCAGCTTGAAAGGTAGCTGCATCAATCTGGAGGGTTGGTGCTTGGTTGATGGGTTGCTCGTCTTTCTTTGGCGACATGATTCTGTAACACGAAAGGTAAGGATTTTGTGAGCGATTTTGGTTGACCCTGATGTACTTAGATTGTTCATGTAAAGAGTAGAAGTATGTTCTTGAAAGTTTGACCTACATCCCTATGATGCAGTCCTAGTACGTAATGAAAGTGTGTTCGTGGAGGTTTGACCTACATCCCTATGATGCAGTCCTAGTAACGGGTGGAAGTAAGTTCGTAGAATGGTCTCAAGACGTTTGTTGTTCAAGTCGAGGTATCGTGGGTTGGTGAATAACAAGATCCAACCACTGAAAGAGACTTGGAAATGTCTCCTGAGATAAATCACTATAGTCCAATGACTTGACTAAAGCATGTTTCAGATAGACTCCTAATGAAAGAATGATAAGAGTACTTGAATGAAGAATGACACAGGAGTTAGCCGGCTGTCAATATCTTTGATATTCACGATGTAAAGATTCTGGAAAATGACCTTGTAAAGGTCTTACATCATATCCACATAAGATAGTTCCTGACAGCATAAAGACCTATCTAAAGTACTTACGGAACAAGATAATTTCATAGCAAATGCCACGTCAGGCATAGATAGAAAAACACGATTCCTTTTTATAAGGGAAATAAAGTAAAGCATCTACCACTGGCGACGATCATCCTCCTGGTGAACTCTCAGTTCATCCAGTTGACGTTCCATGTTATGTAGGTGTCTTTCGCACACCATCTGGCGTACTCGGAGCTCTATGACTTCGGCTCGTGATTCGGCCAGTGCTTTTAGCAGGGTTTCACAGTTTCTCTCTGATTTCTTGTGTCTAGATGAATGGTGTGGAGGGTATGCATTCTAGCATAGGCGACAACTTCTGTAGTATGATGTAGGGCTGTCTTGCCTTGAATCTCATTTCGGGCCACACTGCGGACCAATATTGGAAAGACTCTATCTGTTGAGCCCCCATTGCTCAAGTCGTAAAAGCTTCAATCGCCATCAAATGGCATAGACTGATCTTGTCCTTGGCTCCATGTTTCCAAGCATTCCACTCACTCAGGGTCGGGCCACGAAAAAGCCGGACGAGGGTCAGGAATTGGAAAAGGGAGCTGCTCGGGGTAGGTTTTCAACCTCTGGTTCGGAGTTAGCATCATACGAAAGGTCTTCATCATGGTGATCATTCAAGGGGAAAAGGATGATCATTCTCTGGTTATTCTCCAAACCAACCAGCTATGACTTCATTCGGAAGGTACTGGTTGCCGAGGGGATGGAGTCCAGTTGTGTTTTCTATGCGAGAATTTAGGGTAAGAGAATAATTATTAGACGAACTATCTAGATAATTATTTAGAAAACCTTCATTAGTTACATCGCTATTTGTGAAGTGCATACCAGCTATGTGTAATCTAAACAGGATAGACCTTCGAATAAGCGACCTTAATTCCAAATTCACACAGAATAAGGGTAAGGCAAAAATTATCACAGATTCTAAGTCTATAACATCCTAATTACATATAGCTTCAGTGTATCCACTTAGCAACTACCAACTTAGGAATGAAGATTCCATTTTATTTCTTAAGTATAAAGTACTTATAGTAACACAAAATACCTCTATGGTATTTTAGACTTAGGTTCTATTATAATGTTCTCATTGTGGTAATGTTGGTAAGTTTTTAGACTTGTTGCCACATCACAACCATTCTTGGGTATATGTTAATAACTCCTCGGATCAGCATAGTTGATCAAGCTATGCCATTCCCAAGACTGACCATATATCCCTAGGCTTACTTGTGATATTCAACAATCGTAATACTTTTGTTCTTGTCATTGTGACACTGATTTTAGTATGAATGCAGGCACGTATACTTACTTAAATATTTTATTATTTATAAGTATAACTCTTAGACAGAGTGTTTTAATCCCATGTATTTATAGTTAGTATATATTTTATGGGTTGATATACTATATTCACTATAAACAACGCTCTGATACCAATCTGTCACACCCCAAAACCACGAACGGCGGAAACGTTCAGGGGTGGAGGACGTCATGTACAGTATCACAACAGTGTAATATAATAAACAAGCAACAACATCATCCATTTCATTATAAGTAAAGTTTTAATACATATGTGTTCTTTCATTGTAGTAAGACACCAAAATATATAATCAAAATAAAAGACGAGACTTGTCTGCTCTGTCTTCTTAAAACCTGGCCTCCGTACCTGTCTACTGATGACCTGAGAATACAAGTTATTTTGAAAGCGAGTATTAGCTTTAAAGCTGGTGAATTCATAAGTATATAAGTGTCATTGCCTTATTTGTGAAACTCTGTTATAAAGGCCATGTAAATTGTTAAATGAAAATATTGATGTACGTATGAAAAACCCTAGAAAATCCCTTATTTCCTATCAGTTTGAGATGTAGTCTTCTACCAAGACCCAAATGTTTTGTTTGTAAAATGATAGTTTTCCTTTAATTGTTTAGTACTAAAGTACTTAGTCTAACTCATCGTTTATGTGAAAGAATCACAAAATAAAGTAAACACGAAAATGTACTACTGTAAGTGTTGTCACTAGGTACTAGGACTAACACATCATATGTAACTGTTATCCCAAGGTACTAGGGTTAACACGACCTATATAACCTAATGAACATCCGAAGATTGTCCAATTGTCCTCTGTAGCAGCAGCAGGGGGAGGAAGGGTTAGTCCTTGTAAAGGTACTCCTAGTATAAGTAATAACCGTAGGCATCCGTAGATGTTCATTACCCACTGTTGCTAACAGATGGGTTCCGGAATGGTTAGTCCCGTCCATATATCCCGAGGTACTGGGGATAGAGGCCCATCTAGGTATCCCGAGGTACT
Source organism: Lactuca saligna (assembly GCF_052625555.1). NCBI lineage: Eukaryota > Viridiplantae > Streptophyta > Magnoliopsida > Asterales > Asteraceae > Lactuca > Lactuca saligna. The sequence goes on from NC_136420.1 coordinate 331,761,653, forward strand.
GGGGATAGGGTCCTGTCTAGACATCTCGAGGTACTGGGGATAGAGTCCTATTCTATATATCCCGAGGTACTGGGGATATGCAGGATAATTTACACAGAAGGTACTAATAAATTATCCTCGCAATTCGTGATACAAATATTCAAATAAGTATACATAGGTAAAGGTATCAATGTAAAGGTACTCAGGTAATGTGTTCATGTATCAGGTAAACATATGTAAACGTACTCATGTATCTAGTAAGGTACTAGTAAAGACTCATGAATGAACTGCTCTTGTATGATTCCTTGTAATAGGAGTAATGTTTTGTTATCTTCAAATTATCCCTATGATAATTTACTATAATCTAAATACTTGATCATGTAGCTTTACACACTCTTACTACTCAAGGGTGTGGGAAACTAAATGAAAGATGCAAACTATAACATCAATACATATATATAATAATATAAGTGTATATGCATAGTTTAGTTCAAGAATGAGAAAAATGGTTTTGTAAGACATCTTATGTGTTTTGAACAATGATTAACAATAACCTGAGGTCATTTTAATATACATTTCAAAGGTAAAACTTTTGATAACAATGCGTTTTTAAGATTTAAAACCATTTCATGCATCACATTTTGTAGTATGTGAAATCTGTTAAATGACAAACACAGTTATAAAATACATATCAATGATTTAATAACCTGTTTGTTTATACTTGTATCCCCCTTTAAAGCATTTAAAATCATTTAAAACATTGATTAGGGGTATGAACTCACCTGAAGTTGGTAATTGGGATGAAGTGACGGTATAGGATGGCTAGGTGTCAAGCGAGGACTCGTACACACACTACGATCCTAATGAACATATAATCACACACATATATGCATTCAATTAGTCTTAAATCACTAATTGATAAAGTTAAGACATCCTAGGCATAATAAACACTTTATATAAGTGTTATAGGCCCTAAGGATTGCATCTAAGCTAATGTGGGACAAGGCACTTGTGTTTAGGGTTCCAAAGGACCCTATAATTGAGTTTACTCCTCATATACTAACACACATGGAGTTTACGGTTGTAAACTCTTGAGTTTACGGCCGTAAACTCCCAAACATGTGTGTTTGGTGTGTTTTGAAGTCTCAAATGCTTTCTAGAATTATTCTAACTTGGTGGATAAGTCCTTGGAAGGGTTTAAGGTCCAGAAATACTCCAATTAGGAGTTTACGGCCCTAAGGCCATTTCCCTTAGAGTTTACAACCGTAAACTCTAAGTATGGTGGGTTTTTGTTGTTTTCAAGCCTCTTGCACTTGAAGGATATGTTCTAGGCAATTATTTAAGGCAAATGGGGACCTTAGGCACACTTTGGTGCCATTCTTTTGAGTGTACGGCCCAAGATCATTCCTTTGGCCGTAAACTCACTTTGATGAGTGATTTTTATGTACTTTGGTTCTTCATTTTAGTGGGAAACAATTCCATGAAGGGGTCTAGGGCTTTAGGTGTCTTGAAAACTCCCTTTTGTCCATTTCTATGGAGTTTATGGCCTAACATACACTTGGGCCGTAAACTCACATTTGTTTGTGTTACTTGATGTGTTTAAGGCCTTACACTACATGGGAAAATAGTCTAGATACAAGCCTTATAGTCTTAGAGTCCTTAAATCACCATTTTGAGCTTGAAAAGGGAGTTTACGGCCTAAGCAACTCTTGGGCCGTGAACTCCCCAAAATTGGGTGATTTGTGGTTGTTTTCTTGTCCCTAACATGCATACATAAGAGTCTAAGGCTTTATCATAACACAAGTGTCGGTTTTGGCTTTGATTCGGGAGTTTACCGCCCAAGAACACCTTGGGGTGTAAACTCCTAGATCTCATGATTTAGCCTTCTAAATCATGTTATAAACACACATAAAGCTTTCTAACATTACTATAAAGAGTTACTCACGTTTTGGTATAAAAACCCGAAGATCCGTGAGAGAGAAAATGGCTTTTCTCTAGTTGGAATTGTGAATAATGAATGAATTTGGTTTAGAATTCTATTTATAGTCCTGAGATATTTTTTGGCAGAAAATATTTTTATTCCTGGAACGAACTCTAATGTCCTAGAGTATTGGAATAACTGTGTTGCACAAAATCCTAGTGCATCCACTCTCCTAATATCTCCTTAAGTGTAAAATCCTGAAAACTGCCAAACTTCAACTCGAAAACTGAGTTTTCACTGTAACGGTTCCACTTCTATTGGCTTCAAATGGTTTGTTCAGAATGGAAATTTCGGGTTATCACAAATAAACCCTCACCCCTTTCACAAGTGCTAGTGAAGGGTGACTTGGTCATCTTTTTAAGTAAACAAGACTCCCACACGTCATCGTCCCTATGGTCAAATGTCTCCAACACTCCATCGTTTTGGAGTTGGGATATGCATTTCTTGTTAACATGTCCAAGACGACAATGCCACAAGCATGCTTTATCCAAACCATTGGAAGAATCCACACATAACACATCATTTCCTAAGTTATCTATAACCATAACAGTTTCATAAATTCCATTACAAGGCAATGCTTCAAAATGTAAGACACCATTTAGATAAGCATAAATTGAACCTTTCTCATTATCAAATGAATATCTAAATCCTTGTCTAAACAAACCATGAAATGAAATGATGTTTCTTGGCATATATGGTGAATAGCAACAGTTATCTGAATCTAAACCTAATCCATTACTAAGCGCTAAAGAATACACTCTAATCTTGGTGACAGGCGACGATCTTCTGTTTCCCATGATTAGATTTATTCTTCCACACTCCACATATCTATTTCTTCTTAGTCCCTATAAATCAGAACATATGTGAAAACCACATCCTGTATCAAGAAACCAAGAAATAATACGTGATGAATCATTAGATTTAATTGTGTAAATACCTGCGAAAGACGGCTTGATCTTCCCATCCTTGATGGCTTGCAGATATTTCGGGCAGCTTCTCTTCCAGTGTCCTATTTTGTGGCAATGGTGACATTCTTCCTCCTTAGGGTTTGAGTTGGTCTTAGCGGGACCGACTTTCGTTCCACTAGTAGAGGAACCATCTTAGGGCTTTCCCTTGTTGTGGCTCTTTGAAGGAGCCGTCCTCTTTTTTCCCTTCCCTTGCCCAATGGCCAAAATAGGAGCAGCGGGTGGAGTGGGAGTTGGTGCAATAGATTTGTCCTTGAGGTTTCTCTCAGCAGTCCTTAGGAGTCCTTGGAGTTTACATAGGGTGAATTCTTCTTTGTTTATGTGGTAGGTCATCCTAAATTGGTTGTAGCACGAGGGCAAGGAGTGGAGAATAATGTCGATAGCCAAGTCTTAACCAAAGTTAACATTTAACTTGCGAAGACGATCAACATACCTTTGCATCTTTTGCAAATGCGATGTAAGGGATTCTCCACTTCCCATCTTAGCGGTGATCATGTTGGTGATGATCTCGTAGCGCTCTTGCCTTGCGCTTTGGTGGTACCTCTCCAACAAATCTTGGTGCATTTCATAGGGATACATGTCCTCATAGGACTTTTGGAGTTCAAGATTCATAGTGGCCAACATAATGCAATGGACTTTCGTTGCATCACGCTCATGGGTCTCAAAGACGGCCATTTCTTCGGGAGTAGCGATTTCCGGATTGATCTTTTCAATCTTCTTATCGAGGACATATTCTTTGTCCTCGTAGCGGGCAATCATGCGGATGTATCTTATCCATTCGTTGAAATTCGATCCGTCGAATGTCACCTTTTGACATAGGCTCATTAGTGAGAATGAACCAACAACAGTGTTGTTTGCGTTTGCGTTAGACATCTGCAAATAGAAAGGAAAAAGTTTGAATAAAATTGAATCCCTAATTAAACACCCAAAATGAGAAATTAGGTCTAGGATCCAACAACATTATTTACACATTAGAAAAGGGAAGTTGTAATCCAACATGCAAATAATTTGGAGGTAAGTGAATGACGATTCACTAATTCTTCACCATGAAAAACATAAGGCTTAGGTTTTAAATGTATTGAGAATTCCTAGATTTCTTGAGATTCATTGAACTTTTCAATGCCATGTTTAAATCTCAATATGCCCCTCTTGTTTGTCACTGGGATGCCGATGATCACAAAGCGGGTGTGAATAACCATGCAAATATACATGGTTCCCTCATTGTTACAGTCACCTATTCGATGTGCCAGTTAACCACACACGCTCCATCGAACTATGACAAACAATGAGTTACCCTTTGCCACCTTTACTTAGAACCAATTAGTGTGCCGGTTAACCACACACGCTCCACTAACTTCTTAGCAAGGGTGCAAAGTGTAATTTCATGGGATTGCATCAATTCACTTTTGCCTAAAGTAACTAGGATTGGGAATTTTGTAAAAACATTTAGTTACTTTATATATTTTCATTATACTTATTAATGATGAAAGGATTGCCCTATCCTACCCGTTCGGCTAACGACCCTCCACCAATCAAGGAAGCGTTGGGTAAGAGTGGATACCCATTAAACGGCCATTTTATAGGCCATAACCTTATACCCCCTTATAGATCGGCTTCGTGAATGAGGCCTACTAATGGTAAGACTAGCATTTTAGTTATACGTGTATATATATATATATATATATATATATATATATATATATATATATATATATATATATATATATATATATATATATATTAATAGTATAGGGTATATTTTAAAAATACTAGAGTTTTAATCTCAATTTAAAATTTTTCTAAATTTATAACCTTTAAATTAAAATTTTAAATATTAAAACTCTTGATTTAATAATTATCTAAATTAAACAATTAATTTTAATTACTAAATCATAAAGGATTATTATAAATTAAACAATTAAATTTATCCTAATCCCTTATATCCCTCTAAATTTCGAAAATTAGGGAGGGGATAATTCAAAATCTTTAATTACCATATTTAACAATTAAAAGATATTTACAAGATCTGGGATTATCCAAATCTCTAGATTTTAGGGACTTATCTTGGGGAGGAGGCAAATCTCGAAAATCTTGGGTTTGCAAATCCTAGATCTCGAAATCTTGGGCAACAAGGAAAGGGTTTGAAAAACCCTTCAAAAATTCGAACACAAGGGTTCAAGAACCCTAAAATCGAAATCCTAGCCTCCTAGGGTTTATTAGCCATAAACCCTTAAGTGTCAAATTCATACAATTGTATAATACTAATTGAAAACAATTCAACCAAAGGCTTTGATACCACTGATGGGTTTTGTAGAAACAATCCTATGTGTGCATGCAACCCTAGATTTGGATATATGTTTTCTCTATTAGATACACAACTTTATGAACATACTAAGAACCCTAGCTAGCAGGCATATATTTCGAAATTTATATAGAAGAGTAGATCACATACCTATTGTTGTTATATTGCAATAACAACACTAATCTTCAATCACTTAGTCTTGAAAGCATGTACCACAAGTGTAGTACCACTAATGACTCACAAACACCACAAGCAATTGGAGAGGCAAGAGAGAGAGTAGGGAGAGAGGTTAGAAATCGGCTCTAGGAACCCTAGGGAACAAGTGGTCGATTTCCTTAGGCTTAGGGGTCTTTATATAGGGTATAAATTAGGATTTCAATCCTTATCCTTATCTAGTTGCTTGCCCACCAAGTAACCATAAGATAAGCCTTGAAAGCTCTATCCTTGGACGATTTCAAGGGCCTTATCCCCTTGAATTCATCCACCTCTCCCATAGGGCATCCATTACCCTAATTTGCAACTATCACATAATTACAATTCAGCCCCTGCAATTTAATTAATTACATTTGATCACAAAATTAATTGTTAATCAATTATTGACCAATATTAATTAAACAAATATGATTTCTCCTATTAATATATTATTCCTATAATATATTAATAAAACATAATAACCTCTTTCTCTATTATTTCTCCAATCAAGTTGTTTTGGTGAAGGCAACCCAAAAGGACCATGCACAATCTGATCAAGTACTTACCAAATATGGTTACGGGCTTAGACACTAATCCAACAAACATACCAGTCAACATGAGCATTAAAATAATTACAAAATGTCATCATAACATAACAGAATACACACTAGCAATAACAACGGGTGATGGATTCCATACACAACCATTCATAACATTTGCAACATTCACACTTTTGCAACTTTCGCATGTGATGATTTTCTTAGAAACCATTCACAATCATTCATAACATTTGTAACATTCTCATTTGGATATCTAAGTCAATTTCAAGTTTTCAGACCATAGACAAGTCTCAACCCATCCAATGTGGATGCATATCATTGTGATTGCAATCAATTTCAAAATCAATAGATTTGTTTCCATATCCAAAACATATTATGAAAATCAATTCATGAGTGCACCTAATAATATTTATATATTTCATCTAATAAATGCACATAGTAGTTAAAACTAGGAAGAATCAAAGTGCAAAATATAGTATATGCATGTATTCTTTGTAATGAGCCAATGTTAAATTTTTTATATGCACTACTTCACTTAGTGATGATGGAATGTCTAGTGATCAAATAAATCGAATGATTAATTACAAATTACTTTTTAGATACTTAAACCAAAGTATAAAAACCTAAAATACTTATTTTCTATAATTTATAAGCTTATAAAAGGTAATGGAAGCAACCAAAGTGGATTGGATAAAAAAAATCATGTGTGCAAAGTAAAGTCATACTCGGTGGGTGGAACTTCCTTACCTCACCACTTTGAGTTTTTTCTTCCATTTAGCTTCCAAAACTCATCCAAATCAATCCTAACTCCCTTTAAATCCTAATAGTTGTGGATTATTACTAACATTCAAATACGTTTTTAACACTAAATTAACACATCACTAACATCTCTAATTCATTGGTTAAAGAACGATGTTCATTATCTCCCAATTAGAACTTTAAAATCTAAGACATGATTACTAAGTTGAAATCTCTCTAATTTTGATTCCTAGATTTATCACTTTAAATTATTAACTTTGATTCTAGTTACATTTTTTTGTTTAGTTATTCCAAATCAATTTCACCATCTTATTTTGTCATATACTTTATAAACATTTAATTCTTCATAAATAAAAAAAAGTTAACTAATGTCTATACATCTAGTAATTGAGCCCACGCTTTGCTGCGGGTTTTACGTGTTTTTGTTAGGTATTAGGAAAGTAGAAGAGCGAAGATATCATTTTACAAAATAAAGGAGTTACGGATCACAGATTATATAAAGTTGAGGATGAAAAATGAAAGGGTGAAAGTGACATTTTACAAAGTTGATGGTAGAGGGGTGAAAGTGATATTTTAAAAAAATAAAGGGATGCAAAAGATTATTTTACAGATAAAGGGGTTGCAAATAACGGATTACATCAAGTTGAGGGATTAAAATTGCACTTTTCACATTGAAATACTTGTACATTATACATTAACAATTACAGTATTAGCTATAATGATTTTTTCTGTTGACAGGGTGAAAGTAACATTCTAAAAAAGAGTGGGATGAAAAAAGCATTTTACAAAGTAGATGAGAGAAATAAGCACGAAAGTTTAGAAAATGAAGTGGTGAAAGCGATATTTTACAAAGTTGAAGGCGGAGCGGGTGAAAGTGATATTTTAAAAAAGTAAATGAATGAACAATATCATTTTACAAAATAGATGGGTTAAAAGTGACAAATTATACAAAATTGAAGGAAAGTTGCACTGTATACATTGATATGTTTGTAGATTGGGCATTACCACTTGTACTATTAGTTCAAAACTATAGAAAATGAAGGAGTGAAAGTTACATTTTCAAAGTTGAAAGTGAAGGGGGTGAAAATGATATTTTAAAAAATAAAGAGATGATTAATATCATTATACAGAATATAGGAGTTGCCACTTGTATTATTAGCTACACTGAATTTTACGGGAACAAAGATAAACACAAAAGTTTAGAAAATAAAGAGGTAAAAGTGACATTTTACAAAATTGAAGGTAGAGAAGGTGAATGTGATATTTTACGAGGATGCGGATAAACAAAAAAGTTTAGAAAACTAAGGAGTGAAAGTGACATTTTATAAAGTTGGATGTGAAGATGGTGAAAGTGATTTAAAAAAAAGTAAAGGGTTCAAAAATATAATAAAGGGGTTGCAAGTAACGTATTATATAAAATATTATACAAAGTAGGGTTGGAAGTGAAGGATTATATAAGATTGAGGGATGAAACTTGAACTTCCCGCACTAATGTCTTTAAGTTTCTGTATGATTCCGACATTATCATACGACTCGATTAAATTTGATCCTCACAAAAACAGCTTCATACGTACGTCTACTTATTAGTAAACATCATTTTAGTGAAACCATCACATCAGAACACCGAAGTACTCATGCCAGGAGTACCCCTTAGTTATTTTCGTTCCGATGAAATCCCTGAAGTACCACTCGTACAGTACGTCAAGTTTAATACAAGAATTCATGCGATTGATCTATCACTAAGGAAGGTATACATAAGAGTGATATATAATCAAGCTTCTATAGGTTTAGAATTGATGATTCCACTTTAAATTCTTTTTCCCCGATGGGATATGAGCTTACAGAAGAATCAATTATTCGATTACCTTTTCAACCTTAATTATATATGACTCGTATACACGAAATGGTGATTGTGAACCAAGTATGAATTCTAATATGAACTTCAGGACGGAGAACTGCTTAAGCCTACGAGTAATCGCATCTTCATGCGAACAAACTTAGAACCCAGTACGACTCCCGTAAACAGATCACCCTATAGTTTAAACACCCACGGAGATACAAGAACAATCCGGACAACTTAGCGAACTACACAGAAATAGAATTAGAAGACTAGGTTTCTCACCCTGGAGAACCCCGGTCATATTCTTCCAGAGAACGACGGATCGCATTGTATGTACCTCGGTTATCGAGGAGTCCGTCGAGATTTTTCATTAGAAATCGTTATCTCTGCCTTGCGTAGACGAAATGGTTGAGCAAACGCAAGGAGAGAAACTACTTCCAGGAATGGATCTGAGATCCGAATATTTTCAGTTCGAGTGTTAAGGAAAGATGTCCGGATGACTATCTCCTAAACTTGATACGGACACTTCGAGTCTGTAGTGATACCCTTCGGATAGGACCAGTACGCCCATAGCTTTCATGAGCTAAACGATTAGGGTACGTCTTTCTTACTTGGATCAGTTCGTCATTTCTCCATGTAATGACTTACTTATCTACCCTTGTAGTAAGAAGGAACCCATGGGAACATTTCCGTCAGAGGAACTTTTAACGATGTTCTCAAAGCATGAGTTTTGAAATTGAAGAGTCAAATTTCTAAGACCCACTATTAGTAGTGTGGGAAATTTTGAGTACTCTTTCAATTTGTCAAAACCGTTGAGCATTTATCGAAACCAGAGATGCCGCCAGTCTTTCACCAAATTCTAGGTCTTACCGACCTACCGCCTTAGTTCATTCAGAACTCCTCGCAAACTACAGAAACTCGTACAACTTTGACCCAACAAGGGGTGGCCTTAGACTGGGAGGTTACGCAAGAAAAGGAACCTTTGAGATTCCAAGTGAGTGACCAAGTTCGTTAGGATAACTCACTTTGGGAATGGCTTAATACGCTTCGTAAAGCGTGGAAAGCTAAATCCAAGTTAGACAGGACCTCCGAGATTCTTATCAGAATCGGTCCTGTGCCTTGCACAAACTAGACCTACTCCGCGAACTCGGTAAGATACTTTCTACTCTTCACATCTCGATCGTGAAACCATACCTTTCCGTTAGGACTCTTGCAAGTCCACTCTTTGAGATCCTCGCCTTCGTATTAGAACCGTAGTGACCCTCGACCGAGAGGTCAAGCGGACGAAGCAACGCCGTCGCCAGTTAGTGAAGGTTCGTTGGAATGCCAACCGAGAGCCCGATTTCACTTAAGTGTGCTAGAACCAATTGATTGGGAAGTTTCCTCCTCACGACTCGATCATTCGTGCATACTTCCTTGCCTAAATTCTAATTTCAGGACGAAATTCCCTTTAACAGGGGGATGATGTGACAACCCGAAATTTCCATTCTGAACAAACCATTTGAAGCCAATAGAAGTAGAACAGTTACAGTAAAAACTCAGTTTTCGAGTTGAAGTTGGGCAGTTTTCAGGATTTTACAATTAAGGAAATATTAGGAGAGTGGATGCACTAGGGTTTTGTGCAACACAGTTATTCCAATACTCTAGGACATTAGAGTTCGTTCCAGGAATAAAAATATTTTCTGCCAAAAAATATCTCAGGACTATAAATAGAATTCTGAACCAAATTCATTCATTATTCACAATTCCAACTAGAGAAAAGCCATTTTCTCTGTCACGGATCTTCGGGTTTTTATACCAAAACGTGAGTAACTCTTTATAGTAATGTTAGAAAGCTTTATGTGTGTTTATAACATGATTTAGAAGGCTAAATCATGAGATCTAGGAGTTTACACCCCAAGGTGTTCTTGGGCAGTAAACTCCCGAATCAAAGCCAAAACCGACACTTGTGTTATGATAAAGCCGAGTGACAATGTTGTCTTCGTTGCGAGGAAAGGGGTTTTCCGAGAGCAAGAACTCATAAACCAAGGAGACAGTGGGAGGCAAATCGATCTTGAAGAGATTCAAGAGTCGAGATATAAAGGAACCTCTAACGCTGGAACTGAACCCGAGGAGGAAAATCCGGTTGAACCAATTGACGAATCCTTACATCTTAGACATTCCGAAAGAGTTAGAGTTCAACCCCAGTTATATGGTTTTCATATTACTACCGAAGGGGACACGTATATTAGTGATATTAGACTAGTAAATTTAGATGAACCTAACAACTATAAGGAAGCCATGGTAGGCCCGGAGTATGCAAAATGGAAAGAGGCGATGGACAGCGAGATTCAGTCCATGTATGACAACTAAGTTTGGAATTTAGTTGACAATGTGCCTGGGCATAAGACGGTTGGGTGCAAGTGGATCTTTAAGAAGAAGACGGACATGTATGGGAATGTGTACACGTATAAGGCACGATTGGTTGTGAAGGGATTTACTCAAACTCCTGGAGTTGACTATGATGAGACCTTCTTACTAGTTGCTAAAATTAAGTCTATTAGGGTGATGCTAACCATTGCTGCATTTCATGATTATGAAATATGGCAAATGGATGTCAAAACCACTTTCCTTAATGGGAAGTTGGTTGAGGATGTTTACATGGCTCAGCCAGAGGGTTTTGTCAATGTGAAGCATCCCAATAGAGTGTGCAAGCTTGAGAAGTCCATTTATGCACTTAAACAAGCATCTTGCAGATGGAATCTTTGCTTTGATGAGAAAGTCAAAGAGTTTGGATTTGTACGAAGCGAAGATGAATCATGTGTATATGTCAAAGCCAGTGGGAGTATAGTTAGCTTTCTCATGTTATATGTTGATGACATATTACTCATAGGAAACGACATCCCGACACTGCAGGAAGTTAAGTCCTGGCTCGGGAAGTGTTTCACTATGAAGGACCTCGGAGAGGCTTCCTATATTTTGGGAATAAGGATAGTGAGAGACCGAAGTAAGAGACTAATAGTACTTAGTCAGAATACTTACTTGGATAAGGTACTAAAACGTTTTAGTATCGAGAACTCGAAGAAGGGAGAATTACTGATCCAAAGTAATGCCAAGTTGAGTAAGACTCAAAGTCCGAGTATGGAATCCGAGATAGCAGAGATGAGCCGAGTACCTTACGCTTCCGCAGTTGGCTCAATCATGTATGCTATGGTCTGGTTAATGCCAGGAGGTGCATTGCGAGAGTAGTTCTGGAGTTGTGTTGCCACAGGCTTCTAGGACGAAGCCTAATTTAAGTGGGGGAGAATTGTAACATCCCGAGTTCAGGAGTGCAAGTCCAAGGTTCAATGTGGAAATATGAAAAGGAAACTCAGCGAGTCCATGGGTGGGCTCGGCGAGTAGGGTCGCGACTCTGGTCGCGTGTTAAGTGGCCGACTCGGCGAGTAGGCGCTGAGTGAAGAAAACCCTAATTTCGGGGGATGAGCCCTATATAAAGGACATTATACCCTATCCCCAGCCTCTTTACCCTCTATTGAAGTCCAAAAAACCATAAGACACGTTTGTGAGGGATTTGAGTGCATTTAAACCTTGGAGAAGAGATTTTGGAGGAGATCTTGGAGAGATAGGAGGCTTGGAGCAAGGGGCTTTGCTAAGAATCGGATTTCTCTTCTGTTGTGGCTTCCTTTTGAGGTATTACTTCGTTTCTTGGGCTGTTAGTCATCTAGATTCATCATCTTGGAATGTGTGGAAAGTTTAGCTTGTGGTATTTCGAGTTTGAAGGTTAGATCTGAGGTTGCTACCTCAGATCTGGAATGGAGAAGGTCTAGAGTGCATTAAATTCCCTGTTCTTGAGTGTTTGGTGAAGTCATCTTGTCCCAAACCCTAGCCCTAGAGTGTAAAATGCCTAGATCTCTTCGGATTCATGTAAAGTTTGCCACTTTACGTGATGGATGGGTTGTAGAAGGGTAGATCTACGTTTTGGATCGACTACATGACCTGAAAGGCTTCGGTATGGGTTAAGAGCTAGTGGTGCTCGGTGAGTCACACGGGTGTACTCGGCGAGTTGCTTGAAGGTGGGCAGGAACTCAACGAGTTGGAAGAACAACTCGACGAGTTGGTTGAAGATAGCCTTGGACTCGGCGAGTCTGTTCTTGGACTCGGTGAGTTTGGTCTCGAGGTCTTAGTCTTTCCTGGTTAAGCTAAGAATCGGTGAGTCAAGGGATGACTCAGTGAGTTGAGATGGGACTTTTCAGTGTTGGGGGGGGGGACTCGGCGAGTCAGCGGGCTGACTCAGCGAGTAGAGTCATCCAGTAGGTTGACTTTGACTTTGACTTTGATCAAGAGTTGACCAGTTGACTTATAAGGGCATTTTGGTATTTTGTGGTATTTATTGGGTTTAGTCTTTCGGATTTTATCAGGGGTGGAGTTCGTGTCGGAGGTTGGAGCAGCGTGATCTTATCTTTTCAGTCAGCAGTTGCAAGGTGAGTTATCCTTACTATATCAACAGGGTCTAAGGCACCAAGGCCGGCCCTTTATCGGATTGAAATCCGGGTATCGTTGTTATGTTGTTGCCTTGTTATGTTTGCATCTGGGTTTTAGGATGGTATATGCTAGTGACCGGTTAGGTTGGTATCCTGCTTAGAGTATGTCGTGTTACGTGATCTGCTAGATCGGTTGATTGAATGTGAATTGTTATATGATTGTATGTTTATGTGCACATGGTTGTTGGACTGTGTTTATGATTTATGTTACGGTTCTGGGAATCTCTGATAATAAATGTATTAAAAACCTTTTTGTAAAAACTTAAAGAAATTGGGATGTTTTGAAAAGTTTAAATTTGTTGAAATTTATGGACGTTACACTTTAAATAATGTGCAAACCCTAAAAACTAGCGTTTTCACACTCATCTCCAACTCGTCGAGTTGGTTCTAAGGTTCACGTGGCCATCTCAGTCCCTACTCGACGATTTGGGTCCTCCAACTTGTCGAGTTGCCCTATCAATATGAATATAAAACAATTTAAATTTATACATGGGAGTCGGGATGTTACATTAAATATTTATACAATATATATTATCTAGAAAAACATTTTCTAAAATAACATATTTTATGTGAAACATATCTTATTCTTTAAAAATTACTAATTACATTAATTCTTACAGAACAAAACTATAAACAACAAGTATATTCATTTTAAAATAAATATATGACTAATAATGGTTATGAATAACATTTATTCTTGAAGGTTAAAACTAAAAACGATTAAAAAGGAAAAAAATTCAAAAACACTAATCAATTCGGAAAGAATATTATTTCTAAAAATTACTCTATCCATATTAGCATAATACAATCTACTAGAATAGACTATTGTTCTCCATATTTTCTTCCTTTCTCACATCAATGACAACCTCTTAAAAACTTAAATTCATAAAAAAAATATAATCAACTTTCAAATATTAAAAATTTTAGTGCATTCAAATAGAATAAAACAATAAATTCTGATAGAATGAAGACCAATTATATTCTGAAAAAAATTGCTTACAGGATTCCATTATGTGGTGTGTTTGGTAATTCACTGCTTAAGTTGACTTGAAATTCAAGATTCTATTATAACAAAACTGAAATTCGAGATTCCATTCTAGCAGAATGTTGTAAGGTGTATATGTACCATGTTTTGCTTCGATATCTATCACTGTTTCAATGATCTAAATATAAATAATGATCGACATTAAGAGGCATTAAAAAAAAACTAACACGCTAAAGAGAAAAATAACCTTGAAATTTACAAAATAGGAACTTCTTCAACCATATTCGACATAAACCAACGAACCATAAATTACAATTTACAATTCCCAGAGCATCTAAAGTGCATAATCTATTAGATTATTAACGACATAACGAAAGTTCCATAAAGATGACGATGTAGAGAGAAAAAAAAAGTCATATAAAAAGAATCAAGATACCAACACAAAAGGCTTAACCATTTAACTAATGTTTCGAGAATAAAGATACCAACACAAAATGCACAAAAACAACATACCAATTGCGAGATAGTGAAGCAAAAACCTACGCTTAGGGTTTTCTAGTTTTTGGAGAGAAGCAAGAAGATACGGTGTGCAAGACAGAGAAGCTTCGATAGATAAGAGACACACGACAATCATAGGAAGATTTCATGAAGATAATAGGTATCATGTTTAGCGTTTTCAAACTTTGAATCTACAACAAGTGAAGAATTTAACTCATATACGTGTATCTCTAGCAATTTGGTGTGATTTTAATGATTAATTCAACTCGATTGTTGATTTTATGGTATTGATAGTAAATACAAAATAAGAAGTCGATTCTAAGGGACATGTTTGAGCGGGAAAACATGAAAGCAAGGGTGTAGAAAAGCTACACATGATAAAAGATAATGCTTAAAATAAGACATGTGGCGGGTGTAGGAGTCTTTTATTAAGAATAGAGATTTTATTACCATTTGTTGATGATGATTCAAGTCTTTGATTAAGATTCTTTAGGTCGTTCAATTTCTCTTTTCAGTAATAAAGGCTTTGCTTGTTTCAAACTTTTTAGGATGTCGATCCTAACATCCCAAATTCAACGTCAAAAGTCAATTATTGTAACTTCGAAATCTTTAATCGATATGCTTACTTCGAATATTGAAAACAAAATTGAACTTTAATTTGTAATCTTATTGACTAAAAGTCAAACCCAAAATTTGGTTTATTAATTGGACCGTTATTCATTGAACCTCCATGTGCATTGATGTTTCCTATTGTTTGATTTTTTATTCTAAAATCCCACTAGAATTTGGACGTTTCTTTAAATTATCTTACTTGGAAGATAATATTAAACATATTTGTTGACTTTATCATTTTGGTCTAATTATTGTGTCTTTTTTCTAGTTAGAGTGTTTTGTATACTAATTTGGCATGAAAATTTCAAAGTATGAATAAAAATTAATTATTGATCAATCTAATGATTATTAAGTGTGGTTTTTAATTGTAATGGTGTTTTCTACGTTAACCTTGATAATGAATTTAATGATTTAAAATAAATTATTGTACTTTACAAAAAGATGACTCCTCTGCTTTGAAAGGATTATGGAGGAAGTTTTTAACCACATTTTTCTATTTCCCATTATAGTTTCAAAATGACGTAAATACCCTCAACATAAAAACAAAAAATGACCCCATGTGATTGGTAAATCGGTTAAACTCTTGCATGAGTGAGAAATAACAACAAAGACTTCATTTTTATGACTCGAGATCCTCAAAAACAACATAAGTTGACAAACTTGAACTCTAGAAAAGCTTTTACTCACAAGACCCAAACCATGGGACCAAAAGCAAGTAAATCTCAAAGTTAGTTTAGATTTAAGCCATATAAGTATAGAACCATAAACGTAAGAACTTTATACCTCTAGAAGCTTGAAAAGGTGATGAAGGCCCTGGATCTTCAAGCTCTATCCATAACAATCCAAAAGGAAAAACTTCTACTCCTTCACTATTCACCACAAACACACAAAAGAGGCTCACACAAGCTAATAAAGGATTAGGGTTTTGAGACACTGGTTGGGGAGGATAGAGGTTGTATATATGGAGACCTCAAGGGACTTATGGTCCTTAAATAGGGGCTCAACCCTAAAAAATAGGGTTTGGGATTGCATGAGTACGCCCTACATACTTGATAACGTCCACATCAAATTTTTCTTAGCTACGCCCGTCGTAGGTGCAATCTACCCCCAGTGTAAGGACCGAAAATGTAAGAAAATGAAAACACATGGGAACATGGGTGCTACATATACCCTACTTTATATACTTAAACCCCCATCTTAAATAAAATTTACTATAAATATTTGTTAGGGATTAGATGTAATTTACATGTAAATCACAAGTAAACCACATATGAATTACATGTAATTCAGGTGTAAATCACATATGAATTACATGTGATTCATATGTAAAGCACAAGTGAATCACATGAAAATCACAAGTGAATCACATATGAGTTACGTCTATATGCACACATGCATTTTGTGTGAGTGTTCTTTGTTAATTATTTTTTAAAATTTTGTTGTGAATTTTACATTTTTAATATAAAAGATATAATCACAAGTGAGTATCACACTATATAGTCACATATGAATCTTACATGATATAATATATATATATATATATATATATATATATATATATATATATATATATATATATATATAGGTTAATCTATTTTTTTACATTCATTGTGTGCTAGAATGCACCATCCATTAAATAATTATTTAATTAAATAAAGATAGATAGTAAATGATTTCCATAATTTTATATATATTAAATGATACCTATAATTATAATTTTTTTTTGGAAACTTTATTGGACATTTAACTATATTTAAAAAATGAAAATTTTGGATTTTAATGGATCATTAATTATCTTAATTTTTAAAATATGAATTTTTTAAATTAATTTAATTTTTATTTCAACGTAATTTTGTATAATAATCGAATTTCTTCTGTCAGAATGACCAAATATCAACCCTAAACTAGTAAAGATATTACCGATTTTATTTGTATAGAATCTCATTCAACACATTTTTGATAATTAACTTGTTTAAAGTTTGATACAACATAATTATCAAGAATAACATTTTCTAAAATAACAGATCTTATATGTAACATATTTTATTCTTTAAGAATTACTAATTACATTAATTGTTACAGAACAAGACTATAAACAACAATTACATTCATTCTAAAATAAATATATGACTAATAACGGTTACAAATTATATTTATTCTTGAAGGTTAAAACTAAAAATGATTAAAAAGGAAAAAAAAAATTAAAAACACTAATCAATTATGAAAGAATATTATTTCTAAAAATTACTTTATACATACTAGCATAATACATTCTACTAGAATACACTATTCTTCTCCATATTTTCGTCATTTCCCACATCAATGACAACCTCTTAAAAACCTAAATCCATAAAGAAAAACATAATCAAGTTATAAATATTAAAAAAATTTGGGCATTCAAATAGAATAAAACAATAAATTATGATAGAATGGAGACCAATTCTATTATGACAGAATTGGTTATGGGATTTCATTATGTGGTGTGTTTGGTAATTCACTGCTTAAGTTGATTTTCAATTCAAGATTCTATTGTAATGGAACTAGAATTCGAGATTCATTCTAGCAAAATGTTTTAAGGTGCATATGTACCCTGTTTTGCTTCGATATCTATCATTGTTTTAATGATGTAAATATAAATAATGATCGACATTAATAAAAACTAACAGAGAAAACGGACCATGAAATTGACATAGTAGGAACTTCTGCAACCATATCCGACATAAACCAATGAACCATAAATTACAATTTACAATTCCCAGAGCATCTAAAGTGCATAATCTACTATACTATTAATTACACAACGAAAGTTCCATAAAGATGATGTAACGCCTATGTTTCTGGGCTTGCCATTTTTAGCAATGCAATAGTCTAGGTTAACCTTTGTAACCCGTTTTGAAATAATAGAAGTGTATTATTTGAGTATTATGTGTTTTGTGCTTAATTGCTTAATTATGTGGTTTGATTAATTAAGAATAAAAATAAGCGTCAAAATTTAAGTATAAAATAAACTTGATATCTTTAGATAATGTTGTAGTAGTTGAAACAAGGTTTCCGAAGATATAAAGAATACCGAAATCCGAGTTATAACGAAGAAGTTATGACCTGTCGAAGTTTCGCGATAGAACCGGCAACGCTGAATGACGTAAAAAGTGAAATTTACGTTAGAGTGATAGTTAGCCTTAGTGATCTAAACGAGAATCGAAGATCTCGTTGTTAGTATCAAAGCGATAAAAAGTTAGGCGAGAACGAACGTCAAACGAAGAAGTTATGAATTTATAACGAAATTTTCTGTCCCAGCCTATTAAAAATAGATAATAAAAATAAAGTCAAAATTAGCCGACGGAGTCTAAACGAAAGTTGTAGAGCGTAGTCTCACCTTCGCATGGATATAAAGAACATCGAAAACGGAGTTCGTATGAAGAAGATATGAATTTTCGAAGTTTATTAAAAAATTTATAATTAAATTAAATTATTAATTCCGGTATTATCCGAGGACGAGTCATTGGATTCATCCGGAGTACGCCCCGCGTATGGTGAAGGATGTCGACACTCGCACTTGAGGACTTCGGATGACGCATGTGCTTACGAACTCGGAGTAGTACGCCCCGCGTAATTGAGGCTTCCAGCCTCCTATAAATAAGATGCGAGGGCAGCCGACTCTTTTGCCATTTTTCTCCCTTCTCTCTCCCGTTTTGCATCGATTTGTGTGCCAAAAATACCCTGAAGCCCCGGTAATATTCCCGAGTCCTGAAGCAAGTCCCGAGATCCCGAAGATCCCGAGAAGTGCGGTTTCCGAGCCGAAGCTCTGCCCGCGAGAAGTTCGATTTTTGTAGAGATCTTCCAGATGTGCTGAGGATTACTACTTTTGCAAGTCGTAGTGTTGTCCGATCATCTTCTGATCAAGTGAGTGTATACTACCTTTCATAAACACGATAATAATACAAGTATGATTTGAGTGTATTAAGTATATTGTTGTTTATATGTGTGAGTGTGTGGTTACTTTCTTCTAACGCATAATTATGAAGTATTTTATACGAAATACATGTTATGTGTATATTTTGTTGTTATGTGTGTGAATGTATATTCACTTTATTATATCTTATAGATTTGATTATTTCTCTATGAAATACATATTATGTGTGTGTGCCTCATTTGTTATGTGGAAAATGTATTGATTGAGCATGCTATACAGGTTTTGAGAATATGTATAAAAATGTATGTTTTATCTACTAATATGTTGGGTAGAACATGGGTAGATAGTTGGTGAGTAATAAACAGATGAGAGGCCTCAATGTTGTTTTGATCCAGTCATCTAGCGGAATTTAGATGACGACCACGGACTTTTCTAGACAGTCCAGTGGAACGCTAGCAGGCTCATAACCTGTAGGTGTTAATGAACTTGGGTGTTCATTCGCTGTATTCCATCCCCCTCATGGTTGCCTTATTTGACTTATATTGCTGAGGAACCCCCGAAGCATGTGTTGTCACCCCGATGAAATATTCTTAGACCAGGTCCCTTGTGTTAGTTATTTTAGGGACATAAAGTGAGAATAACGGGAATGGGTAATTTGGTTATTTTTGGTTGATAATAATTAATTTAATTATTTATTGTAGGTTGAAAACCCTATATGCTCACCAGGCTCCCAAGCCTGACCCACTCAGTTTTATTTGTATTACAGGAAGTGGCGCAAGGGCGTAAGATGGATGAACCATCAAGTTGTTTTGTTTACAAGTCTGTATATGTATATATTTGTTGAATGACTTGTAATGTTATCGTTTATGCTTATTGGTCTGTATCGAAACATGACACCCCGAGTTTTGATTATATAATAAAAATACATTTCTTTTATGAAATGCTTTGGTAAATATTGTTTTATCATGTTTTGTTTTTGGGAACAAATTCCGCAACTCTTTCAAATCAAAAGGATTTACTCTGAAATTATTTTAAAAGCATAAATGAAAATCGGTCTTTTCTGGCCGAGATTTTGGGGATGTCACAGATGACGATGTAGAGAGAAAAAAAGTCATATAAAAATAATCAAAATTTTGGAGAGATTAAAAAAAACATCTATACTTACAAAGAAGATAAGATGTCATCTCTTAATACAAATAATACATAATATGTAAATGCATTGATGATGTTAGTAATTAGAGAATTCAAAGTTATTAAATGACTATATTATGTTTGAGAGTCAGTTTTTCTTGTTAGGTTCATGGAATTAATGATATGAACATATAATTAAATAAAAAAAAATCAAATATAATAGTTGTTTTGTGTTAGGTTCATTTGATAGCAAAATTAACAAACACTAGAAGCCTAATCCCGTAAAATGAAACATATAAAACTAAATTTAAACATATCTCTTGAAGGAGTATGGGTAAGATCCGAACTGTTCTAACTTAATAAGCCAAAATCCTAGTTTTTTATTCGGAGCATTTAGACAAAGAGTTGGAGTGCATAAGGAATGTCACCCATGACAATGGAAGATTATGGCATTCATACTAGGAAAAAATAGATGATTCTTCTAATGTTATGCCACATGTAATAAACCCTATGTATATGGCATATGTAATTGGTAAAACAAGCCCTTTTATATTTAGTATCACATGTACACATTACAACAATATAATCACAAATTCCATGTTCATGTGTAAATCAAACATTGATATAGAAGCAAAATATTGATATAATGATACACCAAAAATCTTAAAGGCTGATATCGACCAATAAAGCTCAAACCTTAAAGTGAAGTTGTGCATGCGTGGGGATTCACAGGAGCAATATTGAAGCTGGGTCTCGATTAATGGAATTGTGCAGACTTCAGAGGCTGTAGTCGTTGATGGAGTCAACGGAGAATGTGTTGGTGTTTCACGTAGATGTGACGGTGGTGCTCAGATGGCTAGGGGTAGTTGCAGGTGCCTTTCGAATTTCGTCGGTTATAATGGTGGGGTCTATTTTTGATGGAAAATAGGAAAAGAGGTATTGACGATTGGAGGAAGTCGTCATTACTCTTTAGGGTTAATAAAAGTATTGCAACTTTCATTTAATGATTTTCCAAAGATACAAGATTTATTTTTAGCTTCTAAAAGTAAAAACACCAGGTTACCATTATTCCTAAATTTAATGACTGAATTATTATTTAATTCTCATTGGTCCATACATGTATACAATATTTGTCGTAAACATATGAACCTACCTCCCTCCCCCCCCCCCCCTCTCTCTCTCTCTATATATATATATATATATATATATATATATATATATATATATATATATATAGAGAGAGAGAGAGAGAGAGAGTGAGAGAGAAAGAGAAAGAGAAAGAGAGAAATAGAGAGAGAGAGAGAGAGAGAAAGATCAAATGAGAACACCTAAAGGTTAAGAACCGTAGGAACCACTTATTTTCGTATATTCTTTCAAACTTGTTTTGAAAGAAAACTTTCCCAAACCCTCTCAAGCTCTCCCAGCAACACAAAACCCAACACCAGCTCAGCCACCTACCTCATCCATCTATCGCCTATTATCTCCGCCATCTACCGCCTTTCGTTGTCGGAATGTCGAGTGGCCACAGTTTTCACTTCAGATCCACCGTCCCCCACCACTAATCTCAGATATGAAGTGAAAAGCTCCATCACCGAAGGCAACCACCTATAAAGCACTACTTTGTCTGATCTATTCAGATTAGATCTAGTAGGATCTTCACTGGAAACCTTCAGATCTATCGTCAACGGCTACCCCAACTACATCCTTTGTCATCCTCCGCCTCCACTTCGCTAGATCTACAACCACATCCAACTCGTTTTTTCTATTATCTCCGTAGAACCACTAGATATGCATCATATCTGACTAGATATGATGTGTTTTTTCATTTTCAGATCTGACTAATCACCACCGATGAACCATCCTTTCTTTCTCATACGATCGGCCTACTAGATCTTGAGATTAACAAAGTTCCGAACACCAGATCTACTACCTAACACCAGATATGCATCAAATCTGATGTGTACGATGAATTTCATGTATGGATCTAGTGTATCTGGTGCATTTCATGATGGCTTGCAACATATCTGATTTTTCAAGATAAATCTTCATACAACATCAGGTATGTCGATTTTTATAGATAAACATTCTTTATGTTTTGTATTCTACTTGTTTTTTCTACTTAAATCTGTTGTAGATCTCTATGATATAGTTATTTTTTTTGTTAAAGTGTGAATTCAATGTTTTAATCTATCATTTGTTGTATAATTTTGTTAATCTTAGTTTTAACTGCTATTAAGTTGTGAATGTATAATTTTTTTTAAATAAACTTTGAATTTATTATACTAGTATGTGAATTTTCTATATTAAATTGTGTATTAATTGTAATAAAAGTTTTAAGTTGATAATATGGATGTGAATAATACATTTTGTGTATTAAAATGTGAATTTAGTGTATTAAGCTGTGATTTTCGTGTTTTAAACTGTGAATTGACTACATTAAGCTCCGGATTTTCTTTTTAAACTACGAATTGAGTGCATTAAGTTGTGAAATTGATGTTTGAACTATAAATTGACTAGATTAAGTTGTGAATTATATGTATTAAACTGTGAAGTTATTTGTATTAAGCTATGGATTTTGTGTATTAAACTATGAATTGACTATATTTATAATGTTAAGTTGAAAATATGATTGTGGATGCATATTTTTTGTGTATTAAACTTTGAATTTTGTGTACAAAACTGTGATTTTTGTGTTTTAAACTGTGAATTAACCGCATTAAACTGTGAATTTTATGTATTAAATTATGAACTTGTAACATCCCCCCTCTGGCACGTATCACAATGTTGTCTGCTTTGGGCTCCCGACGCGAAAACATCCAAGGGGGTCACCCATCCCTCGATTGCTCTCTCCCGGGAACGCTTAACTGCAGAGTTCTTATGGGATCTGATGCAGTCACGGCTTTAAAACACGTTGTGACAAGGAAGGTATCCACACCCCTTATAAGCAAATGCTTCATTCTCCTTCCAAGCCGATGTGGGATTAGGTGTTACCCACCTTCACCCCCATTATAGGGTTCGACGTCCCTGTCGAACACATCAACTCGTGCCCCAACTCTGATACCAACTTGTAACGACCCGAATTTTCAAAAGAAAATTTTCATTTTTAATTAATCAAACACATTTCCATAAATCATGAAATCCAAACATAATTGTTTTCAAATCCACATTCATTACATCTTTATTTAAAATGATTAGAGTGTCCCACAAAATATGGTTGAGAGAGTGCACATCGTGCCATCACACCTTACCATTGCCCGTGGGATCAGAAGTACCTGAAACAAATCCACAAACTATAAGCTAATGCTTAGTGAGTTCCCCAAAGCATACCACACATACAATCCACATAACACATATCATGTTAACCATAAATGTTACACATTTCACATAAGTCATGCACACCAACATATAAGGAAGCCCTAGAAACCCTCTAGGGTCTTACTCCGGGTGCCAAGGTAACCCCCTCATGGTCTTAGCCTAATGTCTCAAGACCCCCCCCCCCAAGGTCTTGACCTAGGATGCCAGGGAAACCCTCCAAGGTCTTACACCTAAGTGCCTCGGTAACCCCCCGAGGTCTTTGCCTAGTATGCTGCGGAAAACCCTCCACGGTCTTATACCTAAGTGCCCTGGGAATCCCCGAGGTCTTCTGTACAATATTCATAGATACAACTAGCACATTGCATATCATATAACCCAATAGCACATACGTAACAAATAATGGTTCGACCTTGGTGCCTTCGACCTATTGGCATGGTGGGGAGACTCACCTCTCACGAATGTTGAACTGACAAGCTAGAATCAGATATGTCCCACGTCCTGGTCCAACTCAACTGTCTAGAAGCAACAAAAGATAGACTTGTCATAAACCCAAAATTACTCCCAAATTCAACCGTGGTCAACCTTAGTCAAAACCAAGGTCATCAGTCAAAGTGAACAGTCCATGTTGACTCCAACTCATCGAGTGCATCTAGTGACTCGTCAAGTTCCTTCTAAGTCCAGAAGACCTGATCGAACCCTAGCCAACTCGTTGAGTTGTTTCATCAACTTGTCGAGTTCGCTTGATATACAGAAAACAAGGAAACCCAACCAGACTCGTCGAGTTGGTAGGGGAACTCGCCGAGTCCCCCTTCCTGTTTGCTTGTTGTGATTATACACCAAATACAAAGATTCCAAGGTTTAGATATGAAGCCCTAAGGTGCCTAGAAGGATAGAGTTTCCAACTTTACCTTCTAGAACCGTTCCAAATTCTCTAAGGTCCTTAGTAAAGGTTGGAAAGCTCCAAGGCTCTGCCATATGGTCCAAAACTCTAGGGATCTGAAATCCCTCCTTTCCAGAAAGGATTCTAGTCGTCAAAACGTTCCAAAGGAGGAGGCTTTATGGACATGCATGTCCAATGCATTTCCCTAGGTCAAAATGTCCAAAAAGAGGGAAATATGTCCTAAAATCCTTGCATGGTATCCTTACTCGACCAAAGTCCAAATCTAGCCCATCTTCGGACCATTTTTCCCTGGAGATTCATAAAGTTGCAAACTTTATGAACCCCATACATGCAATCAATAAGACGGGTAGGTAATGAAGAGTATTCTCAAGATCTAGCCATAATCTATTATAAAAATTGAGTATTGAAGACTTACAACAGTCTACAAGAAGGTCAAGTTTAAGGATGGGTGCTTGGTTTTTTGGATCTTCACACTATCTCCTTCTTCTTAAGCTTCAAAACCACACAACTCAAAAAATGGAAGAGAATGGGAATTAGGGTTAGCACAAACGTTCTTAGGGTTTGGAGGCTGATGGGAGGTCAGCCTCAAGGCCCTTAAGGAGATTATATAGGGGGCAAACCCTAAAATTTAGGTTTTATCATTACAACACCTACTCACCGAGACGGCCTTCCGACGCGTCGAGTAGAGTGTAGATCCCACGTCCTTGAAATGCCCTTTACTCGACGAGTTGGACTCCCAACTCATTGAGTCCACACACACCAAAACCCTAGATTTTAAATAAATTAAATAGTACCTGGATTAGGTGATACAAGTCTCCCCCACTTGAACTAGACTTCGTCCTCGAAGTGTGCTTATCCAAACAAATTCGGGTAGTGATCTCGCATCTCATCCTCCGAGAGGTGGGTAGCGCCTGATCCCACATCGACTTGGAAGGAGAATGAAACATTTCCTTATAAGGGGTGTGGATACCTTCCTTGTCACAATGCGTTTTAAATTCGTGAGGGCAATAGATCCCATAAGAACTCTGCAGTTAAGCATGCCCAGGCGAAAGCAATCCAGGGATGGGTGACCCCCTGGGAGGTTTTTGCACTGGGAGCCCAAAGTGGACAATATTGTGATACGTGACAGGGGGGATGTTACAAATGGTATCAGAGCCTTGGTTTGAGGGATCCGAACACACTCTTGGGTATGTTAGGACTCAAACTAAGGGAATGGTAAAATTGTTTTCAAAAATAAAATGAAAAAGATTTTAGAGAAAGGAAAAGATGAGAGTGCAGTTCATTTTAAATCCATGAAGGCAACAGATCCCATAAGAACTCTGCAGTTAAGAGTGCCCCGACGAGAGCAATCCAAGGATGGTGACCCCTGTGAAGTTTTCGTGTTGGGAGCCCAAAGCGGACAATATTGTGATACGTGCCAGAAGGGGGATGTTATAAAATTAATTGTATTAAGATGTGAATGAATTGGCATTAATCTCCGATTATTTTATAATTTTTTGTTTGCATTTGAAATAATGCATATTTTATTAACTGCTTAATGTATTAAATTCATAATTTAATACATATAAATTCCTCTATATATTAACTGAAAATGTAAGTTCTAATTTGAAAATATGGATTTGAATATATATTTTTTATATTAAATTGTGAATTTATTGTATTAAATTGTTGGGTTTTGAGCATTCTAACGCTCCTATGGTGCACATACAACCCTAAATACCTTGGATCTATGTTTTCTCTATTATACATGCAAATATCAATTTTTCCAAGGTATTGTTCTAACTAGCATAATATGAAGAACATATAATACAAATTCTAGTAGAATTACATACCTCTTTGTTGTAGCTTGATTCCATGGAGCTTAAGAGCCTAGTGCCTCAAGTGTGACACCTCAAATGGTTCACACTATATCACCAACATCTTGGAATAACTTGAGAGAAAAGGTTCCTATGCTCAAATTGGCTAGTCCTCATGTGTACACACACTAGTGCCAATTTCTTGAGCCATGGGGTCCTTATATATGGTGGCTATTAGGGTTACACCATGTAACTCATGTCTTTCCATATTCTTCATGCTCAATGGGTTAAAAACTCCATGGAGTATCCATGGGTTTAGCCCAACATGAAGAACTGTGGATCATAAGCCTACATATATAAGAATGAATGATTTACACAATCAATCCTCATATATCTAATTAGTCTCCTTTTGATCACATAATTAAATCCAAATTAATTCTTGATCAATACTAATTAAATAATATGATTTCATATTAATATATTAGAACTTATAATATATTAACAAATCATAATTATCTTTTTCTCACAAAAGTCTATCCAAATTGTTCTGATGCCATGCAAGCCAAATGGACCATGCCAATCGGGTCAAGTACATACCAATTATAGTTATGAACTTAGACACTAATCCAACATAAACTGTCAATTTTGTCTATTAAACTATGAATTGAATGTATTCAGAGTTTTTAGTTGATAATATAGATATGAAATTATATATTTTTATGTATTCAACTATGAATTTTTGTAATAACCTGTGAATTTTATGTTTAAGCTATAATTTTTGTGTTTTAAATTTCGATTTAACTACATTAATATGTGAATTTTTTATTTAATTTGTGAGTATACTATATTAATCTGTGAATTTTGAGTAATAAACTTTGATTTTTGTGTTTAAAAATATGTGTAACAGTACAAAATTTTCAATCAATTTTTGTTTAAGTTTCACAAAAACATAGTTTAAACATCACTCATGACAAATTGAAATTTTTACAAACACAAAACATCAAGAAATTTATCAAATATCCCAGAATCCACATAAACCCAAATCATCAAACTGGTGTGTACAATCATGTCAGCGCCTTCCCTCGATCCTAAGATGTACCTGAAACACATTTAATCAACACTGTAAGCACACAGCATAGTGAGTTCCCCAAAATACCACTTACACAAATAATAAGCCTCGCATGGCTATATCTCGATAAGGATCCTCTGGTCATGTGTCTCAGTGAAGACCCTCCGGTCCCACATCTTGGTATAGACCCTCCGGTCATAGC
This sequence comes from Lactuca saligna, assembly GCF_052625555.1. NCBI lineage: Eukaryota > Viridiplantae > Streptophyta > Magnoliopsida > Asterales > Asteraceae > Lactuca > Lactuca saligna. Next base: position 331,789,173 of record NC_136420.1, read on the forward strand.
TTAATATATATACATAATAATATAACAACATCAATCACAAAGATAGAATGCATAATACACGTAAAGCAGATAAGACCCTCCGGTCAGTAAAGCAAACAAGACCCTCTGGTCACGCATGCATTAACACACATGTAAATATAGTGAGAATAGTCACCTCTCAAAGCAAAGCAAGTAAATCTTGCACCCGAACTGCCGGTGTAGACTTTGCCTAATATATGACACATATATCTCTAATTAATAAATAATATTAACAACCCCCAAAGATGCTAGACCAAGTCTCTTCTACTAAATCTCAAGAGGGTAAAAAGACCATTTTGCCCCTCCATTGTCAAAAGTCCACAACTTGAACAATACCCTAAAAGTCAAAGAAAACCAACACCCAACGCGTATGATGAGCGTACAGCTAGACATGAATGTATCGGGGACTCAAGGCGCTACGTTGCGCGTAGTTGGGAGTACGCACATCGTACTCCTCAGACTTCCTCTTTTCGATCCATTTGGTCTTAACTCGCTAAGACAATTGCTACACTTTCATATATGGGATAACTAGAGCCTAATACTTTACAAAGTTGATGACTTTAAGCCTTAGCATGGCCGGACAAGTCTCCAGCTCACAAAATCTAACCTTCTAAACATAAAGGTCCACATATTTCAAGCACGGAGAGGTTTTGACGACTAAGATCTCATTTTTATGAATCTAAACGTCTAATTACACATAAAAGGATAGGATTTATGCTATGGAGTTCATTAAACTCACAAAGCTTCAAACTTGGGACATAAAACCCTAGAAATGAACCCAAAAAATGAACTAATCAAAACAATGAACAAGATTCGAGCTTGATACCTCTGGATGATGCACGAACAACATAAGAACTTAGATACAAGAGCTTGAACACCGGATATCCTTCCTTTAAGGCTCCTCCTTCACAAAAGAACTCCATAAGAACACTCAATAAGCCACAACCACTCACACAGGCTATGAAAATGAGATTTAGGGTTTGAGGGGAGTTGGAGGCTGGAAATGGTGGCTGGAAATGAGACCATCATGTTCCATAAATAGGGGAACACAAGGCATTAGGGTTTTCACTATGAACCTAGTACGCCCAGCATACTAGGTGGCCTCCGCATCCATGCAAGCACATGAGTACGTTGTGCGTACACATGAGTACGCCCTGTGTACTCGAATGCCACTATTTCTCAAATAAGGACTAGCTTTGAAATAAAAGTTAGGGTCATCGATGAAGACCTTATTTTGGGATGTTACAATTTTACTTGACTAGGATCAGACTTCGCCCTTGAAGTCATCCTCTGGAAACAACTCTGGGTATTACTCGCGCATCTCAAACTCTGGCTTCCAAGTCCACTCCGAACCTCTATGATGCTGCCACTAAAGTTTAACCAAGTGCGCCTCCTTGTTCCTCAATGTCTTTACTTTCTTACCCAATATTGTTACCGACCTCTCAATATAGTTCAGGCGACTATCAACCTGAATGTCCTCTAAAGGGACCACTGTCGTCTTGTCGGCTACACACTTCCTCAACTGGGATACATAGAAGGTGTCATGAACCTGGATCAACCCCTCATGCAGCTCTAACCGATAGGCTACCTCGCCCACTCGAGTAATCACTCTGCAAGGACTAATGAATGTAGGGCCCATCTTGCCCCACTTCCTGAATCGGATCACCCATTTCCATGGGGATACCTTCAGGAGAACAAGTCACTGACCTGGAACTCTAGCTTGGAACACCTTCGATATGCATAAGTCTTCTGATGACTCGGGGCCATCAGCAACATCTGTCTGACTTGCTGGATATGTTATGTCGTGTAACAATGTAATTTTTTGGATTTTTTTTCATTTTTCAACACAATAAAACTCAAATAATATGCTCAAATCTCATGTTATCAAATGTTATCACAAATAAACATAACCCAGAATCTCAAAAACATAATCTTCTGCCAGTGTGTACAAATCATGCCGGCGCCTTCCCGCGATCCTTGCTAGTACCTAAAACACATAACACATAACACGGTAAGCATAAATGCTTAGTGAGTTTCCCAAAATACCACCTACAGCACATAAGCCACTCGAGGCTATAACTCGGTATGACCCTTCGGTCAATGTGTCTCAGCGGGACCTTCCAATCCCATAGCTCGTTCGACCCTTTGGTATGGTCTGTATCGTTGGACCCTCTGGTCCGGTGTATATCGTTGGACCTTCTGGTCCGGTCTATATTGTTTGACCCTCCGGTTCGATCTATATCGTTGGACCCTCCGGTCCGGTCTATATCGTTGGACCTTCCGGTCCGGTCTATATAACACATAGCATACATATAATGCAATGCACATAAATCTCAAACATACATATACACATAAGACCCTCCGGTCTGCACATAGATTCCACTCAAGGTAGTGTATAATGAGAAGACTCACCTCGGGAAATCTTGAAAAGTCTCGAACTCGAAATACTGATCTAGCGTCGGCCTAATTCACATAAAACAATTCACCTCTAATTAACAACGATTCTCAAGGCTAATCTAATCCCTTCCTATAGTCTCTTAGAAGGGGGAAATACCATTTTACCCCTCCAATGATCCGAATGTCCAATTGTTGAACAAACCCCAAAAGTCAATGAAAGTCAATCCCAGTCAACGGTCTCGCCTTGGCCAGACTCGTTAAGTTACCCCTTTAATCGACGAGTTACCATTGATCACGAATCGCGGAGCAACACGATCCGACTCGTTGAGTCCTCTCTTGGACTCGACGAGTTTCCTCCATGAAAATGCTCAAAAGACCTTCTGAGTTCAGATCTATTTCTCTAACTTATAGATTTGACCTTCTAACACCCAAAAGTCACGTAAAGGTCCCATTTTTACGTTCATGCATCGCACATATGGCTCTATTTGATGAAATAACTCATAAAATGTAACCTAGAATCAAAACTCTCATGGGACTGCCTAAGGTTAGATGATTGGGGCTCTCTGGACCTCTCAAGGTCCAGATCTAATGTCTATTCCACAATGGGACTCTACATGCTCCATAACCCAACTAAAGAAGGGGTAAGAAACCCTAGCTTCATGAGATCTACATTATACATGAAATTAGGCATGGATCCATACCTCAAACAACAACCTTAGACGATGTGATAGCAGATCTGAGCTCCTTAAATAGCCTAGCTTTGAATCCCCTTCCTTTTTCCTTGCAATAATGCTCTAAGGTGAAGAAATTAGCTCCCACTCTCTCTTTATGCTCTCTAGCTCGAATGGTGTATCTCAAGAGCATGGGTAGCCGCAAATGAGGTCCATAAGGACCCTTAAATAGGGCACATGCCCAAAGATTTAGGGTTTCTGCATACAACACGGACTCATCGAATCGACCCTCCGACTCGTCGAGTCCATTCATTAATCCGGATCGTCAGTCACGATCCTACTCGACGAGTTTAGGCACCAACTCATCGAGCTCCTCTCCTCATCTAAAAAACAATTACTTAAATTATGATACATGGAATCCGGATGTTACGTGTCATCTTGAGCACTATCTCGGTGCTCCCCAACTTTTTGTTCGACCTTCCCCCAATAGATAGGAGTCTGATATCTGCTCCCATATAGAAGCTCAAAGGGAGGCATCCCAATGCTGGAATGATGGTTGTTGTTGTATGAAAACTCAGCCAAGGGCAGATAGGAATCCTAACTCCCACCAAAGTCCATAACACAAGCGTGTAGCATATCCTCGAGCGTTTGAATCGTCCGCTCACTTTGCCCGTCTATTTGCGGATGGTATGCGATGCTAAAATGTAGCTGGGTACCCAACTCCTCATGAAATTTCTTCCAGAATCTGGAAGTAAAATGCACATCACGGTAAGACACTATCGAAATCAGTACTCCGTGTCGAGCCACCACCTCTTGGACATAGACCTAAGCCAATTTCTCTGCAGAAGAGTTCTCACTTATAGCCAAGAAGTGAGCACTCTTTGTCAGCCGGTTCCGCTATCACCCAAATCGTGTCCACACCCCTCGCAGTCCTCGATAATTTGGTAATAAAATCCATAGAAATTTATTCCCACTTCCAAAGAGGAACCTCCAGAGGCTATAACTTTCCATGAGGGCATTGGTGCTCTGTCTTAACCTTGCAACATGTCAAATATCTCTCAACAAACCATGTCACGTCCCTCTTCATACAGAGCCACCAATAATCACATTTCAAATCTAGATACATCTTCGTGGCCCTATGATGGATGGAAAACCTTGACTTATGGGTCTCCTCCATCAAAATTTGTCGGTCCCCACCCGTATACGGCACCCAAATCCACCCACGGAAGGTCATAATCCCCCTACTATTCGTCTTAAAATCCGAAATCTATCCGATCACCCACTCCCTCTTATGGTTTTCTGGACTCATGGCCACTGCCTGGGCCTCTCGGATGACATCTAGGACTGGATTCATCACTGTCATCCTCATACATACATCTCGAATAGGGGAATTCGCTGCTCTGCGACTCAGGGCATCAACTACCACATTAGCCTTTCCTGGATGATACAAAATCTCATAATCATAGTCCCTCAACACATCCAACCACATCCTTTGCCTCATATTCAGGTTGGGTTGATCCATCAGGTACCTTTGGCTCTTATGGTCCTTGTATATGGTACACCGGACACCATATAGATAATGACGCCAAATTTTGAGGGCAAACACTACCGCCCCCAACTCTAAATCATGATTGGTATATCTTTTCTCGTGAGGCATGAACTGCCTCGATGCATATGCTATCACATACCCTCTCTGCATCAATACAACACCCAATCCCAATATAGATGCATCACAGTAGACCACAAAGTCCTCCACCCCCTCTAGGAGGGCTAGCACTGGAGCCTCACACAACCTTTGGCGAAGAGTCTTGGATGATGCCTTCTGCTCAGGCCCTTAAGTAAAAACGACATCCTTTCTGGTTAATGTGGTGAGGGGAACAACAGTCTTGGCGAAATCCCTGATAAATCTCCGATAATAATCTGTCAAGACAAGGAAACTTCTGATCTCGGATGGGGATCTTGGCACCTCCGACTGCATAACTGCCTCAATCTTGGCCGAGTCGACCAAAATCCTATGTTGGTTAATGAGGTGCCCCAAGAAATGGACCTCTCATAACCAGAAATCGCACTTGGAGAATTTGGCATAAAGCCTCTCCATCCTCAACACCCCAAGAATCTCCCGAAGATGATCCTGATGTTGTTCCTTCGACTTAAAATAAACCAAAATATCATAATTGAAAACATTAATTGACTGATCCAACATGGGCCTACACACCTGATTCATGAGGTCCATGAACGTTTCCGGTGTGTTGGTGAGCCCGAAAGGCATCACCATGAGCTCATAAGGCCCATAACGTTTCTAAAAGGCTATCTTCTGAATATCCTCCTCACAGACTCTCATTTAATGGTATTCAGATCTCAGATCGATCTTAGAAAACCAAGACGTCCCCTGCAACTGGTCCAATAGATCGTCGATCCTCGGCAACAGATGACGGTTCTTAACCGTTAACTTATTCAACTCCCGGTAATCAGTGTACATCCGGTGTGAACCATCCCTCTTCTTGACAATAAGAATTGGTGCTCCCCACAGTGAGCTACTCGGTCGTATGAATCCCTTTCCCAACAGCTCTTGAAGATGCAAGGATAACTTCTACATCTCGGGTGGTGCAAGATGATATAGTACCTTGGCAATAGGCACCGCCCCCGGAACCACATCGATCTGGAACTCCACCTACCTCTTAGGAGGCACGCCCGATAATTCCGTGGGGAAAACATCCGGAAAGTCACATACTACCGGAACATTATAGACACACATCGACCCTTCTTTGACGACCCGCGTATCCACCACATAAGCTAAGAAGTCCATACATCGATGCTGCAGGCTCAGTCTCGCCCTGGAGGCAGAGAAAAAATCTGATCCCGATCTAGTACCCTCGCCATAAATCGTAAGCACTCTCCCACTAGGGTCTCGAATCGTCACCATCAGATGCTCACAATCAATCAAAGCCCTAAATTGACTTAACCAATCTATTCCCACCATAACGCAAACATCATCCATCGCTATCGGAACCAGATCGATCGGAAACTTGACACCAAAAATCTCTAAAATACACTCCCATAATACATTGGTAGCAAAAATTGCATGCTCATAAGCTATAGAAACCCTCAATGGTCGACTCAAGGCCTTGCGTCTGGTGCTAAAACAACGACTAAAGGATAAAAACACAAAGGATCAACTTGCACCCGAGTCAAATAACACTAAAGCAAGCACAAAATTCACAAGGAAGGTACATAGTATGAAACAAAACATAATCATAAATAGTTTAATTTAGAAATTTAGAATAAAAGATACATACCTGCAACAACATCAGGTGTTGCACGGGCCTCCTTCGCAGTCAGCTGAAAAGCTCTCCTAAGAGCTCTTGGAGCGTCGGCCTTCCCCATCCAACCATCAGTGATACGCAAGGTAGTAAGAGCAGGGGCCTGGACTGAACCCTGAGTGAGTTGAGGACACTCCGCCTTCCAGTGGCTAGTCTGGTTGTAATGAAAGCAAAATGAAAATCCCTTGGGGCTATCCTTCGCATATGCCCCTCCTTCATGTATTTGAAACAAATTCCTGATCTGAAAGGTCCTTCATGACTCTTACCATACTTTTCACAAGTGCGACCCTTCTAGCCTCCAGCCCTAGAATCAGTAGGCTTAGGCCGCTTAGCCGCAGGCTGTGACTGTACTGGCCTCCTATCTCTCTCTAGAGACTTCCTTTCCTCTCTCGTCTAAGTCTCCAACTCTATCTTCCTCCTCCTAGTATTGGTCTGCAACTCAGCCAATGTTCGATACGATGAGTTCGCCAGGAACTCACGAATATCCCTCCTTAGAATGATCAACTACCGGCTCACACGCGCCTGCTTTGTAGATATGTGCTCATGGCAAAATAATTCCCTTTCTTGAAACATCCTCATAATCTCAGTCACCATCCCTGTCTTCTGTTTGAGTGACAAAAACTCTTGGGCTAACCACTCCCTCTCTACCTGAGGGACGTCCTCATCTCGAAACAGTTAGGTAAACCTCTCCCATGATACTGCAGGAGAGAAATCTGTCGTCACAAACTTCCACAAATCCTTCGTTCCTAAGTGAAGTTGGTTCAGCGAAAATCAAACCTTGAGGTTATCAAGGGATGAACAAGTGTAAAAGCATCCCTCAATATCAGAGATCCATCTCATCGTAGCAATTGGATCCTGAGTCCCATCAAATTCTGGTGGCTTCGTGTTGCTGAACTCCCGGAACATCAATGAATCATCCCTTGCGGTCTCACAATGATAAGGGCTATGGTGGTTGCGGCAGCAGCAACCTCAGTAACGGAAGCACAACACTCGTCAAATGTCTCAATTAACGTGATCTTAATAGACCCGAACATCTCTGGAATGGTCTCCCTGATAGTTGTGGCCACCTCATCTGCAATGATCCTGCGGATCCCATCGTCACTGGTACTCACCCTCTCGAGGTTGTTGGAGCCTGAACCTATGTGAACCACCATATTCTCTGAAACATAAACATGGAAATAATCATGTACCGACTAAAACGTACACACACATACACACCCCTGCATACTCCTTAGTATCCTAAGATTCCTCATTGAGTCGCATACGGATCCAGTGCTTTCAGTAGTACAAGATCAATACTACCTTCCACACCAACCCGTATTCGTCCCAAGTTATCCTCTTAAGAACCTAATTCACAAGTACTCTTTCTTCTATATATATCTAACTATTTTCTCAGCAAACTTCTCAAATTGAACATATAGGCACTCATCCTAGACTGCTCTTCTACTTCGATCTGACTCGCAAATATCTCTACCATTCTCTCCGTCTTCTCCACGTACACCAATCGTACATAATATAAGGCTCAATAGACATTCGGATAAATGATTCTTCCTCAAATCCACAATCAAAAAACGAACAAGAAGAAATGCTAAATAATGAATTATAAGGCTATAAAGTCTTAACCATGTACAGCTAAGTAGCACACGTAGACTAAATAGTAAGAATACCATCAATCACAGGAACGACCTCCTGGGCTAAAGCAACATGAATCAGGCTACTCTAGATCAAATTCCTGAAGATACCTAGCCTACCATCTAGCATGCAGTTCTACCAGCTCAAAGAATAACTTATTTCATAATATAATCAAGTAAGGGTATTTTGGGAAATCACTGCTTGGGCTATGGCTGATTGTACACACTGATTCATCCTGCTTTCCTCTTAAAAGTCCTTTGCTCTTTTTAGAAAATCATTTCTTTTTGGAAAAATTTATCAATACCTCATTTTGAGTCCTAACATACCCGAGGGTGTGCCCGAATCTCTCAAACTAAGGCTCTGATACCAACTTGTAACAATACAAAATTTTCAAACAAAATTTGCATTTTTGTAAAGTTTCAAAAAAACATAGTTTAAACATCACTCATGCCATTGAATTTTTTCCAAATATAAAACATCGAGAAATATTGTCAAATATCCCAGAATCCACATAAACTCAAATCATCAAGGTGGTATGTGCAATCATGCCAGCGCCTTCCCACGATCCTGAGATGTACTTGAAACACATTTAATCAACATTATAAGCACAAAGCTTAGTGGGTTGTCCAAAATACCACATACACAAATAATTAGCCTTTGATGGCTATATCTCGATAACGAACCTCGGGTCATGTGTCTTAGTGAAGACCCTTCGGTCCCACGTCTCGGTATAGACCCTCCGGTCACAACTTAATATATATACAAAATAATATAACAACATGAGTCACAAAGAAAAAATGCATAATACACGCAAAGCAGATAAGACCCTCCAGTCAGTAAAGCAAACAAGACCCTCCAGTCACGCATGTATTAGCATACATGTAAGTATAGTGAGAAGACTCACCTCTTAAAGCAAAGCAAGTAAATCTCGCACCCGAACTGACGGTCTAGACTCCGCCTAATATATGACACATATATCTCAAGTTAATAAATAAATAATATTAACAATCCCCAAAGATGCTAGACTAAATCTCTTATACTAAATCTCAGGAGGGTAAAAAGACCATTTTGCCCTTCCATGGTCAAAAGTCCACAACTTGACCAAAACCCTAAAATTCAAAGAAAGTCAACATCCAGCGCATACGTTGGGTGTATATCCCTCTATGATGGGCGTACAGCTAACATGCATGCATCAGGGACTCAATGCGCTACACTGCGCGTAGCTGGGGGTACGCACGTCACACTCCCCAAACTTCCTATTTTCGATCCATTTGGTCTTAACTTGTTAAAAGAATTGCTACACTTTCAAATCTGGGCTAACTAGAGCCTAATATTTCACAAAGTTGATGAAGTTAAGTCTTAGCATGGCTGGACAAGTCTCAAGCTCATAAATTCTAACCTTCTAAACATAAAGATCCGCATATCTCAAGCATGGAGAGGTTCTGACGACCAAGATCTCCTTTTTATGAATCTAAACGTCCAAATACACCTTAAAGGATAGGATTTATGATATGGAGTTCATCAAACTCACAAAGCTTCAAACTTGGGACATAAAACCTTAGAAATGGACCCAAAACATGAACTAATCAAAACAATGAACAAGATTCGAGCTTGATACCTCTGGATGATGCACGAACAACATACGAACTCAGATTCAAGAGCTTCAACACCATATATCCTTCCTTCAAGGCTCCTTCTTCACAAAAGAACTCCATAAGAATACTCAATAAGCCACAAGCACTCACACAAGCTATAAAAACGAGATTTAGGGTTTGAGGGGAGTTGGAGGCTAGAAATGAGGCCATTATGTTCCTTAAATAGGGGTACATAAGGTATTAGGGTTTTCACTCTGAGCCTAGTATGCCAAGCGTACCCTCTGGTACGCCCAACGTACTAGGTGGCCTCCGCGTCCATGTAAGCACATGAGTACGCTAAGTGTACACATGCATACACCCCACGTACTCGACTGCCACTATTTCTCAAATAAGGACTAGCCTTGACAAATGAAATAAAAGTTAGGTTCATCGATGAATACCTTATTTCAGGGTGTTACAATATGAATTCATTGTAATAAACTGTGAGTTTTTTGTTTAAAATGTGAATTGACTGTATTTTGCCGTGATTTTTTTTAATATAATTTATGTTCAAATATGAATGATTTATGTATATATATATTTTTTTAAATTTTCTTCTGAATATATTTATTTTTGTGTTGTATAAGCACGTATGAATGCATTAGTTTTTACAATAGTTTTACATTATATTCAAAATGAGTGAAGTAAATGGTTTTATTAGACTGTGGATGTAGTATTTAGTTATTAATGCATGACTGTATTTACAGATATGATTTAGAAGAAAATGATAACTATGATGCTGATACATGTGGTTGGTGGCAGCGTGTGGTGGTGGTAATAGTAGAGTAGTGGCCTCGATTAGGTAATTACCATAAAATTAGAAAAATTAACAGTGTAATTTTTATGTAGAGAGCAGTGGTCTCAATTAGGTAATTACCATAAAATTTTGATTATGGGTGTATCTGACAACAATTCTATCGGAATGGAAGATCAAGATCTAATTCTATCATAATGGAATCTCGATTTTATGGCATGTAAACTCAAATTACTCGTTAGTATTTGAAGGTATACACTCTTATATTGTAAATTTAGTCACATTCATGTATTTATTAATTATATATGTTGTATGTTTCATCAAATGGAGTATAAAGATCTGAGCATCTGATTTTGCCCGCCAAATGTTTGTTAAAATGCTTGAATCAGATATTTCAGCCATTTTTTTTGTGATATGTGAAGTATCATATCTCTCTCATACTAGATTGGAATGATCTAAAATTTGTTTATGCATATTCTCGTTTGTGTTAGCTACAAGTTAGGTTCCGAAGTCGTTATAATTGGATTAATATTGGCTGACTTATAGTCCTTCGAACATGGGATGTTACAACAGTATTGTTAGCAATTTTACTTTGTTCAAAAAAACTTAATTATATATATATATATATATATATATATATATATATATATATATATATATATATATATAGAGAGAGAGAGAGAGAGAGAGAGTTGTTCAAATGAGAACCACAAAAAAAATTAAGAACCCTAAGAACCCCATTAGTTAATAAATATTTATATGATATTCTTATCAAACACGTGAAAATCCTTTTTTTTCCTCTCTTTTTGATACAAAAAGGTCAAAATTTTAATTTTTTCTGTATAATATTTTCATTCTTATATGCTCTCATATTTGAACACCAAACTTATATAAATTACAAGTTTATACAGTCCATTTATAGTTTAATTCACAAAATTCACAACTTGATACAAACCATTTTATAATAATTCTCAAACTCAAAGAAATAAAAAAAAATTCAAACTCTATTACTACCACCAATATACGCTGCCACCAACCATCTGTATTAACATCACAACCATCATTTTCTTCTAAATCAGATCTGTAATAAAGTCATGCATTAATAACTTATATACTACATTCACAGTCTAATAAAACCATTTATTTTACTCATTTTGAATTTAATGCAAAACTATTATTAAAATTAATGTATTCTTACATACTTATACAACACAAAAAATAAATATATTCAGAAAAAAAATAACAAAAAAATTTATACCTAAATCATTCATATTTTAAATTGTGAATTTAATATATTAAGCAGTGAATAAAATTTATATTATTTCGTAAGCAACCAAAAAAATTATAAAATAATCACAACTTAATGTCAATTCATTCAAAGCTTAATACAATCAATTCATAATTTAATACACAAAATTCACAACTTAATATAGTCAATTCATAGTCTAAAATGAAAATTCACAGTTTAACATAGTCAATTCACAGTTTAAAACACAAAAACCATAGTTTAGTACACAAAATTCAGAGTTTAAAACACAAAAAGTATGCATCCACAACCATATTTTCAACTTAACACTCTTTATATAGCCAGTTTAAAGTTTATACACAAAATTCACAGCTTAATACAAGTAACTTTGTACTTTCATATGCATTATTCACAACTTAATCTAGTCAATTTACAGTTCAAACATAAAATTCATAGTTTAATGCTATCAATTCGTAGTTCAAAAAGAAAATTTAAAGCTTAATACAATTAATTCACGGTTTAAAACACAAAAATCACAGCTTATGTGACATCCCCATTTTCACGGCAAGAAAAGACCGATTTGTTTATGCTTTATTTTAAATATCAGAGTATCTTTTAAAGTAATATGTTGCGGAATATGTTCCCAGAAAAACATGATAAATATATTATCAAATCATTTCTGAAGAAATGTATTTTATTCCTTTTAAAACACTGGGATGTCATCGTCAATACAGAAACATAAGCATAAACAGACCTTACATTCATTTACACTAGTGATCTACATCTCCTTAGTCTTTCAGTGTAATGTAGCTTCGTATCGACACCTGTGATACAAATGAACTAAGTGGGTCAGGTTGGGAAACCTGGTAAGTACATAGGGGTTTCAATCTCACAATGTTATATCATATATATAATTGAGAACTCACAAAATATACAATTTCACCACACACACACACACATACACACACACACACACACACACACACATATATATATATATATATATATATATATAAGTAACTCTTACCCCACCATGTCGATCCTCACAACGACACTATCCATACTCTCGGACCTTAAAATTTATATCTTTACTTAATCCATACTCACAAATCTAATCCATGCTCTCGGATCAGTAATTGTGCTCATTCCATACTCTGAAACTAGGGACAAATGTCTAAATCCATACTCCCGGATTAATGTCAAATAACTATGTCCTATCCAAACTCCCGGACTAAGGACAACTGATTGTTTCTTAATCCATACTCCTGGATTAATGACAACTGACTATATCTTAATCCATATTCCCAGATTAATGACAATTGACTATGTCCAATCCTTACTCTCAGACTAGGGACAATGACTATGTCTAATCCATGCTCCCGAATCAATGACATATTTTAAAGTTCTATTATCTGTGTATAACTCACTCATACTCATAAGAAGATACTACCCAATATTCCCTATAATTAATTTAGGTTTACTCTTTATCCTATATCATCATATATAATCAGGTATGTTCTTTAACACGTATTTCAGGCAACATCAAATAACTCGCACATAAACATATATTTAATATTTCAATCAACACTTGTATTAAAATCATGTTCATGAAAGGGGCTATGCACTCACACATAACTCTTTAACAAATATTTAACTCTTTAACATATATTTAATACTTTAATTAATACTTGTATTAAAATCATGTTCAAGAAAGGGACTATGCACTCATACATAAACTCTTTAACCAATATTTAACTCTTTAACATATATTTAATACTTGTATTAAAATCATATACATCAAACAGACTATGCACTCACACATAAACTCTTTAACAATATTTAACTCTTTAACATATATTTAATACTTTAATTAATACTTGTATTAAAATCATGTTCATGAAAGGGACTACGCACTCACACATAAACTCTTTAACAAATATTTAACTCTTTAACAAGTATTTAATACTTTAGTTAAACTCTTTAACAAATATTTAACTCTTTAACAAGTATTTAATACTTTAGTTAATACGTGTATTAAAATCATGTTTATGAAAGGGACTATGCACTCACACATAAACTCTTTAACTAATATTTAACTCTTTAGCAAATATTTAATACTTTAATTAATATTTGTATTAAAATCATGTTCATGAAAGGGACTATGCACTCACACATAAACTCTTTAACAAATATTTAACTCTTTAACAGATACTTAATACTTTAATTAATACTTGTATTAAAATCATGTTCATGAAAGGGACTATGCACTCACTTCTTAAAGTGATGATTCCAAACTCGGACAACGCTTCGCTTCTAACGATTCTATTTCCTTCGACGGAACCTAGCATTATTATCACTAAGTTTTAGTCTAATCTTTGTGGAAACTAATTGTTAGTCTAGAATCTAGATTCATCATTAACTCAAAGTCTACTTTCATGATCTATAAAGTAAGGAACAACCAGGTAGGATCATATCGGAGGTAGGGTTCGTTTGGTATATGAAGTATACTGTTTCGAAATCCCACTTTAAACACCTCACTAAATCACAACCTAGACATCATCCTCGTAAGTAGATCAATCAGTATAATGATTTGGAATCAATGATAAATATTGTTTGTAAGTTCATAATAACGATAATGAACTTAAACATAAGTTATACTTAAAGTAGGGTAAACATAACTCACTTATATTGGAGTTTAGCGAAGAACCAGACTCTGCGCGTGCAGAACTTCTGAGCCGAAAGCTCTTCTTCTCGGGGCCTTGTGCTGCTCTGGTACTCGCTACTAACTCCTAAGAAAGGCTAGAGAAAAGCCTGGAGGCTTTGGGGGTATTTGGGAGAGAAGTTGAGAAAAGGTGTGAAGAAAAATGAGGAAAAACATCTCTATTTATAGGCTGCCAACGCCGAGTATGCTGAGTGTACTCAAGAATTATGCTAAGCGTAATGGGTTTTTAAGGGTTACGCTAAGCATACTCAAAATTATGTTGGGCGTAATGTGCCATGTGTCACGATCTCATGCAAAGCTGTGAGGAAGAAGGTGCGGCTCAGATTGTGGCACGTGTCAATCGTTGGTTACTCTAAAAATTAATTATCTTCTAAAATCCGTAACTTTTGCATACGAGCTCCGTTTTTGACGTTATTTATATCCACATGTAGGTGGGACCGTACTCTACAACTTTCGTTTAGAATCTGTCAGCTAATTTTGACTTTATTTTTAAAGTTATATTTGTAACAAGCCGGGACAGAAAGAGTCCGTTAAAAATTCATAAATTTTTCATCCGACGTTCGTTTTCATCTTTATTTTTACCGTTGAGGTACTATTAACGATACATTTGATTCTCGTTTAGGTTATGTCGGCTAAAAATCGGTCGATCTAAAAATTCGAATTTCAGATTGTGCACTTCTATGCTAAATCTTTGAAAAATCATAACTTCCTCATACAAAGTCAGATTTGGACGTTCTTTTTATGTATATTCTCGGTTTAACGTATACTACAACTTTCATTTAGATCTCTAAGGCTGAAAAGTAGTTTATCAAAAAATCACTTTTTACGATTCCTGGTGCCGTGCTGGTTTTGCCGTAAAACTTCGACATGTCATAACTTATTCGTTATAACTTGGATTTCGACGTTCTTTATATGTACAAACCCTTTGTGACATATATTATAACTTAGTTATGATTATTTGTTCTAAATAATATTCTATTAAAAATTGTTTTTTGACGCTTACTGTCTCTAAATTGATTAGCTTGAATCTGTGGGTGTTACAGCTTAGTACACTAAATTCACATTTTAATACACAAAAAGTACTATTCGCATCCATATTATCAACTTAAAACACTTATTACAATTAATACACAATTTAACATAGAAAACTCACAACATAGTATAATAAATTCAAAGTTTAATTCAAAAAAAAAAAATTATACATTCACAACTTAATATGATTTAAAACTAGGATTAGAAAAATTATACGACAAATGTGAGATTAAAAAATCAAATTCACACTTTAACATAAAAAAAGACAAACAAAAAAATAGTTTATGACTCTCTTTCATAGCATTCACTACTTAAAATCATATCAATTCACTCATTCACAGTTAAAACGAACTTTAACACAACTGAACATAAACTCTAAATAACACTTTTTTTATAAAAACTATAAAAAAAAATTAAAAACAAACATGGATTCACAACGTAATATCACTTAAAAGTTAAAGTCAATATTAACAAAAAAACAAACAAAAAATGAGATATCAAAATATTAAATTCACACCTTAATAAAAGGAAAAATGATCGAAAGATTTTTTTTTTCATCACTATTATAAAGGATGGAGCAAAATTTTTTTGCATAAAAGGGTTTACGTCATAATATAATTATATATACTCTTAAAAAATAAAACTCAAAACTTGTATAATTAATAATTCAAATTTTGAAAATTTAACTAAATTATTAATGAAAAAAAAAACATAAAACTTATATAAAGCTAAAAATAGAAAAAAATAAATAAGAATCAAAAGCAAATGTTAAATGCAAATAAAAACCATAGCAAAGCCAGAAAACATGGAATATCATATTTATATAATGAAAAATAATGAGAAAAACTTAAATTTAATATGATAACGAGAAGTGAATAGGCTATTGCAATATAAAGAAAAACAATATAAAGCACGTTAGATAATGCACAATAAAAATGACAAAATAAAAAAGAAATGGTAGAATATTACCACGATCTATCTCCAAAATTGAAGTCGTTTAGCAACTATCTTTTTAACAAAAAACACTGGTAAGCAGAGATAAAACTCTTTCCTCTCCTGCAACAAAGATGTTTTGAAGTTGTTTCTTCCCCAGCGGTCAATGAGTAACATAGTTTCTCGACTTTTGAAGTTTTAGTCAGTGATTATATACGACATAACTAATCGCATTCGATTTCAACAAAATATGTAATGCACCAGTGGTAGAGTAGTAGCAGGGGTGGTATTTAGAAAAGAACAAGGTGACTTGAGGCGATCAGAGATGAAATAGATCTTGAATGAGGCGACTCTTGTGGATAATTTTCGTTTGCTAGCTCATAGATCTGTCCTTGATGCTTGTCGTCGCTGGTAGATCTAGCATCATCGGACATCAGAGTTCGTAATGTAGCCCCGTCTATCGCCGGTGGTGTTGCGGTTGTAGGGAACATTAAATCACAGATCTCGAGATGGAGGAGGAAGATGTTAGTAGTGGATCTAGTGCAAAAATCACAGATCGGGAGGCGGAGCTAGTGCAGACTTCTATTCCAATGAGCCGTTGGTGGTCCGACAGCGGTAGCGATAGCAACGACCGGAGGTTGCCAGTGGTAGAAAGAGGGAGGGATGTGTGAAGTTGATGTTTTTGCGGATTTTGAGCAAATGAATCAGATCTTCTTTTTAGATATTATTATTTGTTTGTGAAACTAGGGTAAGATTTGTTGTTATTTACGTTCATACCACTATTTTTTAATAATTGTTAGACAAAAATGTCTTTTTTTAATATTTATAAACATGTATTTTTTAAAAATGAAAAATATACTTTTAATTGTAAACTAAAAGTAATGGTTCTTATGATTATTAATTCATTTGAATATATATATATATATATATATATATATATATATATATATATATATATATATATATATATATATATATATATATATATTGGGAATATTTATTATTTTAAAATATCGTGTGATGAAATGGGAAATTTTCGTACATTAAAAAAAGCTTATAAATAAAAATAATAGTTAATGCAATTCAATCTTGGGTTGATGCCTTGGAGATACATTGGAGATACATTATAGATTATACAATACGTGTACCACTCATAGTCACGATGGTTAGATACTTAAGTTTTAAATGAATTGAAACTCCTAGATCTTTTGAGACTCATTGAACTCTTCAATGGCATGTTTAATCTCGATTATGCCCTACTATTCGTGACTGGGATGCCGAGGATCACAAACAAGGTGTAAATAACCATACGAATCACGTGGTGCACCCAATGCTACTATCACCTAATCAATGTGCCGGTTAGCCACACACGCTCCATTGATCTATGATAAGCATCGAGCCACCCTTTGCCACCAATGTCATCCCCAAATTAGTGTGCCGGTTAACCACACACGCTCCACTAACGTTTGACAAGGGTACGAAGTGTAACTCCATGGGTTAGCATACAATTTCACATTTTGCCTAAAGTAACTATGATTTGGGAATTTTAAAAAGCATTTAGTTACTATGTTTCATTATACTTATAATGGAAGGTTTCTGTCCTATCCTACCCGTTCGGCTAACGACCCTCCACTAGTCAAGAGTGCGGTGGGTAAGAGTGGATACCCATTCAATCGCCATTTTATAGGCAATTTCCTTAAACACCCCTTATAGACTAGCTTCGTGAATGAGGCCTACTAACGGTAAGACTGACTTTTTGGTTATACATATATAATATTAAACTTTTAATGTTATATATAGTATAAGGGTGTATTTTACACTTTTAAAATACTAGGTGGCTTAAATTATACTTTTAATTAACCAAAATCATTATGGATTTATTAACTCTCTTTTAATTATACACTTATTTAATTTAATAAAACCATAAGGGTTTAATTTGAACTTTTCAAAATCAGGGTTTTGGAATTTAGACTTTCAAAATTAACTTTTAATCAACAATTTAAATTCCAAAACTTGAGGGCAAGTTTTGAAACTCTTCAAAACAATTAGGTTTTAATCTCACTTAAAATTTTCGAATTTAAGACATTTAAATTAAAATTTTAAATATTAAAACTCTTGATTTAATAATTACCATAAATTAACCAATTAATTTAAGTTATTAAATCCCAAGGGATTATCTAGATCATGAGGACAATTACCAATTATACATCTAAGATATCCTAATCCCTTGAATCCCTCTCTAAATCTCGAAAATAAGGGATGGGATAATTCATGATCTTTAATTACCATATTTAACAATTAAAAGATAATTACAAGATATGGGATTATCCAAATCCCTAAAATTTAGGATCTAACCTTGGGGAAGGAGGTAATTTCGAAATCCAAGGGTTGGATAACCCTAGATTTCAAAATCATGGAGGCTAAGGAAAGGATTTGGGAAACCCTAGCAAAAATCGCCATCTAGGGTTTTGCAACCCTAATTGCGAAAATTACCTAGCCTTTAGGGTTTATTAGCCATAAACCCTAATATGTCAAGTTCACAAATTTGAATAAAAGCTAATTGAAAACAAAAACCAATGGCTCTGATACCACTGATGGGTTTTGTACAAACAATCCTATGTGTGCATGCAACCCTAGTATTGGATCTATGTTTTCACTATTAGTTATACAACTTTATGAACACAAAAAGAAACCTGGCATGCTACTATAATTTTCGAAATTCATATATAAAACTAGAATACATACCTTTTGTTGTTATATAGCAATAACAACTAGTTCCTTGAATTTCCTTAGCTCTTGAAAGCAAGTACCACAAGTATAGTACCTCTAATGGAGTCACAAACACCATATGCAACTTGGATGAAGAGGAGAAGTAAAGGAGGCACCAAAAACGGCTGGAAACCCTAATGGAAGTGTTATCCACGTTTTTGGGGCCTAAGGGGTCCTTTATATACTAGTGTGGGCTTCTAGGGTTTCAGTCAAAACCCTATTGGACAGCTTAAACTCTAAGCAGCCCATGGAACCTTCTGGACAAGGCTATGGACGAAAATATGATGGGCTTCCATCATAATTTCGTTCACCCCTTATTCCTATAGCATTCCTTAGCCCAATAACTCAATTATCCAATAATTGCAGTCCAGTCCCCTATATTTAATTAATCTCTTTTAGCCACAAAATTAATTCTTAATTAATTCTTGACTAATATTAATTAAACAATATGATTTCTCCTTTAATATATTATTCTCATAATATATTAATAAATCATATTTAAACCTTTCTCTCCTTAAATCATCCTACATATTGCTATGGTGAAGGCAACCCAAAAGGACCATGCTCATAATCGGGTCAAGTACATACCAAAACAGTTATGGACTTAGACACTAATCCAACACTTTTCCTGTCCCGACCTATTAAAAATATAATATTAAAAATAAATTCAAAACTAGCCAACGGAGTCTAAACAAAAGTTGTAGATCGTAGTCTCACCTTCGCGTGGATATAAAGAACGTCCAAAACGGAGTTCGTATGAGAAAGATATGAATTTTTGAAGTTTACTAATTAATTAAAATATAAATTTAATTAAGGCCCGGTATTATCCGAAGAACGAGTCAGCGGTCCGATCCTCAGTACGCCCAGCATACTCGAATGCTAGGCTCCGGTTCGTCCACGTCGCTTAGATGTTTTGACCGAGGATGCGCTCATGCATGACGCATGAGTACGCAGCGTGTACTCTCATACGCCCCGCGTAACGAGACCTCTCAGACCCCTATAAATAGAGATGCGAGGGTGCCGGCCAAATTTGCTAATTTCCTTCCTTTCTCACGCCGAAGCTCTGCGTTTCAATCCTCGGAGTCATCCCAAAGGCCCGGTTTTCATATCCAAGGTGGGAAGAAAGTTTTACACTCCCGAGACTCCCGAGATTTCCCGAGAATCTCGAGAGATCCGCTTTCTCGAGTAGAAGTTCTGCTCGGTTTTCGTCACGCTTTCTTCAATCAATCAAGTGAGTTCATACCCCTATAAACTACACTTTTAAATGTTTTATAAATACTTTTATATGCTTTTAAGGGGGGGGGGGGGAATACAAGTTAAATACTCGATTATTGTCTTGTGTTATATAATAAAGTTCATTATACGCTTTTCATCATTGGAATCATATGTGATTTATAACAATTATAGGGAAACTTTCGTAAGAAAAATATATCACAATAACATCATAACTTTTGAAATGAAAAGTGTTGTTATATATATAAATCAAACACTCTGCTTATATTGTATGTATATATGTCCATCTTTGGTACTACAAACATACGATTATTTTGGCACGAAAAACATCAATATTTTGGGATACTTGTTGTTAATAAATCAATCATATGGGATTTATAACTAGTATACAAATAGATTTACTACAAGTTTAGCAGTTTTACTAAACATATTACTTCAAATGACTTTCTTAAACGTTTTTTTTACATGATTAAAGCTCTTTATCAAACTGTCTTACACACTATAAGCTTCCTTTCAAACTCGATTGCAAAGGTGTTTTCAAACAGTGGTTTTCCGTGTACTTAAACTGTCTTATCAAACAAAATACTTTCAATCGTTTTATAAACTGACATCAAGTCACAAGTTCTTTATTATACTTTTCAACGGTTTTACAAAACTTCTTTATGCTTTTATATTATAAATTGCATGCCTCTATATGTATCATTATATAAGAAATGTTTAAAAGACTTAGGAAGGCTATCCACCCTATTTCCTTTTCCTCGATTTGGATGTGGTCTGGTGGGATATCGGGTACCCGTCCAAAGGTCGTTTAAATATTAGTTATATATCATGTGTACATATATAGTCATAAATGTTCCATCAGTTAATTCTGTTCTGATGCTCTTGGGTAGCAAGGGTGTATAAATCTACTTGGACACTCATTAATTACATTCTAGTAAACTATTATAGGAATAGTTTAGGGGATACAAAACATTATTCCTATTACAAGAAATTACACCAGAGTCAGTTCATTCATGAGTCCAGACTACCTGCTATATGAAGGGATACTCTTACAGAGATTCCTCTTACATGGATATATTTATAGGGATACTCTTACATAGATACGCTTACATGAGTACGTTTACATGAATACTCTTACATGAATACTTATACATGAATACTTTTACATAGACATTATATGGCAAATTACTATTACATATTATATGTCTAGATACTGTTATATAGTTCTCCTTTCTATCTTTACCTTATGATACAAACACATCATCGATGAGATAGATTGGACTTTATATCCTAGTACCAAAGGATACTTTACGGGATTAACCATTCCTAGAATCTCTATTAGCTACAGAGGTAAATGCACATCCACGGATGTCTTCGGTTGATACCATAACAGGTATACTTTAAGGGATTAACTATTCCTACACCCAGCTGTTAGCAACAGAGGTAAATGTACATCTACGGATGTCTAAAGTTAACACTGTTAGTTATCCTAGTATAAAGGGATAATACGTAAGTTAGTTATATTATTACCATTATCTTGTGACTCATCCACATAACCAATGAGGTGAATCGTATTTGAGTATCCTAGTACCAAAGGATACAATTTCTTATATTAATAATAATTGTCAAACAGTCGGGTCTTGGTAGAAGAATACTTTCAAAACAACTAGGTCTTGGTAGAAGATTTCATCTATACTAATAGGAATCATAGGGATTTCTAGGGTTTACCAAACGGTTTCGATTACTCACAAACATTTCCACACTTATACGAACTTTCTTTCAGAACAATATCAAGTCTTTCATTACAAGTTTTACAAATCAAAAACACATTAATACTTATGAATTCACCAGCTTTTTGGCTGATACTCGCTTTCAAAATAACTTGTATTCTCAGGTCACAAATAGACAGGTATGATGACCAGGTTTTGTGACGACGGAGCAATCCAGACTCGTCTTATTTTCTGATTATTCAGTTTATTGTTGTATATTATGAAAGAACACACATGTACTTGAAACTTATATACTATTAATGCAAAGGATGATGTTGTTGCTTGTTTACTACTTTACATTGTTGTGATACATTACATGATGTCCTCCGCCCCATAACATTTCCGCCGTTCTCGGTTTTAGGGTGTGACAGATTGGTATCAAAGCATTGTTTATAGTGAATTGAGTGTATCAACCCATAAAAGATATACTAACTATAAATACAATGGGATTAAAAATACTCTGACTTAGAGTTTATACTTCTAAATAATAAAATATTTAAGTAAGTATACGTGTCTGCATTCATACTAAAATCTGTGTCACAAAGACAAGAACAAAAGTATTACGATTGTTGAATATCACAGGTAAGCTCGGGGATGTATGGTCAGTCCTGGGAATGGCATAGCCTGATCAACTATTCTGGTCCGAGGTGTGATTAGCATATGCCCAAGAATGGTTGTGATGTGGCAACAAGTCTAAAAACTTATCAACACTACCACAATGAGAACATTATAACATAATGTAAGTATAAAATACTATAGGAGTATTTTTTGTTACTATAATTACTTACTTGAGAACTAAAAAGGATCTTCATTACTAAGTTGATGGTTGCTAAGTGGATATACTAAGGTTATATGTAACTAGGATGTCATAGACTTAGAATATGTGAAATTCTGCTTTACCCCGGTTCCTTGTGAATTTGGAGTTGAGTTCACTTATTTGAAAGTCTATCCTGTTTTGATTACATATAACTAGTATGCAATTTACAAATAATGATGTAACTAATGAAGATTATCTAATATTTATCTAGATAGTTCATCTAATAATTATTTCTTTACCCAAATTCTAGTGTAGATAACATGGCTGGACTCCATCCCCACGACAACCCGTACTTCCCGAACAAAGACAATGTTAGACGATTTGAAAAAGAACCGAAGAGTGATCATCCAATCCCTTGAATGATCACCATGCTGAAAACCTTTCGGATGTTGATAACTCCGAACCCGAGGTTGAGAACCTACCCCAGACAGCTCCCGTTCCAATTCCTAACCCTCGTCCGTTTTTTTTTCATAGCCCGACGCTCTTGGGTAGAATGCGTGGAAACAGGGAGCGAAGAGCAAGAACAACCCATGCCATTTAATGGTGACCAAAACTCTTATGACCTGAGCAATGGGAGCTCAACAGACCGAATCTTGCCAATCCTAACCCGTAGAGTTGCCCGAAACGAAATTCAGTACAGGACGACTTTTCAACGTATCAAAGAGGTTAATGCCAATGAAAGAATGCATACCATTCACACCAATCACCTTGATCACCAGTGAGAGATCTGAGAGAACCCATGAGACCATCTTGCAAGCACTAGCTAAAACCAGAGCCGAAGTCATAGAGCTCCAAGTACGCCAGAGGGTGTACGAGAGATACCTGCTTGATATGAAATGTCAACTAACATAACAAAGGGTTCACCATAGGGGTGACCATCGCCAGTAGGAGATACCTTACTTCCTTCTTTGTTTTAGAGAACCATGCTCCTATCAATGTTCTGTGTAGTACTTTTTATGTGACTACCTTGTACTATAAGTACTTTTAGTTAAGTCTTTATGATGTCAAAGGCTTTTCTACTCCGGATATGATGTATGACCTACCACAAGGTCAATTTCCCCAAACCTATTACATATTAAACATCAATGATATCGAAAGTCGACTAACTTCCATGTTACTCTTTGTTCAAATACCTTCATTTTACTACCGTTGGAGTCTATCTGAAACCCCATCTAGTCAAGTTATTGGACTATGGTAATTTAACTCCAAAATCATTTTCAATCCTCTTTTAAAGGTTGGATCATATTATCCACCAACCTATAATAACTCGGCTTGAACGACAAACGTTTAAAGACCATTCTACAAACATACTTCTACTATGTACTAGGACTGCATCATAGGGATGTAGGTCAAACCATCATGTGTTGGATATGGTGTCTAAGTCCATAACTTTATTTGGTATGAACCTGACCCGACCCGGCATGGTCCAT
Source organism: Lactuca saligna (assembly GCF_052625555.1). Lineage (NCBI taxonomy): Eukaryota > Viridiplantae > Streptophyta > Magnoliopsida > Asterales > Asteraceae > Lactuca > Lactuca saligna. The sequence goes on from NC_136420.1 coordinate 331,813,550, forward strand.
TTGGGTTGCATGGCATTGCAATACTTGGATAGACTAAATGAGAGAATAAGGCACTTATGATTATTAATATATTATAAGTTCTAATATATTAATAATAGTATTATTTAATTAGTATTTGATCGAGTATTAATCTAGTATTAATTTGGTGATCAAAGTGAGACTAATTAAATATATAAGGGTTGATTATGACAATCATCAATTCTTTTATGGTGGATTAATGATCCATGGTTTATGGGTTATGGATGTAACCATTTGGAGCTCCATAGATAGTCCATGGGAGTTACAAACCCATGGGTCATGAGAAATGAAGAGTCATGATAATTATGGGTCTTCTTAATGAAACCCTAATTGTGACACCACTATAAAAGGAACCCTTTGGCTAGTAAAATCGGACCTAAGAGGTTACTAGAGAGGGCATAACCGATTTTGAGTGCTACAAGTATTCTCTCAAGTTATTCCAAACTTTGTGGTGTTGTGTGAAGCATTTGAGGCACAACATTTGGGGTGCTAGGCTCACAAAGTCTTGAAGGAATCCAAGCAACAACAAGGTATGTATTTCTACTAGTTTTTATGTTTTATGTAATCCCCATGCCATGCTAGTTAGGAAATAACCTTGAAAAAAGAAATTTGCATGTATATAGAGAAAACATAGATTCAAGGTTATTAGGGTTGCATGTACACTTAAGAAGTGTTAGAATGCTTAAAACCCATCAGTGGTATCAGAGCCTAGGATTGTTTTCTGTATACTTGATGCAAAACTGCTTGAAAAATGAAAATTCTGCATTCTGACGACTGTACTCGCCGAGTCCATGGGGAGGACTCGCCGAGTCCATGAACAAATTCATCCTACTCGCCGAGTAGGATCGAGCTGGATAGATTTTTCGAGTTTTGTTGCTGGAAATGGATTAGAATCATTATCCAAATTTGTTTTGGACTTGTAAAATTTGTTTTTCAAAATGATAATGATTATGTTAATCCATTTTACATGACTTTTAACAATTTCAAAGTATTATATATGTTTATATGATTTCTTGAAATTGCTTGAAATGAATTTGTGTTCTTATGAGTTTTTAGAAGATCATAGGAATTATGTGTAACCACCATGTGTGTTTAATTCTTGATCTTAATTGTATTAATGGTGTTCATAACTTGTCCTCAAGTTATGGATAACCAAATGTCACTTCTTTAATTTGTGTTTAAAGAACAAAAGAGGTTTCATAAAATGAAGAGTCTTCATTTTTATGAACCAATAAAACTCATAAGTTACAAAATTGAAGAGACTTGGAATTGTTTCAATTCTTGCCCTCATGTTTTGGAATTTGAAAAGTCTTACACTTTAATTCCAAATCAAACCTTAGATTTTGAAAAGGTTTAAAAATCAACCCTTATATTATTATTATAATTTTATTATATAGATATGTATAAGAATATGTCGTTCTTACCATTAGTAGGCCTTATTCACGAAGCCTGTCTATAAGGGGGGTATAAGGTTGTTGCCTATAAAATGGTGACTTAATGGGTGTCCACTCTCACCCACCGCTTCATTGATCGGTGGAGGGTTGTTAGCCGAATGGGTAGGATACGACTTTAAATTCTCATTAAAAGTATAATGAATTATAAAGTAACTATATATTATAAATTCCCAATCTTAGTTACTTTAGGAAAATGTGAAATTGGTGCTAGCCCATAAAATTACACTTTGTACCTTACCAAGTCGTTAGTGGAGCGTGCGTGGTTAACCAGCACACTAACATGGACTAGTAAGAGTGGCAAAGGGTAAGTTGAAGGAATGGAGAATGATGTCAATCGCTAATTCCTCAGGGAAGTCAACATTGAGCTTTAGCAACCGATCAACGAACCTCTGCATCTTCTGCAAGTGACCGGTGATGGGTTCACCATCCTTCATCCTTGCGGTTATCATGGAGGAAATGATTTCATACCTCTCTTGACGCGCGCTCTGATGGTACCTTTCCATCAGATCTAGGTGCATCTCATAGGGGTAGAAATCTTCATAAGATTTTTGGAGTTCCGGAGTCATTGTGGCCATCATGATGCAGGACACCTTGGTAGCATCCTTCTCATGTGCAATGAACTCCACAAGCTCTTCTGGAGTAGCAGTGGCTTCATTAACAACCTTAAGCTCCCTATCAAGGACATATTCTTTGTCCACATAGCGGGTAATCATCCTGATGTTTCTGATCCACTCATTAAAGTTGGATCCATCAAAGATGACCTTACCACACAAGTTCATTAGGGAAAAGGAGCCTGTAGGGTTTGAGCCAGCAGCGTTATTGGAAGACATCTGGAATAGAAGGAAGATAAGTTTCATTAGATTAAGAGTCCTTAATAAGTCACCCAAATGAGATACTAAGGCTAGGATCCAACAAACTATTTATAGGTGGAAGAGGGATGCCGTAATCCACACTATAAAATATTTGAAGGTAGGTAAATGACAATTTACCAATTTCCACCATAAGAATGAAATATTTTATTATTAGGTTTTATTGGTTTTTGAAACTCCTAGATCTTTTGAGATACATTGAACTTTTCAATGGAATGTTTGAATCTCGAATGTGCCCTCTCAAGTTTGTGACTGGGATGCCGAGGATCACAAACAAGGTGTGAATAACCATACAAATTGACTTGGTACCCTTAACAATATTACCTAATTGATGTGTCGGTTAACCACACACGCTCCACCGATCTATACCTTCAAGTTATGATCAGTTTCGTATGACTTATCATATGAATAAGGAGGAAGTCACACTCAGCAAACTTCAAGGACTCTTAAGGACAGCTGAAAATGGCCTTAAGGGTAAAGCGGTTGCTACTTCTACTCCTTTAACAACCCCTGTTCTTGCAATTGGGCAAGGGAAGAGTAAGAAGAGGAAAAGCCCTTCAAAGGGTACCAAGGGTAAGACTCTTGATGGTTCCTCTTCAAGTGGGACAAAGAAAGGTCCCATTACTCCTTCTTCGAACCCAAAGGAAGCACAGTGCTTCTATTGCCAAGATAAGGGACACTTCAAGTGAAGCTGCACCAAATATATGCAAGATGTAAAGGATGGGAAGGTTAAACCCACCCATGCAGGTATTTACACAATATTGTCTAACAACTCATCTAATGCTAATTCTTGGGTGCTTGATACAGGGTGTGGTATTCACATTTGTATTGATTTGCAGGCACTAAGAAGAAGTGAGCAAGTGGAGCACGGGAAGATAAACTTAGTCATGGGCAACAGGAAAGCATCACCTGTTACCAAGATAGGAATTTATTCTTTATTGCTTAATAATGGGTTAATGTTAGATTTGAATAAGTGTTGTTACTCGCCCGAAATGGCGAGAAATATTATTTCCTTTCATGGCTTGTACAAATAAGGTTTTACATTTTCATTTGATAATAAAAATGGTGCTATTGATGTTTATTACAATGATGTATTTTACTTTAAAGCAATACCTTGTGATGGTGTATATGAAGCCGTGAATGTTGTAGACAATCTAGGAAATAAAGTGTTGTATATTGATTCTTCTGATATCTTGGATAAAGCATCTTTGTGGCATTGTCATCTTGGACATGTTAGCAAGAAGCGCATAGGCCAACTCCAAAAGGCTGGAGTCTTGGAATCGTTTGACCTCAAGTCAGATGATAGTTGCGAGTCTTGTTTACTTGGAAAATAACAAAGTCACCCTTCACAGGTACTTGTGATAGGGGTGAAGGTTTGTTGGACCTTGTACACACGGATGTGTGTGGGCCCTTCAGAGTTGCTACAAGAGATGCTAATTGTTATTATGTGAATTTTACTGATGATTACAGTAGATATGGATATATTTACTTAATCAAGCATAAGTCAGAAACCTTTGAAATGTTCAAAGAGTTTAAGCAGGAAGTTGAGAATCAATTGGGCAGGAACATCAAGATGATTCGATCCGATCGGGGAGGAGAGTATCTTAGCATTGAGTTCCTTGACTATCTTAAGGAATGTAGGATTGTCTCACAATGGACACCTCCCAGGACACCACAGTTGCATGGTGTGGCTGAGAGGCGCAATTGAACCCTGCTAGATATGGTTCATTCCATGATGAGTCGAGCTTCGTTACCAATCTCTTTCTGGGGGTATGCCTTAGAGACTGCCACCCATATCCTTAATCTAGTCCCTACTAAAAAGGTTGCCAAAACACCTCACGAGATGTGGACTGGGAAAGTGCCCAATTTGGACCACATCAAGATTTGGGGTTGTGAAGCTTTTGTGAGGCGTGAGACTCATGACAAGCTTGAGCCCCGAAGCGAGAGGTGTATTTTCATCGGCTACCCACAGAGATCCTTTGGTTACCTCTTCTACAGACCCAGTGATAATGTGGTCTTTGTAGCAAGAAGAGGAGTCTTTCGTGAGAGAGAATTCATAAGCCAAGGGGACAGTGGGAGGCAAATTGACCTTGAAGAGCTTCAAGAGTCAAGTGGTGAAGGAACCTCAAATACTGTCAGCTAACCTGAGAAGGAAACTCCTGTTGAGCCGATAGATGAGTCTGTACCTCCAAGACGTTCCACTAGGGTGAGGAACACACCTGAATTTTATTATGGTTATCACATCACCACTGAAGGTGATACATTTCTCAATGATAGTACACTAATAGACTTGGATGAACCTAATAATTATAAGGAAGCCATGGCAGGCCCTAAGTCTGCAAAATGGAAGGAGGCTATGGACAGCGAGATTCAGTCCATGTATGACAATCAAGTTTGGAACTTGGTTGACAATGTACCAGGTCGTAAGACAGTTGGGTGCAAATGGATCTTCAAGAAGAAGACCAACATGGATGGGAAAGTACACACTTATAAAGCGCGACTGGTTGCGAAGGGCTTTACTCAAACTCCGGGAGTTGACTATGATGAGACCTTCTCACCAGTGGCCAAGATTAAGTCTATTAGAGTGTTGTTAGCCATAGCTGCATTTCATGACTATGAAATATGGCAAATGGATGTCAAAACCGCTTTCCTTAATGGGAAGTTGGCTGAGGATGTTTACATGGATCAGCCAGAGGGTTTTGTCAATCTAAAGTACCCTAATAGAGTGTGTAAGCTTGAAAAATCTATTTATGGATTGAAACAAGCATCTCGCAGGTGGAATCTTTGCTTTGATGAGAAAGTCAAAGAGTTTGGCTTTTCTAGGAGTGAGGATGAGTCTTGTGTATATGTCAGGGCTAGTGGGAGCATAGTTAGCTTCTTGGTGTTGTATGTGGATGACATACTTCTCATAGGAAACGACATCCCAACTTTGCAAGAGGTTAAGGCCTGGCTTGGGAAGTGTTTTGCTATGAAGGACCTTGGGGAAGCTGCCTATATCCTAGGGATAAGGATATTGAGAGATAGGAGTAAGAAACTAATTGGACATAGTCAAAGTACTTATGTGGATAAGGTACTGAAGAGGTTTAGTATGCAAGATTCCAAGAAAGAAGAGTTACCAATCCAGAGTAATGTCAAACTAAGTAAGACTCAGAGTCCGAGTATAAAGGCTGAGATAGCTGAAATGAGTCAGATACCATATGCTTCCACTGTGGGCTCGATCATGTATGCTATGACTTGTACTCGCCCTGATGTGGCCTTTGCTTTGAGCATGGTCAGTAGATATCAAGGGAACCCTGGCAAGGCACACTGGACAGCAGTAAAGAACATTCTCAAGTATTTGCGGAGGACTAAGGACTGGGTCCTTACCCTCGGAGGTAGTGATGACTTGAGAGTGGAAGGATATAGTGATGCTAGCGTTCAAACTGATAGGGATAATTTTCGCTCTCAGTCAGGCTGGGTCTTTATCCTAAATGGAGGAGCCATTACTTGGAAAAGTTCCAAGCAGGAGACAGTAGCTGATTTGAATTGTGAATCAGAGTACATAGCAGCAAGCGAGGCAGCAAAAGAGGAAATATGGATAAAGAACTTCATCGGAGACCTTGGAGTTGTAGCAGCTATAAAGGAGCCAATGGAAATTTTCTGTGATAGTGAAAGTGCGGTTGCTTTGGCGAAAGAACCAAGAGATCACGGGAGATCTAGGCACATTGACAGAAAATATCATTTCATCAGACATAGAATAGAAGAAGGACTCCTCGTGGCAAAGAGGGTATCATCAAATGAGAACTCGGCGGATCCCCTCACGAAGGGACTGAGCAGGGTTAAGCATTTACAGCATGCAAGGCGCATTGGGCTGAAGGATGATATTATTTTCAATAATTAGATTCCTGAAACTTGTAAAATGTAATTGACATTTGATGATAATAAAAGTTGTTATTTATTTATGAGTAAGGTGTTACTATCTTATGTTGATTGTTTACTATGTTTCAAATTTGCATGTTTTTACTTCCAGAATAATTATGTTATGATATATATCATATTATTCAAACCATCCACAGTTAGTCAAAATTTGGAAGTAAGTATTGATTTAAGACTGTCATGAATTTGGCTTGTACGATTTGTCTAAAGTGCTTTGGACAATGCAATGGTTGCTACAACATTCATGAGTACTCATAAGGGCTGAGTATCACTTCATGGAATTTATCTCGAGTGATCGTGAGACGGTAATATCATATAAATCTTCAAACCTAGAGATATGAGTTGTTGACTATAAGTTGGTTACTCATTGATTGTACGAAAACGCATTGGTAACTCAATGTTATAAAACGTGCCTTTGTGAGTAATTCAACAAGTAGTTAGTACAAGCATATCAGTCGAAGTTTATCTGTTCCTTCTAGAAATAGAAGCGATATATGGGCCCCTCGATGATTTGGTTTTAACCCATGTACCGGGCCCGGTCAGAACCTAATTGATGTGTTCAATTTAGTTCTATGTCGAAACAAATCGAAGATCGAGAAACAAATGCTAGACAATAAGTAAGACCATGTTCCATGTGTTTGTCCGACTGATATCATGAGAGCAGAGGATTATATGATCACTTATCTTAAATGGCATATCATCATCATCATCTCAGTTCCGAGAGACTTTGAAAGAGCTATGATTGCTAGTCGGGTTTTGAAGTCATATTTGCAAATATAGTTATTAGACTTATCCAAGTGGGAGACTGTTGGATATGGTGTCTAAGTCCATAACTTTATTTGGTATGAACTTGACTCGACCCGGCATGGTCCATTTGGGTTGCATGGCATTGCAATACTCGGATAGACTAAATGAGAGAATAAGGCACTTATGATTATTAATATATTATAAGTTCTAATATATTAATAATAGTATTATTTAATTAGTATTTGATCGAGTATTAATCTAGTATTAATTTGATGATCAAAGTGAGACTAATTAAATATATAAGGGCTGATTATGACAATCATCAATTCTTTTATGGTGGATTAATGATCCATGGTTTATGGGTTATGGATGTAACCATTTGGAGCTCCATGGATAGTCCATGGGAGTTACAAACCCATGGGTCATGAGAAATGAAGAGTCATGATAATTATGGGTCTTCTTAATGAAACCCTAATTGTGACACCATTATAAAAGGAACCCTTTGGCTAGTAAAATCGGACTTAAGAGGTTACTAGAGAGGGCATAACCGATTTTGAGTGCTACAAGTATTCTCTCAAGTTATTCCAAGTTTTGTGGTGTTGTGTGAAGCATTTGAGGCACAACATTTGGGGTGCTAGGCTCACAAAGTCTTGAAGGAATCCAAGCAACAACAAGGTATGTATTTCTACTAGTTTTTATGTTTTATGTAATCCCCATGCCATCCTAGTTAGGAAATAACCTTGAAAAAAGAAATTTGCATGTATATAGAGAAAACATAGATTCAAGGTTATTAGGGTTGCATGTACACTTAAGAAGTGTTAGAATGCTTAAAACCCATCATCATGAACATACTTTCAATCAGTACTAGGACTGCATCGTAGGGATGTAGGTCAAACCTTCGAGAACATACTTTTATTCTTTACATGAGCGATCGAACTACGTCTAGGTTCAACCATTCTCACTCACAAATTCATTTTCTTTCCATGTAACAGAATCATGTCGCCAAAGAAAAACAATCAACCCATCAACCAAACACCAACTCTTCAGATTGATGCAGCTACCTTTCAAGCTGCAGTCTCGGCTGTCATGTCAGCTGTTCTGACCCACCTTAATGCTAACAACGCGAGTGTTAGCGGGATTGTTAACAATAACTCCAATCCAAGTAGCAATCAAATACCTCAACGGGCAACAAACTACCACGAAACCCCGAATCCCAAGCCCAAGAATAACAAATGAAAGTTCTGGTCTAAAGCTAAAGGAAAATCACCCCAAGGGGCGAGCAAAAGACAACAACATGTGGCAACCTTCGCAGCCACGACATCTGTACCTCCTACTACCATCCCTCCTGGTATCCCAATTGTCCTTACACCAGCTAGGTAGTATGCCGGAAACCTACCAAAATGCAATAAGTGCAGCTTCCATCATCTGGGTAGTTGTCGTCTGTTACACTGCTTTAAATGCAACAAGAACGGACATACTACCAATTGCTGCCGGACTCGGACCCAACACATTACTTCAAACACCAATGTCAAAATCTCTCGAATATGCCATCTATGTGGCGTAATGGGACACTTCAAGAGGGACTGTCCAACAGGGAAGGACGACAGCGAATCCAGAGAAGCTTGACCTCAGAATGGAAAGAAGCAACGAAGGACCCTACTATAGTATAGGTTCACTTCCAATCATCACTATTATGTACATCTTTTTAATGCATGTCTAGAACTAGTGCAACTAGAGTCTTATCTTTTGTGGGATCCCGTCGGTATAAGGATGCTCGTGTTGCGTATACTTGCCTTTTAGTATACCCTATTCGCAGCAATAGTCTTGTAGTAGTCTAAAGTACTGTAACTCTATTGGTGGTCGCATGATTGTGTTTTGTCTGTAAACGTCTTATGTTCAAACCTAATGTCCTTAAGTTTCCTTATGATTCCAACATTATCATACGACTTGATTCAATTTGATCCTCACAAAAACAACTTCATACATACATCTCTTCCTCCGAAATCGTCTTTCCAGCAAAGCCGTCATTCCAAAACACCAAAGTACTCGTGCATAAATCACCTCATATTTCTCATCCCTTCCGAAGAAAAACTCAGCAAACCGTCCCGAGGTACCACTCATGGAGTACGTCAAGTTCAATCCAAAGACCCACAGTTTCAAGATTATTTATATACGGCTCGTATACACGAGACTGTGATTGATGAACCTGGTATGGGTTCTACTATGAACTTCAGGACGGAGACTGCCCAAGACTACGAGTGATCGTGCTACCATGCAAATAAACTTATAAGCAGCCCAACGCATGCCTTTCGGTCGATTGGGACAAGGAAGACAGATAGAAAAAACGTACCTATCATTTTCCCTTAATTCATGAGTAACCATACCTTATTTTGGACCTTCACGACATCTAATCAACCACCAGGTTCTGACTTCATAATCAGTATGAATTGGTTTTGTTCTTATGCAAGAGGAAAGGTCACTGCTTATACCTCAAGACAGCTTAAGATGCTGAAAGTTAACTATACAACACATGATCTTGAGTCAGGGGCAGCGGTAATTACTTTGAAGATCTAGAGACAATACTCATAAGGCACAAGATGTACTATTATCACAGTCCACAAAAGCATTCAACATACGTTCGACCAAGAAGAGTTATCATGCAAAGATTGGAACTGAGTTTATCCTTGTAGATCCTAAGAGTCTGGTCAGAGGGGAGATTGAGACAGATGGCTTTTTCGTAACAAAGGATATCAGCATGATTGGGACTCAACGAATCCATTCCAATGATGACATCAAAGTTCTTATAGAAACTGGTATTAGGTCAATGGGAAAAGAATGATCGTTCAGGTTAAGGGTACAGCCTATGAATATATCGTTAGCGTTCTCTTTCTCACCGTTAGTCGTCTCAATGGTAAACGTTTCGGTTACTATTTGAGTACTATCTTTAAGAAGATGTTTGAATGAATATCTAACAGATTTTCTTTCAATACTAGAATCGAAAAGGATTGCAAGCATAAGATTTGTCGAGAAGGAATATACCTGTGGCAACGGTGGGATCAGCGACTGCCTCATCTCGTCCTATATCTAGGACTCTCTCGGTGTTTCCAGTTGCTGCTGCCTTGGGGGAGTTTCTCTTGAAATGCCCCACTTCACCACATCCGTAGCAGGCCTAACCGATACCCGCTCTGGAAGCTTGATTGGTTGATTAGGTTTGTGTTCTGTAGTTTCGCGTTAGGTGACCCTCCTAGCCACAGTTTTTACAAAACTTTTCATGACAGGGACCAGGGATACGATGGTGGTAAGTGCACCTGTTGCACCACGGGAGGGTACCAGCATATCCAGTGGTAGGTGCTTGAGCTGAGGAACCGACGACAGAAACAGCAGCAGGGGTAGTAGCAACGTAGACTGCCACAGTTTGCTATTTCTCCCAGGACTCCATCGAAGACTGACTCTTCTTCTTCTTCCAAAATTCTCTTTTCTCACCATTCCTCTCCATCGGTTCAGGAGTTGTGGCTGCTTCCTCAATGTCATCACTATGGTCAATCAGAGTTTGCGCTAGGCATTTGGCGTTGTCGTATGTGTTTGGCTTCGCAGCTAATACATTACCCTTGGTTGGCTGGGTCAACCCCCAGATGAACCTCTCAATCCTTTTGCTTTCCGGGGTAACCATTCCCGGACAAAGAAGCGCCAAGTCGTCAAATCTCTCTCTCTCTCTCTCTCTCTCTCACCCCTTTCGTCTTCTTCACACACAAAACTTTGAAACCACATCATTCTCGTCCATAATCATCTCTTAAAATATATTTTCTCTAAGATCCATATTAATCTTCACAAGTGAGTAGGAAATTGTAGGAAGTTGCTTTCATGGTGCTGGTAGAAGGGGACAACTCCCCTGGTGCTCTTAGAGAGAAAAAGTAATCCCGATAGCTGGAAACGGACGGGCAGATCCTATTGGATTAGTGTCTAAGTCCATAACTATTTTGGTATGTACTTGACCTGATTATGAGCATGGTCCTTTTGGGATGCCTTCACCGTAGCAATATGTAGGATGAATTAAGGAGTGAAAGGTTTAATTATGATTTATTGATATATTATAAGAATAATATATAAAAGGAGAAATCATAATGTTTAATTAATATTAGTCAAGAATTAATTAAGAATTAATTTTGTGGTTAAAAGAGATTAATTAAACTTAGGGGATTGGAGTTGTAATTATAAGATAATTACAATTGGGCTGTGGATTACTTAATAATATATTGGTTGGACGAATTCTATGGTAAGCCCATAAGAAATTCATCCAAGGGATATGTTTTAGGAGTCCATGGGACGCTTAGGCTTAAGCAGTCAGATTAGGGTTTCCTAGCTGAAAACCCTAATAGCCTACATGTATATAAAAGGCCCCTATTCCCCAAAAACGTGGCTAAGAATTCCTTTAGGGTTTCCAGCCGTTTTTGATGCCTCTTCCCTCCTCCCTCTTCATCCAAGTTGCTTAGTGGTGTTTGTGATTCCATTAGAGGTGCAACACTTAAGGCACTAAGCTTTCTGAAGCCAAGGATTAAATTGTTATTGCTATATAACAATCAAAGGTTAAATCTAAACCCTGTTTTATGTTAATATGATTAATTGTATGCTAGATCAAGGGTTTATAGCTTTGGATATTCAATTGCATGTTCATTAGACAAACTAGATCCAAAAGCTATTAGGGTTTGCATGTACACCATAGGAATAATGTATTGCTCAAAACCCATCAGTGGTATCAGAGCCAAGGGTTGTTTGTTTGATGTATTTGATGCTATAGTTTATTATTCATGCTTTAAAATAAAAAATTAGGGTTTCTGGGGGCTGGACTCGCTGAGTCCATGGCTGAACTCGTCGAGTCCATGGCTGAACTCGTCGAGTCCATGGTGAACTCGACGAGTCAGCTGGTCAAAAAGAGGTAATTTCGAGATATTGTGCTCCTTTGGCTGTGGGATAGTTACTAAAATGTTTTTTTATTGATATAAATCACATTTTTATGATATTGGATGATTATCCTTGCCAAAATAAAAGATAACTTCATATTAATTAAATAATTATTTCCTTATATGATAAAAATTTAATTATTTGAATTATTTGGTGAATTATCTTGCAAAAATTAGACTATGTCAAAATTAGATAATTGCCTTATTTGAATTTTGTTATCTAGAATGTTCTTGATAAAGTTTGGAAAAGTTTCAAGTTAACCCTTTAGGTTTCATAGTTTAAATTTGAGCTTAATAGTTTTAGTTTTGAAATTTAAATAGTTCAACCATAATGTTTTGAAATGTTCAAAACTTGCCCTCAAGTTTTGGAATTTAAAATTTAATTAAAAGTTTAATTGAAATGTTAAATTCTAAAATCCAAGTACTTTGAAAAGTTCAAATTACACCCGTATGTTTTTATTAATTAACTAAAGTGTATAATTAAAAGAGATTTAATAAAACATAAAGTTTTGGTTTACATTTAATTTAACTAAAAGTATAATTTATTAAATTAGACCACCTAGTATTTTAAAAGTGTAAAATACACACTATACTATATATATGTAACACTAAAAGTCTAATATTATATATATATATATATATATATATATATATATATATATATACACACACACACACATATATATATATATATATATATATATATATATATATATGAGTAAAAGTCAGTCTTACCGTTAGTAGGCCTCGTTCACGAAGCTGGTCTATAAGGGATGTTTAAGGAAATTGCCTATAAAATGGCGATTGAATGGGTATCCACTCTTACCCACCGCACTTTTGACTAGTGGAGGGTCGTTAGTCGAACGGGTAGGATAGGACATAAACCTTCCATTATAAGTATAATGAAGTATAAAGTAACTAAATGCTTTTACAAATTCCCAAATCATAGTTACTTTACGCAAAATGTGAAATTGTATGCTAATCCGTGGAATTACACTTCGTACCCTTGTCAAACGTTAGTGGAGCGTGCGTGGTTAACCGGAACACTAATTTGGGAATGACATTGTTAGCGAAGGGTGGCTCGATGTTTGTCATAGATCAATGGAGCGTGTGTGGCTAACCGACACATTGATTAGGTCATAGTAGCATTGAGTGCACCGCGTGATTTGTATGGTTATTCACACCTTATTTGTGATTCTCGACATTCCAGTCACAAATAGAAGGGCGTAATTGAGATTTAAACATTCTATTGAAAAGTTCAACGAATCTCAAAAGTTCTACGTGTTTCAATTCATTTAAAACTTAAACTTCCTTTTCGTTTTTCATGGTGAAAATTGGTAAATCGTCATTTACCTATCTTCAAATATTCTGCAACTAGATTACGGCAACCCTCTTCTAGGTTGTGGAATATTATGTTGGATCCTAGCCTTAATAACTCATTTGGGTGTTTTATTAAGGACTCAATCAACATAACTTGAATTTTCTCCAGTTTTGTAGATGTTTGAATCTTACAATGGTCTTCCCAAATCCTTTGGAACAAGCTTTCCAAATGAAGATGACATTCCGAGATACGATCAAGGAAATGAGAGTCATGCTTCACTTCCTCCACCTCCTCCAATTGTTATTCCTGACCCACAGGTTCAAAGGCTTGAAAAGTTCAATCTCACTCAAGCCCTTTTGGCAAGTAAATACGAAGATGGGAAACCTCTGTGTGCACACGTCTTAGAGATGAAGTCACACATTGATAGGTTAAGCGTGTTGGGTGTCGAGATTTCAAGTGAGTTGGCTGTTGACTGGGTTTTTCAGTCACTTCCTGAATCATATGGTGAGTTCATTAGAAAGTACTCAATGATGGACCACAATGTGACCCTCATTGATCTCACCTATTTGCTTATAGTTGCTGAATCAGCAATGATTTGGCGTGCTGGTCAAGCAAATTTGTCTGGTGAATCAAACTCCCAAACTACAATGGACATTGAAAATGATGACATTGGAGATCCAGAAAAGGTAAACTCTGAGATAGTCCCTTGTGTCATTCTAAAGGAGTCCATTTGCTTTTATTGCCAAGAGAAGGGGCATTGGAGACGAATCTTCCCTGTTTACCTGAGAGATCTAAGAGATGGGAGAGTCAAGGTGTGTGGCTCTACTTCAAGTAACATCCATTAACTAACTATGTAACTTCCTATTTTTGATTCCTAATACATGATGTGATAAGATTACATTTTGATGTTTTGCAGGATTGAAGAAAAGAAAGGAAGCTTAAGGAAGAAGCTGCTGAATCTGATCACGAAGAAATAGATTTCGATCGCATGGATTCAAAGATCGGATTTTTGATCTGCTACTTTAGAGTTAGGGTAGATTGCTAAGAAATATGTAATAGCATAGTTTTTCAGTTGAATTGCATTGTAAGGACAAGTTTTTCCACAATAAAATAAATTTTGATTTTATCGTATTTATTTATCCTTGCAATGGCATGTATGAAAAATTGATGTTTGTAGGTTTCTGTTATTAGCAAAATGGATTTGATTCTTAATTAGGCTATTTGTGGAAGTGTCAAGAATTTACCAACTATGGAGTGTTTCTCATCGCCCAAGTTTCAAGTGGATATAAACATGGAATCATCCAACGTGTATTGTTGATGAATGAAAAAACTTTCACATTTGGAAAATTTAGACTAATTCGAGTACACTAGGTTGTGCGTTGATCAATTCCACCACAAGAGTGATAAATATATTCGTCATTATTTACTAAAGTTGAGTAAATATGGTTATACTTATAAGAGTGAGTATAATTCTGAGTTGATTAAAAGAGTTTCAATCAATAGCAGAACGAATAAGAAGAATCTAGTAGGCAGAAAGATAAAAGTTTATGTATTCTAAGAAGAAGGGAGAGTAACTTTTATTGTGTTTTATGATAAGTCTTAATGATTAAGAACCATATCTCAATTGATCCTCTAGCGAGCCTTAGTGCAATTGCATGCCTAAGAAGATGAGTCGAGAATTGTAGAAATGGTTAAAATCAAGAAGTAAATCATACTTCTTTCCAATATCAAGTCATAGAGTCAAGATTGTGACTTGGGTGAAAAAGTCTTAAGTAGGTTTGTAACACTTATCAAATGTAGAATAAGAAAGTTTCTTATTCTTGTACATTTGAAATTTTTAAGTTGTGATGTCTTGCATAAGACAAAGACCAACTAGGACCAATTATGTGAAGTGTTTTGTCTTGATAAGAACTACACTAACTCTTGAATATTTGTTTTGCCTAAGAAAGTTTCCTGACAAGAGAATCATATATGTCAAGAGGTCAGTAGGAGTTTTAATGATCTTGAAAAAAGGTTTCAAGAACAAATCAAGAATAAACCTTATTAATCATCACTAGCACACGACTTGAGGTTTACAACCTATTGTGTTGACATTATTTTGTTTCTTCACCATTCCAATTGAGTTAATTATGTATGTGAGTTCTATGAGTTCTCATTTGAATGCATAAAGAAAAAGGGTGTTGATTGATGGATTGGTCGTTTGTGAGTAGTTGGAAGTATGGTATTGGATGGACCATATCGACATTATTATGAATAGATAAGTATATATTAAGAATGAGTTGTCATATGGAAAATATGGAAATGTTTCCATTTTGGGAGTTGTATGTTGAGAGTCTATGTTTAGATTAGAAACTTTTATGCAAGAAGGATGTTCAAAGGAATGTACTTTGAATGTGAGACCTCACGTCTATGGAATTGTCTTGTAACAATTTCCGATAGAGTACTTTGTAATTTCGTTGGTCAAGTCTTGGTGACTTTTGTGCTATGACTTTACGAAAGGATTGTTGCATAAAATGTTAGAATCTATCATATTCTAGTAGTGGCAAGAACCTTGTGGTCTAACACTAATGATAAGGATTGGGAATTGTGAAATGAGCATCATTGGAAAAGTTTTTTTTCAATTGATCTATTTCACAAAGTAAGGACCATAGGAAACATAGTGTGCATGCTTTGTGCATGGGACAACTATTGTTGTAATTTGAGTAATAAGTTGATTTTCTGAAACAGTAAACGATGAATAATGAGTAATCAATATGGTGTTTAAACGAAAGTGTTTTATTTACTCCCACAAGTTTGGGGCCATATAGGATTAAGTATTATTGTTGTGTTTCAGTTTGCATGTTTCGACTTCCAGAATAACTGGGTTATTCGAACTTCCACAGTCGGTCATACGTTGGAAGTAGGTATGAAGGAAGACTGTCATGAAGAGTCTGTAGGTTGCCTAAAGAGTTTAGACATAGCACAAGTTTGCTGCAGAGTTCATGAGTGCTTTAATAAGATTAGAGTATCGGATTAAACCCACGCTCACATGAATCCCTTCATGGATTTCATCACAAGTGATTGTGAGTCAACAGTATTGTATATTCTTGAAACCGAGATGTATGAGTTGTTATTTGCTGGTCGGTTGCACATTGATGATAAGTAAACGCATCAGTAACTTGGTGTTATATATTGTTGTGTGTGATTCGATGAATGAGTAAAAGCGAGCATTTGAGTCAAAGGTTATCCATTCCTTGTACCCAAAGTAGGATAAAAGTGATATCTATAGGCCCCTCGATGATTTAGTGATGACACCTAAGCGCTTGGCTAAGCCAGGACTAAGTTGATGTGTTCAATTGTAGTCTGTTGTTAGTCGTCATAAATTGGAAGTCGGGAAACAGTATAGAGAGAATGATTGAAATTCATGTCTTATGTCTATACGATATCTTGAGAATGGAGGAATATATGATCCCTTATCTAAAGGACATGCGTATCTGATAAGATTAGAGTTGACAGCAGCTTTTTAAAGCTACGATTGCTGATCAAGTTCTGAAGTCATACGGAAAATAGTTATCAAACTTATCCAAGTGGGAGACCATTGGATTAGTGTCTAAGTCCATAACTATTTTGGTATGTACTTGACCGGATTATGAGCATGGTCCTTTTGGGTTGCCTTCACCATAGCAATATGTAGGATGAATTAAGGAGTGAAAGGTTTAATTATGATTTATTAATATAATATAAGAATAATATATTAAAGGAGAAATTATAATGTTTAATTAATATTAGTCAAGAATTAATTAAGAATTAAATTTGTGGTTAAAAGAGATTAATTAAACTTAGGGGATTGGAGTTGTAATTATACGATAACTACAATTGGGCTATGGATTACCTAATAATATATAGGTTGGACAAATTCCATGGTAAGCCCATAAGGAATTCGTCCAAGGGATATGTTTAAGGAGTCCATGGGCTGCTTAGGGCTTAAGCAATCAGATTAGGGTTTCCTAGCTGAAAACCCTAATAGCCTACGTGTATATAAAGGGCCCCTATGCCCCAAAAATGTGGCTAAGAGTTCTTTTAGGGTTTCCATCAGTTTTTGGTGCCTCCTCCCTCTTCATCCAAGTTGCTTAGTGGAGTTTGTGATTCCATTAGAGGTGTAACACTTGAGGCACTAAGCTTTCTGAAGCCAAGGATTAGATTGTTATTGCTATATAACAATCAAATGTTATATCTAAACCCTATTTTATGTTAATATTTTTAATTGTATGCTAGATCTAGGGTTTATATCTTTGGATATTCAATTGCATGTTCATTAGACAAACTAGATCGAAAAGCTATTAAGGTTTGCATGTACACCATAGGAATGATGTATTGCTCAAAACCCATCAGATCCAAGGGGAAATTAAAACAGAAGATTCAAATTCTTTATTTTCAAATTTCTAAAACAGCTGAAGCGATTTTGTTTGGGTTTATGTAAAATCCTTGCTTCTCGTTCTTCGAGTTCCTTTAGACTTTCATCATTAAATTAAATCGTTGTTTTTGTGAGCGTTTCCATAGTGGGTCTAAGAGAATGATGGTCGTTGATTAAATCCCTCCGGTCACCATGTACATGATGTTGACACCGACTTCAACGATGAGATGATGTGGAACGACGATGTATCGACCGAGTTCCCCCCCCCCCCCCCAAAGCGTGTTGCCCGATCTCATTGTATCGGTCGAATCGTTTTTCGGGAAGCATTTTATGCATCTCAACCATTTTCCAGAGCATGTAGAGAATTATAACCCATGAGATCACCATTACTGATACTCCAGGACCATGAAATTCCATACAATACAACGATTCCATTTCACAATTGTTAGCACATAAGAATGGTTTCCCAATTTTTGTTGGATGTTGAACGGAACGAACAAATGTATTTTCGTTTTTGTGTTTTAGGTCAACTGAGAGAGAGAGAGAGAGAGAGAGAGAGAGAGAGAGAGAGAGAGAAAGAAAGAGAGAAATAGAGAGAGAGAGAGAGAGAGAGATGTGGGTGGGCACATTCTATTTTTTAATTACATTAATATTAAACTAAAGGATAAAAATTTAAGAAAGTAAGAAAAACAAATTAAAAGGGTATATTAGTAATTTTGAGTTTAACAGGGACCATTTCCACATAGAAACATGACCAAAAGGACCATGAAACAAAAAGCATCGATGTTTGGATGGAAACCCCAAAAAAACGCATACCACAAGGACTATTTTTGCAATTTTGTCATAGAAATATAAAAAAAAAATTCATGTTTGATGTAAAACGAAATGGTGTATTTTATTTGTTTATTTATTTTACAATGCAATCTTTGATTTTCGATTCTCTTGCCATCAATCCCGACTCCATAATTTTTTTATGAAATTGTCTATTGACTTACCTGGTCATTGTGATTTCAGAAACTCAGACGGAATTTGATTATGATATATCAAACTCTGTGAATTAGTGTTTAAAGTTTTGCGATTATTAGGACCGGATTCGACAGATTCGAATTTAATTTTGGTCGAGGTTAAAAATATTATAAAATTATAATAGAATAATACATCCTATTATGAATTCAAAACCTATTCCAAAATGATTTACAAGACTTATAGCTATCCCAAACGAAGCAGTGCACATTTTGTTTTAGGAAAATCAGATAAATATTTGTTTTTGTAACTTTAAAGAGACATAACATTATCATACGACCTCCGTTTTTGACGTTATTTATATCCACGAAGTCAGGAGAACATAATCTTCTCAAAATTCTTATCCATATCTCTCAATATATTTAATGCAAAATTTTATTTTAATGCCACAAATAGACTTAATTTTTGTTGGTTTTTTCTTCAATCTTCAACGATAGACGGATTAAGCAGTTTGGATGTTCTAAAAGGAATTATGAATATATATATATATATATATATATATATATATATATATATATATATATATATATATATATATATATAATATACAATATAAACATAAAATTACACACAACTGGTTATTAATACATAGCGGTTCGCGGTGGTTTGACCGCCAAACTCTAACCAATTTTCACCAATTGTTACATTATCCCCACGTTGAAAGGAATTTCATCCTGAAACTCAATGTTTAGATAAAATATTATAAAACAATTGGTGATGATTCTTTTCGCTTGATCCATACATGATCTGTCTAAAGTCGATTTAAGTCGCATAGCTCTAGATTAGATAACTGATCCATTATATGACTTTACCACAAGTCACCGCTTAATAAGGAATATGCAATACAACCGAATCAAATATTTTAAAGATCATCAGTTTTATATACAATTTAATCACATGTACTTTCCTAATTATGAAATATCCGCACAGTTTCCTAACTCATATCATTGAAGCATAGATAACAAGTGTGTCATTAGACCAACACTCCTTAAGATTTGAAGTATGAAAAAGTGTCGTGCACATCTTTTAGTTTTCAAGATAACTTGATGTAAATATTAGGACAAAATTTTGTCTAAGAATCTCGAAGGTCCTTTGAGTCATGGTTTAACTTGACTCGTTCTCTAAGAAAAATTATTCTTCTAAAAGAGAAGGCATTTTAAAGCTTACACAGTCTCTGACTTGGAAGTCAATAGGATTCCATCTTTTATTCACATAACTTTCTTGTCGTTTGTGTACAATCTGGAATCTTTCTCCTGTTCACATAATTCTTTTTGTGATCTCTTGATTGAATCTTGGATCAAAATGCAGTGCATCACCTGCATGCTCTTTGTTTGGTTTCGTATCTCTAATCATTATTCAATATATCTATGGTTGACACTCTCGCACATATAAGGCTTCAAATGATAATCTCCACTTTCATGCATTTTCATCACTTCAATTCTTTAAAATCTAAGCACATTAGGTCATAGCATGGATGAATGGTACACTTTAACCTATGAGCTTTATTCAAAACTATGCTCACGTGTTCACTGTACTTAGGGTACAAATTTGGTTCATAAAGTATCTCATCCCATCATCCCTGAGATTGACATGTTTATCTAGTCTTCACAGAGCTTCAATCGCGAAGCTTTTCTCTCTTATAATATTGAGCAAAACTTTTCAAACTCGATATGTAAGTTTGAATAGACGGTCCTAGATAATACTTGTACTCACAGGGTCCGGTATGTTCTTTTCGACTCAATACCTTTGCTATCTAGTAAATCTTATTACAATGTTACAGATACTCACACATCATGAGGACAATAAATTTCTCATATATGTCATACAACCAAAAGCATAGGCGAACCTCATCTCAATTCACATATGTACACCTCAATCCATTACGTACATTTCATTGTGTATGAACAAGTTTTTTGTTCTTTCAGAAAGGTAGGATTGGTGTGTTACACCATAGTAGTTCCAACTTATGGAATACAATCTCTTGCTTATCTTTCCAGTTGGACTTTGGTTCTTTTTAGTGTTAATG
This sequence comes from Lactuca saligna, assembly GCF_052625555.1. NCBI lineage: Eukaryota > Viridiplantae > Streptophyta > Magnoliopsida > Asterales > Asteraceae > Lactuca > Lactuca saligna. Next base: position 331,834,274 of record NC_136420.1, read on the forward strand.
TAGTTAACAATTAGGCTACCATAATGAAGTTCCTGATGGAATCATTGGTAGTAGCCATCATAAATTATTTTGTTGTTAAAATTCCAACTTTCATTCCTTGGGAAGAAGTCTTCACTTAAACTTCCACATTTGATCAAATCCTTCACATTTGATTAAATTCTTCACATTTGATTAAATCATGGTGAGTTGAGAAGTTCACAATGGTCCATAGTTTGATTTTTAGGGTAGGAATGAAATTTTAGGGTTTCTTCGGCTTGTCCTTATAAATGACCATGGTTTTCTCGTGGGAAGATTTGGGTTGTACAACTTTCTGGTAGTACAGATATAGACACAATAGGGAGGTAGTCGATTCATACATATGCTAATGTTGAAGCTTCCACTCGGAATTGGCATAAAGTCTATAAATAAAGATCAATCATTCATGGTCACTTTATCATTTAAAGGGGGGGTCATATAATGGCTTGACGTGACACAAACGAAAACGTATCATAAAAACAAAGATATTGGACTTTCGATGACATACGCACGAGATTGACATGAAAGCATGATTGGGTATGTGTTAGAATGAAATTTGAAAATTTTCACAAGTAAATTTCTGACAGCTCACTAGTTGTCTCTACTCTAGAGGTTTTTTCCAAACTATTGGGTTTTATGACTTAGAATAGGTTTAAGTCTAGGGTTTATAAAGATTTCTATGTCTCTATGGATCACAAGTACTTCAACATATAAGTGGTTAAGGAGAAATGCATCAGTAGTGAGTTACTACTGATGGTTCTTGGTTTTTATTCCTTGTTCCGATTACGATTGCTCTAAATCGAGTTGTCACCTCCTGGTTCTTCAATATTAGGCAGTTTCACCATCTTTATAACATGCTTTTCTTTAACTAGTGCTTGTTCTTATTTTTGTATCTCACTTTCATGGGCAGCATATTTAGTTATTCTTAAGTTGTGGCATAAGTGGAGTCGATGCTTATGATTTTCGTATAGTAGTTTCACCAGATAAAGCTCGTGTCCTTAAAAGTGTAGGTGGCCTTCCTTTAAACTTGCACGGTTCAAACATAATTCGGATGGTTCACAACAAAAAGAAACATACTGATTGAATACCAAATCCGAATTCAAAATGATTCACAAATGTGCGTATTCTTACAAGGTATTCATGAGATGTCTAACAAAAGTATTCGTAGGATCTTATAGTTGAGTAATTAATATTCCGAGATAAACTTCGGGCCTAATTTATGTTAATGAAACTTATATTTTCATGAGTATTTGAGGTAAATAGTTTTCAAGTATTCATAAGTGTTTACTAAAGTTTCTGAGAGTTCCTAAGCATTTCGAACTGTGATTTCTTTAAATATTATGGATTCCAAGCATTTTAGTCTACCAACAACCGAATCTAATATTGATTGTGCATCAATTTAACCATAACTAAACATAGGTGACCAGTCTATGTCTAGTTGTGGTTCGGCCCATGTACAACCAACTTAGCTAAAGTGTTTGACCTAAAACTTTGCATTGTATTGGCATCCGAGGGTTTGAGTTTATATATGTATATATGTATAACCCTATATTTGTAGGTTAAAGAATATACCTAACCTAAGGAAGTAAGCCCTAGGCTATAGACGTGCATTCCTAAGAAGGTATTAGTTCGATACAACCAATAGCTCTGATACCAATCTGTCACACCATCGGCCGCCGGTGGAAACACCAAGGTGCACAACGTAAATCAGTAATCACAGTTAATGAACATACATTGAATAGTGTAACGACGAAAATTTTAAACAAATTTTTTTTTTTCATTTTTACAAACATCAAAACATCGAGTAATAATTTAAGTTCCAATGTAAACAATATTGTCACGACCGATTACATAAAAAAGATCACAAAATAGTTTTCCCCGAGTGTGTGTACGATCATGTCGGCGCCTTCCCACGGTCCTTGCTAGTACCTGAAACACATAACACAACAACTGTAAGCATAAATGCTTAGTGAGTTCCCCAAAATACAACCTATGCGCATACGCCCTTCCAGGCCTTGACCTTCCGATCCATGTGTCTCAGGGGACTTCCGACCCGTCTGGGCAAACCTTCCAGCCCATATCAAGCATATCATACATGGCACATATAACGATTAACTTATCACACATAATGCATATATCTCATATCATATTCGACCTTCCGGTCACACATTTCAACCCTTCCGGGTACAGTATAGTGAGAAGACTCACCTCGTATATCTCGATAACTCGTGAACCCTGGAAATCACTTGTGCTCGAACCCCCGAGCTATAATCCTCCTATAACATCATATATCTATAATTAATACTTGTACCACTAAGGCTGACCATCCCTATCAAGTCAACACTGATCAACTTTGGTCAACAGTCATTGGTCAATTTGACCGGACTCGGCGAGTGCACTAGAGCGACTCGGCGAGTCTACGCGTTTTCACCAACTCGCAAGGATTTTCCCTTTGACACGTCGAGTACTCCCCTGACTCGATGAGTTCCACCTGGTCATGAATCACGGGGCCACCGCAACTCAACTCGCCGAGTCGCAAGGACAACTCGGCAAGTCCCAACTCGACTCGGTCCACCTGTCAATACCTCTCTAACTCTCTGTGACTCACTGAGTCACCCACAACTCAGCAGGACTACTCATTGGGTGGTTTTAAGGATAATCTTCAAGCTACTTGTCGAGTCTGTTCTTCAGACTCGGTGAGTCCATGCCATGCATCAGCTAAAACTTTTTTCTGCGGTCAGATCTGTTCCATACACACATAGATATGGCCTTCCCAAGCTCATTTATCACGTCAAGTCTCAGTCTTGGCCGCCATGCAACACTTACAAGGCTCTTTTTGGGGAAATAACCTCTAATATGGCAACCCTAGTCTCCAACTCAAAAGAATGGACATAAAGCATATCATTTGGGGCCTTCTGGACCTGCTACGGTCCAGATCTAGGTTCCATATCTCCATGGGACCTTTGATACTTCAAATACAAGTCAAATAAGGCAAGAAGAAACCCTAGATTTGACATATCAACCAAAACACGAAGATTAGCTCTAAAAGTTACCTCAAGAAGCTTCCCTTGATGAAATAGAAGCAGATCCAAGCTCTCCAACTCTTCTAGCTTGATCTTCTCCTTCCTTTCTTGCAATAACACACAAATTGGTGAACAAATAGCCTCTTATCTCACTCACAAGGACTCTTAGCTGCTTTGGTGCAGTCAAGGCTCAAGGTGGCCGCAATGAAGGGCCATAAGGTCCTTTAAATGGGGCTTAGGACCGGAAAATTAGGGTTTCATTAAACAGCGCGGAATCGCCGTGTCCATCCCTTGGACTCGCCGAGTCCAGACACGAACCTTCGTCCAAAACCGCGACCCGACTCGGCGAGTTCGACCTCCAACTCGCCGAGTCCCCTCACAAAATATCAAAAATATGAAATTAAAGATACCTGGAGATCCGGGCTGTTGCAATTCTTCCCCACTAGAACAAGACTTCGCCCTCGAAGTCTCGCTATGCAAATACCGCCGGATGTTGCTCACGCATCTCACGCTCCGGCTCCCAGGTCATCTCTGATCCCTTCCGATGTTGCCACTGAACCAATACCAGGGGTACCTCCTTGTTCCTCAAAACCTTGATCTTCCGATCTCTGATGGCTACCGGTCTCTCAGCATAATTCAGGCTCGCATCTACCTGAATATCCCCTAATGGAACCACTGTCGATTCGTCGGCTATACACTTCCTCAACTGCGACACATGGAAAGTGTCATGAATCTGCCCCAACTCTGCTGGCAAGTCTAAATGGTAGGCTACCCCACCCACCCTCGCGATCACACGGAAAGGACCAATATATCGGGGCCCCAACTTGCCCCTCTTCCTGAATCGAATCACTCCTTTCCAAGGAGAGACCTTCAGGAGCACAAGATCACTGACCTGAAACTCAAGCTCGGACCGGCGTCTGTCTGCATAACTCTTCTGTCGGCTCTGAGCGGTCAACAACCTCTGCCTGACCAGCTGAATCTGCTCGGTCGTCTGGAGTATGATCTCCTTGCTACCCATAACCCGCTGCCCTACCTCACCCCAACAGATGGGGGTGCGACACCTCCGCCCATACAACAGCTCAAAGGGTGGCATACCAATGCTCGAATGATGGCTGTTGTTGTAGGAAAACTCTGCCAAGGGTAAATATGCATCCCAGCTACCCCTGAAATCCAACACACATGCCCGGAGCATGTCCTCGAGCGTATGAATCGTCCGCTCACTCTGACCGTCTGTCTGGGATGATATGTTGTACTAAAATGCAGCCTAGTACCCAAATCCTCATGAAACTTCTTCTAGAACCTGGAAGTGAAACGCACATCACGGTCTGAAATAATCGAGATCGGTACTCCATGCCGCGATACTACCTCCCTCACATATAACTCCGCCAACTTCTCCGCAGAAGAGCTCTCACTGATGGCTAGAAAATGAGCGCTCTTCGTCAATCTATCCACGATCACCCAAATCGCATCGACTCCCCTCGCAGTCCGCGGTAACTTGGTGATGAAATCCATAGTAATTTGTTCCCACTTCCATTCTGGAATATCTAGCAGTTGCAGCTTACCGTGCGGTCGCTGGTGCTCAACCTTGACCTACCGACAAGTCAAGCACCTCTCGACAAACCAAGCGACATCCCTTTTCATACAGGGCCACCACTACTCCTTCCTTAGATCCAAATACATTTTCGTAGCACCAGATTGAATCGAGAATTTCGATCGATATACTTCCTCCATCAAAATAGTACGCGCACCGCCCACAAACAGTACCCAAATCCAACCCTGAAAAGTCATAAGCCCTCGACCATCCGTGACGAATCCTGATACCTGACCTACAACCCGCTCCTTCTTCTGATGTTCTGGCTTCGCAGCCTCTGCCTGAGCTCCTCGAATAATGTCCAAAATCGAGGTCAATACCGTCAATCTCATACAAATATCTCGGATCGGGGCGCTTTCCACCCTACGGCTCAACGCGTCGGCTACCACATTAGCCTTGCCCAGGTGGTAGAGGATCTCACAATTGTAATCCTTCACCACATCCAACCACCTCCTCTGTCGCATATTCAGATTTGGCTGATCCATCAAGTACTTCAAGATCTTATGGTCCGTGTATATCGTACACCGAACCCCATACAAATAGTGTCGCCAGATCTTGAGGGCAAACACCACAGCCCCCAATTCCAGGTCGTGGGTGGGATATCTCGACTTATGAGGCTTCAACTGCCTCGAAGCATACGCTATCACATGACCCCTCTGCATAAGCATCGCCCCCAAACCCGATATAGAGGCATCACAGTACACCACAAAATCCTCCATCCCTTACGGGAGTGCAAACACCGGAGCCTCGCACAATTTCTGACGAAGCGTCTCGAATGAGGACTGCTGCTCCGGTCCCCATGAAAATGTAACACCCTTCCGGGTCATCCTAGTAAGTGGAACAGCGATCTTGGAGAAGTCCTTGATAACCTGCGATAATATCCAGCCAAACCCAGAAAACTCCTGATCTCGGTGGGCGATCTCGGCACCTCCCACCTCAACACCGCCTCAATCTTGGCCGGGTCGACCAATATCCCTTTCTGGTTAACAAGATGCCCGAGGAACTGGACCTCTCTTAACCAGAAATCACACTTGGAGAACTTGGCATACAGTCTCTCCGATCTCAAAACCCCAAAAATCTCCCTCAAATGTTCCTCATGATGATCCTTGGACCTCGAATACACCAAAATATCATCGATGAATACGATCACCGACCGATCCAACATCGGCCGGCACACCCGGTTCATAAGATCCATGAACGCAATTGGGGCATTGGTGAGCCCAAAAGGCATCACCACAAACTCATAATGTCCATAACGAGTTCTGAAAGCAATCTTCTGGATGTCTTCCTCTCGAACCCTCATCTAATGATACCCCGACCTCAAGTCTATCTTGGAGAACCAAGATGCCCCCTGCAACTGATCGAACAGATCGTCGATCCTAGGTAACGGATACCGGTTCTTAACCGTCAACTTGTTCAACTCCCGGTAATTGATACACATCCGGTGTGAACCATCCTTTTTCTTGACGAACAAAATCGGCGCTCCCCAAGGTGAGCTACTCGGTCGAATCAACCCCTTTCCTAACAGCTCCTGAAGCTGCGAGGATAACTCCTGCATTTCCGGTGGAGCGAGACGATAAGGCACCTTGGCGATGGGCACCGCTCCCAGAACCAAATCGATACGAAACTCCACTTGCCTCTCCGGAGGCACACCCGGTAACTCTTCGGGGAACACATCCGAACACTCGCATACAACAGGAACGTCATTAATCGAATTGGGCCTCCCTGCAGCCACTCGAGTATCCATCACGTAGGCTATGAATCCATTACAGCCCTGCTGCAAACTCTGCCTTGCCCTGGCAGCCGAACAAAACGCTGACCCGCACCGGGTCCCTTCGCCATAAACCGTAAGCACTCCCCCACTAGGGTCTCGAATCGTCACCAGCTGTCTCTCGCAGTCAATGACTGCTCCAAACTTACTCAACCAGTCCATCCCCACGATAACGCAGACATCCCCCATAGCTATAGGAACCAAGTCTATAGGGAACTCGACCCCAAAAATCTCGAGCACGCATCCTCGAATCACCTCAGTGGCGTTGTAGCACCTGGTTTCCGGTATGTGAATTTTATTTGAATATTTCCCTATTTTAGCCTTGGACTCGGCGAGTCATAAGTCCGACTCGCTGAGTAGGGACAAGACTCAGGACACGTTTAAGTTGGCGACTCGGCGAGTCCATATCCCGGACTCGGTGAGTCACCGCTGCTGGATGAAACCCTAAATTTCAAGGGTTTGCACCCTATTTAAACCCTCATTCCGCCCCAAACTCATCCCCATTCACCCCTAGAACTCCCAACATCGTTTCTACCCTTATTTCCTTGAGAGATTGAAGTGTTTTGGAGTGTTCTTGAAGATTTTGAAGAGAAAGAAGAGTAGATCAAGAAGAGGAGAAGGAGACCAGGCATCTTTGTGTTATCTCAACGTTTTCCTTGAGGTATAGCTCGTTTCCCCTCTGTTTTCAAGCTTGTAATCTCTTTTAGCTTCATGGGAGTCCTTCTTGGGCTCTTCCCCAAGCTTGTTTGTGCTTTGTGGGTTGTAATAAGTTGTTAGCCTTTAGATCTAGGCATGATTTAGTCCCTGGAGCTTGGATCTAATGCCTTTATGGGGTCATATTGCATGAAAGCCCTAGATCTACCTCTTTTGGTGCACTTTGAGCCTTAAAATCCATATTGGTGAATATCTACACGTAAAGTTGGAAACTTTACGTGTGATTTGTGCCCTAGAAGCCCAGATCTGTGAATGGCATGGGCTGGAATCGAGCAAATCGGTGTATTTGATGGATGCATGGCTGCGACTCGGCGAGTCGTATATGTGACTCGACGAGTCTGGTCGCGAGTCACTGAATTGGTCCCTTTATGAAGCATCGAGTTGAGCCGTGAGTCACAGGGGGTGACTCGGTGAGTTGGAAGCTGAACTCACCTATGATAGGACTCGGCGAGTCAATGCCCTGACTCGGCGAGTCCAAGGCAATCTTCATAGATCAAGAACAGACTTGGCGAGTTGTTCATACAACTCGGCGAGTCTTAGCATAAGTGTTCTTCGGATGAAGATGAACTCAACGAGTTGTTCATACAACTCGGCGAGTAGGATGAAGAGGTTGAACGTCAGTCTAGAAGATGAACTCGACGAGTAGAAACAGGGACTCAGGACAATCGTCTGATAGGGACTCGACGAGTTGGAGAGCCAACTCGGCGAGTCGGGTCAACTGAAAGTTGACTCTAACTTTGACTTAGAGCTAGACCAGGGGTAAAATGGTCATTTTACCCAAAGGACAGTTAACAGTGTTTGATTGAGTATGTTGTGGGAATTGTAGCCGGAGGATTTCCGGAGCAGCAACGGTCAGTTAGTTCCCGATCAGTTCAGCAGCTACTTTGAGGTGAGTTACCTTCCAGTAGTGGTGGGTCTAAGGCCACAATGCCAGCCCACCAGTAGGAGACATATGATAGATGATTGTCTTTGTGATATCATCTAGGTTTGCTATTACCTAATATGTTATATGCTATCATGATACGTTATATGCGATAGTAGTAAAGTTCAGTTGTTAGGACCGCAGGGTAGTCAGATACCCCAGAAACGTCTGACAGTATGTGATGATATGTTTGTATGTTGGCCTGTTATGTTATGCGATAGAGGTAGCAGGAGGGGACCAGTCCCCAAGGATCAGCTGTTAGGACCAATGGGTAGTCAGCACCCCAGAATGGCTTGACATGGGTAGTCAGCACCCCATAATGGCTTGACACGGGTAGGACGGCACCCCAAAATGGCCGTATGGGTAGGTCGGCACCCCAGAATAGCCGTACCGAGTAGTTAGGCACCCCAGAATAGCCTGGCAGTACGTATGTTATGTGTTTGTATGGTATGTGGTACGTTGGGGGAACTCACTAAGCTTTGTGCTTACGTTTACAGTTTTGTTTTCAGGTACCTCTTCACCGAAAGGGAAGGAGTCGGCGCGGTAGCGGCACATCATGCACACACTCTGGTTTCCGCATTTACGAGATTCACTGGGATTGTACTCTGATATTTTGATGGGATGTATGGTTTGACTTTTTAAAACAAGGTTTTGTTTATTAATGTTTTCTAAAGTAATATTTTAAAATGAAATTTTCGGACATGAAAATTGGGTCGTTACAAGTTGGTATCAGAGCCCTGGTTTGAGGGATTCGGACTCACCTTCGGGGGTGTCTGAACTCAAATCTAGGGATTTAAAGAAATTTTTTTAGAAAATGATTTCGAACAACGAGAAAAGAGTTTAAGAAAGAACAAAAGTGTGTGATGTGCGCGACTGGCCGAGCTCAAGTAAGTACTCCCCAAAGTACCCATACCAGTTTATGTTATGTTTATCAGCTTTTGTAGAACAGCATGCTAGAATAGGGCTAAGGATCTAGGAATGATGCCTTATGTGTTCCACCTATATGTGAATTGCATGCTTGTATAGTGTAGACAGCGGTAGGGTAGCCTGTTAGGGTTTGCCTGGTAGTATAAGCTAACACGGTGTGCTAGTTCAGTTCCTCTCTATGAGAGCGGAATTGTTTGAAGTCGTTTTCCCTTGTCCGAATGTTGCTTGCTTCGTGCTACGTGGGACTCCGAATAATGGGAATTAGCCATTAGGCGAATACGTCACACCACATGCGATCAGAGTTGAATAATCTTAGAGTACCGGATTTAATCCTACTGCGCAGTTCTTGTTTGAGTCCAACCGTTGTAGGGACGAGTCGGGTACTCGAAGTATTATCTGAGTCTCGCCGCATGTGATGGTGTTCGGGTGATGGCTAATTGGTATTACAAGGAGGCATGCAGCAGCTGAGGATTGAATCGAGTAGAGCCGGAGGTTTCCCTAGGGCGAGCCGGGAATGAGTATAGTAGTAACTGGCCGTAGTGTAAGGGATCTGGTGGAGTCGAGGCAGTCCTTGAAGAAGGTACAGATAGATGTGGAAGGTAGTATGGGCCCGTACTACTAAAAGCAGAGGATCCGTACCCGAACCAAGGAAGGCCAAGACAAGACCAGGGAACTTGTAAGTAGCTATGATTCCTCAGGGAGCACCAGTATATCTAATGATTGTTGTGATGTATTGCAGAATGGTGGTACTTCAATCGAGGCCGGTGGATGGCGGTTCGGGAGAGGGGTCAGGTTCGGGATCAGGGTCCGAGCCGATAGATGAGGCACTACGCGAGTTCATCGCGTCAGAGATCACCAGGGGCATCCTTGAGTCGACTCCCATTATCTTCGGGTTGATCAAGGAAGGGATCATGGAGTTGATGGAGGATCACCTGCGGGCATTCAGGAGCGATTTGGCATCTGGCCAGTCGGGGTCATGCACACTGTCCTTCAAGGACTTCAGGGGCAGTGGTGCGCCGGATTTCCATGGGGTAAAGGACCCCATTGCTGCCAGGCGATGGATTGCAGACATCGAGTCTGCAGAGCTGACTAGCTTCTGCCCCGAGGGGTCGAAGGTGAGATATGCAGCGGGGTGTTTACGGGACCGAGCCCGGGATTGGTGGGAGTCAGTGGGTGACTCGTTGGGAGCCTCAACTATCGAGGCTATGACCTGGTCGGACTTTGTGACCAGGTTCAGGGCAGAGTTTGCGCCAGTTGTCGAGCTTCAGCAGCTGGCCAGAGAGTTTCTAGATATGAGACAGACGACGGAGACTGTGGCGGAGATCACCGCCAAGTTCCGGGAGAGGGCTTTGTTGGTGCCCCAGTATGCTGGTGACGAGGATATGAGGAGGACTCGTTATCACGATATGCTTCGAGCTGACATCCGGGAGCATGTTAGCTTTTCGGCTTGCCCTACCTTGGACTCTATGATCGCCAGGGCAAGGGAGAGGGATATAGATTTGGAGCACATCCGGAAACGGAAATCTGAGGAGGGACAGGCAGGAGGGGCTTCGGGGAAGAAACCCAAGGGATCAGATGGGAGGCCGAAAGGCCAATCGGGACCGAGCCGCTGCAGGAAGTGCGGCAGGCCGCACGAGGGGGCGTGCAGGATGGGATCGTCAGGCTGCTACAAGTGCGGCAAGTTTGGGCACATCAGCAGGGATTGCACTGCTCCTGCGACAGTTATTCAGACATCGGAGTTGCTGTGTTTCCACTGCAACCAGAGGGGCCACAAGAAGGCCAATTGCCCCATGTTGACAGTTTCAGCACCAGTGAAGGCGCCAGCTCCAGCGACCCTGCGGATCACGGATGGACGTCAGGGCAGGGCAGAGGCTCCGGTGGTGAGGAGCCGAGCATTCCAGCTGACTACAGAGGAGGCACGCGCCGCGCCCGATGTGGTGACGGGTATGATTCTTTCCTTCTATCTTTTGTTTTATGTTGTTATGATATTGATATGTGCTCCATGTATATATATATATGTATTAGGATCGTTCCATGTGAACGGCATCCCAGTTCAGGTATTGTTCGACTCGGGTGCATCCCGATCGTTCGTTTCTCTTGCGCTTAGCAAGAGGTTTCATGAGACTTCAGGCGAGTTAGATTGCCCGTTAGAGGTAGAGATTGCTGACGATCGATCGGTGCAAGCATCGATGGTGTTTCGAGATTGCGTTCTGCGACTGTTTGAGGAGCGTTACGTGGTAGACTTGGTTCCCATTCCATTGCGTGGGAACAAGGTGATTATTGGCATGGATTGGTTGAGCCCTAATGGGGCAGTGATAGATTGCGCGCAGCAGCTAGTGCGAGTCAGGACCCCAAGCGGGGGAGAGTTAGTGATTCATGGCGAACGGCCACAGTGTGGACCCACTGTATGTTCGGCAGCGAGGGCTAGGCGTCATCTTCAGCAGGGATGCGCGGGATATGTCGCGTATGTGATGGATACCCGGGAGGCGGGTAAGGCGACCGTGAGCGAGGTCCTGGTGGTTCGAGATTTTGCAGATGTTTTCCCGGAGGAACTACCTGGGATACCTCCGAAGCGACAGGTAGAGTTCAGGATTGATCTTATTCCCGGTGCGGCTCCGATAGCCAAAGCACCATATCGGTTGGTTCCTCCCGAGATGCAGGAGTTGTCTACGTAGCTGCAGGAGCTGCTGGACAAGGGATTTATTCGTCCGAGCAGTTCGCCTTGGGGAGCCCCGATTCTATTTGTGAAGAAGAAGGATGGGTCGCATCGGATGTGTATAGATTACCGGGAGTTGAATAAGGTGACGGTGAAGAACCGTTACCCACTCCCAAGGATTGATGACCTCTTTGACCAGCTTCAAGGAGCATCTTGGTTCTCCAAGATTGACTTGCGTTCGGGTTATCATCAGATGAGGGTCAGGGAGGAGGATACGCAGAAGACCGCGTTTCGGACACGTTATGCCCACTATGAGTTTGTGGTGATGCCGTTGGGCTCACCAATGCTCCTGCCGCGTTCATGGATCTCATGAACCGCGTTTGCAGACCGATGCTGGATGGGTCTGTGATAGTCTTTATCGATGACATCCTGGTTTATTCCAAGACTCAAGAGGAGCATGAGGAGCATCTGAGGGAGGTGTTGGAGACCCTGAGGAGGGAGAGCTTGTATGCCAAGTTCTCCAAGTGCGAGTTCTGGCTGCGCGACGTGCAGTTTCTTGGGCACCTCATCAACCAGAACGGGATTTTGGTCGATCCGGCCAAGGTTGAGGTCGTGATGAGATGGGAGGTTCCGAAGTCTCCATCTGAGATTCGGAGTTTCCTAGGATTAGCGGGCTACTATCGGAGATTTATCCAAGATTTCTCCAAGATAGTCGTACCCCTGACACGACTGACGAAGAAAGTCGTGGTCTTTCGGTGGGGACCCGAGCAGCAGGCTGCGTTTGATATGCTGAGACAGAAATTGTGTGAGGCGCCGATCCTAGCCCTGCCTGAGGGCGTAGAGGATTTTGTGGTTTATTGTGATGCGTCCATTTCGGGGTTGGGCGCAGTTCTGATGCAGAGGGGGCATGTCATTGCCTACGCTTCGAGGCAGCTCAAGCCCCACGAGGCGAACTACCCGACGCACGATTTGGAGATGGGGGTCGTGGTCTTCGCCCTCAAGATTTGGCGACATTACCTCTACGGGGTTCGTTGTACCATCTACACTGACCACAAGAGTCTGAGGTATCTCATGGACCAACCGAATCTGAACATGAGGCAGCGTCGGTGGTTGGATGTGGTGAAGGATTATGATTGTGAGATCCTTTACCACCCGGGGAAGGCCAACGTGGTGGCCGATGCGCTTAGCTGCAAGGCGGCGCCGATCAGGGACGTATGCCTGAGGATGACCGTAGTGACTCCCCTATTGGAGCAAATTCGGGAGGCTCAACAGGAGGCTATCAAGGAGGAGCATCGGAAGAGCGAGCGCGTGGTGGGTCAGGTATCCTCTTTTGATTATGATAGCCGGGGTCTATTGACACTACACCATAGGGTGTGGGTGCCGTATCACGGGGGCGTCCGCCAGATTTTGATAGATGAGGCGCACAAGTCCCGATTCTCTATCCATCCTGGGGCGATGAAGATGTATAGGGATCTTCGTCTGAACTATTGGTGGCCCTGCATGAAACGGGATGTGGCATGGTACGTAGAGCGGTGCTTGACCTGCAGGAAGGTCAAGGCCGAACATCAGAGACCGCATGGTAAGATGCAGCCGTTGGACATTCCACTGTGGAAATGGGAAGATATCACCATGGACTTTATTACAAAGCTTCCCAGAACCGCGCGTGGAGTGGATTCGATTTGGGTCATCATGGACCGACTGACCAAGAGTGCTCACTTTATTCCGATTCAGGAGAGCATATCGGCCGAGAAGTTGGCCGATATCTATATCAGGGAAATCGTGGCGCGGCACGGGGTGCCGGTATCGGTGATCTCGGATAGGGATGTACGTTTCACTTCCAGATTTTGGAAGAAGTTTCATGACGAGTTGGGCACTCGATTGCATTTTAGCACCGCCTTTCACCCGCAGACAGATGGTCAGAGTGAGCGGACCATCCAGACTTTGGAGGACATGTTGCGGGCGTGTGTGTCGGATTTCGGTGGTAGCTGGGATACCTATCTTCCCTTGGCTGAGTTCTCCTACAACAACAGCTATCACGCGAGTATTGACCGACCACCGTTCGAGATGTTGTACGGACGGAGGTGCAGAACCCCGATATGTTGGGGTGAAGTTGGCCAGAGAGTCATGGGAAGCATCGAGGTGGTGCTAGAGACGACCGAGAGGATCCAGCAGGTTCGGAGCAGACTTCAGACTGCTCAGAGTCGGCAGAAAAGTTACGCCGATAAGCGTCGATCCGACTTGGAGTTCCAACTCGGGGATATGGTTCTCCTGAAAGTGTCGCCTTGGAAAGGCATCATTCGATTCAGGAAGCGGGGCAAGTTGGGCCCAAGATTCATCGGGCCGTTCAGGGTTGTAGCCCGGGTGGGCAAGGTGGCGTATAGGCTGGATCTACCAGCCGAGCTCAGTCAGATCCACCACACTTTCCATGTTTCGTAGCTACAGAAGTGCCTGGTGGACGATTCAGCGGTAGTACCGTTGGAGGATATTCAGGTTGATGACAGCTTGAATTACATTGAGCGCCCAGTCGCAATACTCGACAGGAAGTCAAAGGCTTTGAGGAACAAGAGGGTAGAACTAGTGAAGGTGCAATGGCAGCACCGCAAGGGTTCGGAATAGACTTGGGAGCCGATGGACGAGATGATGGAGCACTACCCCGAGCTGTTTCAGGATCGAGCAGCAGACTTCGAGGACAAAGTCTAAAATAAGTGGGGGAGATTTGTAGCACTTGGTTTCCGGTATGTGAATTTTATTTGAATATTTCCCTATTTTAGCCTTGGACTCGGCGAGTCATAGGTCCGACTCGCCGAGTACGGACAAGACTCAGGACACGTTTAAGTTGGCGACTCGGCGAGTCCATATCCCGGACTCGGCGAGTCACCGCTACTGGATGAAACCCTAAATTTCAAGGGTTTGCACCCTATTTAAACCCTCATTCCGCCCCAAACTCATCCCCATTCACCCCCAGAACTCCCAACATCGTTTCTACCCTTATTTCCTTGAGAGATTGAAGTGTTTTGGAGTGTTCTTGAAGATTTTGAAGAGAAAGAAGAGTATATCAAGAAGAGGAGAAGGAGACCAGGCATCTTTGTGTTATCTCAACGTTTTCCTTGAGGTATAGCTCGTTTCCCCTCTGTTTTCAAGCTTGTAATCTCTTTTAGCTTCATGGGAGTCCTTCTTGGGCTCTTCCCCAAGCTTGTTTGTGCTTTGTGGGTTGTAATAAGTTGTTAGCCTTTAGATCTAGGCATGATTTAGTCACTGGAGCTTGGATCTAATGCCTTTATGGGGTCATATTGCATGAAAGCCCTAAATCTACCTCTTTTGGTGCACTTTGAGCCTTAAAATCCATATTGGTGAATATCTACACGTAAAGTTGGAAACTTTACGTGTGATTTGTGCCCTAGAAGCCCATATCTGTGAATGGCATGGACTGGAATCGAGCAAATCGGTGTATTTGATGGATGCATGGCTGCGACTCGGCGAGTCGTATATGTGACTCGACGAGTCTGGTCGCGAGTCACTGAATTGGTCCCTTTATGAAGTATCGAGTTGAGCCGTGAGTCACAGGGGGTGACTCGGTGAGTTGGAAGCTGAACTCATCTATGATAGGACTCGGAGAGTCAATGCCCTGACTCGTCGAGTCCAAGGCAATCTTCATAGATCAAGAACAAACTCGGCGAGTTGTTCATTCAACTCGGCGAGTCTTAGCATAAGTGTTCTTCGGATGAAGATGAACTCGACGAGTTGTTCATACAACTCGGCGAGTAGGATGAAGAGGTTGAACGTCAGTCTAGAAGATGAATTCGTCGAGTCATAGCCTAACTCGAAGAGTAGAAACAGGGACTCAGGACAATCGTCTGATAGGGACTCGACGAGTTGGAGAGCCAACTCGGCGAGTCGGGTCAATTGAAAGTTGACTCTGACTTTGACTTAGACCTAGACCATGGGTAAAATGGTCATTTTACCCAAAGGACAGTTAACAGTGTTTGATTGAGTATGTTGTGGGAATTGCAGCCGGAGGATTTCCGGAGCAGCAGCGGTCAGTTAGTTCCCGATCAGTTCAGCAGCTACTTTGAGGTGAGTTACCTTCCAGTAGTGGTGGGTCTAAGGCCACAATGCCGGCCCACCAGTAGGAGACGTATGATAGATGATTGTCTTTGTGATATCATCTAGGTTTGCTATTACCTAATATGTTATATTCTATCATGATACGTTATATGCGATAGTAGTAGAGTTCGGTTGTTAGGACCGCAGGGTAGTCAGATACCCCAGAAACGTCTGACAGTATGTGATGATATGTTTGTATGTTGGCCTGTTATGTTATGCGATAGAGGTAGCAGGAGGGGACCAGTCCCTGAGGATCGGTTGTTAGGACCGATGGGTAGTCAGCACCCCAGAATGGCTTGACATGGGTAGTCAACACCCCAGAATGGCTTGACACGGGTAGGACGACACCCCAGAATGGCCGTATGGGTAGGTCGGCACCCCAGAATGGTCGTACCGGGTAGTCAGGCACCCCAGAATGGTTTGCGCCTTGCAGTGTGAACGCAGGTATGCTAGATATCACCCGTTTAGGTAATTGAAGAATTGTGGAAATCTCAGATGTGTTCATAATTTTCTTTTTGGTTCTTGATATTTTTATTTCCATTTTTACCCTTTTATATCCTTTTTAAAGTATCATATACCTAAAGTTTTGGAACGATAATATTATTTATAATTTAATCTATTAAAGTTAATTTTATTTTTGTTTCTTTTTGTGATTAAATTTTATAGGGAACTAAAAGCAAGGTTAAAGGAGATAACGAAGGAATTTAATTTTATTTTTTGTTTCTTTTTGTGATTAAATTTTAGGGCTCATAAGCCCCCGTCTCTTTTGTTTTGATCGGGTAGAGGATATGAATCGTTCCCAAAGGAGATAACGAAGGAATTTGATTATAGACGCGAAGGGGAAATCGGCGACCAGAAGGCAGCACGATGGTTCGTCGCTCGACTCGCAATCGGTGGCGGCCTCCGGGGTTCGACTAGACTGAAGAAGAAGAAGAAAAATGATCGAAGCAGCGAGGCGGCTGTCTCCTCGGACGAGAAGAAAGAGACAAAGCAACGGGGCTGCTCGTCTTCAGTCTTGGAAGGAGTTGCGAAGGAAAACGAGATGGCTGCGAGGCCTGATGGCGGTCGTCATCTCGGAAAGAAGATGGAACGCCTCCGATGCCTAGAATTTGCCTCCGGTCGTCGACCGATCGTGAAGAAGAAGGAGCGCCTCCGTCTTTGACCGATTGTGTAGAAGAACTAAGGAAGATGTTAAAATGGGTCTTCAATTTCTGGACTGACCGAATAGAAGAAGATGAACAGAAGCAACCATGGCCAGCAGGACAGTCATCGATTATAGCAACTAGGGCGTTCGGGTGGTTCTTCTTCAGCAGAAAAAAAAATGTACGGGAATAGCAACAGGTATGGTTTGGATTGTTTAAATATAAAATCGATGGGTTTTTGAAGTGTTTGGGTTTGATTGCTTGTCAGGAAGAAGGAAACACGAAGAAGAAATTGGCGACTGCCCTCTTGTTGTTCTTCGCAGCAATCGAAGGAGGAGGAAAAGGAATAACAGAGGGGAATGTTGGTTTAGGTGCTGTTTGTTTTTTTGAAGTCAAAATATCTGCAGTCTACGGACCACATCTGCAAGCCTCTGCGGCAGAAGAGGTGGACCAAATGTCTGCAGTCTGCAATAAGAAGACTGTTTGTTTTTAACGTCTGCGGGCCGTTAAAATAAATTGAATTTTTAAACTTAATTTCATGTTATAAACATTAAAAATGTATTTTTAACAAAAAAATGAAAGAAAAAAAAAATTGCACGGTGGCCATGTTTTTTTTTTTTTTTTTTTAAGGTTAAAATGAGGTCTGAAGACCTTTGAAGACAGTGGCCGATGTCTGCGCCAGGAAGACCTCGCGCAGACGTTTTCTGATCTGCGCACTTCCAAAAAACAAACAATCTGCGAGGGCATATGTCTGCGCATTGTCTGCGCGGCGCAGACAAAAGTGGTTGCGCAGATCTTCACACAAAAAACAAACAGCCCCTTAGTCTTCTTAGTGATCGGAATCGCATCTTCACCTTCGGTCTCGTTACAGGTAACAAACACGAAGGAACAAGCAACAGATACCATGTTCAATTATATATTTGTCTTTTATATTATATATTTGTCTTTTATATTTGCATTTTGCCATTTTGATTTATAAATAATAATTTTTATTATAAATATGCTATTAAATTTTATATATAGATCTTAATAATTTATACCATTTAAATATTTTTGTTTACCTTCGGTCAATAAAAATATTAAATATTATTAAAATTAAATATATTACATAATTATACGGATATTATTAGAAGTAGACATAAAATAAATAAATATACAAATTTTATATATGAATTGTCCAATCAATAATAATATATGTAAAAACAATTCCAAAGAGTTGAAGAATCCAAAAATATCAATGTACATTTGGTATTCTATTGTTGATGAATTGACATCTCTGTACTGTATAATCACTTACATTTTACTTTTTCATACTATTAATTCCAATGTTCGAATTGAATTTTCCCATCAGTCCTATAGCTTCTTCGTTCCTTATATTTGCATCATCAGTTTCCATACTTTTCTTATCTTTGTATCATTAGTTCTTTTTCTATCTCAAACATATGATATGTATTTATTTATAATCGAGTACATTTTACTTTTTGATGCTATTAATTCTGATCATCGAATTGAATTTACTTATCAGTCCTACAACTTCTTCGTTCCTTATATTTGCATCCTCAGTTTCCATACTCCTCTCATTTTTCTATCATTTGTTCTTTTTCTATCTCAAACATAATATGTGTGTGTATATATATTGCATATATAAATGATGTCAACATTAAATTTAAGATACTAATTTATGTCATTTGTCCTATGATTTGTAGTTAAATTCTCTTATATTCATTTTTGCTTATATTCATTTTTGCTTATTTGGTGAAACATATATTAGCAGATATTAAAACTACTTTGCATGTTGATGTTTCTTATGATAATGCATGGTATGGTAGGAGAAAAGCCTTAGATGTGTACACTAGCTCTACCTGTAAACTACAATATAATGTTAGTTTTGCACTACTTCCTCATGTTGATTATTAGTTGGATTCAAATTGGGTAATTGAAGCGGATTACTCAAAAAAATTTGTTGCTCACGGTATGACGCGTACAAACCGAATATATAACGATGTGGACAAACATCATCCTGCGAACATCATAGATTTTGCATATGCCACCAACTAGGTCATAATCGAAAAAGTTGTCCAAATTCTCAATAATAACAAACTGAAAATGTGTAATTGAACATTTTAATAATATAAAACTGAAAATTCTAATTTATGTAATCAAAATAATTATAAGGATAGTTTAAGTGGCCACAACCTTATTTTTACAAATGGATATGAAACAGCCGTTTTTATACACACAGGTTAACAACCCCATAAAAAAAAACTCTACAACGAAGGGGTTTTTGGGTGGGTCAATTGTGAACTGGATGGGGGAAATGTATGAGTGTAAAGAAATATAAATAAACATAAAAACTAATTTTATCGGATTTTAATTGATTTGTTGGACAAAGATTAGATTTTTAAGAGAGATTTGATGTAAAATCAAATGATGTATTTTATTTTTCTATTTATTTTATGATGCCATCTCTGATTTCGGTTCTCAAGCCAACGATCCCCACTCCATAATATTTTTATGAAATCGTCTGTTGAATGTCCTATTGTCCTGGTTGTTGTAATTTCAGAAATGCAGATGGAATTTGATTCCAATATACCAAACTCTGTGAATTAGTATTTAAAGTTTCACGATTAATAGAATCAGATTCAACAGATTTTTCGAATTTGATTTTGGTCGAGGTTGAAAATATTATAAAATTATAATAAATAATAGATCATAGTCTGAATTCAAAAACGTGTTAAGATATAATTGACGAGCCTTGTAGCTATCCCAAACGAAGCAGTTCATGGTATGTTTCAGGAAAAAAATCAGATAAATATTGATTTTTGTAACTTTAAAGAGGCCTAACTTTTTCATATGACATTCGCTTTGGATATTCTTTATATCAACGAAGTTAGCAGGATATAATCTACTCAAATATCTTATCCATAACTCTCAAATATATTGAATGCAAAAAAATTATTTTTAACGCCACACATAGACTTAATTTTTGTTGGTTTTTTATTCAATCTTCAACGATAGACGTTTTAAGCAGTTTGAGATGTTCTAAAATCAATTATAAAGATAATATATTTAATATACATTGTATACATAAAATTACAACAATTGATTATTAATACATAGCGGTTCGCGGTGGTTTGACCACCGAACTATTACCAATTTTGACCAATTGTTACACAACAAGAATAGATTTGAGTAAATCGTAAAACCCTAATGCAAAACCATTTACTCAACAAAAGAATAACAAATTGATTACACTATCGCCTACTCTGATACCAATTGTGAAAATAATAATAATCGATAGATTCTACATTTATGAGATGAAATAAAGACTAGTAACAATAATGAGCAAAAAGTTGTTGAATGATTGTATTATTCACAACTACAGAAGAGTTCTTGAAGACGAAACTTTTGTGTTAGAGCTTCAAAACAAACCATAAACGTTACATGCAAACTATATATATATATATATATATATATATATATATATATATATATATATATATAGAGAGAGAGAGAGAGCGAGAGAGAGAGAGAGAGAGAGAGTGACTAAACTACACAGCGGTTCTGAACATGGATCGGGCCATTTCAGAACATTTGACACACCACAATATTAAACCTAACAGTTGATCTGACTTGTGATGCAATCTTTCCCGGACCATGACATCGACCGAAAGTTGAACTGCTCCTCATACTTCTACCTTAAGGGACGGTTGTCCCCCATTTGGGTTCGACCAGTTATCTACTACTACTTGTCATTGATCCAATCCTAAGTTGGCTTTGTCTATGCATTTTTTTACTTTGAAGAAAATCATGTTTTTCATATCCAATGACCTTAATAGTCCTATCGTACTACTTATTACTTGTATTATTCATAAGTGTCTTTCTTAAATATCGGATCAGCTCATGTCGTGGAAATACACTATCGCATACATTATCTTAATACTAGTACACATGCCGTCTTTTATTATAATATTGTTGTAACACATTTATCGAACCTAACACAGGGTTCTAGTGGAAGCCTAAAACTAATTTACTCTATATGCGCCTTCCCTCGGTCAGTAGAACAACCAACTACATTCTCCATTGCTTCCCTTTCTTCTTTTGCTATGAGTTGAAACGCTCGCCCTTTGGCTCTTGGGGCTTCAACTCCACCTTGTAATCTGCCAGTTATCCTCGATGTTTTAGGTGTTGGAGCTTGTATTGAGTCTGTTGGGTTTAGAAGAGGACATTTGGCCTTGATGTGGCCCATCTGATTGCAGTGTAAAAAAATGCACACTCCTTGTGCCTTTTGATTACCGTCTCGGTTGTAATGTCCTTCCTTTCCGCACTTGTAGCATATCAAAGTGTGATAGACTCGTATATGAGTGCTTCCACACTTTCTACACTGAATACCTCTCTGTCATCCTGTAACATCTGGATTTTCAGGTATATATTTTAAGTATTTATTTTTGAGATAAGTGGAGTGGCTCGATGAGTTGCTGCCCCAACTCGTCGAGTAGAGTCTCGGCTAGCGACGTGGATTAATGAGTGGACTCGGCGAGTCCATTAGCCAACTCACCAAGTCAGCGCTGCTGAAGGAAACCTAAATTTTCCAGGCATGTGGCCTATTTAAAGGCACTTAAGGCCTCCTATTGCGACTACCCTTTAGGAGACAAAACCCTAATCGAGCCTTGAGTTCTTAGAGTGAGAGAGGGAGCTATTGTGAGCTTTTGGTGGGTGTTTTTGCAAGGAAGAAGTGGGTTTCAAGCTAGAGGATCAAAGAAGGGTGTTGGATCTGCTGGTTTTCATGCTCAAGCTTCAGTTAGAGGTATTGAATTCGACTTTTTCCCATTTAATGATGTAGATCTCTCATTTTAGTAGTTCAGGGCTCTTCTTCTTCATCATTTTTGGGGTTTTTGTGAATTGGCGAACTGCTCGGCCGAATAAACCCCTTCCCTAGCAGCTCCTAAAGCTGCGAGGATAACTCCTGTATCTCTGGAGGTGCAAGGCGATAAGGTGCCTTGGCGATAGGCGCAGCCCCCGGAACCAAATCGATGTTGAACTCAACCTGCCTCTCGGGAGGCACACCCGATAACTCTTCCGCAAATACATCCAGGAACTCATGCACTATCGGAACCTCATCTACTAACCTTGGTCTCTCTCAATCAACCCTCGTATCCATCACATATGCTACAAATCCCTTACAACCCTGCTGTAGACTCTGCCTCGCTCTAGCGGCTGAACAAAATGTCGACCCAGAATGCGTACCCTCGCCATACACAGTAAGAACTCCCCCACTAGGGTCTCGTATGGTCACTAGCTGTCTCTCGCAGTCGATAACCGCTCCTAACTTGCTCAACCAGTCCATGCCCATGATGACACAGACATCTCCCATCGCAATATGAACTAGATCAATCGGAAACTCAACGCCGAAAATCTCGAGTACACACCCTTGGATCACCTCGGTGGCATACACCACTCTCTCGTCAGTTATGGAAACTCTGAGAGGTCGACTCAACTCCTCTCGACTAATACTGATGTGCTGACTAAAAGCCAAAGATACAAAAGACCGACTCGCTATGAGTCAAATAACACCAAGGCAAGTACATAATTCACAAGAAAAGTACCTACGCGTATCATAATATAAGCACAATATCTCAACATAAAAGTAAATATATGAAAGAATACATACCAGCCACGACATCGGGTGCTGCGCAGACCTCCTCCGCAGTCAACTGGAAAGCTCTCCCTCGCGCCTTCGGTACCTCGGCCTTCACTAGCCGGCTCTCAGTAGCTCTGATAGCAGCAGGGGCAGATCCCTGAGGTGCTCCCTGGGCTGTCCCTCGTAACTGTGGACACTTTGCCTTGGGGTGTTCGGTCTGGTTGCAATGAAAGCATACTGCAAACCCCTTGGGGCAATCTTTGGCCATATGCCCCTCCTTGCCACATTTGTAGCAAGACCCCGCTCTGCACACCCCCTCGTGGCTCTTGCCGTACTTTCCACAAGTGCGGCCCTTCTGATTCCCAGATTGTGAATCAGCAGGCTTGGCCCACTTGGCTGCCAGTTAAGACTGTGCCGGTCGCCGATCCCTTACCTGAGACTCAGCCTCCTCCCTAGCCTGGGTCTCCAGCTCTATCTCCCTCTTCCGGGCATTTTCCTGAAGCTCAGCAAATGTTCGATACGTTGAGTTCACCACAAACTCCCGTATATCCCTCCTCAAAATACTCAGATAACGGCTCTTACATGCCTGCTTGGAGGACACGTGCTCTAGACAAAACATCGCCCGCTCATGGAACTTCCTCGTAATCACTGTGACAGAATCAGTACCCTGCTTGAGGGCCAGAAACTCCTGGGCCAAACACTCCCTCTCCACCTGGGGAACGTACTCATCTCGGAACATAGTAGTGAACCTCTCCCAAGTCACTGCAGCAAGCTCAGCAGGCGAATAATGCGTCGTCACAAACTTCCACCAATCCTTCGCTCCCAAGCGAAGATGGTTCAGCGCGAACCGAACTCTCAAATGCTCAGGAGATGAGCAAGTCAAGAAACATCCCTCTATGTCTGATATCCACCTCATCGCTACAATCGGGTCCCGAGTCCCATCAAATTCCAGTGGTTTTGTGTTGGTGAACTCCTGGAACAGCAACGCATCACCACCCTACGGTCTAGCCGCAGCTACAGCTGCAGTGGCTATAACAACAGTAGCATCAGAAAGAGCAGCGTATCTCTCATCGAATGTCTCTATTAGGGTGGTCTTGATAGACCCGAACATCTCTGGAATCTCATCGTGGATGGAAGCATCCACCTCATTATGAATCATCTGGCGGAGCTCCTCGTCGCTCACACCCCCTCCACTGGTCCCTGGTCTATGGCGTGTCCCTACCATGATGCCTCTCTGAAATACAACATAAGATATCAGTAATTTGCTCGGATGTACACTCACTCGATATCCCAACCCTACTTGATCTCTGGTACCCTAAGAATTCTTACTTGGGTTGCGCACTGACCCGGTTCCTTCGGTAAGCTCCTTGCTGCTATCTAAACACTCTCAAGCATCCCTAGTAGCAAAACCCCTAGACTAAGGCATCATATATCAGTCCACTCTAGTCCTAATAAGAATGCCTAGTCTTACTCTAGAATGGATAATATAATCCATCATATAGCATAGCATAATGTTTCTTTTAAAACTTATTGTAAGGGTATTTTGGGAAATCATTGTTCGGGGGCTGGCTGATCGTACACACGACTCCGCTCTATTTGTCTCAAAACACTTTTTACTCTTTTAAAAATTTACCTTATTATCAAAATTTTCCTCAAATCCTCAGTTTGAGTTCAGATATGCCCGAAGATGCATCCAAATCCCTCAAACCAAGGTTCTGATACCAAATTGTAACACCGTAAAATTTAAAACAATTTTTCGCATTTTTAAACACATTTTTCCAAAAAAATTTATTAACAAAATCCCATTGTATCATAACTTTGTTTCACAAAATGTTTCCGAAGATCAAAATACATAAAACCCATGCGTGTGTACGAATCATGTCGGCGCCTTCCCGCAATCATCACTGGTACCTGAAACACATAACACATAACACTGTAAGCATAAAGCTTAGTGAGTTCTCCAAAATACCATACATAACACATACTAGCCACTCGAGGCTATAACTTTGTGGGCCAGTGGGCCCTAACTCTGTGGACCCTCTGGTCCTAGCTCTATGAACCTTCCGGTTCTAACTTTGATATACTCTAATATACACATGGCATAAATCACATAGACATAATGTAGTGCAACACGTCACATAATGGCATACAGTAACTCTGTCACATGACTCTAATTACCCCTCAAGGTAAAGTATAGTGAGAAGACTCACCTCAGATGTCTCGGTAAATCTCTGACTCGGTAGAAATACGATCTGGACTCCACCTAATCACATAAAGTAATACTCTCATAAATATAACTCTCAGGACTAGACTCGACCCTCTCTAGGCACCCTCAGAAGAGTAAAAGACCATTTTACCCCTCCTTTGGCTCAAAGGCCCTCATTGTTGACCAAACCCTAAAAGTCAACCAAAGTCAACGATCAAACTTTGACCCGACTCGTCGAGTGCACTTGGGCAACTCGGCGAGTCCACACGTGTCCACTAACTCCCTAGTCTCGCTTGGCATGTCTAGTCCCTCCCCTTGCTCGACAAGTCACACCTGACATGAATCACGGGGCTACCCCGACTCAAGTCGTCGAGTCTCAAGATCAACTCAGCGAGTTCCATCTTGAACTCCAGTCCTCTAATTCCTCTCTGAATCACTGAGTTATTCCCCCAACTCAATGATTCTACTCGCTGAGTGATTTACGGGAAACCCTAACCCTACTCGTCGAGTCTGATCTTTGGACTCGGCAAGTTTATCCCATGCATAAACTCCATTGACCTCCTGAGGTCATATCTGTTCCTTAAACCCATAGATCTGACCTTCCCAAGCATGATAATCACATAAAGTTCAGACCTTGACACTCATATAACATCTAGATGGTCCTACTTGGTGATTTAGCCCCAAAAATAATCTCCTAAGTTCATGGCTCCTAAAATAACTCATAAAGCTCCAATGGTTAAGGTCTCTGGACCTCTTTGAGTCCAAATCCAAAGCATAAATTCGAGAAGGGACCAATTGCTCCACATATCCATTCTCTAAAGGGGTTAGAAAACCCTAACTCTAAGAATCAACACCAAAAATGAAGAAGGTCTGAATAAATACCTCAAGATGAAGTCTCTGAACTCTGAAATCACCAGATCCGCTCCTCCTTCAACCTCCTCTTTCCTTGGTCACCTCCTTTTTGCAATCACACCAACAAAATGATCAAAAGTGGCCTCTCCTCCCTCACAAACGCTCTAGATCTCTTAGGGTGTCTCTCTGGGGTTTGGTTGCCACAAATGACGGCCCTAAGGGCCTTTAAATAGGTGCTAAACCTGGGAAATTAGGGTTTCGTTAAACAACATGGAATCGCCGAGTCCACTCATGGAATCGCCGAGTCCACTCATGGACTCGTCGAGTCCAGTCATGGATCCGGATGAGAATCCACAACCCTACTCGGCGAGTCTAAGCACCAACTCGCCGAGTCCCTCTACAAACTCCAAAATAAATGAATAAAATAATATACCTGGGAATCCGGATGTTACAATATATACGGACCATAAGAGCTTGAAGTACCTTATGGATCAACCAACCTAAATATGAGACAGAGGAGGTGATTAGATGTAATGAAAGACTACGACTGTGAGATCTTGTATCACCTGGAAAGGCGAATCTGATAGCCAATTCCCTGAGTCGTAGAGCAATGAGTGCTTCGATTCAAGACGTATGCATGAGGATGATAGTGATGACTTTGGTCTTAAATACCATTCGAGAGGCCCAGGTGGTGGCAGAGAGACCAGAGAACCGTAAGAGAGAGCGGGTGGTCGGGCAGATTTCTAAGTTTGGGACAGATAGTCAGAGGCTTATGACTTTTCGTGGACAGATTTGGGTGCCTATACAGGCGGAGCTCGATGTATTTTGATAGAGGAGGCTCATCGGTCGAGATTCTCGATCCATCCGGGGGCCACCATGATGTATTTGGATTTGAATATACAGGCGGAGCTCGGTGTATTTTGATGGAGGAGGTTCATCGGTCGAGCTTATCGATCCATCCAGGGGCCACCATGATGTATTTGGATTTAAAGATGGATTACTGGTGGCCCTGTATGAAGAGAGATATGGCATGGGTGGTTGAGAGATGCTTGACCTGTCGTCAGGTCAAGGCGGAGCACCAGCGACCACATGGCCCATTGTAGCCTCTAGAGATTCCCCAGTGGAAGTCGGAACAAATTTCCATGGATTTTATCACCAAATTAACAAGGACTACGTGAGGTGTCGATGCGATATGGGTGATTGTAGACCGGTTGACGAAGAGTGTTGACTTCCTGTATATCGTGTGAGAACTCTTATGTAGAGAAATTGGCCGAGATCTACATGCGAGAGGTGGTGGCACAACATGGAGTGCCGACATCAATAGTGTCATTTCGAGATGTAATACTTACTTCAAGATTCTAGAAGAAATTTCATGAGGAGTTGGGTACCCAGTTACATTTCAATACCGCATATCACCCACATACAGACAGGCAGAGTGAGCAGACGATTTAGATGCTTGAGGACATGCTACGTGCATGTGTTTTGGACTTCGGTGGAAGTTGGGAAACTTACTTTCCCTTGGTTGAGTTTTCGTACAACAACAACCATCATACCAGTATAGGTATGCCTCCATTTGAGCTCTTATATGGGAGAAGGTGTTGGACTCCTATCTGTTAGGGAGAGGTAGGGGTGGAGAGTGATCGGAGGCACTGAGATAGTGCTCAAGATGATAGAGTAGATCCAGCAGGTTAGACAGAGGTTACTGATAGCCCAGAGTTGTCTAAAGATTTACGCTGACCGGCGCCATTCAGAGCTAGAGTTTCAGGTCGGATATTTTGTCCTCCTTAAGGTATCCCCATGGAAGGGGGTGATCTGATTCAAGAAATGGGGCATGTTGGGTCCTAGATACATTGGTCCATTCAGGGTGATTGCACGAGTGGGTAAGGTATCTTATAGATTGGAGCTACCTACAGAGTTAAGCCGGATTCACAACACTTTACACGTGTCCCAGCTGAGGAAGTGTGTAGCCGATGAGACGACAGTGGTTCCTTTAAAGAACATTCATGTTGATGAAAACCTGAACTACATTGAGAGGTCGATAGCGACTTGGATAGGAAGGTAAAGGTCTTACGGAATAAAGAGGTTCCCCTGGTTTAGGTCCAGTGGCAACATCGGAAGAGATCCGAGTGGACTTGGGAGCCGGAGTCCGAGATGCGGGAGCGAAGCCTGATTCTAGAGGATGACTTTGAGGGCGAAACCTGATTCTAGTGGGGGAGAATTGTAACATCCCGACTCCCAGGTATAAATATTTAATTAATTTACATTCATAAATTTAGACCAACTCGACGAGTTGGATGCCCCAACTTGCCGAGTAGAGGAGTTATTGGCCGCGTGATTTTTAGAATCTACTCGACGAGTTGGAGGACCCCAATTCGACGAGTAGCTGCTGAGCAAGAAAACCTTAATTTTTAGGGTGTGTGTCCTATTTAAAGGACCTTAAGCCTTCATATTCGCCTCCCCTTGTCACCGTAGAGCTCTGTGAGAAACCCTAAACAAGTTCCATTCGTTGTGTGTGTGTGTGTGAGAGAGAGAGAGAGAGAGAGAGACTAAATTTGAGTATTCTTGTGCATTTTTGGAAGGAGATTGGAGAGCAACACGGATTGGATCGAGGAGGGGCTTTTGGATTCAGCTTTCTTCAATGTTAGATTCTGTTTGGAGGTAAAAAGATACCATCTTGACCATTTCATTTGTTAGATCCTCCTTCTAGGGAGTTTTAGGGTTTTCTCTCATCCATCTTTTGGTTATTGAGTCATTTGAGTAGGTCATGAGATTAAAACATTATATCTGGACTATAGCAGGTCCCTTGAGACAAAGATCCAAGCTTTATTAAGCTGGAGACAAGCTTTTATGCATTTAACCCTATATAGAGCTTATGTTGGCATTTCGAGCCCTAGATGCCACGCATGGACGTAAAGCTTGCATCTTTACAAGGTATTTCAGCCTTGGGAGGCTAGATCTAGAGTTTGAAACCTTATTTCTGCTTAGAATCATCTTAATGAGAAGTTGTCTAGGGGGACTCGACGAGTGCATGAGCCAAATGGATGAGTCAACTAGGGTTTTCCCTCGATGGACTGTACGTGCTACAACTTGATGAGTTGAGTTGGATTTTCCCAATATTCCAGAGAAAATGAAGGAACTCGATGAGTTGCATTGGTGCACTCGATGAGTTTAGTCAACATGGACAGTTGACTGGAGCGTTGACTTTCGTTGACTTTTAGGGGTTGGTCAACTGTGAACTTTAGAGACCATGGAGGGGTAAATGGTCTTTTCACCCTTTTTGAGATTTAGTGGAGGAGTTAGCTTAGCATATCAAGTGGTTATTACAATTTTCTTATTAGAGATAATTATATTATGTAGGCAAAGTCTTGATTGTTTATGGGGTGCTAGATCTACCTGGTTACTTCTAAGGTGAGTCTTCTCACTATACTTACCTGAGTGGTAATACCAAGTGACCGGAGGGACTTATTTGAGTTATCGATCAGAGGTTCCTATGTACTTATATAGAGTTATGTGATATTATGCATTTTGTCTTTGTGATATGTGCTATAGTATTTTGTGTTTTACTAAGATAGGACCAGAGAGTCCAAACCAAGTTGTGAGACCGGAGGGTCTTCACTGAGATATAGGACTGGAGGGTCCAACCTGAGTTGTGGGATCGGGGGGTCCACACTGAGACACATGACCGGAGAGTCCTCACTGAGACACATGACCGGAGGGTCCACACTGAGTCGTGAGACTGGAGGGTCCTCACCGTGACGCATGAGACTGGAGGGTCCATGCTGAGTTATAGCCATGAGAGGCTTATTATTTGTGTGTGTGTGGTATTTTATGGATCTCACTAAGCTTCGTGGTTACCGTGTTTTGTGTTTAGTGTTTCAGTTACTTCTCAAGATTGCGGGAAGGCATCAGCTTGATTTTACACACATGTTAGGGACCATGTTGAGCATTCTGGGATTTTTATTAGTTGTTTGTCGGATTGTGTTTTGATATTTGATACATTGTGATTTTGAGAAAATGAAATATTGATTTTATGTGATTTAAAAATGAAAAAAAGTTGGTTGAATTTTAGAGCGTTACAAGTCTATCCGGACCGCCATGAGTATCTTGGCCTTTAGCACAAAGTAGGACCGCCTCAACCTAACCACACATTACATGTTGAATTATACATAAAATATAAGCATATAACTAATCAACATACAAATAGGAAGATCTACAGATCACTACGGCATGCTAACATCCTATATACCATGATACAGATCTAACATATCACTACAGCATAACAACATCTTATATACCAGGATACAAATCTAACATATCACTAACACATAACAGCATCTTATATATTAGGATACATCTTTAACAGATCACTTAGCATAACAACATACGGTAAACCCAAATATCAATCCAATGAGCCAACCTTGGTGCCTTCGACCCATAAATATAGTAAGGAAAACTCAACTCACACTGCTGAATTTCACAGAAAGAATTTTTGACTGTTGGCCCGCAAGAACCCTCGTGCTATCAATAATAGGATAAACATCTGTCACACCCCCAAACCAGAACGATAGAAACGTTCGGGTGGAGGACGTCATGTGTAGTATCACAACAATTGCATCATAGTAATCAAAGTAAACACAACCATTACATTAAATATATATAAAATGTATTTACATCTGTTTGATTCATATTTATATACATCAAAAGTAGAAAAATTGCATTCATATTTATATATAAAATGTAAAAATATATACGACGGAAACGTTCGGGGTGGAGGACGTTATGTGTAGTATCACAACAATTGCATCATAGTAATCAAAGTAAACACAACCATTACATTGAATATATATATATATATATATATATATATATATATATATATATATAAAATGTATTTACATATGTTTGATTCATAGTTATATACATCAAAAGTAGAAAAATAAATACGAGACTCTATATGCTCCGTCTTCTCAAAAGTCTGTCGAGGTACTTATCAACTGATTTCCTGAGAATAAAAGCGATTTTTGAAAGAGTATCAGCATAAAACTGGTGAGTTCATAAGAATGTTTTCAATAATGAAACCTCATGTCAATGAATCCGAAAAATGTATGCATGTGTCCCAAGAAAATCCAATATTTTCTAACATGTAAGCTCTGTTTAAAATCCCTGGCTACCACCAGTATGTATAGTATGTTCTGTTTGAAAACCCTGGCTACCACCAGTATGTATTGTATGTTCTATTTGAAAACCTTGGCTACCACCAGTATGTATTATGTGTTCTGTTTGAAAACCCTGGCTACCACCAGTATGTATTGTATGTTCTGTTTGAAAACCCTGGCTGTCACCATCATGTATTGTATGTTCTGTTTGAAAACCCTGGCTACCACCAGCATGTATAGTAGTTTTATTATTTAGAATAAAACCGAGCATTGTATCCTTAGAATCCTCCAATGTAACGTATAGTAATTTTATTAATTAAAATAAAACTAATGAAGAATGAAATCCCGTAAACAAAGGTTAGTTTATACTATTGTGAGTCGTATAACCATGCTTGATATGACCTAGTGACCTTTACGACATTCTTCAAGTGTCGAATATATGATATTTGTCACCCCAAGCATGCTTGCCTAACTGTAGCTAGCAGTTCAGGTGTGGGATTGCCTGTCCCGAATAGATCTATTCATAAATCTCACGCTCTCCCTCCAAGTGACTCTTGTTATACTATGATATGATTTAACTTGTACCTCGAAAGGTACAATTGAAGAGTTGTCTCACAATCCTGTATTAACTAGTTTACATGTAGTTCTGTATTGATCAACTGTATTTAAACCTGTGGGTATACTTTATAGGGTAATAATTATAATTGAATAATTATTTAATGTTGTACTCTTGAAATCTAAATGTAGTAATGTATATCATAAACTAAATCTATCATAGTTTATATGTTTTGTTATGTATAATTCTGGATTCATAATTATGTGTATTGAAAACCCAAACTATACCGATTATAGTTTGCATGTATGTTATGTACTTGGTTTATGTATTGATCTGAAAACTATGCAATTTTAATTGTAGATTGAAAAAGTCTCATGCTCAGCATGTTACAAAAGGGATAAAATATCTAAATATTTTATCAAACATGTAAATCTTTTGGTTGTATCAATTGCATAAGTTTTAAACCTGTTGAAATTCTTTTGTATAAGTTCACAAAAATCATTTGTGTTTGGCTTGTATTCCCCCCTGAAAATGTTAAAAATAGCAAAATCATAGGGGTATGAACTCATTGTTGGTTGCTTGGAATGTCGAACAATGAAACTGGAAATGAAGACCCTCAGGTTGAAGTACGCGGCACTTAATGGAATCCTAATAATAGTTAAATACATAACATGTATCTAAAATTAGCGATTTCGTTAGATAAAGTGTTAGAAAACACTTTCTTTTGGTTAAGGAATGTTACCGAGGGTCGATCGAGGTGGAAAAGTGGGTTTGTGGCCATGATTTACAGTGTGAAGGAGTTTGCGGCTGTGAAGGGGGGTTACGACCATGAACTGTTTACGGCCGTGAACACCCTCTTGAAGGTTTTATGGCCGTGAACTGTCCACGGTCTTTGAAGATTTGGGGATTTAATGGATGTACGACTGTAACTCAAGAACAATGATGTTGGATTCACTGGAAACGCATTTTAGATGCTCCAATACAACCTCAAAAGGTGATTTCTTGACGATTTTCAAAAGAAATGAGGGTGGTTTGGGGTTTAAGATCGATATATATATATATATATATATATATATATATATATATATATATATATATATATATATATATATAGAGAGAGAGAGAGAGAGAATGAAAGATTTTTCTACTATGAAGGTTCACATGAAGGTGGAGGTCCCGTATATATAGACTGGGGCTATGGTCGGTGGTGGGGACCACCTGGCACCGGCCGAAAACGGGTTTACGACCGTAAATGGGTTTACGGCCGTGAACTCCAGTTAGGCCATGAACTAATGTTTTGTTCGAAGAAAAACTCGAAATTACGTGTGGTTTTGTTCCCGACTCTTATATAAAGTTCAATGATATAACTAAATGATTTTCCAAACCAAGGGAATCTAACGGGACTAATAAAATTCAGATTTTATTAACGAAAATCGGCTAATGGTAACGGAAAAATGTTCGGGTTGTCACACCATCCATCAATAATCGGATCCTACCCACACTAAGTGTCCAAACTATGGTAAAAGACCTTTTCACCCCCTTTATAACTTGGCCCAAAGCCAAGGCCCAATCCAACAATCCAAAAGACTAAATTCCCATTAATTACACAATGCCCAAGTATGGCCCAGTTTACCAAATTGGGCCCATACTCTATCATGGGCATTAAACCAAGGTCCAAAACATTCTTAAACAAAAAAACACTTGAATTCTGATGAACTAACAAGGCCCAAAGCATCAAAGTCTAAAAATGGCCCAAACTGAAGATCTATTAATCTGAGGCCCAACCTGCCGAGTACGCAGAGACTACTCATCTTTTACGTGCAGCGTACTCGCTTTAAGGCTTGTACGCTAAGCGTACTTTCTTGTACGCCCAGCGTACCCTCACATATAGCCAACTTCTATTTTAAGCTCTTAATACATAAAGACTTTACACCACAACCTAGATCTGACTTCCTTGGACTGATTAGTCATGTAAAGTTACCAACTTTACGTTCATGCATCGCTAAATAAAGCTCTTAAGCTTTAAAAGGACTTAATATACATCTTAATGCATGCATGAGACCCAATACACCATAAAGTTGGCACCTTTATGCATAACAAACTCCCAATAAGCTCAGATCCATCAGAATAAGTCGTTCAAATGCCTTATCTCCACAACCAAACCAAAAAGGGACCAAAGGCACAACAAATTAAGCTATAAATAGATCTAAACATCTACAAGCCTAGGTATGAACTTGATACCTAAAAGAGATTGCAAAAAATGAAATGATTCTAGATCTATGACCTTCCTTCCAAGCAAAGCACCTTCACTCTTCAAAGCTTCCTTCACAAAGAGAATAACAACCACTCAAAT
This sequence comes from Lactuca saligna, assembly GCF_052625555.1. Classification (NCBI taxonomy): domain Eukaryota; kingdom Viridiplantae; phylum Streptophyta; class Magnoliopsida; order Asterales; family Asteraceae; genus Lactuca; species Lactuca saligna. The sequence goes on from NC_136420.1 coordinate 331,867,903, forward strand.
CCTCTCAAGGGTTAGAGAACACTACCAAGGAAGCTTAAGGGATAATTTAGGGTTTTAGGAGGTTTGGGTGTTCGTAAATAGGCCATACCTAAAGACTTAAGGTGCTTAAATATGCTACAACACCCTTAAATTAGGATTTCTACAATCCTTCATACGCCCAACATATGAAGTCGGAGCATCGCGACCAACTGCTAACTACGCTCAGCGTACACCAAGTTATTCCTCACGTAAGGGTCCTCGCACAAGTATGCCCTGCATACTCCCATGTTCGCCCCGCGTACTAGGATTTTTTTCCCAAAAACCCTAAACTCTTCTAAAGGACATAACTTCTTCATTCTAAATTCGATTTTGATGATCCTTATATCCATGAAAAGGTAATGAGAAGCTCTACGCTTTAATCATCTCATGATCACCTTAAAACTTCCCAAATAAAAATCTAACCTCCATGAAAGCCTAAACTGAAATTTTACTAAAATATCCCTTGGGTCTAAAACACAAACCGAACACCCAAATCATTTAAATTATGTCACCCACACCCAAATAGGAATGATTCAGGACATGGTGTTACATTTCATATCCCTACAACCAATTGAGACAAATTTATTAGGTTAAGTTTAAAACCTTCAACATAGGCTACATAATTAACAATAAAATTTTGATTCGTGATTTTTACATGGCCTTTTATTGTGTACTTATTGTTTTTGTCAAACTTCACCACTGTAGCATTCACAAGCTTCCAAAAATCTCTCAAACATTCCTTCCTTCTAGCCGTGTGATGCAATAATCCACTATCAATATACCTATACTCATCATATTGCTCATCACATAGTACCTATAATCAATTAAAGAAATTTAGGTACCCAAGGCTTTTTGGGTCGTTGAACATTAGCATGGAATGTAGTGTGAAATGTGGAATTGCAGATCCAATTACGAACTTTGAATTTAATCCGATCAAATAAATCAACTTCATTAGATAGTGGCAAAGAAACATATCTAATTGACATCGAAGCATCAACATTGATGATCTTTTTTCCAACTTTACACTTAGAAAACTCAATTTTGGAGATTCACACAAGTAATTCTCATTCACACAAGAAACATATCCATATTGATGGTTTCAACAATGTTTTTTGTGAAGAAGTACTTCTATTAGTAGATTCACACAAGTAATTCTCATATGCCTCTTTCAATTGATCTTGAGAAAATTCTTTAGACTGATAGCTTTTTCCTTTGTGCACAAACCAATGATTAAAATTATCAATATCAGTTTTACCATTAGTAAAGGAAACCTTCGACTTTTGTGTTGATATTGGACTTGGAAAATATGGATCATCGGGTTTGAAAGGCACATTTTTTAACAACATTGGTTATGGTTTTTTCTTGAATTTGTTGTTGAACACGTTTACTTGATCTTTATTGAAAATGGTTTTGATAACATTTTTGAAAAACAGTTTGAGACCCATGTCAAACATCCTTTTAAAAATGATTTTGAAAATTGTTTGAAAATTGATTTTGAAAACTGTTTGAAAAACGATTTTGAAATCCTTTTTGAGAGGTGTTTTTTTTGTTATTTAGTAAACGATTTTGTGGATGACTTTGTGTTTTGTTGTAAAGAGGATTTGCATAACCTTTTAAATATTGTTTTGGAGAATCTTTTTAAACTTAAGTTTGAGACTCTTTTTTGATATATGCTTTTGAAAATTATGATGTGAATGATTTTGAGATCTTTCTTGAGAACGTTTTTGTTTTTGAAGGTTATGCAAATACTTCCAGTAAGACTCATATCAAGCATTTCAATTGGATTTATCCTTTTTCATATGTCATTTTTGTTCATTTGGTTTGGTATTTTGAACCTTCAACTCTCCTAGAATAGATACATAATAAGATTTTGACATATCTTTCACAGGAGATTGGGTTCCTTTCACAACGCAAACACCAATCTTTTCATTCTTGTTATATTTGAAATTCGAATTTTGACTTTTCTGTCATTGAAAAGTTTTTGACATTTGATCCAAATCATTTTCCACAACATTTTGATTTGAGTAAAAACCCTCACCCATTACTTTCAAGTTTTCTTCTTTCAACAAATCATTCAACTTTTAGTTAAGTTTCTCACCATTTCTCAATGTAACAAAAAACATGGTTTGCAAAATCCAAAAATCATGGATAAAACACTGCATTTTGTTCAAGAAAATGTTTTCCATTTTCATTCAAAACTTTTTTGTACTCATTTGTGTACTTGAACACCTATCATTTAACAACTCATGGAATTTCCTTTTCATCAGAAACATCATCAAAATCAGTTTCATTGTTTTTGATATCTTCAATATCAATTTTCTCTTGAATAACATTAGTTTCAGTTGTCAAAGATGAATCAACATTAAGCTTCAACATTGAATCCATAGTCTCTTCACGTTTAGCTAATGAACCAAATTTTAGTTACTGGAAAATTTTAACAATCAACACATTCATCTTCTTTAATTTCACTGATATTGTTATAATCATCTTCGATATCCGCAAAATTTTCTTGAGAACATTGTGTCGAAGATTCAGTTTTATTCAAAATTTTCATGTTTTCATTGTTACTCAAAAGTATCATTTACAATATGCATAAGTATCATTTACTCAAAAGTATCATTTACAAACAATTAATCAGCATCAAAATACTCATCAATATTAACAACACCATATGCATAAGAATCATCCGGTACCTGATCAAATTGATAAACCCTACTCTCACAATCCAATGGAAACTTTATCAACTAATTCCTTCTTAAAATAAATGAAAGGTAGAAGTTTTTTATGCTGTTCTTTGTATATTTCAGATGAGTGATAAAGCAATGTGAGTTTACCATAAAGTCTTTTAGTTGTGTTCCAGTAATTGTTCCTCTGTTTAGTTAACAAGATATTATCTAACCTCACAGAGTCACGATCTAAAGTAACATAATTCAATTTGAAATTTAAACCCTCTATTCTAGAGTTTTTTCATTGACTCTATTCTTAGCATCGTACAAATCATCCTCTATATGTTCCATATCACTACTCATAGAGATCCACAAATTATTCAAGTAAGAACATGAATCATCAATGTTAGATAACATTGAATCATATGAAATTGAAGGAATATTAAGAGATTACATACCTTTTTAGTCATTAGATACTTTGAAGTGGTTGCAATGAAGCACAAATCTTCGATATTCTCTCTTCCATCTTCACTTCCAACTTCGCTATATGACCCACGCACATCATTTTTCACAAACTCCTCATCACCATACATTTAATCAATTTCAACAACATAATGCCTTGCAAACATAGCACCAAGTGTTGGATGACACATCTCTTCGTCATCTAATCTAGATGACTAGATTTGATACGTTCCATCATCTTCATTCATATTGTTTGCAACCAAAGAAAGATTCTTTGACTTTTCCCTTAATTCATTGATTTTTAAGCCATGTTAAGCTTCATCTTTAACTTTTTCCCTCATTCTCCTCCTTTTTATTCAACATGCAATCTCTTGCTAAATGGTTTTTGCTATTGCAATAATTGCAGTAATAGCCAAAATCACCAACCAACTTATTCTCAACCTTCTTCTTAGTAGAACTACCTTGTTTCTTGTTCTCAACAACAGGATTGGATGTAGAAGATGTCTTCTTGAATGTGTTACTTTTGAAGTTTCCTTTGATAGGCTTTTTGTAAAACTTTTTGACATTATTATTGGAATGGTAAACTACAACCTCATCATCAGAATTCATTATGGTAGAGAATAAGAATCAAAATTCTCTTGTGTCTTAATCATAAAACATATGTTTTTCCATTCCTTTTTGAAACCTTAAATGAATGTAATGTTAAATTCCATAACCGATTGACCAACACTATACCTTGACCATTTGTAAATCAAATCACTGATCGATCATAGTAGGCTTCGATGGACTCTAATTCCTTCTGTTTGAATTCAGACAATTCAGTCAAACACTGAGTCACAATACTTTTCTTGGTTCATTCGTTGCCTTGAAAATTCTCCTTCAATTTGTTCCAAATCTCATGAATTGTTTTACAACCACAGATGTAGTTGTAAATGAATGGAGGTAAAGTTCCTCACAGTTCATGAATACACCTCTTGTAATTCACTTCTTTCTTCATACGTGTTGCAGATACATTCTCATTCTGAGTAGCTATACCAACAACTTCGATTGTAGTTGAACAAAATGGTCCATCTCTGATTGGAGGTCATAGATCTTCATCTATTCCATTAAGGTAATATTCCATTCGATCAACCCACTGATCATAATAGTTAGGAAGCAACATTATAGTTTTTGTTGAAGAACAGAGACAATTTGTGTAATTCATCATTGTATTGACGTTTATGTTTGCCATGAATTTGATCAGAAAAGATTAAAATCTTGAATATAAATGAAATCAGATTCAATTGATTGATTCTCTATTGTAGAATCGATAAATCTCAAAGATCATTTGAAGAATAAAAGTTTTCAACTACGGAAAAATGTTGAATTCAAAAGGAATGAATCAACAGATGAAAACAAGAAAGAGATTCCTCAAACGGTTTGACGATTGCTTCCATGATCTGTGGTTGTAAAATAATTTGCCAAATCATGGTTCAACTTTATTATTAACAAGAGCCATAAGTTCCTATGGATTATGGCTCATGCACAAACCATAAAATGTCAAATAAAACCATGGTTCGAAGTTATAAAAACATGGTTATGGCTTATTAATAAAATAGATCATTAAGATCAAAATTCATACTTCAGAGTAAAACAAATTGCTATAATTCACTAAGAATTAGAATTGACACAAAAAATTGCTAAGTTGAAAAACTCGTAGCATGACATTGCTTGAAGTCCCATAGATTAACAAGAGATGATCAATCTAATCAACAATCAACACAATTTGGAATGCTAAATCAACCAAAGTTAGCAGCAATAATTAGCCACAAGACCAACAATCAAACAAAAAAAGTTGTTGAAAAGAAAGCTCAAACAAACATGTCACAGATTGCTAGAATATATGAGTAACGAGCAACTAAATAAACATGGATGAAAAATATTGTTTAATAACATTGTGGTTCGACCTTAAAAATAGGAAACTTACAAACTAGGAATTGATAGCTACACAAAAACACAAACCATGGCCGAATCATGCACTAGTACTCGCATTATCACTCTTGAAAAGCATATCCAAACTGCCAATTTCTCTTTCAACACATTGATGTCTACTTTCCCCCCCTCCAAAGGCACAAACGGTGAATATTTGTAGGTAACCATGTCAAAGAAGTGATCCAGAATATGACGTTGAGCATCGGGATACGAATATACAGCATACTTTCCATCCAACACTTTGGGGTACTCATTTTTCATCTCAACACAAGCCTGATGTAGCCCCAACTAGATGCCTGTAGTCTGGAGGGCAGCATTGACATACCCAAAATTAGTTGAATTCAACATGGCTTAGACAAAAATGGAAGGCCTTCCTTTATAACTCACTGCAAATATGAAGTTCCATGTTCTAATACCGCTTGATGTTGAAGCACATTATGCTTAACTAAATTTTGGAGCTTGACTAAAGACATAATTTGGGTGTTTTTCTTAGAAATAAGAGCTTGGTAGTTTGCAAGATCTTCCTCAAGAAATTTGATGTGTACGTCCTTGTCTGAACAAGTAAGCTCCAGTTGGGATACTTTCTCGGTATATTGAAGCTTCCAGGATTCGAATTGTTGGGACTTTTCTTCCAATTATCTGCTCAGTTTGAACGGTGAACAATGGTATCGTCAGTTCTAAGCTGAAGGTCTTGATTCAGCTTCTTTGGTTCGTATTGGTAATGGAGACTCTTACTTAAGTCATTCACCAGATCCTTGTTTCTCTTGGAGAAGCCTAATATCTTTGCTCATAGTTTCTTCACCTCTTCTTCCAACGACTCATAAATACTTCAGGTACCCTTTAAAGGTTGTAAGACTTCTTTAAATTTGAGTTGCTGGTTGGCAAGAATATATAAACGTGTTCGGGTACGAGCAGAGAGTTCATTCAGTAAGTGCAACCCTTCCATCAAACATGAACACGATCTATAAAGGCTCTCATCATCCGATACACTCGCAAGTTTGGGACCTTTGGGAACAGGGGTTCGAGCGAAAGGTTGTTGAAACTAGGGAAATAAGGTTTCGAGTGTGACAAGTGTAGGCATATGAGCATCTTTCTCATAAGAAGGTAATACTTAAATAAGCAAAATAACATATCATCGTCAAAAAATGGATAAAGAATAAAGGCAATTAAAGAACAACATACCAATTTGTTTTGAAGTACTTTGAGAAACATCAACAACTAATTCTGGGTGAGAATCACCCCCAAACAATGGAGTAGTGTCGAAATTTACCACAGGAGTAAGGTTCGAACTACCAGGAACACCCAAACCAATATGAATAGGGTCCACAGTGATAGTTGTAGATTCAATGTTGAATGCTTGAAAAAGTCCAAACCTAGCTCCAAAAAGTTTTTGCTAGAAAATAGCAGTAGTGGACAAAGTGGAAGGAGTCTAATATTTTGACAATGGATCGAAGGACTTAGGAATAGTTAAGACATTTAAAGTATGATGGAGATGGATCCCAGAACCAGGAGCTTCAACATCAGGAGAAGGAAGATTCTCTTCAGCATGTTTCAATCCAGGATCAATAATTACCAGACACTCATGAGGAGTACATGTTGCAGGCGGTTCCAAGGAAAGCACTAGATCGATAGACTTAGAGGAAAGTTGACTACCAGATAGTAGTAAACCACGATTTTTCGCTTCACCACCACGAATGGTTCTTTTTTTGTTTAGGGGAGGATATATCGATTACATTGTTAGGAAGATTCATTAATCCTTCCAAGGAAAGGGGTTTCTGCGTCCCAACTTTCCTTTTAGAAGATTGAGCCCTTAACGCTTCCCTAGTCGAAGAAGACAGAGGATTCCTACTATCATGCTTCGTCTTCATAATTTTCTTGGAAAAGGGAAGGTATTACAGACACTGTCGTATCGTGACCCGAAGGATTGACAGCATAATCCATATTGGACTTTGATCGAGAAAGAGAAATGGGAATAGTAACCTCCTCGGTAACCAAAGTAGAATTCACCAAACGCTTGAGATGTAATCGCTCCAGTAAAGTGACTTCTCTACCCATTACGGTTTCCACCGACTTTTTCCCTAATTTGCTCCATCAAGAGCTTATCCCCTTCAAGCTAACATTAATTCTTCGAGATCGGTCCATTTGACAAAGTTCTTTGATAAAAGATCAATAACTCTTTGTTCTTCAAGGGATAAATCAGGAGAAGGACCAGCAACCCTGTCAGCAGTAGCACCATATACCATAGTTTAAAAAAAGCGGAGGCATGGACGAAGAATAACTCTTCTTTCCAATACTTGGTAGAAGTAGGAAGGCCATCACAGATCTCCACTAGGCATGGTGGAGAAAAAAATATACCTAATCACGATTGGACATAGTAACATAGAAGTGGCAGAATATGGCGATAGAAGGCATCATGTCTAGAGAAAAACACAACATTGAAAAGCAAATGATTTTTCGTAAGGTGTTTTAATCTAAGGAATATGAAAATGATAGTAGGCCAAGATCGTCTTTAAGAAGTTGAAATCCGACAATCATAAACCTAATTTAAAGAAAACCCGATACACACCAACGAACCCTTCCAGAGCATCAACAATGGCATCCATAGGCTCAGGAAAACGCGGGTGAAATTCGAAATCAATGTGGTAATTCTTCATGATATCAGAGAGGCTCGTAAGGGTAAGTTTGGATATCATGATGTGGATGCTTGAGATTTCTTTGCTAGCCATTAGGAGGTGAAATGAAGAAGTGAGAATGAAGAATAATTTGAAGGTAATGACAAGCGATGAAGAAAATAACTAGGCAAGAAGGGTATGTATAGGGAATTAGTAAAGCTACATTTATGCAGGAGACAAAGTGGTAGTTTTACACTATAGACCCTTTAAATGGAAAAGAACCGAATAGACAGTTATAGGCATTGATGAACACTAAGAGTGGCAGAACCGTCACATCATAATTTAATTCAGGTATCTATGTTTATCTGATTACAATAGTTACCTTGTAATGTTTTTAAGTTTGAATTATTGCTTTTAAAAGAAAATCCAAAATAGGGGACTTAATAGGGTATAGTCAGCTTGAAGCTACGCTCATACCCTCACTATGCCGAACTAGGCATATACTGCGCTAGGTATGCACCAAACCGAGTATATACCGGACTAGGTATCTATCGAACCAGATATCTACCGAACTAGATGCATGTCGAATTATGCATGAGTACCGAACTACAAAAAGTAACGACTAAGGTACATGATAACTCATAGTACATTGGAACTCAAAGTAAACAACCTATACCACGACATATGATTGATAGATCCCTTGACCAACGAGAAACAACTATTAAATGGCTAGTAAGTACAAAAAAGTGTACCTTAGGGCATATGACCATTAATGCAACATGATGGCAAACCTGCTCGCAGCGTTGGTCCGGGATCCCCTCCCAACCAATTGGCTGATGAAGTTGTTTGCAGTCTCGAGGTTGAGCAACCGTGAAGGAATCGTTAACTCTCACAATCAATGGAAGGCGAACCCAGAGGCGCAACAGTAACCATACAATGAAAGAATGTTGATATAATGGAGTAAAATTGAAAGTTTATTGGTTTTTCTTACATTTACCCGAAGTATGGACAAAATGCAATTTGTGTACTTAGGTACATTTTCAAAAAACTTTTAAATGACAATGACCATTGTTGTAATTTAATATGAATCGAATGAAATCATGTTATTATTCCGTACACTTTTCCCAAATTATAATGTTTTAAAAATGGAAAAGTAGTTTGATCATACCATGTTCACAAATCGTTATAACAATTATCGTGACAAGTAATAAGAAATTCAATAAGGCAACTAACAATTTGTTTTTCAATACTACGAGATTGTAATGTATAGCAATTTTAGTTAATTAAATCATTATATTAACTAATATTAATCATTTAAATTGCTTCAATGTACCATGTGACCAATGAAGCTATGACTTCCTATTATTGATACAATATTAGAAAGCGTATAAAGAATGTAACTATAAAAAACCGACATTCACATCCTTGGAATGCTTTTATGAATGACTGAATTTACGGATTAAGCGTAGAAAGGAAGTAAATTTCGAGTTATCATTATTTATAGCATTTATTCTGACTAAATTGAAGATTGATTTTGCATTTATTCTGATATTTCTGTCAATTATAGAAAGTCAATTATCGAAAGAAATAAAATTTTGAGTATGCATTAATAATTTATTCCGAACAAATAAAAAAATTACACGTGAAAAAAATATAAATTACATGTGAAACCATGTAAATTATATGTGAAACAATACGAGTTTTGTGTTGCTAACTAGCATAATAAGGTAGTGTTTGTTTTTTGTCTGCAGATCTGCGAGACGTCTTCTGTCTGCGCCGCGCAGACCACGCGCAGACATTAGTCTTCGCAGACTGTTTGTTTTTTTGAAGACTGCAGACCTAAAAATGTCTGCGCGCCCTCTTCTTGGCGCAGATGTGGACCAAAGTCTTCTAATATTTTCAGACATCTTCTAGCTTAAAAAAACATATATATATATATCTTTATTTTTTTTAAGTTTTTTTTTAATTTATATTTTTTCCAACTTTATTAATGATAAACAATATGAAAAAAAAATTGCAAAACTTAAAAAAAAACATTTGACGATACAAACATGATATTTTTAACAAATTTATAAATAAAAATTTATTATAATAATAGTCGTTGAAGTTGTTTATATAAATATGAAAAAAAAAATCATAATATATTCTTATATTTTTTTGCCAAAATTTTGTAAAACTTTATTTAATAGAGTATCATCAATTTCTCGAGAAAATATTTATCGTACGTTTTTAATAGATTTATTTGAAAAAATCGAAGTTCATTTCCATCTATTTATGTATCAAATTCTTTGATCACTAATTATAATGTTTAGTTATAACTTTGCAATCAAAGTTGTTGGTTTTTATCAAATATGTATATGAATTAATACCATTTTTATTTTTATTTTTTATATAATAATACATAAAAGTTGATCTAGATTCGTTATATATTTATAATAAAGTCGTAAAAATATATAAAAAATTCGCTTTGAAGTTTTAAAAAATCAGTTTATTTAGATTTCAGTTTATTTTAATAGCCCGCAGATGTTAAAAAAACAAACAGTCTTTTTTTTTTTCAGACTGCAGACGTTTGGTCCACCTCTTCTACTGCAGAGGTCTACAGATGTGGTCCGCAGACTGCAGACATTTTGCTTCAGAAAAAACAAACAACACCTAAGTCTTCCTGATAATCTAATAATGGTAATATGCTATCTAATAATCACTAATAAGTCTTCCTGATAATCTAATAATCAGTAATAATCTAATAATGGTAATATGCTATCTAATTGAATAATTATTTACTTATTTAGGTAATTAGATTCACACAGCTTATAAAGTGGGCTCTTTTGGAAATATTGGTTAGCAAGGTTACGGATCAGCCCACACTCATAAACGCCCAACGGGCTTTGCAAGTTCTACAATCTTTTATCATCAGCCTACAAACATGGAGGGCATCGCCGTTCGATTTAGGGTTTCTTACATTCTACATATATTTATATGTTCGAAAATCAATTTCTCATTTCATTCGCATCCATCATCCAAATATATCATGTCTGTTAGAAATATTGAACTTTATGTTCCTGAAATATAGCTTCTTGCTGTTTTTGTTATTTCGTTTGTTTTCTCTTTACTTATTTTGGAAAATCGTTTTTGTTTTTTTGATAATCTTTCCCTGTTAATCGCTTCATAGATAAACTGTTCGTACGTTTTCATAGCATCTGTTTCTGTTTTGGTTTTTAAAGAACTATTCGGTGTTATTGGAGGAGATATGATGTTGAATCATTTGGTCCGTGTTTCAGAATTAATCGTGACCGATAAACCTTTACCAATCTCTGATCTCCACTAGCTCTGCATTTTAATGGCAACTCTGTTTTTCTATTTTTTTTTTTTTTTTCTGAATTTTACTTTCTTCTAGAACTTAGTTTTTAAGTTTCTTAAGTGAATCTTGTGGTTCTTAAACAGCTCTATGATCGAATGCCAGTTTAGGCAATATACGCTATTCTGATTGTTACATGACCAGAAAATAAACGTTTATGAGAGCTAATTCAACAACAATTACTATTAGTTAATTTTATCGTAGCTGGTATTAGCTTGTGTATTTTTATTTATTTACATATGCAGATATAGAATACCTTTGTCAAGATCTTTACAACTTTAACTTGCATATTTGTAAAATTAAAAATTGTTTTAAAGTAAATTATAAAATTTCAAAATATCCATATGGGTTGTATGATTTTTGGAAATGTGTTTTTTTCTATTTTAAATGTCCATTTCTTTTATTTCATATTTTTACTGTTTTTTAATAATATTTTTTTTCTTCAAGTTTTTACTGTTTTTTAAATAAATAATTATATTTATATTTTTAATTTTTGTTTTTTATTTTAAAATCTATTTGTTATACATACAATTTTTAGCCATCATAAAATTAAATATATAATATATTTAAGATGCAAAAACTCCACATTAGACATACAGTGTAATAATAAGGTAAAAAAATTCATTGTTACAAAAAAACACTACAATTAAAATGAACTTCAATATTATTTGTTGTAAAAATACATCATAATTAGTTTGAAGTTGAACCAGTAATAATGTCATAAAAATATTATTTTTTTGATTACTTTGTTTTAGACGGAATCATTTTCTATTATGTCTCCTACAAATTCCACAAGAGTAACATTTATTTATTCTTTCATATTCACACGATTTTTAATCTTGTGGAATGAGGATGATCATTTTTATTCAATATAATAGTTTTAAATTTGGAAGTAAGTGATTGTTGTCAATAAGCTAACAGCACAATAATATACAATTAAGTAGCATTTATCAATATATTTATCAATATATTGTTAACTATTTAAAGAGAATTTATTCAGAATTTCACACATGTATTAAAAAACTTGACAACAATGATCTTTAAATGTGTGGCTTTTACCACATGTATTTTTTAATCTTGTGGAATGAGATTTATCAATATATTGTTAACTATTTAAAGAGAATTTATTCATATATTGTTAACTATTTAAAGAGAATTTATTCAGAATTTCACACATGTATTAAAAAAAGGGATAATGATTTGAAAGGGTAACGAACTTTCGACTTTTATCACATTTAGTCACTAAACTTTTTTTTGTTATCTATTTGCCATTAAACTATTGAAACTGTTCACATTTTACCCTTATGACCGGTTGTTACCGGTCATAAGGGTAAAATATGAACAGTTTCAATAGTTTAGTGGCAAATAGATAACGAAAAAAAGTTTAATGACTAAATGTGAACAAAATCGAATGTTTGTTTCCCTCAAAAAGTTTAATGATTAAATGTGAACAAACTTACTATTGTATTATATTTTAGCAAAATTATTTATTTTTGTTTAATTGTAGCAACATTTGTTGATGAAGAAATCTATGAAATAAAAAAACAAAATGCAACATCCGGATTTCCAGGTATCATAATTTAAGTATTTTTCTTTTGAGTTAAGAAGAGAGACTCGGCGAGTTGACGCCTCAACTCGTCGAGTAAGGTCGCGACTGATGACTCGGATTAATGAATGGACTCGACAAGTCGGTGAGGCGACTCGACGAGTCTGTGCTGTTGGTAGAAACCCTAAATCTTTGGGCCCGAGCTATATTTGGCCTTCAATTGCCACTACCTTTTCCATAAGTGAGAATCCTAGCAAGCTTGAGTGTGTAGAGTGAGAGGAAGAGCTATCTTGAGCTTTTTGGTGAGATAGATCTGGACCATTCTAGGTTCAGAGAGCCGAGAATATGAAGCTTTAGTAGAGTAAACCTTGGGGTTCGAAGTTAGGAAGCATTTATGGGACTTTTATGGTAGATATAATTACTTTCATCTTACACATAGATATGAAGTATTTTATATAAATTACATGCTATGTGTGCATATTATTTGAATACTTGCTGTCTATGCTGGATGAACGGTTTTATACATGTTTTAAAAGATTTAAACGGTATATTTATTTTATATCTACAAATATGTTGCGGATGAAACATGGGTAGATGAAATAGTTGGTGTGTGATGAAATAAAATGATGAGAGATATGTGATGATAATTAGGTATATAGATGATGATGAATATGTGATGTAGGATGAAAGGAGATACCATAGCCCTAACCAGCAATGTGGCGATGTAGTCATCTACTAGAGTATAGATGGCGACTACGGACTATTCTAGACAACACAGTGGAAACACCAGCAGGCCCATGACCTGTAGGTGATGAATTACGAGTTCAGGCGATGTTGTAACTACGTATTCATGCGATGATACTCTAACCCCTTACTATGAACTACGAGTTCAGACGATGTTGTAACTATATATTCATGGGATGTCACAAATTTCGCATGCCAAACCAATGGTCATAATTCACATCAGTGAGAATGGTTCATTTTTTTGTAAAACCAAAATCAAATTGGAAATTTTTATTTTTTATTTTGGAAAATGTCAAACCATTGGTTTTGTATTGTGACTATCACAGATTTATCGAGGAATGGTTTACAAACCCTATTCATCAAATCCATGAATGCTGCGGGAGCATTGGTTAGTCCGAACGACATAACCAAGAACTCGTAGTGTCCATATCTTGTTCTGAATGCAGTCTTCTCAATATCCTGCTCTCTCACCTTCAGCTGATGATATCCTGACCTAAGATCGATCTTTGAGAAGTAGCTCGAACCTTGCAGCTGATCGAATAGATCATCAATCCTCGGTAATGGATACTTGTTCTTCACCGTTGCCTTATTCAACTCTCGGTAGTCTATGCACATCCTCATGCTTCCGTCCTTCTTCTTCACGAATAACACCGGAGCTCCCCAGGGTGATGAACTAGGTCGAATGAAACCGCTATCCAACAGCTCCTGAAGTTGCGTCATGAGCTCCTTCATCTCCGTCGGTGCTAATCGGTAAGGTGCCTTTGCTATCGGTGTTGTTCCTGGTAATAAGTCTATACGAAATTCTACTTGCCTATCAGGTGGTAATCCAGGAAGATCTTCGGGAAAGACTTCCGGATAATCGCACACAACCGGTATATTCTGCACCTCTTTCTTTTCTTTCTTAGCATCGATTACGAATGCCAAGTACGATGCACATCCCTTGGACAAACATTTCCTAGCTTTCATCAAGGATATGATTCCAGAACTCACTCTGCGTTTGTCCCCGTACACCATAAATGATTCCTTTCCGGGTGGGTTTATCCTAACTATCTTCTTTCGGCATAATATCTCGGCATCGTTGGCGCTAAGCCAATCCATACCCAAAACGATGTCGAAACCGTTTAACTCTATGGGTAATAGTTCCTCCTGGAATTCGTTTCCGTTTAGGTCAATGACGATGTTCCTAATACGATTACTAACAGGTACGAATTTGCCACTGGCAACTTCTACAATTAGGGCGTTATCAAGTTTTTCTACAGGTAATGCTAATTTCGCACTAAATTTATGCGACACAAAGGAGTAGTTGGCTCCGGAATCAAACAGTATATTTGCAGGCAAACCATTTACAAGAAAGGTACCTGAAGCGACGTCTGCTGCCTCCTTTGCAGCCTCGAGCGTCATCTGGAAGGCTCTCGCCTTCGGCTTTGGTGGTATGTTGGGTCTTCTTGCCTCCTCCTTCTTCGGGCAGTCCTTCAAAATGTGCCCTTCTTCATTACACCCATAACAGGCCTTCTGGTTAAGAGTGCATTCGTTGGCATAGTGCCCAGGCTTTCCGCATTTGTAACAAGTGACCCCTCCATCACACTTCCCAGAGTGCTTCTTCTTGCACTTGTCACACCACTTTGCTTCTGATCCTCCTCCTCTCGAACTAGACTTCGAGAATCTACCTTTCTTACCGGACCTCGAGGATCCGTCAAATTTCCGTTTCTCTCCCACTTCCGCTCTCTCCAGACCCTTTTCTCGTATCTGGGTCTCCACATTCTTAGCAGCCCAGATGGCAGCTTTTAGAGTGGTAGTTTGCTTGACCATTGGACCGAAGTCCGCTGGTAATCCGAGGGCAAATTTGTTAACCTTGGAGAGTTCAGTTGGGACGAGGTGAGGAACAAGCTTCATTTTCTCAGTAAAGCTTGCAGCGTATTCAGTAACGCTCATTCTTCCCTTCTTCATATTCTGGAATTCGTTGCTGATCTCCAGAAGATCCTGCTCAGAATAGTATTGCATCTTCAACTGTACCAGAAAATCCTCCCACGACATTTTGCTTGCTTCACCTTTGGGCATTGAATCAGCTAATAGCTTCCACCAGCTTAGTACTCCAGATTTCAATAGAGGAACTGCAAGAGCAGTCTTCTGCCTATTGCTACACTCGCAACTCTCAAACATTGTCTCCATCTCAGAGATCCAGTTCATGACTTCCACCGGCGTCGGGCTTCCGGATAGACTCGGTGGCTTGGATGCCATGAAATCCTTGTATTTGCATCCACGTCCATCATTTCCTCCATCCTGGTGGTTTTGCCTAACTATCGGTGGGTTGGCTTGACCAATAGTCCCACTGTAGTTTCCTTCTTTAGTCTGCCCTTCGTTCAACTCGGGTTGTTCGAGCTGAATAGTCGCTTCCTCTCGATTTTGCTGGAGCAAACGCCTGGTTTCCTCCATTTGACGATCCAACATTGCCTGGATCATCGCTTGCACTCCGGCCATCGTTATTGGTCCGGCAGCGGCTTCCACAACTGGTATTTGCTCGATCACGGGGGGTTGGTGTCCGTTCCCATTTGCGTTTACGTTTCCGCTACGGGTCCTTACCATCTTGATCTATATACCGAATAAGGTGGATTTAGATCTTTATTTAGGAGAGACGTTTTAAATCGTCCTTATCACTCCGAAACGTTTACATGCTAGTTCTAATATCGTAGTCGTACGTTTAGAATCCTAAACACATAAGGTTCCAGATCCGGTCGGCAACAGACCATAGATCCCGAACAAAATAACAGCATATCATGCATAAAACATTTAGCACATAAAAGCATTTTAGGCACAATTCCTAAAATAAGCTAGTGCTCACACCTCACAATCATCGCTTAGCATTCTAAGTTTAAGTCTAGAAATCCTACAAATTCCTAGTTCGCTTAAACTAATGCTCTGATACCAACTGTGACATCCCCAAAATCACGGCCAGAAAAGACCGGTTTTGTTTATACTTTATTTCAAAATCAGAGTTATCTTTTAATAAATGGTTTGCGGAATTTGTCCCAAAACAATAATATGATAAAGATTTATCAAAAGCATTTCCATAGAAATGTATTCATTAAAAGACTCGGGATGTCATGTTCGTACAGATCAAAAGTATAAACAGTACAATATAAGCCTTACTACATTATTTCATATCTACAGGTCTATATCCGTAATCCCTCGTCCAAAACATCACACCTATGCTCATGCGCCACTACCTGTAATACATAAAACTGAGTGGGTCAGGCTTGGGAGCCTGGTGAGCACATAGGGTTTTCAACCCACAATAAATAAGTTTATTAATTTCATCAATCAACAATAACCCGATTACCCGTTCCCGTTATCCTCACTTTACGTCCCTAAACACCTATCATAAGGGACCTAGCCTAAGGATTATCATCGGGACAGACACTACTGCTAAGGGGATTCCTCAGCAATAAATGTCCTAATAGGCAACCATGTGGGGGATGGAGTACACCGGTGAACACATCGTTCACAACACCTACAGGTTGCGAACCTGCTAGTGTTCCACTGGACTGTCTAGAAGAGTCCGTGGTCGTCATCTATACTCCGCTAGATGACTGGATCAACAACAACAACATCGAGGCCTCTCATCATTTTATCACACATCACCTATTACATCTACCCATGTTTTACCCCAACATTTTCGTAGATATAAAATACATATACAGTTTAAATCATTGAAAACATGTATAACAACGTTCATCTAGCATAGATAGCAAGTATTCAGATAATATGCACACATAGCACGTAATTTATATAAAATACTTCATATCTATGTGTAAGTTGAAGGTAACTATGCACACACCGGAAAAGGTGGTGATTCCGAACTCAGACAGCGCTTCGCTTCTTAAAAAGAATTTTTCTTCGACGAAACCTAGTATTATTACCACTAGAGTTTAGTTTATTATTCATCGAGACTAATTAATAGTCTAGCTATTATTATTATTATATAAGCGTCAAAAAAAATACTTATATAACCCATAATAATAGCCCAAGTATTTATTATAAGTTCCTAATAACGTTACTATAATTAAATAAAAGTTATATTAAAAATAGCGTAGGCGTAGCTCACTTACAGCGGGTTTTATAGAAAACCGGGCTTTGCTTGGAGCAGCGTTCCCGAGCCGAAAAGCTCTTCTTCTCAGAGCCTTCGAGCACTCCGGGGCTTCCGCCTCGTGCTAGGGAGGTTCCCTAGGCTTTTCGGGGGATTTCGGGGCTAGAGAGAGGTTCTAGAGAGAGAGAGAGAGAGTAAAGAGAAGAAAGAATGGGAAAGGTGTGAAGAAAATGAGGGTGGGAGAGGTGGTATTTATAGGGTGAAATGTGGCTGAACTTGGTGCCACATGTCACCATCTGGTGGCAAGCCTTGGGGAGAAAGCAATGGCCAAGATTGTGCCACATCACCCATTTTCGCACAGCACACTTCCGACTTCTAAAATCCGTAACTTTCACATACGACCTCCGTTTTTGACGTTCTTTATATCCACGTGTAGGTAATAATAAGATCTACAACTTTCATTTTGACACCGTCAGCTAATTCTCGACCGATCTTAAATTTAACAGTACAAGGAGATTATACTGTTAAACGTCTGCGTAAAATTAATAACTTCTACATACGGACTTTGTTTTTGTCTGTCTTTTTACCGTTGATTTCCTATTAATGAGATCTTCAACTCTCATTTACGTTGCGTAAGCCAAAAACCGCTCGAACTAAAATTCGAGTTTCAGGCCGTGCACTGCTAAGCCGAATCTTAGAAAAATCATAACTTCTTCATACGAAGTCAGATTTGGGCGTTCTTTTTATTGATGTTCTTAGTTTAACATATTCTACGACTTTTGTTTATATTGCTAAGGCTAAAAAGTCTTCTATCGTAAAGTCACTATTTACGTCTCCCGGTATCGTGCCGGTTTTGTCGTAAAACTTCGGCGGGCCATAACTTCTTCGTTATAGCTCGGATTTCGGCATTCTTTATATGTACGGAAACCTTGAGACATATTCTACAACTTTATGTAGAGATATCGGGATTATCTCACACTTTAATTTTGACGCTCATTTTTATTCTTTATTAATTATACATTTATAATTAAATAATAAACACATAAACACACATAATTCACATAATAC
The DNA here is from genome assembly GCF_052625555.1 of Lactuca saligna. Classification (NCBI taxonomy): domain Eukaryota; kingdom Viridiplantae; phylum Streptophyta; class Magnoliopsida; order Asterales; family Asteraceae; genus Lactuca; species Lactuca saligna. The sequence continues at coordinate 331,886,429 of NC_136420.1, forward strand.
TCAAATATTTCATATTTATTACTTCAAAAAGAGTTACAATAGTTGAACTAGACTATTACATTGATAAAAATACTTAGCCCTGAAAACCCGGGCGTTACAATTCTCACCCCCTTAGGATGATTCCGTCCCGGAATCATGCATCAGCAAACAGATGTGGATAGCGACTCATCATGTCATCCTCTGTTTCCCAAGTGAGATTCGGCCCATTCGAATGTTTCCATCGGACTAGCACCAAGTCGACCATCTTGCGTCGTAACTTCTTAGTCTTACGGTCAATAATTGCCTCAGGCTCTTCGATCAGCCTTTTATTCTCATCCATCCTTAATTCCGAGATTGGAATTATGTCGGGAACATCTCCCATGAATTTCCTCAAATAACACACATGGAAGGTGTTATGAATACCATTGAGTTCTTCGGGCAATTCCAGCTTGTAAGCTTGGTTCCCAATCCTCTGAAGAACTTTGAATGGTCCAATAAACCTTGGACTCAACTTTCCTCGTTTCCCAAATCGTATAAGTCCCTTCCACGGTGAGACTTTAAGTAAAACGGAATCCCCAACTTCGAAGGTTATCGGTCGTCTTTTCTTGTCGGCATAGCTCTTCTGACGATCCTGAGCTGCTAACATTCTTTCCCTAATCACCTTCAATTTCTCAGCAGTCTCATGGACTATCTCGGGGCCCATAAACTGCTTCTCTCCGGCTTCAAGCCAACAAGACGGCGTACGACACTTTTTTCCATACAAGGCTTGGTAAGGTGCCATCTTGATGCTCGAGTGAAAACTATTATTGTAGGAAAATTCTACTAGAGGTAAGTGTTCGTCCCAATTCCCTTGGAATTCGAGGGTACATGCTCTCAGCATATCTTCCAACGTCTGAATCGTTCTTTCGCTCTGACCATCAGTTTGCGGATGGTAAGCAGTACTCAAACACAACTTTTTACCCAACTCCTCTTGTAGACTCCTCCAAAACCTCGATGTGAAACGACTATCACGATCTGACACAATCGTAAGACGGACACCGTGAAGTCTTACAATTTCCTTCACGTAAGCATTTGCGAGCTTATCCATAGACCACTTCTCGTTGGCGGCTATGAAGTGTGCACTCTTGGTGAAACGATCCACGACTACCCAAATCATGTCGTGACCATTCTTCGTTCTGGGCAGTTTAGTCACAAAATCCATGGTGATGTCTTCCCATTTACCCATGGGTACAGGTAAGGGTTCTAAACTCCCATACGGTTTTTGATGTTGTGCCTTAACTCTTGCACATGTTACGCACTCAGCCACATACTTTGCAACATCGAGCTTCATCGTCGGCCACCAGTAGTAGGGTTTTAGGTCCCTATACATTTTAGTGCTACCGGGATGAATCGAGTACATGGTCTTGTGTGCTTCTTCCATTAGAAGATCTCTTATTCCTCCCGTCTTAGGTACCCAAATTCGATCTTGGAATACCTTCAGTCCTCGACTGTTCGTACCGAACACTAACGTTTTTCCCAAACGTTCTTCCTTTCGGTCATTCTTTTCTAAGGCTTCTTCTTGGGCTTTCCTGATACTTTCCACAATCGTCGAGACGACTTCAATTCTTAACGCTCTTGGCCTTTTCCTTTCAAGATTGACTTTCCGACTGAGAGCATCAGCAACAATATTTGCTTTACCTGGGTGGTAAAGTATCTCACAGTCGTAGTCCTTGAGAAGTTCTAGCCAGCGTCGTTGCCTCATGTTCAACTCCTTCTGATTAAAGAGATACTGGAGACTCTTGTGATCAGTGAAGAGCTTGCACTTCGTGCCGTAGAGGTAATGCCTCCATATCTTTAAGGCAAATACTACTGCTGCCAACTCCAGATCATGAGTGGGGTAGTTCTTTTCGTGCTCTTTCAATTGTCGAGATGCGTATGCTATCACCTTTTCTCTTTGGGTCAGAACACAACCCAACCCGACTCCAGATGCATCACTATATACTGCGAAATCTTCGACTCCATCGGGTAGAGAAAGTATTGGTGCTTCACATAACTTCTTCTTTAGCTTCTCAAATGCCTCATCGTGTTTCTCACTCCATGTATACGTAGCTCCTTTATGGGTCAAAGCTGTTAATGGAGCAGCTATCGAAGAAAAGCCTTGGATAAATCGTCGGTAATATCCGGCTAATCCTAGAAAGCTTCGAATCTCCGTGGGATTCTTCGGACGTTCCCACTTCATTACAGCTTCGATCTTGGCAGGGTCAACCATTATTCCTTCTTGGTTAACAACATGACCCAAGAATTGGACTTCCCGTATCCAAAAGTCGCATTTGGAGAACTTTGCAAAAAGCTTCTCCTTCTTTAACACCTCCAACACTTCTCGTAGATGCTTGCCATGCTCCTCCTGGCTTTTCGAGTAAATGAGAATGTCGTCGATGAACACTATCACAGATTTATCGAGGAATGGTTTACAAACCCTATTCATCAAATCCATGAATGCTGCGGGAGCATTGGTTAGTCCGAACGACATAACCAAGAACTCGTAGTGTCCATATCTTGTTCTGAATGCAGTCTTCTCAATATCCTGCTCTCTCACCTTCAGCTGATGATATCCTGACCTAAGATCGATCTTTGAGAAGTAGCTCGAACCTTGCAGCTGATCGAATAGATCATCAATCCTCGGTAATGGATACTTGTTCTTCACCGTTGCCTTATTCAACTCTCGGTAGTCTATGCACATCCTCATGCTTCCGTCCTTCTTCTTCACGAATAACACCGGAGCTCCCCAGGGTGATGAACTAGGTCGAATGAAACCGCTATCCAACAGCTCCTGAAGTTGCGTCATGAGCTCCTTCATCTCCGTCGGTGCTAATCGGTAAGGTGCCTTTGCTATCGGTGTTGTTCCTGGTAATAAGTCTATACGAAATTCTACTTGCCTATCAGGTGGTAATCCAGGAAGATCTTCGGGAAAGACTTCCGGATAATCGCACACAACCGGTATATTCTGCACCTCTTTCTTTTCTTTCTTAGCATCGATTACGAATGCCAAGTACGATGCACATCCCTTGGACAAACATTTCCTAGCTTTCATCAAGGATATGATTCCAGAACTCACTCTGCGTTTGTCCCCGTACACCATAAATGATTCCTTTCCGGGTGGGTTTATCCTAACTATCTTCTTTCGGCATAATATCTCGGCATCGTTGGCGCTAAGCCAATCCATACCCAAAACGATGTCGAAACCGTTTAACTCTATGGGTAATAGTTCCTCCTGGAATTCGTTTCCGTTTAGGTCAATGACGATGTTCCTAATACGATTACTAACAGGTACGAATTTGCCACTGGCAACTTCTACAATTAGGGCGTTATCAAGTTTTTCTACAGGTAATGCTAATTTCGCACTAAATTTATGCGACACAAAGGAGTAGTTGGCTCCGGAATCAAACAGTATATTTGCAGGCAAACCATTTACAAGAAAGGTACCTGAAGCGACGTCTGCTGCCTCCTTTGCAGCCTCGAGCGTCATCTGGAAGGCTCTCGCCTTCGGCTTTGGTGGTATGTTGGGTCTTCCTGCCTCCTCCTTCTTCGGGCAGTCCTTCAAAATGTGCCCTTCTTCATTACACCCATAACAGGCCTTCTGGTTAAGAGTGCATTCGTTGGCATAGTGCCCAGGCTTTCCGCATTTGTAACAAGTGACCCCTCCATCACACTTCCCAGAGTGCTTCTTCTTGCACTTGTCACACCACTTTGCTTCTGATCCTCCTCCTCTCGAACTAGACTTCGAGAATCTACCTTTCTTACCGGACCTCGAGGATCCGTCAAATTTCCGTTTCTCTCCCACTTCCGCTCTCTCCAGACCCTTTTCTCGTATCTGGGTCTCCACATTCTTAGCAGCCCAGATGGCAGCTTTTAGAGTGGTAGTTTGCTTGACCATTGGACCGAAGTCCGCTGGTAATCCGAGGGCAAATTTGTTAACCTTGGAGAGTTCAGTTGGGACGAGGTGAGGAACAAGCTTCATTTTCTCAGTAAAGCTTGCAGCGTATTCAGTAACGCTCATTCTTCCCTTCTTCATATTCTGGAATTCGTTGCTGATCTCCAGAAGATCCTGCTCAGAATAGTATTGCATCTTCAACTGTACCAGAAAATCCTCCCACGACATTTTGCTTGCTTCACCTTTGGGCATTGAATCAGCTAATAGCTTCCACCAGCTTAGTACTCCAGATTTCAATAGAGGAACTGCAAGAGCAGTCTTCTGCCTATTGCTACACTCGCAACTCTCAAACATTGTCTCCATCTCAGAGATCCAGTTCATGACTTCCACCGGCGTCGGGCTTCCGGATAGACTCGGTGGCTTGGATGCCATGAAATCCTTGTATTTGCATCCACGTCCATCATTTCCTCCATCCTGGTGGTTTTGCCTAACTATCGGTGGGTTGGCTTGACCAATAGTCCCACTGTAGTTTCCTTCTTTAGTCTGCCCTTCGTTCAACTCGGGTTGTTCGAGCTGAATAGTCGCTTCCTCTCGATTTTGCTGGAGCAAACGCCTGGTTTCCTCCATTTGACGATCCAACATTGCCTGGATCATCGCTTGCACTCCGGCCATCGTTATTGGTCCGGCAGCGGCTTCCACAACTGGTATTTGCTCGATCACGGGGGGTTGGTGTCCGTTCCCATTTGCGTTTACGTTTCCGCTACGGGTCCTTACCATCTTGATCTATATACCGAATAAGGTGGATTTAGATCTTTATTTAGGAGAGACGTTTTAAATCGTCCTTATCACTCCGAAACGTTTACATGCTAGTTCTAATATCGTAGTCGTACGTTTAGAATCCTAAACACATAAGGTTCCAGATCCGGTCGGCAACAGACCATAGATCCCGAACAAAATAACAGCATATCATGCATAAAACATTTAGCACATAAAAGCATTTTAGGCACAATTCCTAAAATAAGCTAGTGCTCACACCTCACAATCATCGCTTAGCATTCTAAGTTTAAGTCTAGAAATCCTACAAATTCCTAGTTCGCTTAAACTAATGCTCTGATACCAACTGTGACATCCCCAAAATCACGGCCAGAAAAGACCGGTTTTGTTTATACTTTATTTCAAAATCAGAGTTATCTTTTAATAAATGGTTTGCGGAATTTGTCCCAAAACAATAATATGATAAAGATTTATCAAAAGCATTTCCATAGAAATGTATTCATTAAAAGACTCGGGATGTCATGTTCGTACAGATCAAAAGTATAAACAGTACAATATAAGCCTTACTACATTATTTCATATCTACAGGTCTATATCCGTAATCCCTCGTCCAAAACATCACACCTATGCTCATGCGCCACTACCTGTAATACATAAAACTGAGTGGGTCAGGCTTGGGAGCCTGGTGAGCACATAGGGTTTTCAACCCACAATAAATAAGTTTATTAATTTCATCAATCAACAATAACCCGATTACCCGTTCCCGTTATCCTCACTTTACGTCCCTAAACACCTATCATAAGGGACCTAGCCTAAGGATTATCATCGGGACAGACACTACTGCTAAGGGGATTCCTCAGCAATAAATGTCCTAATAGGCAACCATGTGGGGGATGGAGTACACCGGTGAACACATCGTTCACAACACCTACAGGTTGCGAACCTGCTAGTGTTCCACTGGACTGTCTAGAAGAGTCCGTGGTCGTCATCTATACTCCGCTAGATGACTGGATCAACAACAACAACATCGAGGCCTCTCATCATTTTATCACACATCACCTATTACATCTACCCATGTTTTACCCCAACATTTTCGTAGATATAAAATACATATACAGTTTAAATCATTGAAAACATGTATAACAACGTTCATCTAGCATAGATAGCAAGTATTCAGATAATATGCACACATAGCACGTAATTTATATAAAATACTTCATATCTATGTGTAAGTTGAAGGTAACTATGCACACACCGGAAAAGGTGGTGATTCCGAACTCAGACAGCGCTTCGCTTCTTAAAAAGAATTTTTCTTCGACGAAACCTAGTATTATTACCACTAGAGTTTAGTTTATTATTCATCGAGACTAATTAATAGTCTAGCTATTATTATTATTATATAAGCGTCAAAAAAAATACTTATATAACCCATAATAATAGCCCAAGTATTTATTATAAGTTCCTAATAACGTTACTATAATTAAATAAAAGTTATATTAAAAATAGCGTAGGCGTAGCTCACTTACAGCGGGTTTTATAGAAAACCGGGCTTTGCTTGGAGCAGCGTTCCCGAGCCGAAAAGCTCTTCTTCTCAGAGCCTTCGAGCACTCCGGGGCTTCCGCCTCGTGCTAGGGAGGTTCCCTAGGCTTTTCGGGGGATTTCGGGGCTAGAGAGAGGTTCTAGAGAGAGAGAGAGAGAGTAAAGAGAAGAAAGAATGGGAAAGGTGTGAAGAAAATGAGGGTGGGAGAGGTGGTATTTATAGGGTGAAATGTGGCTGAACTTGGTGCCACATGTCACCATCTGGTGGCAAGCCTTGGGGAGAAAGCAATGGCCAAGATTGTGCCACATCACCCATTTTCGCACAGCACACTTCCGACTTCTAAAATCCGTAACTTTCACATACGACCTCCGTTTTTGACGTTCTTTATATCCACGTGTAGGTAATAATAAGATCTACAACTTTCATTTTGACACCGTCAGCTAATTCTCGACCGATCTTAAATTTAACAGTACAAGGAGATTATACTGTTAAACGTCTGCGTAAAATTAATAACTTCTACATACGGACTTTGTTTTTGTCTGTCTTTTTACCGTTGATTTCCTATTAATGAGATCTTCAACTCTCATTTACGTTGCGTAAGCCAAAAACCGCTCGAACTAAAATTCGAGTTTCAGGCCGTGCACTGCTAAGCCGAATCTTAGAAAAATCATAACTTCTTCATACGAAGTCAGATTTGGGCGTTCTTTTTATCGATGTTCTTAGTTTAACATATTCTACGACTTTTGTTTATATTGCTAAGGCTAAAAAGTCTTCTATCGTAAATTCACTATTTACGTCTCCCGGTATCGTGCCGGTTTTGTCGTAAAACTTCGGCGGGCCATAACTTCTTCGTTATAGCTCGGATTTCGGCATTCTTTATATGTACGGAAACCTTGAGACATATTCTACAACTTTATGTAGAGATATCGGGATTATCTCACACTTTAATTTTGACGCTCATTTTTATTCTTTATTAATTATACATTTATAATTAAATAATAAACACATAAACACACATAATTCACATAATACTCAAATATTTCATATTTATTACTTCAAAAAGAGTTACAATAGTTGAACTAGACTATTACATTGATAAAAATACTTAGCCCTGAAAACCCGGGCGTTACATGTATTTCGGTTTCGGTTTTTTGTTTTTTTTTTTAAATATATTTTTAGGGTTTTGTTTTCTTTTTTATTTCATAGATTTCTTCATCAACAAATGTTGTTACAATTTAACAAAAATAAATAATTTGCTAAAACATAATACAAGAGGAAGTTTGTTCACATTTAGTCATTGAACTTTTTAGAGGGAAACAAACTTTTGACTTTTGTCACATTTAATCACTAAACTTTTTTTCGTTATCTATTTGCCATTGAACTATTGAAACTGTTCACATTTTACCATTATGACCGGCAACAGCCGGTCATAAGGGTAAAATGTGAACAGTTTCAATAGTTCAATGGCAAATAGATAATGAAAAAAAGTTTAGTGACTAAATGTGACAAAAGTCGAAAGTTCGTTACCCTTTCAAGTCATTATCCCTTAAAAAAATTGACAACAATGATCTTTAAATGTGTGGCACTTACCACATGTATTTTTTAATCTTGTGGAATGAGGATGATTATTTTTATTCCATAATAGTTTTAAATTTGGAAGTAGAGTGTTAAAATGTGATTGTGACCAATAAGCCTCACGCGGTAGTTGAAAGAAATAAGGTAAAATTTTCATTTTTTTTAATATAGTTAAAATATTGATATCATTTATTCTAAACAATTCCAAATCATTATTAGGTAAAATATTTATCAGAGTTCATCCCAAAATCAATCATCGTGGAAATCATAGGTGTGTGCATTCCGATCAATCCGAGTTTTTCCTTTCCAAAATGATGATATTTCAAACCATAAACAAAACTTGTAAGAACGAAGCTTAATGAGTTTTCTACAGCATACCATACACACAAACCACATATCACATATCTTCTTGCTATAAAGGCTACCTGTATCATAATTTCTGCTAGCTATAGCCATGCATACAAAAACCTATAAGGTTGGCTCCAACGGTATCTTACACCATTGTATCATGGGTTACTTCACATAGTCTTATATCATAAAGACAATTAGCATAACACATATCACATAAACGTATCATATATCACAGAAATATCTACACATAACATAAATAACCTGTAAGAATGTTGTGGGTTCTCCCCAAGGTCTTACACCATTGTGTTATAGGCTACCTAACATGGTTTTTACCTAGGAATATCATGGGCTATCACACATGGTTATATATCCAATGTTATGGGCTACCTCACATGGTCTTTACCTAGAAATATCATGGGCTACCTCATATGATCTTTTTCTTTTATTTTATATTTTTATTGTTTTTTTAATAATATAATTTTTTTTTTCGAGTTTTTATTGTTTTTTTAAATAAATAAATTTATTTAGATTTTTAATTTTTGTTTTATATTTTAAAATCTATTTTTTATACATACAATTTTTTAGCCATCATAAAATTAAATATCTAATATATTTAAGATGCAAAAACTCCAATATTAGACATACAATGTATTAAAAAACACCACAATTAAAAAAACCCTTCAATATTGTTTGTTGAAAAAAAAAACATCATAATTAGTTTGAATTTGAACCGATAATAATAAAATCATAAAAAATATTATTTTTTTGATTACTTTGTTTTAGACGGAATCATTTTCAATTATTTCTCCTAAAAAATCCACCAAGGGTACCGTTTATTCATTCTTTCATGTTTACTTATTCATTCTTTCATATTTACGCCATATTTTAATCTTGTGGAATGATCATTTTTAATCCATAATAATTTTAAATTTGGAAGTGAGTATTAAATAGTGATTGTGGCAATAAGCTTCATGAGCAAGTGGAGAGAACTCAATGACCAAATAGCACAATAATATAAAATTAAGTAGCATTTATCAATAAGTTGTTAACTTTTCAAAGAGAGTTTGACATCAAAACATGACAAGGATCTTTAAAGATAAAATTGCAAATTTGGTCCTTGTGGTTTGAAAAAAACTATGGATACGATCTAAAAGGTTTTGGACTTATATGGTTGGTCCAAAATCAAGAATTTTACGTGGTTTTGATCCCAAAATTAAGATGTTCCCATGGTTTTGGTCCCTGGAAAACCTGAATGGATGGTTTTGCCCTTTTAATATCTTTTTTACATTATTTTTACAATTTTTAATGTTTTATAGTTACAAAATAAAAGGAAATATACAAATACAAAAAATACACACCCCACCCTTACCCTAACCCCAGTCCACTGTATCATCTTTCTTTCTCTCTCTCTCTCTCTCTCTCTCTCTCTCTCTCTCTCTCTCTCTCTCTCTTCTTCTTCTTCTTCTTCTTCTTCTTCTTCTTCTTCTTCTTCTTCTTCTTCTCATTCTTTAAAACCTGCAAAAAACATAAACCCACTTGAAGATTGAGTGTAAGCTTCATTGCAACCCACCATTCCTCCATCCCTATTTCTTCGTTAGAAAACCCAAACAAAAACAACCCCACCGGGGACTGCCACCTCCAACCTACAACTTGATCAAAAACACCCACACACATTAAGAATCGATCTGTCAAAAAACCAACAAAAGCTTACCTTAAAAGCTTTAATTTGTCTGTAGTACAACCAAATCGCCGATGATGGTCGTGTTATGGCTCTCCAACGTACATATTTGGTGGCTGTCTGATAATGGTGGTGGTGGTGAATAATGATGGTAGTGGTGTGGCTCTCCGGCAACCAAATTCTTTACCTTTGATGAACGATGGTGATGGTGCTGGTGGGTTTGATTTTCTTAGTTCTTCCTGATTTTAATCTTGATTTCACAACTGCGTCAAGAACAAATCAAGAGGCGCACTTGATTCTCGAAATCCCAGACTTCACTCATACGAAATATGTCCTTATAAAAATCGAAACCCTAACCCACCCTATCACTCCACTTACAACCCAGATTGGATTAACTCCAAATCAAACAATGGATTTGTTTGATTCACTAGAAAACACATCTAGCCATCACAAAGAGAACTCATAGGGCGTATCACACCAAATCGAGCAGCAATTAGGATTAACTCCAAAATTGTAATAGGTTTGAATCAGGGGGCAGCAGAGCAGTTCGATTTGCTGGATTTTCACAAAATCGCAATAGGCTCCAAAATCTTAACAACCGATCACTTCATCTTCCACGGGTTAAAGTTGTTAACAGTTAGAAGGGTTTTCTCAAAAGCTTCATGTTTTGGGTTTTTGATTTGCTTTGTCTGTATTCAAATTTTTGGGTTTCTAGAAAATCTGGTTTATCAACAAGAAGGGGAAGAGAGAGAGGGGGGGGGGGTCCAAGTCTGGTGGGGTAGAGATATGGTGGGATTTTTTAGTTTTCTTAATTCTAGAAATATAAAAATAAATATTAGAAAATATAAAAAAGAAATTAACAGGGTATGATAGTCTTTTCACATTTGTAAGGGACCAAATCCACAAGAAAATTTTCATTTTGGACTACTGGTGCAAGTTGAAATCTTCTTGGACCTCATCCATAATTTTTGACAAACCATAGGGACCAAATTTGCAGTTTTGTCATCTTTAAATGTGTCACACTTACCACATGTATTTTTTAATCTTGTGGAATGAGGATTAGGGATGAGATTTAGAACCGGATCGGAATCGGAACCGTTAGAACCGGAATATATAAAACCAGTTTCGGGTTTAATAATTAACTTTATCCGGGTTTCGGGTAATTCGGGTTTGGGTCCATCGGGTCAGGGTAAACTGGGTTTTATAACCTGAACTGGTGTTAGAAACCGAAACCAATTTTAGGGCTGGAACTGGTTTTTGTGAAACGTTTAAAAGATGCATATTTCATTTGTTTCAACTCCGATTTGATGTTTCCGGGTTTTTCGGTTCAAGACCCACTTTATCCGGTACTGTATACTGGTTTGGTTTCCGGTTCTAAAAAATCTTGTTAACCGATTCCGGGTTTTCTGGGTTCGCGTCCATCCGGTCTGGGTTTGGACCCACTTTCATCCCTAATGAGGATGATCATTTTAATTCCATAATAGTTTTAAACTTGGAAGTAATGTATTAAATGGTGATTGTGATCAATAAGCTTCATAAGGAAGTGGAGAGAACTCAATGCCCATAGCACAACAATATACAATTGAGTAGCATTCCAAGTAGCATAATAATATACAATTAAGTAGCATTTATCAATATATTGTCAACTATTCAAAGAGAGTTTGACACATATATTCAAGACATGACAACAAGGATCATTAATCAAAATTATATAAATATTATATTTATAGAAGTATAAATTCATTTTAAACTTAGGAGGAAAATACAAGTAAAACACAAGGAAATATTGTGTTAAAAATCAATATTTTTCAAATGGATTTCAGTTGATGTTTTCATAGAAACAAACATATAAACTATAATATGTGTAGTTATGGAACAAATGTACTATTTTACAAGTTCTGGTTACAGTACATAAACAAATGTATACACTATAATAGGTATAGTTTATGGAATAAACCTACTATTTTACAAGTTCTGATTACATTACATAAACAAACATATAAACTATGATAGGTATAGTTTATGAGAAAAGCTTACAGATTATCTATTACAAACTAACTTTTCATTATTCTACATGTAACCATCAATACATATCATTTGTGAGACACTCTTCAAGTACTTATTTGAAGTACCAACCAAGTCCTGAAATTATAATCAGAGTCTCCTGGAGGGAGAGCGTGACGCTTGTATATAGATCTATATGGGACTGACAAACTCGCACCTTAACTGTTCGCTACAGTTAGGCCGACAGGCCTGATGTGACAAATGTCATACCAATTAGAATGCCTGAAGAACGGCATGTTCATGCATTCCGATGTCATCAAGTATGGTTATGATAACTCACAATTTGGTATTGAACTATACAATTAGTGTATGAATAAGTAAAAAACTTCTTTTAGTTTTAATTAATAATAAAACTATAATACAACATTTCACAAGTATATTTGGTAACACTAGACGATTACAAATACATGGTTTACATACAAGTACAAACACAAAATACTATTCCAGTTCAAAGAAAACATACTTTTCATGGTTTTATGTGAACAAAAATTTAGTTATACTATTTCATAGTACAATAACAATTACATGTTTTGAGTACAACATATTACAATAGAAAATATAGGATTTTCTAGGAAAACACACTTACATTTTTAAACAACAGATTTCAGTTACAAACATGTAATTGTTATTGTACTATCAAAAACTAATTGTATTCTCAAGAAAACATTAAGCAGGTGCGCACAGGTTTTGAAGAAGATAAGCTTCATAAACTCATGTCTTTAAAACTTTTTATATATGATAAGTTTAAAAACTCTTAGATCGATTAGATCTTTCACAAGCACGATTATAGAAATCAAACAATTCAAAACAATATGAGAATCAACACAGATCTGAATCAAATGTATGCTTATGATTCAAAACAGAGTCACACCTCAGCAGAGCTCGATGAAGAACTTCCGCTGTAGAGGCGAGCTAGGGTTTACAAAACTATGAAATAAATAAACAATCAAAAGCCCTCCCACTAAGTCTGCATGCATGCAGCTTATATACTAAACCCTAGTACAAAAATATGTACAGTTGGACAAGCCCAATACTGACATTCAAGCTAGGCTAAGGACCGAGCCCATGACACAATCTAACAGACCCAACAATCTCCCCCTTTGCATCAAATGAGGCGAGAGATTACTTCCTCTGAGTGGGCTTCACTGTCTTTATTACTTTAAACAAATGAGGAATTATGGCGAGAAGAGTCTATCTAAATTGTATGTACCACCTAAGCATGTCAGTAAATAATTTTTTTATCAGCAGCACTGTTTTGATCGCACCTCTGAATGATCTCCAAGATATGCTCAAGGCAAGTCGTTGAGAAGACGTGTTTGTCGACAAGAGCGAACAAACATTTTTGACCTTCGCCCCTGAGGAACATAACTGTGTGATACCTTGAGTCGATTTTCCCCTTGATCATGGTATTGACATTGCCAGCTCTGCCCATAATCTTGATCGTTGTTCGATTGTGTATGGCAGACACAATCTCCTGGTCCATCTTCGCTACGTCATGTATGTAGCAAACAATCATACGCGTGACATGATCAATTATTGGCTGATACTCCAGAGGATTCGACAGAAGAATGTTAATGAGGAGTATCCAGTCATGAGGGTAAAGGTTTGGTAGATCAGCGAGGGTAAAATGGCAGACCGAGCCTTCGGTTCCTCGAGTCACCCTGAATTTGACATTAATAAAATTCCCTGCTGAATAGGGCTTCATTACCTTGACTATGATTATTTTCTTTGAGCTCCAAGTCAGGTATTGGGGTTGAGCAAACTCCAAGTAAAATTCCAGAAGATCCCTATCTACCTTCGGGTCTGGGGAAGGAATAGCAGCAGTTGAGTTGAAGTAGTGGAAGATAAATGCCTTTCGAGTGATTAGCATATCGAACTGTGCATCCTTGGAATTTTCAAGACCAAAGGACATTATTGGATCAAGCCAGAGAATGCTTGGCTCATCAATTGCACATCTTTGAAGCGAGTCTATTGTCCACACATGAAACATGAACTTTTTCTTCTCTAGGAGCTCCGCCTCCTTTCGCTTCAGCTCCAGCTCAGCTTGCTGTTTCTTGATGTTTTCTTCCATTTCTTTTTCAGAAGTCTTAACCTTCTGGAAGGGATTCTTGGGATTCTCAGCATAGACATCATCTTCATTATCTGTATCGTCATCGCCAATTTTCTTCTTCTTTTTGTCTTTGTTGCTGACCGAAGCTTCATTACCCTTCGGTCTAGCAAATGGTTTTGATCCAAAAGGAGGAGGTTGCGATGTCACTTTCTATCCCCCTTGTTTTGGTTGGACCCCGATTACCAGAACACCCTCGATACGGATAAGTATATCCAATGCCAGTCTGAGCTTGTCTACCAGATGACGCCTGACAGTTATAGTGATGACCGGATCATGAGCCTCAATAAGATGAAGAAGGATGGAGTGAACATCTGCAGCAGAACTCCTAATGACTTCCCTTTCTGACATGAGGTCATCAATCTCAGCATTAACAGTATGCAACTTGTGAGTTTGCAATTTAAGCTGGGCAGTACGTCTGTCGAGCTCATCCATAATGCGATTCTCCACAGCTAACTCCGCTTCCAGTTGAGTTAAGTGATCGTTGACATTAGCATGGAGCATTTCGTTGGCTTGTTGAATGGCTTGGCGTGCCGCTTCAAGGTTCGATCGCTCAGATTGAAGAGACCTTTGAAGGTTCTCTAGTGAAGCGTTGACAGTTTGAGCGTTTTTGGCAGCAACAGCCTGCAAGGAATCTAGAAATATATGAGCTTCGGAGACTAGTTTATCGACTTTTGCGGTCGCTTGCTTGCACTCCTTAGTAGAGGCATCAACAGCAAGAGAGGCCTGTTGACATTGGGAAGTGGAGGCTTCTATTGCCTTGGCTGCAGCAGATAAAGTAGCACTGTGTTCGGTGACGATCGAGAAGAACAAGGCCTTCAAGGCAGCTTCAGAATAGGCACCAGAGGAAGAGGATGAAAGCAGTTGATCAAGCTTTTCGTTTACTGCCTTTAGATGCTGTTTTGTAACAGGCTCATCGTCATCATCATCGCTTTGCACTCGATAAGGACTGAAATATGTCGAATCGAATTCCAAATCCTCACCACCCAGAATAGGGGTTGTTTCAGCAGATTGAGTGGGAGATAAGGGTTTGGAAGAAGGTGGAGGTTCGGTTGTGACAGGAAGTTCGGTTGCAGGTGGATTAGGAACAGTAGAGTGAGGTTTTGTGGTAGTGGTGGTATCTGTGAAAATGGGAGTAGGAATAGGAATTGTAGTGAATGGTTGAGAGGTGGTAATTGGAGAGATAGGAGGGATGGAAACTGGGATTGTTACAGGTGGAGGTGATGGAGGATTACAGCGAACTGAAATTTCTGGGGTAGGGGAGTGAGGCGGAGTATCACCTCGGCCCGAAGCCTCATCTTCTGAGCTTTTGCTCTCAGATTCCGATGGAGGAGTGTTCTTGTGCTTAGGAGGGACATATTCTGAATTGCTTGAAGATTGCAGAATAAGTCTCCTAGCAGGCTTCTTTTGCTTTTTCAGTTGAGCCTGAGAAGTGGCAGCTTTATCAGATTTTCGCTTCTTGGGGGTTTGCCCTTTGGTTTGCTTAATGACCGGTTCTCCCTTCTGTGTTTCAGGCTTCTTGCCCCTCTTGGATGGCTTGTCAGCCTCTTTAATGGACCGAACAATTGCCGGTGTAAGCTCTCTTGGGCCAAAAAATGGATACTTCCTATACTGTTGAAGAACGTTACTCGACTCAGAAATACGACTGAGCATTGTTTCAGGAATGGATCCAACAAACAAAAAATTTGTTGGATCAGTAATGATGATTTTTGTCGTATGAAAGGTAGCAATGGATGAGAGCAAGGAGTCCGCCATTATTGGAACATGAAGGCGGTCCATTGCCCAGTTGGTGATGAGAGACCAGAAACGCCCACAGGAGATTTCAGAATGCCTAGATGAAGAGACCAAGCTTTGGACCAACTGATGCCAGATAATGGACCCATAATCTAGGTCAATTCCATTGTATAACCCATACAGTACCATCATGAAGGATTTTCTTGCACCATCGGAGCCAGCGCTTCGCTCAGATAATCCCTTGAACAACAGCGTAAAAAGGCCATCCCATTGAGGAGGAAGGCAGGACTTCTTGAACTTCATAATGGTGGTTAGGGTTTCAGTATACCCCATCTGATAGAACATGGAAAACAATTGACCAGTTGTAATGGAGTTAGGGTTTACCAGAGATGAATCTTGAGAAAGACCGATTAGGGCACATAATCGATGCTTGGAGATGGAGGTCTTCTCATCGTGGAGTTCAAAGTGAATTCGTTCATTAATCCTGTCACAGAAGGCAATAGAGTAGACAAGAGACAAGCATGAAATGGGAACAACTTCAACTTTAGTCAGTGCGTCGACGAGTAGTGAGTATTTGAGACACTCAACCACATACAACATATAGGGCTCATAGATGAAGGGAGTGAGATCGATGATCAGATTCTGTTGGGGTTTGATGGAGAGAAGAGGTTGACGGACTGAAGTATCGTGAACTGATGATGAGTCTGCCATTGTTGCAGCTTGAAGAAGATGATGAATAGTTGCAGAGAATCACCGGTGTTATTTGAGAGATTTTGGGAAGTGATAAACGTTGAGAGAGTAGCGTTCCAATTCCTTTTATACGTACAAGGAAGAGAGAGAAAAATTTGGCTGAAATCTTGGATTATTTCAAAAATAGCGCCTGACTTGATAAGTGAACAGTTGGCATGCCGAAGATGACGCAGGAAAGAGAAAAGACGTTTCCTTTTTACATGCTCTTTCATTAAATGCACTTTTTTCAAATTGCCAAACCATTTGGATAGCCGCTGAGTCAACTTCCACTTTATCCCAATCGTTTCTCCATATAACATTTGAATCTTTGTTGCCCTTAGCATTTTAATGATCATTCTGAACAAAACTAGAATTTGGAAAATTAAAAATTTTCGTGCATAGGGTGTAAAAGATAAAGAAATAAAACAAAATTTTAGGGATAATCTGTGATGTCGTAAGCAGACATAAGACAATTGATTCTGGGCAAAAATCACTTCCTTCAAAGTCAAGAGAGACATTAAAGTGCTTGCTTGGTTTCCCATTGAATAACGATCAAAAACTTGTTGAGAAGTTTTGAAAGGCATCTTTTGAAGATTAAAGAGGGTGGATTTCGCTGCAATTCATAATTTCGATACTTAACATAAGACCGAAACTAAATGAAGTACTTGTGAGATCATTGTGATCTGTTGAACAAGTAGGTATGATAAACTTTATAGTGACGAGGGAAGGAAGAAATCTCAAAAAAAATATTAAACTGGATCTTTTAGGGTTAGAGAAGCCTTGGTGAAAGGCAAACTCATAAAGATCATTCAAAAGAAAAAAGAGATTTCATAGGGTATCAAGTAAGATCTTGAATTTGTGAATTCACCGTCAATTCATTAGTGATGTTGAACTTTGGGTTTCACTTAGTACATAGCTGCATGAAACTAAGATCATGAACACAGACTTGGTATAACCATAAACCTCAGTGGTTAAGACTGAAAGTCTCAGGGGTTATATTGATGAAACGAGTTATAGTGGAGAAAGATGATGAAGATGGTATAAGAAGCGAATGTACCTCTGCTTTAAAGAAAATAAGGACCAAGCAGAAAACTCTAAACTCAATTTGAGTAGAGTAAGGTAGCTCATGATTAGAGTGAATTAGATAGCCTGGATTGGGAAAACACGATTGGTATATATCATGTTATTAAGGCTTCACTCAAAATCTGTCGAGGCTTTAGTCAACATACAACAGCATGCTTCTAGGGACTCCTAACTAGTAAAACCATTACCTGCCTTAGCATTGCCATCGAGAATCATTTTTTAGACAAAAAAATAAAAACAATATATATATTTTTTTGAATTTTGTGAGAATTGACCAATTGAACGAAAGAGAAAAATATTTTTGGATTTCTTAAGTATTTTTATAAAAAAATATATTTTTGGGATTTTATAAGTAGAAAAGAAGTAATGAAAAGATGTACATAGGAAAACAATTGAAATGCCTTAAAAAAGAACGAGTTCAGAAGGACCGAACCCGAAATAGACCGAACGCTCGGTTCATTTCAGTTCATGATCGAACTTCACCCGAAATAGACCGAACCCAAAATAGACCGAACGTTCGGTTCATTTCGGTTCGCTCTATTTCGCTTGTTACCTTTATGGAAGCGAAGGCGATTTCGGTACTGATTCGACTTGTATCATTCCTAGGCCTTGTAGAATCTTATTGAAGCTTGCTTTAGGTAAGGCCTTCGTGAATATGTCTGCCAACTGATCAGTCGTTCTGACGAAGTGAATTTCTATGTTACCATCTTCGACGTGATCCTTCATGAAATGATACCTCAGTGCTATATGCTTAGTCTTCGAATGTTGCACGGGGTTGTGACAAATCCTAATTGCGCTTTCAAAGTCACAATACATCGGATTTTCTTCATGTTTAGACCATAATCCCTGAGTTGATTTTGTATCCATGCGACTTGAGATGTACAGGATGCTGCAACGATATATTCAGCTTCTGCAGTGGATAGTGAAACACAGGTTTGTTTCTTCGATTGCCAACTGACTAATTTACCATCTAGAAATTAACATCCTCCTGTGGTGTTTTTACGATCTAATCCACAGCCTCCTAAATCAGCATCTGAAAATGCTTGAACAAAGAATCCTGAGTTGGCTGGATACCACAGACCGAGAGAGGAGGTTTGCTTCAGATAGCGAAAGATATTCTTCACGGCTTGAAGATGAGGTTCTCGTGCCTTAGCTTGAAACCGCGCACAGTAGCAGACAGAGAACATGATATCAGGTCTACTGGTTGTAAGATACATCAGAGACCCAATCATCTGTCGATAAAGTGTTATATCAGCTGCTGGTTTCTCCAATGATGGTGTGAGTTTAGTTCCAAAAGCCATAGGCACTTTCACTTTGGAGTCTCCCATCATTCCAAACTTGGTTAGCAAAGTCTTGGTATATGCTTCTTGATTAATAAAAATGCCTTCGAGTCTCTGTCTAATGTTCAATCCAAGAAAAAATTAATTGGACCCATTGAGCTCATCTTAAATTTAGTTTCCATCAACTTTCTGAATTCAACTGTTAAGCTAGGATTCGTGGAGCCAAAGATGATGTAATCAACATAAATTTGGACAATCATAAGGTGGTTACCTTCTCGCTTACGAAAGAAGGTTGGGTCAACCGAACCTTGTTTGAATTTAGACATTTTTAAGAAACGAGTGAGAGTTTCATACCATGCTCTGGGAGCCTGTTTTAGGCCATATACAGCTTTGTCAAGGATATAACAATGATCGAGATACTTCTCGTTGACGAAGCTTGGTGGTTGCTCAACATATACGGTTTCTTCAAGTTCACCGTTGAGGAAAGCACATTTGACGTCCATTTGATAGACTTCAAAGTTCTTGTGAGCAGCGTACGCAAGAAAGATGCGAACAGATTCTAATCTTGCTACGGGAGTGAAGGTTTCTTCATAATCGATTCCCTCTTCCTGACAATATCCTTTGACGACCAGCCTCTCTTTATTACGAATGACATTCCCCTCTTTGTCCATCTTGTTTCTGAATACCCATTTGAGACCGACAACCGAAGCATCCTTTGGAGTTGAAATAAGGCGCCATACCTTGTTTCGTTCAAACCCGTTTAAATCATCCTGCATGGCTTAAACCCAGTCTAAATGATCAAGAGCTGAGTTAACGGTTTTTGGTTCAAATTTGGAAACGAATGAATTGAACATGCAAAACTCAACTTTTGAAAAGAGTGCAGCCTGTTTCGCTTTGATTTAAGAGCGAGTTAACACTTTTTCTGAGGATTCCCCAATAATTTGACTTTGAGGGTGATCTTTGGTCCATTTGATAAGTGGAGGAAACTTTGGATCAAAGATAGGATCCAATTCAACATTGATTTCTTCCTCTAGTTCAGATAGAATGTCGTCATCACCAATATTGGTGTTCTCCCCCCTCGAAGAATGATTCTTGTTCAGGACCAACATTTGTATCCCCTTCATTGGTTGGAATTTCAGTAGAGCTTAATGTATTTGGTGATGAGTTCTCCCCCTGGAATGAAGATCCTTGATCGCGATGAGTAAAGGAACCCTCCCCCTGGATATTAGGACGGTCACCAGAAGGTTCGCTTGTGTTTGCACCTTCGGTTTCTTTGGATTGATCATTAGCCATCTTCTTAGCAGCATCGTCTATAACTTGTTTCAGATTATCAACATTGTTGTCTTTTGCAGTTGATTCAGAGTCAATCGCCTTTTGAGGCTCATCAAACAGGAGCATGAATTGGTCGAAAAGATTCGAGATAGAAATAGTAACCTGACCATTCTTTGGAAATATGTCTTGCGATGCATCTTCTGTTGATTTCATTTTCTTAACATAACTATCGTCAAAGGTGACATAGTACGTTTCTTCAATCTTCTTTGAGCGTTGATTGAGAACTCTATACGCCTTGGAGTTCAGGGAGTAGCCTAAGAAAATTCCTTCATCCGCCTTAACATTGAACTTGTTTCGATTCTCTTTGGAGTTGAAGATGAACCATACTGAACCGAACACATGAAAGAATTTCACGTTTGGTTTTCGATTGTTCAGGATCTCGTAAGGGGTAATTGAGAACTGCTTATTCAAGTATGATCTATTTTGAGTATAACATGCAGCCACAATTGCATCAGCCCAGAAATACAAAGGTAAGGACGCGAAGCATAACATAGTTCGAGCAGCTTCACACAGGGATTGGTTTCTCCTTTCAAGAATGCCATTTTGCTGTGGTGTATAAGGAGCTGAGAAATTGTGACTCGTTCCCTTTTCAGCAAGAAAATCTTCAAAATCTTTTTCTTGAATTCCAGGCCATTTTCGCTCCTTATATTACGAACTACTTTTCTTAGTTGCATTTCTATTTGTTTAATAAAGATCTTGAGCTTTGGAGTTGGCTTCAAACTTTTGCTTGAGAAAGAAAATCCATGTAAATCTCTAGAAATTGTCCACAATAACCATGATGTATTTGTTTCCTCCAATGCTTTCGATGGACGATGGACCACATAGATCGATATGCAATAACTCCAATGGTTCTATTACCTTAGTATTAATAATAGAAGGATGACTCTGCTGACTCTGTTTTCCTATTTCACATGCTGCACAGAGATGTTATTTATCAAATTTTAGAACTGGAAGACCTCAAACGTGATCACCCAAAACCAGCTTGTTGATATCCTTGAAGTTCAGATGAGATAGTCTTCTATGCCATAACCAGCTTTCATCAGAGTGAGCCTTTGTCAGTAAGCATACAACTGGTTTACTTCTAATTGGATTGAGGTTCAAAGGATACATTTCCCCTTTTTGCTTTGATTTCAACAGAATATTGTTTGATCCCTTTTCGACAATTTCTGAGCCTACATCATCGAATGATACTTTTAATCCAATACCAACCACCAGCTGTGATACGCTGATGAGATTGTGAAACGACCCAAAAATATGACCCAAAAATTTCGTTTTTCAATATAACCAAAACCATAATCTGAGTGTCATATCATAAAACCATACGTGATGTATCCCAAACATAATAAAAACACTGTGCGGAAAGCTGTATCATACTATGTCAAATCAAAACAAACTAAATCAATTCCCAGGATAAAAGCTAAAGCTGTGATGTGTGCGATGCTATCACCCCGAGCTCTTCCCTTTGCTTGCGGGAGTACCTGAAACCAAAACTGAAACTGTAAGCACGAAGCTTAGTGAGCTCCCCCAAAATACCACATACCATACAACATATATATAAAGCACATACTGGGCCTTGCCCGCTGCATCAGACCGAAGTCTGGAACTAGCTGCATCAGACCGAAGTCCGGAACTGACTGGGACCTTGTCCCCTGCATCGGACCCGAGTCCGGAACTATCTGCATCGGATTGAAATCCGGAACTAATTGCATCGGATCGAAGTCCGGAACTGACTGCATCGAACCGAAGTCCGGAACTAACCGATCATGGCATAGCATAACACATAACACTATCATAATCACATATACTGCACACTGCATCGGAACAGAGTCCGGAACTCATAACACAAACATGCTTGTATCACAAAGACCTCAAGCACCCTAACTACGGGAAGGAAACTCACCTCGTAAACTGGCTGCTGAGTGTAAGACTCTGGAATCTAACTGCTGCTGCTTCGGTATCTCCCCGGCTACAAGTCCATAAACACACTCAATCAAATACTAAACATTGCACTTGGGTAAAATGACTCTTTTACCCTTGGTCACAGTCAACTCTCATTTGACCTGACTCGCCGAGTTGGGCCGCCAACTCGCCGAGTCTCTACTCTCCCACCTCAACCCTACTCGCTGCTACTCGTCGAGTATGGCATCGACTCGACGAGTACCCTCTCGATCCAAGAACTCCGACAATCTTCATCCGAATCGCCGAGTCATATGAACAACTCGACGAGTTGTTCTTGAACTTAAGAAGATTGCCTTGGACTCGCCGAGTTGTATGAACAACTCGCCGAGTCCCTTCATTACTGAGTCTACCCTCGACTCGCTGAGTCCACCCTACTACTCACTGGTCCCACACGACAGACACCGCTCAAAAGGAAGGAATCGGGGACTCGCGACTCGACTCGCCGAGTCATTCTTCCGACTCGCCGAGTCACCGCCATGCAACTATTCTACACTCGTTTCTGCTCGAATCCAGAACATACAAATGATAGATCTGAGTCCAATAAGCTGGTTTACCACGTAAAGTTTCCAACTTTACGTGCACAAACACATGAATAAGGGAATAAAGGCTAAAAGATGCCTAAAGGAGGTAGATCTAGGGCTAATATGCAAAATGGCTCCAAAAAGGCAATAGATCTGGGCTCTACAACTCCTAAATATACAGATCTAAAGATATGTCGGCATAAGAAGGGTTCCATATCAACACAAAGCTTGAGAAAGTCACCAACTAGATCTCAAAAGGGCTTTTAAGCATAAAAAAGGAAAGAAACTAGAAGAATACCTCAAAGAGCTCTTGCTTTCCCTTGAATCTCTGCTCTACAATCCTTCTTCTTGCTCCTTTCTTCTTCTCCTTCTTCAAACCTTCACAAATGCACACAAAAATCACTTACAAACACTCAAGGCGGAATTTGGGTTTTTCTCACAGCTTCTGAGGGTGAAGGAGGCGAGAATGAGGGCCATAAGGTGGCTTAAATAGTGGGAAACCCGGGGATTTAGGGTTTCTCCCAGACGGACAGACTCGCCGAGTCCGGAATATGGACTCGTCGAGTCTCCAGCTAACACGTGCTCGAAATCCCGACCCTACTCGGCGAGTCAGGCTATGAACTCGCCTAGTCCCTCTTGCAAAACTTCAAAACAAATACCAAGGAATTAACATACCGAAAACTGGTCGTTACAGATTGTGTTGGAGTCCTTTAACATAAGCTACCTTCCTTATAGAGAACTCGCCATTAGTGATCATTCCATAGCCTTTGATAGTCCCAAAAGAGTTATTGCCGTACTTTACAATGCCATCATCTTTGAGAGAACGAAATTCTCTTAGTTCCTCCTTCCTTCCTGTCATGTGATGCGAGCAACCACTATCAATGTACCATTCTTCGTCAAATTACTCGTCACTTATAACCTGCAAAAAATTAAGCAAATTTAGGAACCCAAAGTTTCTTGGGTCCTTGTGAGCCTTTTACAGGAAAGGGGATAGTAAGAGAAATATCAACCATGTATGTGCGTTTAATTAAAGTTGTTTCATCTTTTCTTTTAATGGTGAAAACTTTAATTTTTGTTGATTTAATAGGACTGGAGTTTTTGATGTTGTCTTCAGGGTAGAGTTTTTCTTTTCCCTTGGAAGTAATTGGGGGACAGGAATTCGGATGAGAAGAATTGAATTTAGGAGTGGCTTTAGAATCCTGGTTTTTCTGATTAGACTTGTATGGATGGGGACCGAAACCTCTATTTCGGTTGCCATGAGATGAAGGACTGAAACTCTCCTTTCGGTTGTTATTGGACGAGGGACCGAAACCGTTCTTTCGGTTGTTAATGGGTGAAGGACCGAAACTCTCTTTTCGGTTGTTATTGGAGAAAGGACCGAAACCGTTCTTTAGGTTGTTAACGGGTGAAGGACCGAAACTCTTCTTTCGGTTGTTTTCAGTCGATGGACCGAAAACCACCCTTTCGGATCCTATTAGTCGAAGGACCGAAACCATCCTTTCGGTTGGCGTTGTGGTGAGGACCGAAACTGCTCTTTTGATATATTCCTGACAAGGGACCAAAACTTCCCTTTCGATTCCTTGAGTCTTCTTAAGATTTGTGCTTCCTTTCTATCCTTACAAAATCAAGATTTTGAGAATTCCAAAAATGTTTTCTCTCTGAGAGATTCTTCTTATATCTCAGATTTCTTTGATGCTTTCGATCAGCCACCTGTTTTGGATTTCTGTGAATGTTGGCCTTTCGTTTCGAAGTATGGGCACATCATTCACTTTTTGTCGAAGAAGTATCACTAGTGGTTTGCATCGGTTCGTCCACATGGATTTTAGTTCCACTTGTGCTCGGCACATCATACTTTGTAGGCTCATTTAGTGGTTCAGGTATGTATCTACCTTTTACTCTCCATGAAGTTTTCTAAGAAAGACCCTTCGTCTCATTTGCGTTATCTATTGGAACCGACCAGAAGAATTCGTCACATCCTCCAGCGTTGTCTTCTTCTACCATAGTTGTTAACTCTGCAGTTTGTTGTGGAGTGACTCCTGGTACTATGTAGACTTGGTTTGGGGTAGTTTGAACCATTTGGTATACAACAACTTTAGCTTTGAGAACTTTGGTTTTGTCGGTAGACGAACGAGCAAACTCAATGGAGTTTTCAGAAATTAGGTTCTTGTGTGACTTAGGTTCGTTTTTGGCTAATTCAGAACAGTCCATCAGATCCTCTACAGAGATTTCAGTCATATCATCATCCTCATTAAGTTCAGATGTATTTTCAACATCAATTTTATTTTATGAACTTAAATTGGCATTCAAAGAGTCAAATTTATGTATGGTTTTGGCTCTCAATTTCAATCTATCATTTTTGTCTAACAGATTTTTGAGCATGTCCTTGTGGTCTTTGGACTTTATGTAGGATTCAGTTTTGTCCAGACCTATTTTATACGTTGTAGACACTTCATCAGAAGATACAACACTTTCACAGTTGTAGGCTTCAGCATCGATTTCATCCTCCTTTAATTCAAGGAAGGGTAAAATCATACGATGTATCTTCTTCCCTATTTCACAATCAAGATGCAACTGAGTGATGTTAGAATAGAGTCTTTTAGCAATTAAAAAAAACACATTTCGTTGTTTAAGAAGTTTAAGATTGTCTCTTTGCAAATAAATAGAATCATCTTTAGATCTAATTAACTTCTTTTCCTTTTGCTCGATCCACATCCTTCGTTCATCACTCTTTGAAGAAATCCTGCTGATTTGATCAGTTAGGTTAGAATTTGTGACACGGGTTTGGGTGAGACTGCTACTTATGCTTGAGAATTTTGATTTTAAGTTATTTAATTCCTTTTCATAATTATTAACATGTATTTTTAGAGAAGCAATAATATTTTGTACCTTTTTGATCAACTCATCACATTCCTTGATCTGAGCACTGACAGGCTTGGCAGCAAAACATTTGTCCTCTCGCTCCCTTTCCTCTTCAATTCCCCCATCAGTTGTGTATCCTCTCATGTAGGACACACCCGATATTTCAACTCTATCCAACTACCTAAAAAGTCAAGTATTGTAACCACTTTTGAAAAAATGAAATTAACTTCGAAAATAAAATGTCCAAATATCTCTATTTAAATTACCTACTATGTTACATGTCATTAAACTGAGATCGTACGTAAAAAGAACGTCCAAATCTGACTTCGTATAAGGAAGTTATAAATTTTCCAAGTTCGGCTTAGCAACGGACAACTAAAAACTCGAAATGGAGATCGAGCGACTTTTGGTCGGAATGACCTAAATGAGAATCGAAGGTCTCGACAATGGTTTTTCACCGGTAAAAAGTCTGACAAAAACAGACGTCAGATAATAAAGTTATGAATTTCTAACGAAATTTTCTTACCGCGACCTTTTAAAAATAAATAATAAAAATAATTTCAAAATTTGCCGACGGAATCTAAACGAAAGTTGTAGAGTATAGTCTCACCTACGCGTGGATATAAAGAATGTCGAAAACGGAGTTCGTATGAAGAAGATATGAATTTTTTTGAAGTTTATTAAATATTAAAAATATAATTTTTATATTTAATTTCGGTATTATCTGAAGGGTGAGTCACGGGCCGATCCGAGTTACACCCAGCGTACTCGAGGCCTAGGCCTCGGATCGTCCACGTCGCCCCTATGCGAGGCTATACCCCGTCCCATCCGAAGGTTTGACGTAGTCGAGGAAGCGGTCACGCATGATGCACGAGTACGCCGAGCGTACTCGCGTATGCCCAGCGTACCGAGGCGGTTCCCACTCCCTATAAAAGGGATGCGAGGGTTCCGAAGAAAGGGCTCAATTTCTCTCAACTTTCTTGCGTTTTTGCCTCGTTTTCAGTGCACGTACTATCCCGAAGCCCCGATTTCCTTGCTCAAGTCCCGAAGGTCGTTTGTGCTCCCGAGATTCCCGAGAGTCCCGAGAAAATCCACTTTCTCAAGTCGAAATTCTGCTCGGTTTTCATCTCGCCTTCTTCGATCTTTCAAGTGAGTTCATACCCCTATATTCCACACTTTTAAATGTTTTATAAACACTTTTATATGATTTTAGGGGGGAATACAAGTAAAACACTTGATTATTACCGTGTGTTATATAAAGTTTCATTATACACTTTTTATCAATGGAATCATATGTGATTTATAACTATTATAGGGAAACTCTCGTATGCAAAATAGACCACGATATTATCTTATCTTTGAAATAAGAAATGATTTATGTATATATGTAAATCAAACACTCTGCTTATACTATAGGTATATGTGTCCATTTTTGGCACTACAAAAATTATACTTTTCATAAGAAGTGAACATTTCACTAGGGATTTCTATACAAACGAAACGCACTTTTAGAAAACTATAATAGGTATAGTTTTACGAGAACATTACGAACTCTTACATACTAGAAATACTATTTCAAGGAGTTACTCACATATACAAGAACAAACAAACATTTTCACACGTAAATCTATTTTATTCTAGGTTTTGTGAGACATTAAACTTCGCGTACGCTCGAGTACACATTTCAAGTCCTGTATTATATACCAGAATCCCTTGGAAGGGGAGCATGGTGTTTGTGTATAGATCAATACGGGATTGACAACCCCGCACCCTGACTGTTAGCTATAGTACACCATTTGGGGTTACAAACGTCAAAACATTCGAACGCTTGAAGAACGTTGTGTATAGGCATTTCTAGTCAATAACATGGTTATAAAACTCACATGGAGTATTAAAAGCACATTGATTTACGGGATTTTTTAGACGTATTGGAAATTTTATACGTACATAAATTAACTACTTGAGGCATGAAAAACCTAATTGTGATACCATTTTGGAACTTGTAAACCACTACCCACATACGGGAAAACATAAATTTTCTAGAAACAGACATTGGTCTTGATTTAAGGCTACATTTATACCAGTAGAAAATATGGGATTTTCTAGGAACCAACAAACAAAAGCAATCCATTTCATTTTAGTTCATAAAAACTTTATCATTTAATACTTATGAAACTCACCAGCTTAAATGTTGATCTACTCTTTCAAAACTACTTGTATGTCCCAGGGACTCAATAATTGCAAGTACCAAACAACTTTTGAAGAAGGGACGTTGCGACGTTAGTTTAAATTCATATTTTTGGCATCATATTGTAATTGGTTTTGAACATGTACTCTTTTAACAATGTAAACTTTCAATTATATATATGATGGTTGTATTGCTTTCTTTACTATGTATTCATTTGTTACGTTACCACATGAAGTCATCCGCCCCTGAACATTTCCGCCATTCCGGTTTGGGGGTGTGACAGATTGGTATCAGAGAAATGTTTATAGTGAACTAAGTATATCGAACCTCATAAGATATACAACCTATATATGCTTAGGGACTCAAAGTCTCTGACAAAACGTTTTTACACCTAAAACCTTATTTCATTTAAATAGATTATTTTGGGTCATAAAAATACAAAATACATTCATACAATGATATATTTTCATGGTTAGAGCTATACAAAAAGTATTAAGACGGGTTGGACACTACGATTAGTTCTCGATATATATAATCAAATTTGGGATGAATATAGCCTGATCAATTATATTTATCCGAGATTGGACTAACGTATGTCGAGGAATGATCGTAGTGAGCAACAAGTCAAAACTTACCGAAATAGACACTAGTATCAAACATACAAATTAAAATACTATAGGAGTATTTGGTGCATACAATAGTTTAATCGACATGTTTGTTGTTACATGTTTTTCAAATTTTGTTCAAATCTTATAACCCTATTCTTGTATAGTCAAATGGCTGGATTCCACCCACCAGGGGATCCTTACTACCTAAACCAGGGCAATGGAGGATGGGTAGAGGAGGATCCTGAAGAGGATGAAAAACCTATCGAGTTGGAAGAAGGGGATGACTCTGGTACGGACTCAGAACCAGAAATAGTCGACCCTCCAGCCATTAGGAGGAACTTCGAGGGACCGAATCCCGTTTGGGGAAGTCACCTCCACCATTGGAGCCAACAACAAGGGATACACTCTCCCTACGGTATGTGTCGGAAATTCTACGACATCAGGGATGGAGGTTTAGCCGACCGAGCACTTCTAGTCATGGTAGGTAAACTAGCAAACCAGTCCTATCAATCGGGGGTCCAAGCAAATCGAATCCGCGAAGTCAACGTGGAAGTACAAGTTTACACGGCCGACATCCGTCGTCTGGATATGTTGCAGGATGACACCCATCTCCGCGCCGACACATTCCAAACACAAATGATTGCAGCCCTCGCAGAGTTGAGGGAACAGCAAGTCGCCTTCGATAGGCGTCTTATGGAATCAAAACAATCGGATGCGGAGTCAAGCTCCAAGCGCAACACACGTCGCAAGTAGTACTTGCGAAAGCCCCAAATTTTGTTATAAGTTAGGACCTCGGCTAAACGTTTTTATTTTCTTAAACCTTGTAACCGGAGACCCTGTTAGGGGTCAAATTTTTGTGATCGTTGTATCATCTATTATATTAATATAATTGGCACGCTATTATTACTATGTTGAGTATTTCGTTCAATCTTCAAAATATTATGGAAAAACCATACGCTTGTTTCATATATTCGGATTTACGAATAACTTTCATTCTTCTATCTTTGAAACTCATACTATCATCTGTTGTTGAACTATAGCGATTTAGTTCATGGGACACAGTCATTTTCTATACTATGAAATTCTTACCCTTGTCTTTTCAATCTATAG
Source organism: Lactuca saligna (assembly GCF_052625555.1). Taxonomy (NCBI): domain Eukaryota; kingdom Viridiplantae; phylum Streptophyta; class Magnoliopsida; order Asterales; family Asteraceae; genus Lactuca; species Lactuca saligna. The sequence goes on from NC_136420.1 coordinate 331,915,810, forward strand.
TTGAAGGATGCCTCCGCGTAGAAATCCGAGACGAAACAACGGTGAGGAAGCACCGATGCCACCACCACCTCCACCTCCTCAATTTGATGCTGTCATGTACTAAGAAACAGTCACCGCAGCTTTGGCGGCTGCCATGTCACAGATCAATATCCCTGTTACTACTGGTTCAGGAATTGGCACACATCCTTCCAACCATGGCGATAGTCATGGGCAACCCCGAGAGTGCACCTATAAAGACTATATGAATGATAAACCCCGTATGTTTAATGGAACTGGTGATGTGATGATTTTGAGGCAGTGGATAGAAAGGAAAAAATCAGTCTTTGAAATCTGCTCCTGTCCCGAGCACAACAAAGTCAAGTTTGCAACTTACACACTTACTGATAGAGCTTTAACTTGGTGGAATGGCCACGTTAAGGTACTTACTCTGATAGTGGCGAATTCAATAAGCTGGGAGAGCTTAAAAATCATGCTGATGAGGGGGTACTGTCCACGAGGAGAGATTCAAAAACTCGAGCACGAACTCTGGACTCTTGGAATGATTGGTACCGACATATCAACTTATACCAACAAATTCTGCGATCTGGCAATCCTTTGCCCAGATATGATTGCTCCCGAGAGCAAGAAAATAGAGAGATACATTTGGGGACTGTCGCCCCAAATTCAATCAAGCGTGTGAGCTTTAAAACCTGACACTTTTGAAAGTGCCAAAGAGCTGGCACAATCGCTTATTGATCACGGAAGTCATCAGAACTCAACAATTTCTACACCAGAACCACAAAAGGGAAACAACAACAACAATAACAAGAATAGAGGATGGAATAAGAGGAAGGGTCGGTCTTCCCAAGAATCCTCGAAGAAACATCAACTAGTTACAGTGAATGCTGCTACTGTACCTACTACCGTTCCTACAAATCTCTACCCAACAAAGCCTTATGTGGGCAACCTTCCAAAGTGCACCAAGTGTAATTACCACCACAATGGACCTTTTCGGGAAATGCAGTGCTCCAATTGCAACAGAAAGGGACACACTGTCCGTTTCTGCAAAGCCCCTGTAAAGCCGATTACTCAAGTTCCCAATGCTGGTGTAGGCCAAGCTTGCTACGGTTGTGGCGAGGTGGGCCACTACAAAAGAAACTGCCCGAATGCAGCGAATACCGGTGGAGTGGGACGAGTTTTGGCTATAGGTCACGAAGAAGCCGTAGCTGATCCTACAGTAGTTGCTGGTACGTTTCTTCTCGATAATTCATATGCATGCATACTATTCGATAGTGGAGCAGAGAGAAGTTTCGTGAGCCAAAACTATATTTACTTACTTAAACATAAACCTAGCATGTTAGAAGCATCATTCACTGTAGAAATGGCAAATGGAAAAACGGAAAACACTAACTGCATATACATGAGTTGTACATTAACTTTAGACGGTCACTCTTTCCCAATCAACCTCATGCCGGTCCAAATTAAAAGTTTCGACGTCATAGTTACCATGGATTGGTTAAGTCTTCTTCGTGCCGACATCATGTGCTTTGAAAAAGCAGTTCGTCTTAATCTCCCTAACGATGAAACACTAGTGATTTACGGCGACAAATCAAGTTCAAACATTCGCATCATTTCGTGCATCCAAGCTCGAAAGTGTTTGCGGAAGGATTATCATGCATTTCTTGCACACATCGTTGATACGATTCGGGAAGTAAAGAATATTAAAAGCATTCCAGAAGTATGCGAATTCCCCGATATCTTTCCAGAAGAACTGCCAGGATTACCACCACAACGCCAAATCGAGTTCAGAATCGACTTAGTGCTAGGGGCTACCCCAGTAGCAAAATCGCCTTATCGTCTGGCACCAGCATAGATGAAAGAACTTTCCAGTCAGCTTAACAAACTCCACCAAAAAGGATTCATTAGACCAAGCTTCTCACCTTGGGGAGCACCGGTCTTGTTTCTAACGAAGAAAGACGGATCGTTCCGTATGTGCATCGACTACAGAGAGTTGAACAAACTTACTGTCAAAAATCGTTACCCTCTGCCCCGCATTGACGACCTATTTGATCAACTTCAAGGAGCGAGCTGCTTCTCAAAGATAGATCTACGATCCAGATATCACAAATTACGAGTGCTAGAGGAAGATATTCCCAAGACAACCTTCTGAACCCGTTATGGACACTACGAATTTGTAGTGATGTCATTCGGATTAACCAATGCACCAGCGGTATTCATGGACCTAATGAATAGAGTGTGCCATCCTTACTTGGATGAGTTCGTCATCGTCTTCATCGATGATATAATTATCTACTCTCGAAGTAAGGAAGAACATTGTCAGCACCTACGAAGAGTCTTAGAAACACTAGGATCGGAGAAGCTCTATGAGAAGTTCTCTAAATGCGAATTTTGGATTCGAAGAGTCGAATTTTTGGGCCACATTGTTAGTGAAAAGGGAATACATGTGGACCCCTCCAAAATTAAGGCCATTAAGAACTGGTTGGCACCTAAGACACCTACGGAGATTCGTCAATTTCTAGGTCTAGCCGGCTTCTATCGCAGATTCATAAAGAACTTCTCTAGCATTGCGAAACCTCTTACTACATTAACCCAGAAAGGCGTGGCATTTGATTGGGAAGCAAAACAAGAGAAGGCGTTCCAAACGCTGAAACAAGCCTTGTGCACCGCACCGATACTATCCCTCCCCGAAGGGATAGAAGATTTCGTAGTGTATTGCGATGCATCAAATCAAGGACTTGGTTGTGTTCTTATGCAAAGTGGGAAGGTTATTGCCTATGCCTCCCGTCAGCTTAAGATACACGAAGTGAACTATACAACACACAATCTTGAGTTAGGAGCAGTGGTATTTGCTCTAAAGATCTGGAGGCACTGTCTGTACGGAACGAAGAGTACTTTTTACACCGACCACAAGAGCCTTCAACACATTTTCGATCAAAAGGAGCTCAACATGCGACAACGACGGTGGGGCGAGCTACTCAATGACTACGAATGCGAAATTCATTATCATCCTGGCAATTCCAATGTAGTAGCTGACGCCCTCAGTCGAAAAGAATACACTGGTCAGAGAGTCAAATCTCTGAATATGACTATCCATTCCCACCTGTCCACACAAATTAAGGAGGCTTAACTAGAAGCTTTGCAACCTGAACATGTGACGGGTGAATCTCTGAGAGGTATGGAAAAGAATCTAGAAATCAAGGGTGGCGGAGCCTATTATCTCATGGACCGTATTTGGACACCGAGGCATGGTGGCTTCAGAGACGTGGTCATGACCGACGCACACTACACGAGGTATTCCGTTCACCCAGGTTCAGATAAAATGTATTTGGATCTTAAGAAACTGTACTGGTGGCCTAACATGAAAGCAGAAATTGCTACCTTATCGTAAGTAAATGTCTTACTTGCGCTAAGGTTAAGGTCGAGTATTAGAAACCTTCAGGATTACTAAAACAACCAGAGATACCGGAATGGAAATGGGAACGGATTACTATGGATTTCATAACCAAGTTGCCCAAGACAACGGGTGGACTTGATACCATATGGGTCATCGTCGACAAATTAACCAAATCCGCACATTTTCTACCAATCAAGGAGACTGACAAGATGGAAAGGCTTACAAGAACTTACATAAGGGAAATGGTACGATTGCATGGTGTTCCGATATCCATTATCTCCGATAGATATAGTGGATTTACATCAAGGTTCTGGCAGTCACTACAAAGTTCCCTGGGAACTAGTCTAGACATGAGTACAACCTACCATCCACAAACAGACGGGCAAAGTGAGAGAGCGATACAAACTTTGGAAGATATGCTGAGAGCCTATGTGATTGACTTTGGAAAGGCATGGGATATCCATTTACCCCTTGTAGAATTTCCATACAACAATAGTTATCATACGAGCATAAAGGCTGCCCCATTTGAAGCCCTCTATGGCCGTAAGTGCAGGTCCCCTCTGTGCTGGACTGAAGTTGGCGAGACACAGTTAGCTAAAGGGCGAGATCTTAAAAGCACTCTCACCGGTCTAGAAATCATACGGGAAATGACAGAGAAGATTGTTCAGATTCGTGAACGGTTGAAAGCCTCTAGAGACCGACAGAAAAGCTACGCTGACCAAAGGAGGAAACCTTTGGAATTCCAAGTAGGAGACCGCGTTCTATTGAAGGTCTCACCGTGGAAAGGCTTAATACGCTTTGGAAAGCATGGAAAGCTAAATCCAAGATACGTAGGGCCATTCGAGATTCTCGTCAGAATCGGCCCTGTAGCTTACAAACTTAATCTACCACGTGAACTTAGTAACATACATCCAACGTTCCATGTATCGAACTTGAAAAAGTGTCTCTCCGATGAGACTCTTGTTATCCTGCTCGACGAGATCGAGATCAACGAGAGCCTCAACTTCGTGGAAGAACCGGTAGAAATCATGGAGCGAGAGGTCAAACAAACAAAACAAAGTCGCATACCCATCGTGAAAGTTAGTTGGAACGCCAAGCGAAGACCTGAATTCACATGGGAACGCGAAGATCAGATGAAACAAAAGTACCCACATCTTTTTCTCTGATTCACAAGTATCTTTCTTACTTTAAATTTCGGGACGAAATTCCCTATAACAGGGGGATGATGTGACAACTTGATATTTCAACTCTATGTAACGACCTAAAAAGTCAAGTATTGTAACCACTTTTGTTATAATGAAATTAACTTCGAAAATAAAATGTCCAAAACTCTCTAATTTAATTACCTACTATGTTAGACGTCATTAAACCGAGATCGTACGTAAAAAAAACGTCCAAATCTGACTTCGTATAAGGAAGTTATGAATTTTCCAAGTTCGGCTTACCAACGGACAGCTTAAAACACGAAACGGAGATCGAGCGACTTTTGGCCGGAATGACCTAAATGAGAATCGAAGGTCTCGACAATGGTTTTTCAACGGTAAAAATTCTGGCAAAAACAGACTTCAGATTATGAAGTTATGAATTTCTAACGAAATTTTCTTACTGCGACCTTTTAAAAATAAATAATAAAATTAATTTCAAAATTTGCTGACGGAATCTAAGCGAAAGTTGTAGAGTATAGTCTCACCTACGCGTGTATATAAAGAACATCGAAAACGGAGTTCGTATGAAGAAGATATGAAATTTTGAAGTTTATTAAATATTAAAAATATAATTTTTATATCTAATTTCGGTATTATCCGAAGGGTGAGTCACGTGCCGATCCGAGTTATGCCCAACGTACTCGAGGCCTAGGACTCGGATCGTCCACGTCGCCCCTATGCGAGGCTATGCCCCATCCCATCCGAAGGTCCGAGGCAATCAAGACAGTGGTCACGCATGACGCACGAGTACGCCCAACGTACTCGCGTATGCCGAGCGTACCGAGGCGGTTCCCACTCCCTATAAAAGGGATGCGAGGGTTCCGAAGAAAGGGCTTAATTTCTCTCAACTTTCTTGCGTTTTTGCCTCGTTTTCCATGCACGTACTATCCCGAAGCTCCAGTTTCCTTGCTCAGGTCCCGAAGGTCGTTTGTGCTCCCGAGATTCCCGAGAATCCCGAGAAAATCCACCTTCTCGAGTCGAAATTCTGCTCGGTTTTCATCTCGACTTTTTCGATCTTTCAAGTGAGTTCATACCCCTATAATCCACACTTTTAAATGTTTTATAAATACTTTTACATGCTTTTAGGGGGGAATGCAAGTAAAACACATGATTATTATCGTGTGTTATATAAAGTTTCATTATACACTTTTTATCAATGGAATCATATGTGATTTATAACTATTATAGGGAAACTCTCGTATGCAAAATAGACCACGATATTATCTTATCTTTGAAATAAGAAATGATTTATGTATATATGTAAATCAAACACTCTGCTTATACTATAGGTATATGCGTCCATTTTTTGGCACTACAAAAATTATACTTTTCATAAGAAGTGAACATTTCACTAGGGATTTCTATACAAACGAAACGCACTTTTAGAAAACTATAATAGGTATAGTTTTACGAGAACATTACGAACTCTTACATACTAGAAATACTATTTCAAGGAGTTACTCTGATATACAAGAACAAACAAACATTTTCACACGTAAATCTGTTTTATACTAAGTTTTGTGAGACATTAAACTTCGCATACGCTCGAGTACACATTTCAAGTCCTGTATTATATACTAGAATCCCTTGTAAGGGTAGCATGGTGTTTGTGTATAGATCTATACGGGATTGACAACCCCGCACCCAGACTGTTAGCTACAATACACCATTTGGGGTGACAAATGTCAGAACATTCCAACGCTTGAAGGTCGTTGTGTATAGGCATTTCTAGTCAATGGCATGGTTATAAAAATCACATGGAGTATTAAGAGTACATTGATTTATAGGATTTTTCAGACGTATTGGAAATTTTATACGTACATAAATTAACTAATTTATGCATGAAAAACCTAATTGTGATACCATTTTGGAACTTCTAAACCACTACCCACATACGGGAAAACATAAATTTTCTAGAAACAAACATTGGTCTTGATTTAAGGCTACATTTATACCAGTAGAAAATATTGGATTTTCTAGGAACCAACAAACAAAAACAAACCATTTCATTTTAGTTCATACAAACTTTGTCATTTAATACTTATGAAACTCACCAGCTTAAATGATGATATACTCTTTCAAAACTATTTGTATGTCCCAGGGACTCAGTAATTGCAGGTACCAAACAGCTTTTGACGAAGGGACGCTGCGACGCCAGTTTAAATTCATATTGCTGACATCATATTGTAATTGGTTTTGAACATGTACTCTTTTAACAATGTAAACTTTCAATTATATATATGATGGTTGTATTGCTTTCTTTACTATGTATTCATTTGTTACGTTACCACATGAAGTCATCCGCCCCTGAATGTTTCCGCCGTTCCGGTTTGGGGGTGTGACAGATACCACTAATGCATTTTTTGCATAAGAACAATCCTATGTGATCATACAAACCCTAATGCTTGGATCTAAGCTTCTCTATTATACATGCAATGAATCCAAGACTTTCAAACCCTAATCTAGCATACATAATTTCGAAATTAGCTAATTACATCAGATCTAGATGTTTACCTCTTCAAATAGTGGCTTGAATCTTCTTTTCTTGAGCTTATAGTCACAATTGTAACTCCTCTAGTGGATCACAAACACCACAAGCAAGAAGGAAAATTTAAAAGAGGAGGAAGGATGCTAATTTTCGGCCCCAGGGTTTCTCTTAGAAGCAAGTGGTCGAAAATTAGAGCCTTGGTGTCTTATTTATAGTGTAGGCTGCTAGGGGTTCAGTCTAAACCCTAATTGATAACTTAGCCACCAAGCAACCCAAGGAACCTTTTGGAATAAGGCCCTTGGATGAAAATATGATGATCTTTCATCATAATTTCGTTCCCCCTTAGTCCATTAGGTTTCCCAACCCAAAACGCAACTATCACACATTAGACAGTTTATGCCCCTTTATTTAATTAATCTCTTTTAGTCACGAAATTAATTCCTAATTAATTTATGACCAATACTAATTAAATACATATGATTTCTCCATTACTATATTATTCTTATAATATATTAATAAACCATAATATCCTCTCTCTCTCTCTCTCTCTCTCTCCTTAAATTACCTTGTCAAGTTGCTTTGGTGAAGGCAACCCAAAAGGACCATGCACAACCGGGTCAAGTACATACCAAATATAGTTACGGACTTAGACACTAATCCAACAGCTTCACTCACTGCAATAAACTCTGACTCATAGATAGAATCAATCACCGTATCTTTCTTGGAACTTTTCCATGTAACGACTCCCTATTCAATAAGAATATCCAGCCAGACTGCAAACAAAAGTTGTCTCGGTCTTTTGGATACATGTCTTTTATTCTTTGTAGATAGTTAAGAATAATGTTCACCACAATTCAATGGGCTCTGCCAGGATTTCCTTGAAATCGACTAACCATACTCAAAGCATAAGACACGTTAGGGAGAGTACATGTAATTGAGTACATGATCGATCCTACAACCGAAGTCATATCAACTATCTCTTCATCAATACTGGGGCTTTGAGTCTTACTCAACATAATAGTACTAAGAATGGGAAATTCTCCCTTCTTTGAATTCTCCACACTTAAACACTTTAGTATTTTATCCAAATTTGTACTCTAGCTAAGACCAATAAGGTGATTCTTTATATCCTTATGAATCCTAATTCCAAGAATATAGGTCGCTTCTCCTAGATCGTTCATAGCGAGACACTTTCCAAGCCAAGACTTAACTTCTAGCAAAGTTGGAATGGTGTTTCTTATCAAGAGTATGTCATCAACATACAAGACTAGGAAGGTGACTATACCCCCACTAGCTTTGACATATACGTATGACTGATCTTCACTTTTATAGAACCTAAACTCTTTGACTTTCTCATGGAAGCAAATATTCCAGCTATGGATGACTCATGTAGACATCCTCAAATAACTTCCCATTGAGGAAAGTGGTTTTATCATTCATCTGCCAAATTTCATAATCATGAAATGCAGCTATAGCAAGAATTATGCTGATACACTTTATCTTAGCTACTGGTGAAAAGTTCTCATCATAGTCAATCCTTTATGTTTGAGTAAAGCTCTTTGCAACCATCCTAATTTTAAAAGTGTGTACTTACCCATCCATGTCGGTCTACTTCTTAAAAGTCCATTTGCACCCAACTATCTTTCGACCAGGTACATGATCAACCAAGTTCCATACTTTTTTATCATGCATGGATTGAATCCCACTCTTCATTGCCTATTTTCATTTAGAAACCTCAAGTCTTGTTATCGCTTCCTTGTAGTTATTACATTCTTCAAAAATTACCAGTGTACGTTCAATGACAAACATGTCACCATCTGACATTATATGGAAACCATAGAACTCAGGTGGTATTATAACCCTACTAGATCGACAAAGGGGTAATAATTTTCCAAATGGCTAAACTATAATTTCTTCCTCATGTTGAGTGCTAGTGTTGTCCGAGGTTCCTTCATTGGATGACACTTGAATTTCTTCATGATCAATAGTAGTCCCCATATCTTCTTTGAATATAAGTTCTCCTTCATGAAAGACTCATCTTCAAGCTACAAATACCACGTTCTGACTAGGTCTGTAGAACAAGTATCCAAATAACTTATATGGGTAGCCAATCAAATAACACTTCTCATCTCTAGGTTCAAGTTTATCTTGAGTCTCTCATCTTACGAGTGCTTCACAACTCCAGACCTTGATATAAGCGAGGGAGCTTTCCCTGTCCACATCCCATGAGGTGTTTTGGCAACCTTTTTTTTATTAGAACACAATTTACGATATAGGAGGCTGTTTCTAAGGAATCCCCCGAAAATGAATAAAAAGAGAAGCTCGACTCATCATGGAACGAACCATATCCAGTAAGGTTTGATTACACCTCTCAGCCACACTATTAATTTGTGGTGTTCTGGGAGGAGTCAATTGTGAAACAATTCCATATTCCTTAAGATAGTTGTGGAACTCGATACTAAGATACTCACCAAATTTATCAGATCTGAGCATCTTTATCTTCCTACACAATTGATTTTCAACTTCGTTCTTGAACTCTTTGAGCTTTTCAAAGGTTTCTGATTTATGTTTGATGTAGATATAAGCAAACATGTTATAATCATCCGTAAACATCATATAATAATGATTAACATATCTTGTGGTGGATCTGAATGGAGCACACACATCCGTATGGACGAGGTCCAATAATCCTTCACCTCTTTCACATGTTCCAGTGAAATGTGATTTTGTCATCTTGCCCAATAGACAAGAGTCACATTCATCATCTGTCCTAAGATCAAATGATTCAAAATCTCCATCCTTTTGGAGTTGGGAGATGTGCTTCCTATTTATGTTCCCAAGATGACAATGCCATAAACATGCCTTTTCCATGCCATTGGACAAATCAATATGAAATACACTATTGCCTAGGTTATCAACACAAGTCACAATTTCATACACACCATTATAAGGAAAAGTTTTAAACATAAAAATGCCATTATGATAAGTAGAAATAGATCCAATATAATTATCAAATAAATATCTAAAACCTTGTCTGAATAGTGCATGAAATGAAATAATTTTTCGCATCATATCCGACGAATAACAACAATTCAACAAATTAACCATAACATCACTACCGAGCATAATTTTATAATTCTCAATCTTGGTAACAAGCGAATATCGCATGTTCCCCACGATCAAGTTCAAGATTCCATGCTCCACTTTCTCTTAACCCTGTAAATAAAAATAAATGTGGAAACCACATCCTGTGTCAAGGACCTAAGAATGAGAAAGTTGTGTGTTATTAACTTGAATAGTGTAAATACCTAAAGAGGACATCTTGATCTTTCCATCTTTCAACTCTTGAAAGTATTTGGAGTAGCTCTTCTCCAATAACCCTTTTCACCACAATGGAAGCACGTGGCCTCTTTGGGATCACTAATCGCATAGATATCAAAGTTGGGCTTTATCTTAGACCCACTGCTAGACCCTCCAACATGGTCCTTTCCTTTATAGTTGGATTGAGAAAGACCTTCCTCTTTTTCCCTTTATCAGATCCAATAGCCAGGACATGAGTACTCGTTGCAGTAGGAGCATGGTTTTTCTTCATCCCCGACTCAGCAGTTTGCAAAACATTATGGAATTGGGTCACTTTTGTCTTCGTGTTGTTTAAATGATAAGTTACAACAAAGTGATCATAAATAGGAAGCAAATAGTTGAGGACCATGTCAGTGACCAATTATTTGTAAAACGACACATTGAGCCTTTTGGGCTTTTCCACGTATCTATGCATCCTTTGTACGTGAGCACAAACAAATTCTCTCTCTTTGAGTTGGCATGCCGTCAGAGACTTGAGCACTTTATAGCATTCTTGTGAAAATTTTCAACAAGATCGGTGCACATTTCATAGGGAAAATAGTCATCATAGAACTTTGTCAGCTCAGGGGCCATAGTGGCCACCATGATGCAAGCAACCTTAGTGACGTCATAAAAATGTTTATTGTAGGAAGCAATTTCCTTAGGAGTAGTGGTGGAAGGATCAATCTCAATGAGAGGCTTTTCGAGAACGTATTCCTTGCTCTCGTACCTAAGAGTCATCTTTTGGTTACATATCCAGTCCTTATAGCTAGGACCAGTTAGCTTCTTTTTTGACAAGCTTACGAGAAGAGTGAAGTTTGATTGGGGAGTGGTTGTTTGAGTAGTCACGCGATCACCGTTTCCAGACATCTATATAAAGAGACATAGTTTTAGTTAGTGATGTAAATCCTTATTTTTTTAACCCAAAATAAATTTTCAAAAATCAATTCACAACACAGAAGAGGAATGGCATAATCTAATTTCAAGTTTATTAAGGTATGTAATATAATACCAATTTGAATCTAATATGAAATTCCTAGATCAACTGAGATTCATTGAATCTTATCAATGGCATGTCTAATCTCAGATTACGCTCTTCAGTTTGTGACTGGGATACCAAGGATCACAAGTAAGATTTGGATAACCATGCAAACCCGCTAGAGATCTTCGAGGTCATTTATCATATCAAATTGATGTGTCGGTAAACCAAATACGCTCCATTAACAATGATAATTTTCGATTTTTCAATCACTCAACTTTATAGTCCCAAATTAGTATATTAGTTAACCACACATGCTCCACTAACGATATATAAAGAGTGATGTTCATTTTCATGGATTAGCATATACTTCACATTTTTTTCTAAAGTAACTAGAGATGGGATGTGTATTAGAGTTTATAGTAATTTAATAACATCATACTTTTAAGAGGTTATGCTCTATCAACCCATTTAGATAATGACCTTTCACCATGTAAGGGAGCAGTAGGTAAGAATAGACACTCATTCAACAGTTATTTTATAGGTCATTTCTTTATACCCCCTTATTGCATGGCTTCCTGAATGAGGTCTACTATTGGTTGATAGACTTGTATTATATATATATATATATATATATATATATATATATATATATATATATATATATATATATATATATATAAAACGTTTAAGGTGTATTTTAATTTCTTTTTTCAAAATACTAGGTTTAATATTAATTTACAAAGTTAACAATTAACTAACTAATTTAAACCAATTAATGATTTACCAATCATCATTTATTTAACCAATCAAATTAATAAATCACTAAATATTTAAATAATTATCTTCAATTAAACAATTGATACAAAAAATTCAAATTTAAATTATAAGGGATTAAATAATTATCTTAAATTAAAAATTTAGCAGAATAATTTAAATTTAATCATATTCCCATGAACCTTTGTAAATTTCAAAATTAAGGGATTAGGGTTACTAGGTTTTTTAATTATCCAAGATTTAAGGAACTTAAAATTGTAATTAAGAATACTAGAAAACTCTAACGGATACCTATCATTTTTGAAAAATAAGGGGTGGAGGCTAGGGTTTCAAGAACCATGACCATTACGAAAATTTAAGCCTTTAGGGTTTAATTTCCATAAAACTTAATTTTGATCAATTCACTATTATCTACAATCAAATAGAAAACCAGGCTCTGATACCACTAATGAGTTTCCTAGGTTATAAAAAATACATATGAGCGGAAAAATACTTAACCCTTAGGTTCACATGCAACCTAGATTAAATCTATATTTTCTCTATTCAGAGCAATAAACAATGAATATCAAGAAACCCTAGATAGAGACTATGAAAATCGAAAATCACATAAATATTAGGGTTACATACCTCTTGATTATTATAGCAAATATTTAAATTGAATTCTCTACTAGTTCCTTGGAAAACAAGTACCAAAAACTGGAATGCCTCTAATGGCTTGTACCAAAAACCCTAATAACTAGAAGACTTGAGGAGAGGGGAGGCTAGAGCAAATTTTTTGCTCTTAAGAGTATGAAGAAGTAGACTAAAATAAGAGACCCTAGGGGTCCTATTTATAGCTGTTAAGGAAGCCTTAGATAACCATACTTTAAATGTAATAATAATATCTTGAATTAGGTAATTATCCAACTCCTTATTTATCTAATAGATTTAATCTATAAACCCTAATATACATAGCCAAAACCTGACACACATAAAGGGTTCATAAAAACCTATTTTGTTTAACTATTTAACAATTACAACTTAGCCCATGCACTTCCAGTTAATTCTAATTAACCCGAAATTAATTTCAATTAACTTCTGATTAATTTTTAATTAATCATAACTAGTTTAGATTAATAATTAATCATATAATATCTTAATAAATCATGTATTTTAATTGATAATTAATTTATTGATTATATAATAAATTAACAAATCAGCCTCTCTCTCCAAAAGTCATTATATTCAGTTATTAGTTATGAGGACAACTTAAAAATGACTTCGCTTCTAGTTCAAGAATATATCAATTTAGTTGTTAGCTTAGACAACTTAATCCAAAAAGATCTTAGGGATTTATCATATTTTTTGGGCATTGCAGCAACTAGAGATACCAACTGACTATTTCTCTATAGGCGGTCTTATGCGATGGAACTACTGAAACATGCAAATATGTCAAATTACAACCCTTGTTGCACTCATGCAAACACCCCATCCAACCTTGATTTAACGGGTACCCCCGTTGACAATCCTAGTCTCTATCGCAGCCTTCCAAGTGGCCTTCAATACCACACTTTTATGCAATCGGATCTCTCATATGTTGTCCAACGGATATGTGTATTCATGCCCAATCCTGGAGAACCTCACCTACATGATCTAAAATGTATCATGTGATACGTTAAGGGAACCTTGTAACGTGGGATTCAGTTACATCGATTTACAACATGAAGCCTCATTGCTTATTCAGACACAGACTGGGACAGATGCCTAGCCACACAACGCTCCATAAGTGGTTATTGTGTTTTTTCAGGTGACAATCTTCTTTCATGATCTTCAAAGCGACAAACCATTGTCTCTAGATCGAGCACTAAAGTTGAATACTGTGGAGTCTCTAATGCAGTAGCCGAGACCTATTGAATTCAAAATTTACGATGAGAATTTCACCCCCCCCCCCTCTGAAAAGCTACTGTTGTTTATTGTGATAATATCAGTGCGGTGTACCTATCCACAAATCCGATGCAACACCAACACACCAAGCAAATTGAATTTGACATCCACTTCGTCCGAGATAAAGTTGCAACTGGTCAAATCTGAGCGCTTCATGTTCCATGTTCTCTTCAGTATGCATATATTTTTACAAAATGACTTCCAACGTTGCTTTTCTCTGATTTTCGATCCAATTTAAGCATTCACTCTAGACTTCCCACTCGAACTACGGGAGCGTATTAATGTATATATTGTATATGTTAGTTAGCTCGTATGCATAGCCCATTATATTCATGGGAAAATAATAGCAAACAAGAAATTAATCTAAATTGGAAAATATGTTAGTCATTTTATAAGACTGAATTAATTAATATATCTGAAAAACTAGTACTGTAATTATAAATTTTAGACTTAAAACGGTTCATTCTAAAATATTTTAGTTTAATAAAATTTTCACTTGTTTAATTATTGAAATATATTTTAATAAAAGTTTTTACTTTTTACATATAACCATAATGCTAGGATTTTATTTTATTATTATTTTTTTTGAAAAAATGTACAACTTTCAAGTTATACAAAATTTGTGATATAAAGGTATTTTTGTCATTGTTAATTAATTTTATTCCATTGCAACAAAGAAACCAAATATGATAAAGGAAGCGGTTCATGTTGTTCATTCACTGTCTTGGAGACAACAGAAAGGAAAAAATGACATCGGCTTCCTCACAACTGTCGGAAATAGTTTGCCTCATCATTGAAAACATCGGCATCCACACGATACATAAAGTGGAGGAGGATGATAAAAATTTATCGAGATGAAAAGTTATACATCATGCGAGAAACCGAGCAACAAAAAATGAAACTCTTGAATCGGAAGATAAATATGCAAGATATGTATGAGTTTTTTAAATCCTCATGGATATTTGACCGGATATATGTGGTGAACCATGTTTGAAAAGAAAATTAAAAAAATAAATTGCCTCAAAGTATGGTTGTGAGTTTTTGATTATTATTTTAGGAATTTAGTAATCCCTTTATAAATTTTAATTAACGTGTTTGAATTGTAATCACTTTGGAGGACAAACACCCTTTCAGGCCACCCCCATCCATGCTGAGCCCCATAATTTCTGAACATCCCCTTGTAGAAGACTTTGACTCCGTATTTGGTTGCATCAAATATTTCCCTAAAGGAACTTCTTGCGAGATAGATGGCTTGAGGGATCAACACTTACTGGATGCCCTTAGTGTAGAAAGTTCTGTTATAGCCACATATCTCATATATGCTATCACTTTAGTGGTTAATTTATGGTTAGTGGGGAGATGTCAGGCCATTTTGGCAGAGCCTGTTGTATCCGCTCCTCTCACGCCTCTGGTTAAACTTGAAAATAGGATCCGTCCAATTACAGTAGGCACATTATGGAGACATCTGGTTTCCAAGGTTGACATGAAAGGTGTGGGTATAGAAATGGCCAAGTACCTTAATGATTTTCAGTTTGAGGTTGGTGTGCCTGAGGGTGTTGAGGTCGTGTTACACAATTCCAATAGGGTGTTGAGTGAACACCATGCTGATGGATCTGTTATAATGCTGGTAATGGATTTATCGAATGTCTTTAATCTGGTGAATAGATCAGCATTGCTCCACGAGGTTAAAATATTTCTTTGTGGGTGAATTTTTTGTACGGGCAAGCAGCGATACTTTATATCGGAGACCAACATATATGGTCTGCCACCGGGGTGCAGCAAGGTGACCCCTTGGGCCCTCTTCTTTTTGCCCTCGTTTTGCACCTGCTTGTGCACAAGATTAGAGACAGTTGTAAGCTCCTTTTCCATGCTTGGTATCTAGATGATGGGACTGTCATTGGGGATTCAGAGGAGGTGGCTAGAGTGTTGAACATTATTTGGTTGAATGGTCCAGGCTTAGGTCTTGAGGTGAACATCAAGAAAACATAGATTTTTAGCCCTCCTGTGATGGTAGGAAACTTCATGCCGATTTATTCCGAACGAATATAAGGAGACCTTCTTTGGGGGTGAAGATCATTGGGAAAGCTGTTAGAAGAGACGTAGGGTTTATTAGCGGGTTGGCCATAAAGAGAGTGGTAAATGTTGTTGATTTGATGGGCCTTCTTCCACAACTATGTGACCCACAGAGTGAGCTCCTTTGCTTCGATCATGTATGTGCATTCCAAAACTTTTCTTTGGTTTAAGGACATGCCAGCCGATGCACATAGAAGAGACAAATTTATTCTTTGATAAAGGATTACGCAAGTCTATCGAGGATATGGTAGTATGTGGAGGCCCATTCTTTGGAGACATTCAGTGGTGTCTGGCTTCCTTACCTATTCCTTTCGGTGGTTTGGGTTTGTACTCGGCATACGAGGTTCCTTCTACACATTTGTAGCCTTGAGGGCCCAATCTTGGGAATTATAAGACCACATCTTATGTGATAGTGGAATATGTGGTATGGACTCTGATTACCTATGTTCTATGACCTGTCTTCGCGATACGATTCTTGGATTCGACTGTAGCAGTTTCACTAATAAGGACACCCCCTCCCTAAAAAAACCCCAAAAAGCATTGGCATGTGCCCTTTTTAGCAAAATCGTCAAAGACATGGAAGTCGACTTCGACATGACTGTTAGACAGAAAACAGTTTTTGAGTGTCTTCGAGCACCTCATGCTCAGGATTTTCTGCTAACTATTCTTATTGATGGCCTTGGCCAACATATATCTCCTTTGGAGTATCGAACTAGCCTTCGTTACTGCCTCATGATACATTGAGTTTTCTCGCACCAGAGGCGGTGGAGCTCCTCAACAGAGTCCAACGGGTCATGCATTCTAATGTCATATCTCCTAGATCCACAGATGTTGTTTTCAAAAGAATTCGTTTTGTCATTCAGAAAGGACTAGTAGCACAACTTGTTGTCTGTTTGCCATCCATCGATGTGTACTGAACTATATTACTCTATTTATGTGAAAAAAATTGTAAACTCTAAATTTCATTATTAATTATTAAAAAATCTTGATTATTTGTACTATTTTATGTTTTAATAAAAAATATCATGTTTAATTTTATTTTTTACTTTTGGTTTTAAATTAATAAAAGCTTAGTTTAAAAAAAATGAGTAGGTTAAGGAATATGAGAAATATGAATTTGTATATGTTGTGAGATGAGAGAAGTGTAAGTGGAATTCGAATGAAAAGATGATGTGAAAGTGATGTAACAAGTGAATTGGGATGAATGAATTCCCTCTATCATAACATACTTTTAGATGGTCTGAAACCGAAAACCTGAAAAACTTGAAAAACTATGAACCCACAAATATACAGTTTCAAAATGAATATCCAAACTCAACCCGAAAAACCAAGCCCATCAGAAACCAAATACATATAAGTTTTGCATTTGAAAAAACACAGATATATGGTTTGGGTTCGGTTGAACTGAAAACTTATCAAAACCAAGTAATCTTCATCCCTAATAGAATTAAGACAAAAAATGAAAAAATGGTCTCTATGGTTTGTCATTTTTTTGTGGATATGGTCCAAACCTTTTGAAAATTGGATTTTTGGTCCTTATTGACAGGTTTGTGTGTGGAACAGGTCCCTGGAGTTAACCACCATTTGTTTTTGGCTGTTAAACCCCTCATGCGCATTGCACACGAGGGCATAAATGTCTTTTTACTCGAGAGGAAACAATGGGTATAAATAATCCTGTACATCACAATTATACTGATTATGTGAACAGTTTCTTCAACCCAATACAACACTCAATCAAAAAAACACTCAACCACAAACTAATAATGATAAAATCAACAATCTAAACAACCAACAACAATTGAACCTTTACGGTAAAAATTGATTGATTATTTGTGTCTGTTTGCATCTTCATTACCAGCCAAGAACAAATTGGTTCTCGTTCTCGTGTATACCTGCAACAAAACAAGAAGGAGCTTCATGGAATCCCTCTTTCCCTCCTGACCACACAGCAACCCCAACACCACCAGTCATCTCCTACAACTCCACCACCATCTTCCATCCATTATTGTGACCAGAAAAGAAAGAGAAGAAACAACTGTATTAAACCTGCCACAATCCTATCAACCTACCCTCGGCCTCCCTCGCTGTCACAGAATACCACCAAGACCGACGAGACCCCCTGCTACTTCCATTCTTCTTTTTCTCTTCGGTCTAACCAAGCATCACCGATAGTGGCAGTGTTGTGGTGAACCATCAAGGAGCTACCCCTCATCCTCATGTCGAAAAACATCGCCCCAAAACACCTCTGATACCGTCTTTCTCCCTCCCTATTTCCTCTTCATTTGTAGTCGAAGAACCTCCACCTGAGCCGAGGTTTGTCAGCGATCAAGAGGGTGATGACCCTCGTAAATTTCCATGTGCTCCTAGTCGGCTCCATAGCATCAAACACCCCCAAAATCGACGTCGATCTGCCCTGTTCCTTCCTCTATCATGATGTGCTCACCGATCGACCAGTTCTTTTCTCATTCCCGATCAGACGACGATTAAGCCTACAAGGGTCGCTGGAGATCGACGCCCTTCCTTTCCCTCCCCTCTTGATATCAGCCACCATTGGAGGTTCCATCGATGAATTTGGTTTCCTCTCTAGTAAAAATACATTTATGCCCTCGTGTGCAATGCACGTGAGGGGTTTAACAACCAAAAACAAATGGTGGTTAACTCTAGGGATCAGTTTCACACACAAACCTCTTAATAAGGACCAAAAATCCAATTTTTAAAAGGTTTGGATCATATCCAAAAAAATGACAAACCAGGGAGCATTTTTGCATTTTTTTTTCTAGAATTAAAAGAGTAAACGACACACATATTTGGACAAGGCCTTAAGCGTATGGCTGGGCTTTGTTTGCAAGTTTATATCGGGTCCCTTGCGCTACGTTTTGTTAGGCTAATATATGAGTTCGGATACTCGTATGATTAAAACTCAATAATATGTCTACATATTCAGCACCAGGTAGGAAAATTCCAATAACAGTAACCCAAATAATTGAAACTTTTAGATTTTGGTCGGAGTTCAACGTCATTTGTTAGTGAAATTGGGCAATCAGGGGTTTCTAAATGATTTTCAAATTCCTTTTTTTGTTATTGCGTATCATTTCAATGTTTTATCGTTTAATTAGAGAAAAAGAAATTATTACAGTAGTTTTTTAAAATCTAGTTCAAGTGGCGTTTGGATGTAATTTGTGCAAAATTTAGAAAAAAAGTTGTCTCGATTTAAGTTTTGGGTCTTTATATATCTTCCTTAATAAATGAAGGTTTTTTTGTCACTTGTCCTCTTCTCATTCATTTGGACACATGATATTTTCTAGATTTTTTAATTTTCTATTTTTCACTTGTTATTCTATTGTATTTTTCATTTTATTAAATTAAAATTCCACATTTAATGTGTAAGGTAATATATATGTAAAGTATTTATTAGAAAGAGTTTATATATGTAATGTATTTAATACATTAAAGTCTCATTAATTTTAATAATTCAAATTTTTCTTATTTTTCTTATAAATTCAACTTTTCAAATTGTTAAAATTTTATATTTGTTTTTTTAATTAAACCCATGTAATACATGAGTCTCACAGCTAGTATGTAATATGTATCGATGAGTAAAGTTTGCCTTCATAATAGTATCCATCTTTTCTAATTTGAATTAAGTTAAAAAATATGTTTTATCTTAGGTTCCAAAAACAAATTTTATAATACTCACTAATTTTATCATACTAGGAATTAGAGAAAAATAAAACAAGTAATGACTACTATTTTAATCTATTCGGTTTAACTTTTTAAGTCAATTAATATTAAGAAAGTGTTTGGTTAAGCTTATTTAAAATAAGAAGCAGTTTTTAACTTATACTTTATTAGCTTATAGCGGTGTCAAAATGAGTTTTTAAAAAAATATTGGATTGGCGTATCTGATATCAAAATGTTATAAATTTATAAGCTTTTTTTAGTGTTTGGCAAAATAATCAAAAAATGTTTCCTAGAGATGTTGAACATCTGTAAGTGATAAGGAGTTTTGGTAACTTAAAAGTAGTAACTTATCAAAAGTGATTTATGTTTGGTTTTACATTCTTATAAACTATTTTTAAAAAGCATTCTATGAAGCATTCAAGTTTTTGTATTGTTTTAAAGGAGATGATTCCTACATAATTATTTTTCTTCATATCCAATAATTTGTGTTTTAAAATATTATATTATACAATGCTATAAAACATAAATTGTTATGTATGAAAAAAAAATATTATATACGAAAAAAAAATATTATATATGAAATATTTTTTTTATTTAAAATATAGAGTATGCATAAAAAAATTAATAGAATTCTAGTAATAGATTCCCAGCAATATACTACACTTCCACTGTTCCAATAAACGTGATGTTAAATAAAGTAGTGGAAGCAGTTGATGAACTTTGAAAAGAGATGAAAAAGATTTCTATAAAGTGGAGTATCTAAATATTCCGTTTAATAGGTTAAAAGAAATCTGTTACTGTATGAAAATTATGTGTATTGTTAGGTCATTTTTAATAGTGGGTTGTTGAATAGAGGTTCAAATGAGGTGTAAAGAAGCGTACTACGAAGACTAGTCATTTATACAGTTGTAAAAGTGAAGATGACGATATAAAAACTATAAACAAAATAAACGAGAAGGTAAAAGATAAAATATAATCCCTAGCGTATAAATAACTTTACCAATAAAGAATTCGAACCTCGAAAGTAGAATCAACTATACAATTAGGTAGAAATCAACTATAAGGTTGTGATTGAGAAAAATAAACAAAATATTAAAATATCCACTTTCACTTGTCCTTATCATTTACATTCGGTTACATTTTTTTATTTATATACATTTGGTAAAGATAGTATATTTTTTTATTTGTATATTTTTTGAAACTAAGTTATTTTTTATTATATTTGTCGATTCCACTTGTTTAACTGTACATATTCAGTTTTTATATCAAGTTACTCTAGATTTTACCGAAAAATGACTTAATAGGTAATACATTTTTCAATTTGTCTACATTTTGTCCTTATTTTATTTTTGCATATTTAGTTATTGATACTTTTTGTTGCAAAATAAGTCTTTGTTGTTTTGTACACATTCAACATTTATGATTGGTTTCTGTAGATTTTTCTCACGACATCTTATGTGGGACAATCATTAATGATGTATGAAGGGTTGTTGATGTCTATGTCCACTGTGACCTCAGTTGCTTGATTGCTTAGGTTTTATGTTTCACTTACGTCTTGTGTTTTGAACGTCATAACTTCTTCATACGATCGAAGATGTTAATGATCATTATATCCACATGTTCGCATTTAAGTCTACTAAAACTTTCATGTAGATCACTCCCGTTAAAAGTAATATATTTTTACTTATGATCTTTTTATGCACGTTTTCTTTATGAATGTATGTATAAACGTTTTTTTTTATAAAATCGAAGTAAAAATATATTATTTTTTAACGGGAGTAATCTAAACGGAATTTTAGTAGATTTTAATAAGAAAATGTGGATATAAATATTGTTAAAATCTAAGATCGTATGAAGAAGTTACGATGTTCAGAACATAAGGCCTAAGCACCAAACAATCCAGGTTGTGGTGGTCATAAGCATCAACAGCCTCGAACACCTCTTTAATGATTATCTCACATAGGATGTCATGAGAAAAACCTAAAGAAATTAATAATAAATATTGAATGTGTACAAAAACAGTAAAGACTTATTTTGTAATAAAAAAATATTAAGGACTAAATGTGTAAAAAAATATAATGAATAAATATATACAAAGTGAAAAATATATTACCCTTGTAACACCTGATTTAAGGTATTTTTCATTTTGATCCTTTAGTATAAATATAGTTTGCAAATTTGGTCCCAAGGGTGTTTAATGAAAATTTTGGGAAGGAGCATGTACGTTGGGCATACGTCTAGTACGCAGGGCATACGTAGTCAGGGGACAAACCCTAATTTTTAGGGTTTGGACCCTATTTAAGCATCATTATGGAGCTTGAGGTTTCCCCCTCATCATCCTCCCTACCCTATAAGATATCCCACGAAACCCTAGCCATCTTTTTGGGAGTTCTTGAGCATATTGTGATTTTATGGTGTTTTTTTGGTGGTTCTTTTTGGTGAAGGAAGTTCTTTGAAGAACGATTGGTGCATTAAGCCCTTGGATCTAGATTATACACCTTCGTATGCATCTTTAGAAGGTATCAAGTTCATACCTTGGGGTTCTATGTTCTAGATCTCGGTATGTCCTTGTTTATGCACTTATTTGTTCCAAAACATTCGTCTTATGGAGTATGGACTACTCTAGCCCATTTGAGCTGTCCTTTTGAACATTTTGGACTGCATGGAGTCATAAAAATTGGATCTTAAGGGTTAAAGTTCACTGATGCTTGAGTGTTGGCCTTTTTATGAAGTTTTGGACCTAGGGTTTAGTGTTGGGTCTCATTAAGACATGCAAATGAGTAAAGTTGCCAACTTTATGGATTAAGACCTTATTTAGATGTAGATCTGAGGTTTAGACATTAAGGTCTTAAGGGATTAAGATATTTAAATAGGAATTGGGGCACTGACTAGTACGTTGGGCATACTTCTGAGTACGTTGCGCGTACTGGGTTTGAAGTTTGTTTATGGTCAACCTGAGTACATTGGGCATACGGGTTAAATATGTGGGGCATACTACCTATTGTGGTCCTAAAATGATTTTTATGCCATTTAAGGGTTTAGGCTTCAATTGAGTGAATTTAGCATTGAGGGGTAACATTGTCTTTTCCCCTAAGATTCATGATTATGGATTTAGGCCTGGTTATGGTTTATAAACCAATTATTAATTAGTTTATTATTTGATCATATTTAGTGCAGGGATTTTCCAGATCAGCAGTCTGAGAATATATTTGCTTATCGACAGATTGAGGTGAGTCTCCTCGTAGTGTTTAGCAGATCGACAACACCAATGTCGGCCCATGGATTATTATTATTTGTATGCTAGCTTTATGTGTGACCCTTGCATGTGTTGTATGTGTTGTATGTATGTTGGGGGCCCGATGTTATGTGGGGCCTGATGAGTGTGTTGGGTGGGGACCGTTGCATGTTACTGACAGATTTGTACCGGGCAAGGGGGCTCCTTGTCAGGCGGGGTCTGATGGATGGTGAGCATGGCCCATTGTATGTATAGTGTGGGGTATTTTGAGGAACTTGCAAAGACTTGTGATTGCGGTTTTCAGTTTATATTTCAGCTACTTCAGATTCGAAGGGGAAGGGTTCGGGATGATCGCATTGCACACACCATGATTTTCGGCTTATTCGACTCTGGTGTATTTTTGGATAATTATTTATATACTCTGATCTCTTTATGGTTTTTGCTTATCAGAGCCTTGGTTTGAGGGGTTCGGGCATACTCTCAAGTGTGTTTGAACTCAAACTGAGGGTTTGACAGGTTTTTCATAAAAATAAATGTTTTAATTAAAAGATTTTCTAATAAAAGAAACGGTTGTGGTGCAAGCAATCGACCAAGCTCAAATAATTTTTCCCAAAATACCCATAAATTTTCTTTGTGATATGTTTTGAATTGTGAAATTGTGAAGCACATGCTAGAATAAGGCTAAGGATCTGCTCATTGCATGATAGAATGCTAAGAGAGATACATTTATATGCCTACTGTATGAGCTCATAGACTTGAAAGATCTAGTATGCTCAAGAGTCATATTAAAATGATATAGTTGAATAACATATGATCCTAAGGGTCACACTAACAACAACTTGATACAAATGATTATTTATTAGAAATTGATTTTAATAAATATTCATAAACTCTTATAATAACTGGAAAAATATTTATTTCAAGGAAATAATTATTTTACAATAAAAGTAACACATTATTTCATATGGTATGAATATAATATATCATGTACATCCTTTTGGACCTAATAAGCCTTTTATCTTTTAGTAAAAGACAAAGTTATAAACTTTGAGTTTATAAAATATAAACTCTTGACTTGTCTTTTCTTGTTGGAAACATGAGATGAAGAGAAAAGACATTTGCATTGGTATAATGTAAAAGAATCAAACCTATGGAGATATGTTCATGGCATAGGGGACAAAGTTGTCTAAAAGTACTTAATGGTTAATGACTCTTAGACCATAATTCCATTATAAGTAAAAGGTGAATGCTCTCATTTTTCTACACTCCTCTCCACTTGGCCGAGAGCTCTTTCTTCTTCCCTGTCTTCTCTCTAAAGTCTTGAACTTATGAAGATTTTTTTGCTTGCATTCTCTCTTTAAGTCATGATCTTGTTTTGGCTTAAAAGTTTAAGAGTTGTAACTAGCATTACATCAAGTTGGCACATTGTTGGTGTCTCAAGGGTTCACCCTCACTCCATCAACTTCCAAATATCCCTAGAGGACTAAAAGTGCTTTAAAGGTTATTACCACTTCTTCCTTATATGGTTGTGTTTTAAACCTTTCCTTTACTTGCAAGATGATCCTTGGTGGGCGATAAAATATTCACGTTATTTTATAAAATACAAGTATTACGTTTTCCATTAATTATTTGTAGTTTTTGAAACTAGTTTTTTTAAAATCAAATCCAACAAGACTTGCATGCTAGTACTGGATCAGTCAGTGATATGATGGTCAATTTAGGTTATGCTTTGATTCCGATTACTCAATTCTCGAATGTAGCTTACTTTGTGCTTTTAGGAGTTCCTATTAACTGATGGGTTTTGGCCATAAGAACTTTCCTATGTGCGCATGCAAAACCCTAATGCTCGGATCTAGGCTTTCTAATTAAACATGCTTTGAATCCAAGACTTCTAATGGCTAATTAGGTTAAATAACAACATTGAAATAGATCTAGAATCATACCTTTGGATTCCTTGTTGATCTTGTTGTCTTGGAGCTTCTAGAGTCACAAATGTCACTCCTCTAATGGCTTACAAACACCAATAGCAAGCAAGATGATTTAGGAGAGAGGAGAGGGAAGGAATTCGGCCAGAGTATCTCTACTTTTGATGGTGTGTCGAATTCCCTCACCCCTAGGGTCTATTTATACTTATAGACTCCTTAAGGATTACAACTTTAACCCTAATTGGATAACTTAGACTTTAAGTTGATCCATATCCTTTCCTTGATAACCCTATGGACGATTTTGGCTTATCCAAGCCCTAGAAATCGTCCATCCTATCTAGGATAAGGATTTATAGTCTAAAGTGTAACTATCAAACAATTGACAGTTTATACCCTCTTATTTAATTAATCTCTTTAAGTCACCAAATTAATTCCAATTAATCTATGACTTATATTAATCAAATAACCATATATTATTCCTTATAATATTTACTCTCTCTTAACAAATTATCCATCTTGCTATGGTGAAGGCAACCCAAAAGGACCATGCACAACCGGATCAAATACTTGCCTAATATAGTTGCAGCCTTAGACACTATTCCAACAGTCTCCCACTTGGATAACTCTAGTAACTATACAAGTGCAATTCGGTTTGCAATCGTAGCTCTCAAAGACGCTATCAAACTCTGATCTAATCAATCTTGTCCTTTAGATAAGGGATCGTACAGTCCTCTGTTAGATATCATGCTGACAATCCTAGGGAATGGTTAGTCTAGCATTTGATTTCTCGATCTCCGATTTATTCGACATAGAACTTAATCAAACACATCAATTCAGTTCTGACCGGGCCCGGCACATAAGTCAAATCAAATCATCAAGTGGCCAAGATATCTCTTCTACCCTCTTAGGATAAAATTTACAGATAAACTTCAACTTATATGCATTTACTTATTCATTAACCAACTATACACAACAATGCGTTTTATAACACCAAGTTACTGATGCGTTTTCGCATTATCAATGTACAATCAATTAACAAATAATAAACCATATATCTAGGTTTTAAGACTATATGATATTATCGTCTTGCGATCACCTTTTATATCATATTCCATAAAGTGATTCCAGCAAGCGCGGGTTTATTCCAATGCTCAAAACCAGTTCATAAGCACTCATGAACGTTGCAGCAACCCTTGCTATGTCTAACACCATTTAGACATTCTACACACCAATTCATGACAATCTTCATTCATATCTACTCCCAACATATGAACGATTGTGGACCATTTGAACAATTTCTATTATTCTTAATAACCTTAATTATTCTGGAAGTCAAAACATGCAAAGTGAAACAATAGTTAAACAATTAACATATGATAGTAACTTTACTTATAAATAAAACTCCTTTATTTAATCATCAAATGTTAATTACATTTATCTATTACACGTTTCTAATACTATCTAATCTATACTAACATCATCCTTCAGCCCAATACTCCTAGCATGCTGCAAGTGCTTAACCCTACCAATGAAGTTCTTTATCCATATCGCCTCTTTCGACGCTTCGCTCGCTGTGATGTACTCTGATTCGCACGTTGAATCAGCTACGGTTTCTTGCTTGGAACTCTTCCAAGTTACTGCTCCTCCGTTTAGGGTAAAGACCCAGCCCGACTGCGAACGGTATGTTGGATAAGGTGTCTAAGTCCACAACTATTTCTGGTATGTACTTGACCCGACCCGGCATGGTCCATTTGGGTTGCATGGCACCATGCAATTGGATAGACTAAATGAGAGAAATAACACTTGGAGATTATTAATATATTATAAGTTCTAATATATTAATAATATTATTTGATTAGTTTGATCAAGAATTAATTTAGAATTAATTAAGTGATCAAAAGATAACTAATTAAATATATGGGTTGATTAAGTAAATCATCCATATCTTGTATAGTGGGCTAAAAGGCTCCATGGATCATCAAGTTGGGTTCCACCCATAGGATGCTCCATGGATGCTCCATGGGAGTTACAAACCCATGGGTCATGGAAATGAAGAGTCATGACACATTAGGGTTTAACCCTAGGTGTGTCAACACTATATAAGCAATATGATCTCCTCCCAAATCGGCTACACACTAAGAAATAGAGGGCTTGGCCGATTTTGTGAAGTGAGTATTCTCTCATAAGTTCTTCCAAGAGCATTTGGTGTTGTGTGAAGCATTTGAGGCATCACACTTGGGGTGCTAGGCTCACAAGGTTTCAAGGAACACAAGCAACAACAAGGTAAGTTATTCTATCTATACTTTATGTTAAAATTGTTCCCCATGTATGCTAGATAGGAATATAACCTTGGAATTCAACTTTGCATGACAATTAGACAAACATAGATCCAAGGTTATTAGGGTTGCATGTACACTTAGGAAGTGTTAGAATGCTCAAAACCCATCAGTGGTATCAGAGCCTAGGCTTGTTTGTTCTTAAAAGTTGAAAACAGAATCGGAAATTTGCTGTCTGCGAATGGACTCGTCGAGTCTATAGGGGGGACTCGTCGAGTCCATGTGTATCTTCAACCAACTCGGCGAGTCATGTTCATGCACTCGGCGAGTAGGGTCGAATGAGTGCAGAATTTCGATTCAGTTGCTGGAAATGAATTAGAAACATTACCCTAAACTGTTTTAGGAAATGTAAACTTGTTTTTGGTGGTGTAATGTCTTGCTAATTCATTTACAACAACTAGTTATCAAAAATTACAAAGTTTTATGTAATTTTTTGATTGTGTTCATATTCATGTTCTTGTTCTTATGATGTTTTAGATGATCATAGGAATTATTTGTAACCTATTTGGTAGTTTAATTCTTGATCATAATGTGTTTTAATGGAGTCCATAACTTATCCTTAAGTTATGGAAAACCAAGAGTCACACTTGAGTTAAAACCATTAAGAAAACACAAGAGTTATAAAAAATGAAGAGTCTTCATTTTATGACTCTATTAAACTCATAAGTTACAAGAAATGAAATGTTTTGAAAGTTACAAAACTTGCCCTCAAGTTTTGGAACAAGTAAAGTTAAGTTAAAACTTTAGTTCCAACCCCTAGAATTTTAAAAGTTAAAATTCAACCCTTATACTTATATTATGATAATTTAATAATTATATATATATGTATAAGAATAAAGTTGTCTTACCGCTAGTACGCCTCATTCACGAAGCCGGTCTATAAGGTGGGTATAAGGTTGTTGCCTATAAAATGGTGACTTAATGGGTGTATATTCTCACCCACCGCTTGCTTGACTGGTGGAGGGTCGTTAGCCGAACGGGTAAGACAAGGACTTATAAATTCTCATTCAAAGTATGATGAATATAATAAAGTAACTAAACGTTTTATTAAATTCCCAATCTTAGTTACTTTAGGAAAAATGTGAATAAGGTGCTAATCCATGAAATTACACTTTACACTTTGTCTGAGTCGTTGGTGGAGCGTGTGTGGTTAACCGGCACACTAACTTGGACTTAACAAGGTAGGTAAAGGGTGACTTAAGGTTTATTATAGTATCGGTGGAGCGTGTGTGGTTTATCGGCACATCGATTGAGTGATAAACTTTAAGGGTACCAAGTGATTTGCATGGTTACTTCACACCTCGTTTTGTGATCCTCGGCATCCCAGTCACAAAACCTGGAGGGCACTCCCGAGATTGAAACATGCCTTTGAAAAGTTCATTGGATCTCAAAGAATCTAGGAATTTCTAAAACCAATAAAAACTAAATATTTAATATTTCGGTTTTCATGGTGGAAATTGGTGAATCGTCATTCACCTACCTTTCAAATATGATATAGCTTAGATTACGGCATACCTCTTCTAAGTTATATTATATTGTGATTGGATCCTAGCCTTAATATTACATTTGGGTGTTTTATTAAGGACTCTCTTAAATCTAAACTAAACTTGTTCTTCTTTTCAGATGTCTTCAAATAATGCTTCTGGCTCGAATCCTAATGGCTCCTTTACTCTTATGAGTCTATGTGGGAAAGTCACCTTCGATGGATCCAACTTCAATAAGTGGATCAGAAACATCAGGATGATTACCCGCTACGAGGACAAAGAATATGTCCTTGACAAGGAGCTTAAGGAAATTGACGAGTCCACTGCAACTCCCCAGGAGATCGCTGACTTTCATACTCATGAAAGAGATGCAACCAAGGTGGCTTGCATCATGTTAGCCACCATGACAGCTGAACTCCAAAAGTCTTATGAAGACTTCTACCCTTATGAAATGCACCAAGATTTGATGGAAAGATACCATCAAAGTGCACGACAAGAGAGGTACGAAGTCATCTGCTCCATGATAACAACCATGATGAAGGACGGAGAGTCCGTCACGAGCCACATGCAGAAAATGCAAAGGTATGTGGATCGGTTGCTGAAGCTCAATGTGAACTTCCCTGAGGAGCTTGCAATAGATATCATTTTGCACTCCTTACCATCGTGCTATGATCAATTCCGCATGACATATCACATGAACAAGGAAGAGGTCACCCTCAGCAAACTTCAGGGACTTCTCAAGACCGCAGAAACAGGTCTTAAGGGGAAGTCGGTTGCTATCACTCCTACTCCAGACTCAACTCCGGTCTTGGCAATCGGGCAAAGTCGAGGGAGGAAGAGAAAGAGATCTTCAAAGGGTACCAAGGCTCGGACCCTTGATGGCTCTTCTTCAAGTGGAACCAAGAAAGGTTTCATTACTCCTTCTTCTGACCCTAAAGAGGCTGAATGCTTCTATTGCCATGAAAAAGCTCATTGGAAGCGGAACTGCCCAAAGTACCAGCAGGATGTGAAGGATGGGAAAGTCAAACCCAACCATGCAGGTATTTACACTATCATTTCTAATAACTCACCCCATTCGAAATCTTGGGTCCTTGATACAGGTTGCGGTATTCATATTTGTTGTGACTTGCAGGGACTAGGAAGAAGTGAGAATGTGGAGCAAGGAAGAATAAACTTAATCATGGGGAATAGGAAAGTTACACCTGTCACCAAGATTGGAGTTTATACTTTATCGCTAA
Organism: Lactuca saligna; assembly: GCF_052625555.1. Classification (NCBI taxonomy): domain Eukaryota; kingdom Viridiplantae; phylum Streptophyta; class Magnoliopsida; order Asterales; family Asteraceae; genus Lactuca; species Lactuca saligna. Next base: position 331,945,887 of record NC_136420.1, read on the forward strand.
GTAATGGGTTAAATTTAGATTTGAATAAATGTTGTTATTCTCCAGAAATGGCAAGAAATATTATTTCCTTTCATGCATTGTACAAACAAGGTTTCACCTTTTCGTTTGATAATGAAGTTGGTTCGATTAATGCTTTCTTTAATAATGTTCTTTATTTTAAAGCATTACCTTGTGATGGTGTGTATGAAGCTGTATCTATTGTAGATAACTTAGGAAATAATGTTTTGTGTATTGATTCTACTAATAATAATAACTTGGATAAAGCATCATTATGGCATTGTCGTCTTGGACATATAAGCAAGAAACGCATAGGCCAACTCCAAAAGGATGGAGTCTTGGAGTCGTTTGACCTAAAGTCAAATGATAGTTGCGAATCATGCTTACTTGGAAAAATGACAAAGTCACCCTTCACAGGCTCGTGTGAAAGGGGTGAAGGTTTGTTGGACCTTATACACACAGATGTGTGTGGACCATTCAAACATGCCACTAGGGATGCTAATCGTTATTATTTGACTTTTACCGATGATTATAGTAGATATGGATATGTCTACTTAATCAAGCATAAGTCAGAGACTTTCGAGAAGTTTAAGGAATTTAAACAGGAATTCGAGAATCAATTGGGCAGGAACATTAAGATGCTTCGATCCGATCGAGGTGGTGAGTATCTTAGTTCAGAGTTCCTCGACTATCTAAAGGAATGTGGGATTGTCTCAAAATTGACACCTCCCAGGACACCGCAGTTGAATGGTGTGGCTGAGAGGCGTAATCGAACCTTGTTGGACATGGTTCATTCCATGATGAGTCGAGCTTCGCTACCAATCTCATTCTGGGGGTATGCCTTAGAGACTGCCGCCCATATCCTCAATCTAGTCCCTACAAAGAAAGTTGCCAAAACTCCTCACGAGATGTGGACTGGTAAAGTACCTAAACTAGACCACATCAAGATTTGGGGCTGCGAGGCTTTCGTGAGACGCGAGACTCATGATAAGCTCGAACCCCGAAGCGAGAGGTGTATTTTCATCGGCTACCCACAACATTCCTTTGGTTACCTCTTCTACAGACCTAGTGACAATGTGGTCTTTGTAGCAAGAAGAGGAGTCTTTCGAGAAAGAGAGTTTATAAGCCAAGGAGACAGTGGGAGGCAAGTTGATCTTGAAGAAATTCAAGAGTCAAGTGGTGAAGGAACTTCAAACTCTAGCCCTCAACTTGAGGAGGAAACTCCTGTTGAGCCAATTGACAAATCTGTACCTCTGAGGCGTTCCACGAGAGTTAGGAGTGCACCTGAGCATTACTATGGATTCCATATTACTGCAGAAGGTGAGACACTTATTAGTGATGAGACACTAGTAAGTCAAGATGACCCTAACAGCTACGAGGAAGCCATGGCGGGCCCCGAGTCTGCCAAATGGAAAGAGGCTATGGATAGCGAGATACAATCCATGTATGACAATCAAGTTTGGAACTTGGTTGAGAATGTACCAGGTCGAAAGACTGTAGGGTGCAAATGGGTTTTCAAGAAGAAGACCGACATGGATGGTAAAGTACACACTTATAAGGCTAGACTAGTTGCAAAAGGCTTCTCTCAAATTCCTGGAGTGGATTATGATGAGACCTTTTCTCCGGTAGCCAAGATTAAGTCTATTCGGGTTCTGTTAGCCATAGCCGCATTTCATGACTATGAAATTTGGCAAATGGATGTCAAAACCGCTTTCCTTAATGGGAAGTTGGCTGAAGATGTTTACATGAGTCAGCCAGAGGGTTTTGTCAGTAACGAGTACCCCAATAGAGTGTGTAAGCTTGAGAAATCCATTTATGGATTAAAGCAAGCACCTTGAAGATGGAATCTTTGCTTTGATGAAAAGGTCAAGGAATTTGGCTTTTCTAGGAGTGAAGATGAATCTTGTGTATATGTCAAGGCTAGTGGGAGTATAGTTAGCTTTTTGGTATTGTATGTGGATGACATACTACTCATAGGAAACGACATTCCAACCCTGCAGGAAGTAAAGTCCTGGCTTGGAAAGTGTTTCGCTATGAAGGACCTTGGTGAAGCTGCCTATATTTTGGGGATAAGAATCTTGAGAGATCGGAGTAAAAGACTAATTGGACTTAGTCAAAGTACCTACTTGGAGAAGATTCTGAAGAGATTCAGAATGCAAGACTCCAAGAAAGGAGAGTTGCCCATCCAGAGTAGCGCCAAGTTGAGTAAGACACAAAGCCCTAGCACTGAGGCTGAGATAGCAGAAATGAGTCGAATACCTTATGCTTCGGCTGTAGGTTCGATCATGTACGCTATGACGTGTACTCGACCTGATGTAGCCTTTGCCTTGAGCATGGTTAGCAGGTATCAGGGGAACCCTGGCAAGGCACACTGGAATGCGGTAAAGAATATTCTCAAGTACCTACGAAGGACTAAGGACTGGGTCCTTACCCTCGGTGGGAGTGATGACTTGAGAGTTGTAGGGTATAGTGATGCTAGCTTCCAGACTGATAGGGATAACTTCCGCTCTCAGTCGGGCTGGGTCTTTACCCTAAATGGAGGAGCAATTTCTTGGAAGAGTTCCAAGCAAGAGACAGTGGCAGATTCTACTTGTGAATCAGAGTATATTGCAGCTAGCGAAGCGGCAAAGGAGGCGTTATGGCTGAGGAACTTCATTGGAGACCTTGGAGTTGTACCAGCTATTAAAGAGCCGATGGAAATTTTCTGTGATAGTGAAAGTGCTGTTGCCTTAGCCAAGGAACCAAGGGATCACGGGAGATCCAGACACATCGACAGAAAATACCATTTTATCAGACATCGGATCGAAGGACTCCTCGTGGCAAAGAGGGTATCATCAGATGAGAATCCGGCAGATCCCCTCACGAAGGGACTGACTCGGGTTAAGCATCTCCAGCATGCTCGGAGCATAGGGCTGAAGGATGATATTAGATTTAGTAGTTAGATAATCTTGAAATTTGTAAAGTGTAATTGACATTTGATGATGAATAAAAGTGTTTTATTTATGAGTAAAGTGTTGCTATCTCTTGTCGATCGTTTACTATATTTCTTTTGCATGTTTTGACTTCCAGAATAATTTTGTTTGGTATAACATATTGTTCAAACCTCCACAGTCGGTCATATGTTGGAAGTAGGTATGAATCAAGACTGTCATGTTTGGTTGTAGAGGTCTGGGACAAGGCTACAACAATCATGAGTGCTCATAAGTTCTGAGCATTGGACTCAACCCACGCTCACTGGAATCACTTCATGGAATTCTATCTCGAGTGATCGTGAGACGGTAATATCATATAAGTCTTTAAACCTAGAGATATGATTTGTTACTTACGAGTTGGTTATGCATTGATTGTACGAAAAACGCATTGGTAACTCGATGTTATAAAATCGTGCTCTTGTGTGTAATTCAATGAGTAGTAGAACAAACATATGAGTCGAAGTTTATCTGTTCCTTCTTGGATTAGAAGCTGATATCTGGGCCCCTCGATGATTTTGTTTTGACCTATGTACCGGGCCTGGTCAGAACTAAATTGATGTGTTCAATAAAGTTCTTTGTCAAACAAATCGGAAATCGGGAAACAAATGTTGGACAATAAGTAAGACATTGTTCCATGTATTTGTCCGACTGATATCTAGAACAGAGGATTATATGATCACTTATCTTAAATGGCGTACCATCATCTTCTCAAGTTTCGAGAAACCTTGTAAAGAGCTACGATTGCCGATCGGTTCCTGAAGTCATACTTGCAGTAATAGTTACTAGACTTATCCAAGTGGGAGACTGTTGGATAAGGTGTCTAAGTCCATAACTTTTTCTGGTATGTACTTGACCCGACCCGGCATGGTCCATTTGGGTTGCATGGCACCATGCAATTGGATAGACTAAATGAGAGAAATAACACTTGGAGATTATTAATATATTATAAGTTCTAATATATTAATAATATTATTTGATTAGTTTGATCAAGAATTAATTTAGAATTAATTAAGTGATCAAAAGATAACTAATTAAATATATGGGTTGATTAAGTAAATCATCCATATCTTGTATAGTGGGCTAAAAGGCTCCATGGATCATCAAGTTGGGTTCCACCCATAGGATGCTCCATGGATGCTCCATGGGAGTTACAAACCCATGGGTCATGGAAATGAAGAGTCATGACACATTAGGGTTTAACCCTAGGTGTGTCAACACTATATAAGCAATATGATCTCCTCCCAAATCGGCTACACACTAAGAAATAGAGGGCTTGGCCGATTTTGTGAAGTGAGTATTCTCTCATAAGTTCTTCCAAGAGCATTTGGTGTTGTGTGAAGCATTTGAGGCATCACACTTGGGGTGCTAGGCTCACAAGGTTTCAAGGAACACAAGCAACAACAAGGTAAGTTATTCTATCTATACTTTATGTTAAAATTGTTCCCCATGTATGCTAGATAGGAATATAACCTTGGAATTCAACTTTGCATGACAATTAGACAAACATAGATCCAAGGTTATTAGGTTGCATGTACACTTAGGAAGTGTTAGAATGCTCAAAACCCATCACGGTAGTTGTCCCTATCGGTCTGAAAACTGGCATCACTATACCCTCGCACCTTCAAGTCATCACTCCCTCCAAGGACTAAGAACCATTCTTTCGTCCTCCGAAGGTACTTAAGGATGTTCTTCACCGCAATCCAATGTGCTTTGCCAGGGTTCCCTTGATATCTGCTAACCATGCTCAAAGCGAAGGCTACATCAGGGTGAGTACAAGTCATAGTGTACATGATTGAGCCAACTGCGGAAGCATATGGTATTCGGCTCATTTCTGCTATTTCATCTTCAGTACTCGGACTTTGAGTCTTACTCAACTTGGCATTTCCTTGTATCAGTAGTTCTCCCTTCTTTGAGTTTTCCATACTAAAACATTTTAGTACCTTCTCTAAGTAAGTATTCTGACTAAGTCCAATTAGTCTCTTACTTCTTTCTCTTACTATCCTTATTCCCAAAATGTAAGAAGCCTCTCCGAGGTCCTTCATAGCGAAACACTTCCCGAGCCAGGACTTGACTTCCTGCAGATTCGGGATGTCATTTCCTATGAGTAATATGTCATCGACATATAGAACGAGGAAGCTTACTATACTCCCACTGGCTTTGACATATACACAAGATTCGTCTTCGCTTCGTACAAATCCAAACTCTTTGACTTTCTCATCGAAGCAAAGATTCCATCTGCGAGATGCTTGCTTAAGTCCATAAATGGACTTCTCAAGCTTACACACTCTATTTGGATGCTTCGGATTCACAAACCCCTCTGGCTGAGCCATGTAAACATCCTCAGCCAACTTTCCGTTAAGAAAGGTGGTCTTGACATCCATTTGCCAAATCTCATAATCATGAAAAGCGGCAATTGCTAGCATCACTCTAATAGATTTAATCTTCGCAACTGGTGAGAAGGTTTCATCATAGTCAACTCCTGGAGTTTGAGTAAAGCCCTTCGCAACCAATCATGTTTTATACGTGTGTACGTTCCCATCCACGTCGGTCTTCTTCTTGAAGATCCATTTGCACCCAACGGTCTTACGTCCGGGCACATAATCAACCAAATTCCAAACATGGTTATCGTACATGGATTGGATCTCGCTATCCATTGCCTCTTTCCATTTCGCAGACTCCGGGCCTGCCATGGCTTCCTTATAGCTATTAGGTTCATCAAGATTTATTAGTGTACCATCACTAATATACGTGTCCCCTTCGGTAGTAATATGAAAACCATAAAACTGGGGATGAACTCTAACTCTATCGGAACGTCTAAGAGGTAAGGATTTGTCAATCGGTTCAACCGGAGCTTCCTCCTCGGGTTGAATGCCAGCAGTACAGGTTCCTTCATCTATCGACTCTTGAATCTTCAAGTTCGATTTGCCTCCCACTGTCTCCTTGGCTCATGAGTTCTCGCTCTCGGAAAACTCCTCTCCTTGCAACAAAGACAACATTGTCTTTCGGTCTATAGAAGAGATATCCAAAGGATGTCTGCGGGTAGCCGATGAAAATACACCGCTCACTTCGAGGTTCAAGCTTGTCGTGAGTATCTCGTCTTACGAAAGCCTCGCAACCCCAAACCTTGATATGTGCCAACGAGGGAGCTTTCCCTGTCCACATCTCGTGAGGTGTTTTGGCAACCTTCTTAGTAGGGACTCGGTTAAGGATATGGGCGGCAGTCTCTAAGGCATACCCCCAAAAGAAGATAGGTAGTGAAGCACGACTCATCATAGAGCGAACCATATCCAATAAGGTTCGATTATGCCTTTCTGCCACACCATTCAACTGTGGTGTCCTAGGAGGCGTCAATTGCGAAACTATTCCACACTCCTTGAGATAATCGTGGAATTCAAGACTTAGGTACTCTCCTCCTCGATTGGATCGAAGCATCTTGATTTTCCTGCCCAATTGATTCTCCACTTCATTCTTGAACTCTTTGAACTTTTCAAAGGTTTCTGACTTTTGCTTGATTAAATAGATATACCCATATCTACTATAATCATCGGTAAAAGTCACATAGAAGCGGTTCCCATCCTTCGTGGTTGATCTAAAGGGTCCACATACATCGGTATGTATTAGGTCCAATAGCCCCTCACCCCTTTCACAAGTATTCGTGAAGGGTGACTTAGTCATCTTTCCAAGCAAACAAGATTCGCATGTGTCATCTTCCCTAAGGTCGAATGACTCCAACACTCCATCCTTTTGGAGTTGGGCTATGCGTTTCTTGTTGACATGTCCAAGACGGCAATGCCACAAGGATGCTTTATCCATACTAGTGGAAGAATCAATATTCAAAACATCATTTCCTAAGTTATCAACAATCATAACAGTTTCATATATTCCATTACATGGTATAGGTTCAAAGTAAAAGACACCATTTAGATAAGCCAAAATAGAACCATTCTCATTATTAAAAGAAAATCTAAATCCTTGTCTATATAAACCATGAAATGAAATGATGTTTCTAGCCATTTCTGGCGAATAGCAACAATAGTTCAAATCTAAACACAAATTATTCCTAAGCACTAAAGAATACACTTCGATCTTGGTCACAGGCGGCGATCTTCTGTTCCCCATGATTAGATTGATCCTTCCTTGCTCTACATACCTACTTCTTCTTAGTCTTTGCACATTAGAACAAATGTGATAACCACAACCGGTATCAAGAACCCAAGAAATAGCATGATTAGAATCGTTAGATTTGATTGTGTATATACCTGCGAAAGATGGCTTGATCTTTCCTTCTTTGATCGCTTGCAGGTAATCCGGGCAGCTTCTCTTCCAATGTCCTATCTTGTGGCAGTGGTGGCACTCTGCCTCCTTTGGGTTGGAGCAGGGCTTAGCGGGATCAACTTTGGTCCCACTAGAAGAGGCAGCATCTCAGGCTTTCACCTTGCGATAGTTATTCGATGAAGCTTTCCTCTTCTTTCCCATCCCTTGACCAATAGCCAAGACAATAGCAGCGGACGGATTGGGAGTAGGTGCAACAGACTTGTCTTTGAAGTTGCTCTCAGTGACTCTCAAAAGACCTTGGAGTTTGCTTAGGGTGACCTCCTCTTTGTTCATGTGGTAGGTCATCCTAAATTGGTTGTACATCGGAGGCAAAGAGTGAAGCACCATGTCGATCGCCAAGTCTTCACCGAAGTCAACATTTAACTTGCGAAGGCGGTCGACATACCTTTGCATCTTTTGCGGGTGCACGGTAAGAGATTCTCCATGACCCATCTTAGCGGAGATCATGTTAGTGAAAATCTCATAACGCTCTTGTCTCGCGTTTTGGTGATACCTCTCCAATAAGTCTTGATGCATCTCGTATGGATACATGTCCTCGTAGGACTTTTGGAATTCGGAGTTCATGGTGGCAATCATGATGCAATGTGCCTTCGTTGCATCTCGCTCATGAGTCTCAAAGGCGGTGATTTCAGCCGGAGTAGCGATTTCGGGGTTGATCTTCTCAAGCTTTTCATCGAGGACATACTCCTTATCCTCGTAGCGAGCAATGGTGCGAATGTATCTTATCCATTCGCTAAAGTTCATTCCATCGAAGGTGACCTTTTGGCAAAGGCTCATCAACATGAAAGAACTCGCAGCAGCGTTGTTTGCGTTCGACATCTTCAATTAGAAAAAGGACAAAGATAGATTAGAATAAGAATCCCTAATTATCACCCAATAAGAAAAATTAGGGCTAGGATCCAACAATAACATTTACATATTAGAAAAGGGATGCCGTAATCTAACATGAAAATAAATTGAAGGTAAGTGAATGACGATTCACTAATTCTCCATAACAAAACCTAGACTATTAGTCCTAAGTGTATTGAGAATTCCTAGGTTCGGATGAGATTCATTGAACTATTCAATGGCATGTTTAAATCTCGATATGCCCCTCTTGTTTGTGACTGGGATGCCGAGGATCACAAAGCGGGTGTGAATTACCATGCAAATTCACATGGTGCCTTCATTGTAATGATCACCTATTCGATGTGCCAGTAAACCACACACGCTCCATCGAACTATGATAAACAATGAATCACCCTTTGCCACCTTTGCTTAGAACCATTTAGTGTGCCGGTAAACCACACACGCTCCACTAACTTCTTAGCAAGGGTGCAAAGTGTAATTTCATGGGATTGCATCAATTCACTTTTCCTAAAGTAACTAAGATTGGGAAAATTTTAAAATGTTTAGTTACTTTGTATTTCTTATTATACTTTTAATGAGAGGATGAGGTTGCCCTATCCTACCCGTTCGGCTAACGACCCTCCACCAATCAAGCAAGCGGTGGGTGTGAGTGTACACCGATTAAGCGCCATTTTATAGGCCGCAACCTTATACCCACCTTATAGATCGGCTTCGTGAATGAGGCCTAGTAACGGTAAGACTAGCATTTAGTTATACATATATATTATTCTAGTAATATCATATTAGTATAAGGTTGTGTTTTAAACCTTTTAAAACGTAGGGTTTGAAATTTAAGTTGTCTAAATTAAAACCTTTTAATCACAAATATAAATTTCAAAACTTTAGGGTAGGTTTTAAACATTTAAAACATGGAGGATCAAATAACAAATAATTCCAATTAACAATTAATATCCTAATTATCTTTATTTGATTTATCCAAGATTTCTTTTAAGATAATTATCAAAATAATTAATCAATTATCATATAAGGAAATTAAGTATTTTATTAGATGATAAATATCTTTAATTAGATCAAGATTATAGTCATATATATCAAAAAAACGGATTAGGGTTGATCTAATATGATTAAGGTAAGTTTCCATAAGATAAACATGAAAAAATCCCGGTTTTGCCTAATCCTGACGCCCGGACTCGTCGAGTACACAAAGGGACTCGCCGAGTCAGGCCTACTCGCCGAGTCCACTTTGGAACTCGCCGAGTCCATGACTCAAAAACCCAAAAAACGAATTTTGCAGGTTTTTTTCAGTTAATCAAGCAACAATTTAAAGAAAACCAAGCTAGGCTCTGATACCACTGATGGGTTTTGGCCATAAGAACTTTCCTATGTGCGCATGCAAAACACTAATGCTCGGATCTAGGCTTTCTAATTAAACATGCTTTGAATCCAAGACTTCTAATGGCTAATTAGGTTAAATAACAACATTGAAATAGATCTAGAATCATACCTTTGGATTCCTTTTTGATCTTGTTGTCTTGGAGCTTCTAGAGTCACAAATGTCACTCCTCTAATGGCTTACAAACACCAATAGCAAGCAAGATGATTTAGGAGAGAGGAGAGGGAAGGAATTCGGCCAGAGTATCTCTACTTTTGATGGTGTGTCGAATTCCCTCACCCCTAGGGTCTATTTATACTTGTAGACTCCTTAAGGATTACAAATTTAACCCTAATTGGATAACCTAGACTTTAAGTTGATCCATATCCTTTCCTTGATAACCCTATGGACGATTTTGGCTTATCCAAGCCCTAGAAATCGTCCATCCTATCTAGGATAAGGATTTATAGTCTAAAGTGTAACTATCAAACAATTGACAGTTTATACCCTCTTATTTAATTAATCTCTTTAAGTCACCAAATTAATTCCAATTAATCTATGACTTATATTAATCAAATAACCATATATTATTCCTTATAATATTTAGTCTCTCTTAACAAATCATCCATCAAGTTGCTATGGTGAAGGCAACCCAAAAGGACCATGCACAACCGGATCAAATACTTGCCTAATATAGTTGCAGCCTTAGACACTATTCCAACATTAACATCAACTAACTAGTAACTGAATGCGTTAAGCTACATATTAATAAGATTATATAATTTTAGAAGGATAGGTTGACCCTACTGCACAATTCTTGTGTGAGTCTAACTGTTGTAGTGGGAGACGTTTTATTCGAAGAATTATCTGGTGTCAGTGTTATGTAATTGTGTTCGTAAGTTAGTTAGAGGATGTTAGAAGAATTTCCTTATACAAGAGATGGCAGAGAGTGGTGTGGTGATTGTCCTAGGAAAACCAAGGAGGTGATTCGGTGTAGTGAGCTTTGCCTTGCTAGAGATTGTCTAGATTGATAGGGAAGTAACTTGGGGGAATTCAGGGTAATTCTTGATGAAAGTACGGATAGATATGGAAGGTAGTATGGGCCCGTACTAATGGAAGCAAAGGATCCGTACTCGAGTGAAGGAGAGCCACAATGATACCAAGACACTTGTAGAATGTAGGATTCTTCGAGTGTATTCTGATAGTTTGTATGGTTTATTTTCAGTATGGTGGTCATTCAAGGACGTTCTAGTGGAGATATGGGTGCCAGTGTTGGTTTTGGTTCCGGTGATGGTTCGGGTTTGGGTTCTAGGGTCAGGCTTATGGATGATCAGATGTCGGAGTTCATTTCACCAGAGATTGCATGTAGTATTCTTGAGCAAACTCATGTGATCTTCGGTATGGTTGAGGATGGTATCATGGAGATTTTACATGAGCGCTTGGGCACTTTTTGTTATGAGATGGCGGTGATGGTGAGAGCTCTCACTTTGACTTTCCGATACTTTCGGGCATGTGGGGCTCCAGAGTTCTTAAAAGGACCCAATTACGAGCAGACGTTGGTTAGCGAATGTCGCGAACACCTTCCGCACTAGCTACTTCCCCAAAGGGGAAAAGGTTAGACTTGCATCCTGTCTTCCGAAAGACAGATCTTGAGACTAGTGGGAGGAGGTTGGCCACACCTTGGGAGGCGAGGCGGTTGAGTTGATGACTTAGGAGGATTTCGTGACAAGGTTTCGGGCCGATTTTTCACCTATGATTGATGTCCAACAGTTGGCGAAGGAGTTTCAGGACCTTCATAAGACTACTGAGATGGTGGCAGAGATCACCGATATGTTCCATGAGATAGCGTTACTCGTTCCATAGTATGGTGTGGATGAGGAGATGAAGAAGGCTAGATATCAAGAAATGTTTATGAGCGCTATCAGCCAGTTTGTGAGCATATCCAGTTGCAAGACACTGGATGATATGGTGCCAAGAGCCAGAGAGAGGGAGATTGACCTGGATATGGAGAAGAATAGAAAGTCAGATCAAGTTCAAAGTTTAGAGGATTCGAATAAGAGGCCCAAGGTTTTTTATTTGTGATCGAGGGACTAGCAAGGTCGGGGACATTGCGGAAAGTGCGGCAAGACGCACGATGGATCTTGCAGGGTAGGTGGTTTTGGCTACTTCAAGTTGTTAATTTTGAATTTAGTTGTGAGGTGTCAAATTCATTTGTAGCTTGTTAACATTCGAAGTATTAATGTTAGATTCGAATGTATGTATTTTTGTAAGGGTTGTTTAGATTTAGAAGCTTTCATGTTTACGCCCTTATGTACTTTTTGCTTTCTTCTGTCATTCTTATAAATAAGGATAGATACTAGAGATAGAATAACTTTTGGCACTTTGTGTTCTTTACTTTACAACACTCTTGTATCTTTCATAAGTATCAATTGAGCCAAACAGATTTTATTTACGACTTTTGTTCTAGATTCAACTCATACTCTGATTTCATTTCTTTTACCCGATTCATATGAACTACATTTGGTACTCGTGCAGGATTCTAGCAATTGATTTCTGATTTTCTCTTTGTTTCAAAAGTTTTTGAGTCGCTATTCTAGATTCAAAAATATTACGCACTTTTGATCTAGAAAATCATCTCTATTCAATTATTGTGATTCGATTCTGTTGTTCGTATAATAAATCGAGTGTTTAGTGATTGATTTCTGAAAGATTAATTCCTTAGATTCCCATCTGAAGCTTTTCATCATTTTTTTCAGTACGTTAACGGTGAACTTCAACATAAACACGATGACTAGTTTTTCTCATCTTCTTGGTTCTTCAACCAAAATTCCGATGTTGATCCTTGAATACTATGAACAATGGGCTGATAGGATGGAAGATTATCTGAATGGGATTGATGAAGATCTATAATGTTGTGTCAAGAGTGGAAACTTTTGTTCATCAATGCTTGTTGAAATTGGAACTGTTGGTTCATTTGCTGATGTTACACATTAAGGAGCCAAACAAAAAGCAAATGATAAGAGATGGTTAAGAGAACTTCTTGGTGCTCTTCCACCGGTGGTTTATAATTACGTTCGTGGTTATAAAACTACTAAGGAGATCTGGGATACTTTGAACGAAAAGTATCAAGGAAGTGAGAAGACTATAAAAAGTTTTGTTAAGCAATGTCTGCTTGAATTAGGTGAATTCAAACAGAAGGAGATGGAGACCACTGAAATGTACTATGATTGTCTAAATGAATTAATTTTCAAGTGCAGTTGTTATGGAGTTAATCATTCGACTATGGAGTACAATCTTACTTTCCTAATGGGACTTCGAAAAGAATGGAGGAACATTAACTTGATGATAAAGACGCAACAAAGCTTCGGAAACTATTCACTTGGTGATCTTTATAATGTTCTGAAAGCCCATAAGAGTGAGATTAACGAGATTGATGAAGAAGGAAAACTGAGTTTGGGCGGTCCTCTAGCATTTGTTTCTAAAGTCTCTGGAAAAGGAAATTAAATTGAATATGTTGGTGTTGATGATTCTGATAATGAAGGGTTTATCATGAACTCGGATGACGAAGCGGTGGCGTATTATTCGAATAGTAAAGTCAAGAAGTTTTACAAAAATCCATTCAATGTGAAGATTAAAGGAAATGATTTCAAGGGAAACTCATCTGGGAATAATGTGAGAGAGGAAACGAAGGTGGAGAAGAAAGAAAACAAGTATGAGGTTGAGAAGCCAAAAAAGAAATTAAATGGTGATTCTGGTTTTGATTGTCATTACTGCAATGGTGTGAACCATATGGCAATCGATTGTATGTTGAGGAAGAGAGAAGAGAAGAATGAAAGAGTGAAGGATGAAGCCTACTATGTTAAAAGGCTAGAAGAAGTGAGAGTTAGGATGAAGGGGATGTCTCTAGTTGCAAAAGGAAGTGGCGAAGGGGATGGTACTTACCAAATCTGGTCATCTGGATCAAATGATGAGGAAACGTGAACCCCCACACATGGAGCCATGTATGAAAGATTTGAAGAGGGAAGTGAGGATGAGGAGTAGGTGACATGATGGTGCTTTATTTCTACTGGTGCTGACAAGTCTCCAGTAACTTCAAAGGTACGTTCTCTTCTTGAATCCTTTAATATTCCTTCTAGTTCATATGATTATGTTATATATGATTTTGATGAGACTATTACGTATGTTAATGACTTGCTTATTTCTATTAGTAGTGATGTTGAGAAATCAAAATCTTTATTGTTAGAATCACAGAAAAGGTTGGAGTCGAAGCGAAGTAGATTAGATAATCTTGAATTGCAATTAAAGAATGTTACTTGTGATAGGGATAATATGAGATTAGATATTTGTAATTTGTTAAAACTATTGGATTCAGTGTTTAAGCCCATAACTATATTTGGTATGTACTTGATTTGATTTGTAGCATGGTCCTTTTGGGTTGCCTTCACTCATGCAACTTGACAAGATGACTAGTGGAGAGAGAGAGAGAGAGAGAGAAAGAGTAGGATTTATTATATGAATAATAATTGGTACTCAGAATGATTTTATTAATGTATTATAAGATTAATATATTATTTGGAAATCATATTACTAATTAGTAATTAATCAGAAATTCATTTGATGTTAATTTTGGGATTAAAGGAACTGATTAATAATGGAGGGGTTGTTTTTCAAATCATTGATAGTCGCAAAACTAGGTTGATGGACTCCATAGAGTGGAGTGGATGAAATTTATAGGTAGGACCATAAGACTTCGTCCAAGGGCTCTAAATAGGTGGTCCATGGGCTGCTTAAGCCTTAAGTAGGAATTAGGGTTTACTCCAGAAACCCTAGCAGCCCACCTAACTATATAAATCCTCTACACTTCTTGGAATTTTGGCCCTAAGCTTTAGAAACCCTAGGATAGCTGAGTTTCCACCTCTTTCCAAGTCATTCATTGCATTGGGTGTTTGTGACTCCATTATAGGTGCAACACTTAGGGCACTAAGCTTTCAAGAGTCAAAGTGGTTATTGTTATTACTATATAACAAGTGAGGTTATGATCTACCCCTAATTTTATATATGAATTTCGAATTGTACATGCTAGATCTAGGGTTACTGCTTTCGTGTTCATATTTGCATGTTCAATAGAGAAAAACATAGATCCAAAGTAATTAGGATTGCATGATCAAATAGGAATGTAGATATGTTTATAACCCAATAGTGGTATTAGAGCTTAGGTTGTTTTTCAATTGAATTTGATGCAATAGTGATCTGGCCAAAGTAGAAGAAAATTGATTTTAGCTGTGTGCATAGGGAACTCGACGAGTTGGGTGAACTCGACAAGTTCAGTGCCCAACTCGACAAGTTAACTCGTCAGTCCCCAAAATTTTCGATTTTCTGATCTGATTTTGATTTGGATAATTACCAAATTCGTTTTTTATTGCCAAAATTTGAATTTCTCGTATGGTAATCTGATATCCTTATCAAAATTAAAGATTTTGTTAACTTTGGATAATATAAGATTATTTTGATTTTAAATTTAGCCTAATAATTTTGAATAGGTTCAAATTGCACCCTTATGGTTTTATAGTATAAATTTGAAATTAAAAGGTTTTGATTTTAGACATTTAAATGGTTAAACCCTATTATTTTGAATAGTTTAAAATACACCCTCATGGATGTTATTAATAAGATTAATTAAGTGTTTAATTAAAAGAGAATTGATAAATCCATAATATGGTTTATATTTAATTGTATTAAGAGTTTAATTTATTAAAGGATTAAACCACTTAGTATTTTAAAAGTTAAAATACACCCTTATACTATATAAGATTAAAAGTTTAATTATATATATATATATATATATATATATATATATATATATATATATATATATATATATATATCCCTATTCTAATAAAAGAATAGTTGTATTCTCCTTTTGACACGTGTCACCTTATTAGGCCTTATAATTAATGCATATTTTATTTTTCTTTTGTCATGTGTCACTCTATTATGTCTCCTAATTAATGCATTCCACTTGCTAACCTATTGAATCTCCATTTCAAATTTCAAATTTTAAAATTTTCACTCTAATTACATTAAATTAAAAACATTAGAATAGAAATTAAAATAAAATTAACACAAACTATAAAGTGATATAATTTTACATATTTATTTAAAGCAATGATTATAATTTTATATTACTAAAAAAATCTCTTAATTAATAATTTATTTAAAATAACTGATTAATAATTTTGAGTTTTTAGTATTAAAGTTTAATTAAGTTTGTAACCATGGTTCCCACAGGTTATAAGGGGTGTTTAAGGAAGCGGCCTGTAAAATGACCGTCATTGTGTATCCACTTTTACCCACCTCACTCTTGAATAGTGGAGGGTCGTTAACCGAATGGGTAGGATAGGACACCAAATCCTCATTAAAAGTATAATGAATTATAAAGTAACTAAACCTTTTATAAATTCACAATCTTAGTTACTTTAGGAAAATGTGAATTTGATGCTAACCCATGAAATTGCACATTGCACCTTATTTGTCGTTAATGGAGCGTGTGTGGTTAACCGAAACACTAATTTGGGACTAATGAATGGTGGCAATGGGTAACTCGTAAATTATCATTGATCAATGGAGTGTGTGTGGTTAACTAGCACATTGATTAGGTGATAAATGAGATCGAGAGTACCAAGCTAATTTGCATGGTTATTCACACCTTTTTTGTGATCCTCGGTATCCCAGTCACAAACCTGATGGGCATAATCAAGATTAAACATGCCATTGAAAAATTCAATGAATATTAAAAGATCTAGGAGTTTTAACTGAAACCTAATTTGTTAAAATTTTGTTTTCGTGGTGGAATTGGTAAATCGTCATTTACCAACCTTCAAATTATTTAAAATTGGATTACGGCATCCCTCTTCCGAATTGTGAATGATTGTGTTGAGTCCTAGCCATAATATTTCATTTGGGTTTTATATTAAGGATTGCATCAAATAACTTGAATTTCTCCATTTTGTAGATGTCTAGTTTTGACAACTATGGCCTTTCTCAATCCTTTGGAAAAGGTTTTCCTCTTGAAAGTGATATTCCATGTGTCGATAAGGTGAAAGATCAATCCCTTCTTCGTGCGTTAGTGGAACTGGAAACCATTCCTCTCTTCCTCCACGTCCTCTAGTGATTCTCCCTAACCCACATTTTCGTCAAATTGAAAAGTTCAAGGTCACTAGCCCTATGGCATGCAAGCATCGAGATGGAAGTCCTGTGTGTGCACATGTTCTGAAGATGAAGTTTCACATTGACAGACTGGGAATGTTGAGTGTCGTTTTCCCAAGGAAGCTAGTTGTTGAGTTGGTTCTTCAATCACTTCCTGAGTCATATGGTCAGTTCGTTAAGGACTACTATATGATAGACCACGGCGTGACCCTTATTGATCTGACGTATTTGCTAATTGTTGCTGAATCAGCAATGATTTGGCGCACTGGTAAAGCAAAATTGTTTGAATGTTCGATTTCCCAAATTTCCATGGACATAGGTAATAACAACGTTGATAGTCCAAAAATGATTTCTTCTCCTAATGGGGAGAAATTAGCCAAGGTCGAAAACTTTGACCGTAAGAGAAAGGCTGACTCTGAGATAGTTCCACATGGCAATCCTAAAGAGTCCATTTTTTTCTACTGCCAATAGAAGGGTCATTAGAAGCAAAGCTGCCTTGGCTGCCTGAGAGATCTAAGAGATGGTAAAGTCAATGGCTGTACTTCACGTATATTCGTCATCTAACTCTATTAAGTTCCTATTTATAGATTCTGATTACATGATGTAAAGTTACATTTTAATGTTTTGTAGAATCTAAAAGAAAGAAGGAAGCTAAAAAGTAAAAGTAAGTTGAGTCTGATCATGAAGAAGTGGATTTCGGTCGCATGGTTCAATGATCATTTTTTTGAGCTGTTGCTTAGGAGTTATGATAGATTGCTTAGGAATATTTAGAAACATAGTTTTCATATGTATTTGTGCTGTAAGGACAAGTTTTCCACACATTATTAAGAAAATTGGTTTTATTTACTTTATGTTTCCTTACAATGACATTTTTGGAAAATTGGTGTTTATATATTTCTATTATTAGCAATGTTGAAAATGGATTTGATTCCTGCAAATAACAACAAAAATCTTCCCGATAAGTGACATGATATCAACGAAAATAAAACTAAAAATTAAAAACAAACAACGAATAATCAAACAACCTAAATTAATTGAAAACCGTTCACTGGCAACGGCACCAAAAACTTGATGTGTATTTTTAATGCACTAGTTTTTTATTTCCTAATTTATCGCATCTAAACCACACCTTACAGGTAGTGAAACCGATCAATTATAGTATAGTTTTGATAACCAAGGGTGTCGAACACAAGGGGAACGGTATTGAATTAATTTAGAATGTTTGATTATAGGTTACACAAAACACACAAAAGCAGTAAATAATGGTTTTATGGAATTAAATCTCAAACAATCAACTAAACAATAAATCTTGATAAACTAACCAAAAACAAATCTCTTTAGGTACTTTGGTTTAGGAAATTACATCTTAAAATCATAGATAATTGCACACACAAGTTAATTTATTCATGTTCACCGATTTCTGAAATAATTAGGTTTATGTTCACTATTACTAATCCTTTAGCAAACAAGTCAATTCACGCAATGATCAGTTGATTAAACTAACAGGTTTCCTAGTGTTCAGTTCGTATCAAGCAAGACTTATAATAATAGTTAATCAAATTTGTTAATTTAATTTACTCATGTGTAATTGGTCATCACATATACTCTAACATTAACTTACTTATTTTCTAGTTAACCCTAGAATCATGTTCACTAATACTAGGCATACAGTCTTGTTTTCACAAAACTATACGATTCAAGCAATTAAGAAGATGTTCATACAACTCAATAAACTTGATTAGTAGAAAATAATTATCAGTAACATATAAGGATCTTTTAAGAAGCTCAACAAGATAAATTAAACACGAATAAAACAATCCAAATAGCAATTAATCCATCAATCAAGGCTTCATCTAATCATAAAAACAAAGCAAAGGGTTTTAACACCTAAATTAGAAAGTAACTGCATATAAAATCATAATGGAATGCTAAACATGTTAACATTAACAAACTACATGATTACCAACATCAATCTGCTCTCCAACCCTTTAGATCTTCGCTCCATATCAGCTCAACGGCCTTCCGGCTGCCTTCTAGACCCTCAAAACGACAGTTACGAAGTTTTCTTGTCACACAAGTCGAAGTGGAATATCATAGATGATGAAAATGGTGGAATGATATGGGATATTTATAGTTGAATTGAGATGGAATTAATATGGAATATTAGAGTTGGATTGGAATAAGGAAACCAATGGTGGCTTAGTAATTAAGCAAATAAAAATAAGGTAAATGGTGCTTGGGGAATAAGTAACTTGGAGGGAATTTCCGTCAACCTTTTGTGCTTCATTTTCAAGGACGAATTTGGATATGATAAATGTTGAATTAGAAAAAATCCCATATAACTTAAGTTGTAGGAAATTTTATCTAGTTTTCAGAACATCTTGAATCTCATCAATTGAACTTATGAGTGATTAGATATACCCGAAACACTAAAGAGAAGTCAATCTGCCAGCAATATCCTTTTTGCATCTTTTCAGCTCCATTCTCTTCCTTTTGCATTCCAACTCCCATTTTAACTGTAATTGAATATTTCAAAGCATATTAAGTATCTTTTAGTTCTAAATAACATAAAAACATAGTATAAAATAATAATAAAACATCATAAATATATGCATAAATAACATAAAAACATATTAAGTATCTTTTAGTTCTAAATAACATAAAAACATAGTATAAAATAATAAGAAAACATCATAAATATATGCATAAAATAGACGTCATTAGACATCTCTTGTATAGACCAATCAGAATGTAGATACTGCACAAGTCCGTGTTAATGATCTTGATTCATGAGTCCGTGATGATAGTGAAACTCAAAATTTCCAACTTATGAAGGAATTGACGGTGAACTTTATGTTCAAGATTCTAACGAAACACTTGTTTCAGTATTATACTTTGATATTCAAAATCATATTCTTTAGTTATGCGTGGTCTTGATAAAACTTTTTATACCCAAGACATTTTTTCCCAACAAGGTCCAGTACTGAATTGTTTTTTAATATGATTTCAGTCTGAATATTTGTTTAATTTTTAGTTACTTTCAAAGTTTGTCTAACCACACTTGTCCCTGACTACACTGGTCATACAAGTAATTTTGTTCACATTTACTCACACTTATGTTAAGTTTTGGTAATGTACAAAATTGTGCCCACCTTCGAAGGCTATCCAAAAGAAGCCCTTAGATATTCCTTTATGAATATTCGATTGTAATTAGTGGGATACTACACAAGTTGTTTGACATTTCTCTTGATGTAGAACAAAGTGATCTTTGTCCGGGATCATACTGGTTTTATGTCAATTCTTTAATTGACATCACAAAACCATTTTTTTTTGTTTTTTCTCATCTCACTCTTTGGCACACATTTGCAAAAGAAATCCTTTAGGTCTTGAGTATTACCAACTCAAACCTAGATTTGAGTATTACCAACACAAACTTAGATTTCGAATGTCTGTCTGTGATTTCATTTCTCATCCCAAAAGTGAATGAGCCCTACCTCGAAACGAAGGGTCAATGAAAGTTCTTATCTCCTTGATGCAAGTGAAACGAATGATTGATGTGATGGTTTGGTTACTTTACGTGTTTCTAGGAAAAGTGCTCATTATGTTTCAGACGTGGCAATTTTTACGGCTATATGCCCATTTTTCAAGGACGCACGTGGCGTGATTTTATTGACAACCGCTTCACATTCAAACTGTGTACCAAGTATAAACGAATTTATGGGGTCACCAATTCAAACTTTACGTAGCCTGATTGAAGCTTTTCCTAAAATTCTCTTTCCTCTTACTTATCTTTTCACTCAAACCTTCAAACCCTATCAATGGTTGCAACCAATGTTCATGTTTATCCTTCTCAAACCACTGATGATGCTTCATCTCAACCTCTATTGAAGATCCAGAGCTCCAATTATAGGGTTCAACCATATGTTTTGAAATACCATGAAGAACTACAAATGTCGATTGTTTCTCTAAATCATTCAGTTCTTTCCACTGTGATGACTGCTTCTTTCTCTATCCCAATGACATGGCTATCATTAGCAGGTTCTACAGTCGTGTTCAAAAGAACTTCAAAATTGTTCACCTTCCATTTAACCAACGACAAGAAGTATAAGCTCACAAAGAAACAGTTCACTCAAATCTTGAACATTCCAATAGTTGGACCTTTCTATGAGGTTACCAATGAACAAGTGATTCACATGTTCAATGAGGTGGGTCATCAACCCCCACTCACCAAACTCAGTCATTTAAAAAAAGTCTTATTTACCGTGGGTGTGGAACTTTCTTTTTGGGATATTTCTTTGATGCTTGACAAGTCGAAGTGTTGGTTTGGATAAATCTAAACTTGAAGTTTATGATATGATTGCTGGACTCTATTTTGATCTGACCGTTGATTATGCTACTCAATTGTAGGAGGAATTTGGTGCTAGTATCTCACACACCAATGTTGCTAATAGTGTGTCGTGTAGTAGATATTGGAGTCTAACTCTGAAACAAGTGTACGATAAGGAAGGGATTCTAGTTCCATCTAATGTTCCAAAATCTAAGTTTGGGATTCATCAACATACAAAGAATGTTGCAGATGACTTGGCAATTTTTCCTAATGTTGCAAGAATTTCGGATGCTATGCTCGAAAGGTAGATCCGAAGAACCCTATTCTTGTTGCTTATCATGCCACAATCAACCCTACTATCGAAATAGGGGTGTTGTTATCAAAGGTAATTGAAGGAATTTCAAAACGTGGCAAAAGTTAGAAGATACCTTCATAGGTTGAAAACCCTAAATCTGTTCCTGAGACAGTCGAGAAGGAGGTAATGAAGCCTGTTCAAGAATCCATTTTGCAGGATATTCAAAAGGAACTGGTTCCATTGAAAACTGGTGTTTTAAAACAAACGAAAAAGTCAACCCATAGACCTCATCATTCACCAGAATCGAGGCTTATTATCGAAGATGTTCCTGAGAAATCACTTTCATCACCTAAATGGGCTTTTTTTTCTAAATCAAAGAGGATTTCTAAGCCACAGTTAAGTTGAAAGGGGTGGTTATTCATGAAATCCCAGTTCCAGTTTCTCCAACTTCCAAGAAATGAAGAGCTCATGTGATGGTGAAGAAGCTCAAAAAGAAGCAGAAGTTTGTAATGACATAAATTTTCAAAACAATTTTTCATTTTTAAATCATACTTTTAATCATCCAAATAAAAATATCAAACAAAATGTATCCAATGTCATCATAACAAAACAAATCCCAGAATCTCAAAACATAATCTCTATGTGTGTACGGATCATGATGGCACCTTCCCGCGATTCTCGCTAGTACTTGAAACACATAACACAACAATTGTAAGCATAAATGCTTAGTGAGTTCCTCAAAATACCACATACGACACATACGCCTTTCCAGGACATAACTCTGTGGGACCTTCCGTTCCAAGTGTCTCAAGGGACTTCTGTCCTAAATCCTGGTAGACCTTCCGGTCCTCCCCGTATTGACCTTCCGGTCCGTAACCTCCCGATCTTCCGGTCCATATTATCTTGACCTTCCGGTCCTTATCATATAAAACATTCATATCACATAACAACATACAACACATACATCTCATAGCATATAAGACCTTCCGGTCACATATAGGTACCCTTCTAGGTAAAGTATAGTGAGAAGACTCACCTCAATGAAGTTGAATAAACTATCATGCTCAACGTCCCGACCTACCCTCCTCCTATCATTCAAATAACATTCGCGATCACTATTCTCTCATAGTCCCATTTCTAAAATTTAGGTAGAAAGCCATTCTACCCCTCCATGAACTCCCTTGAATCAGTCTTAACCAAAACCCGGAAGTCAACGGTTAAACTTTAACCCGACTCGTCGAGTGCACATGGGCGACTCGGCGCGTCCATGCGGGTCCTCTGAATCCTTCTAGCCTCTCTTGGCACGTTGAGTCATCCCTCCACTCGAAGGGTTCCTCCTGTCATGAATCGCGGTGCAACCTCGACTCGACTCGTTGAGTCTACTTATGAACTCGACGAGTTGCTTCCATGCTCACACTTAAATGACCTTATGAGGTCAGATATGCTTCTCTGACCTATAGATCTGACCTTCCCAAGCATGATAATCACGTAAAGATTCGAACTTTAGGCCCATGCATCACACTATCACCTCTTTATGCCAAAATCACCCTTAATATGATAACCTAAGCCCCAAACTCATAAAAGACTGCATAAAGCTGGAGAATAGGGATTCTCTGGACCTCTCAAGGTCCAGATCTGATGGTTTGGTTACTTCACGTGTTTCTAGAAAAAGCCTTAGATTCATGAAATCTATTACTCAATGATGATGGACATGAATCCTTACCTCCCACAGCAGCTATGCATGAAATGATGGAAGATTTGAGTCCCACAAGGCCGCCTAGCTCAAAATCCACCCTTCCCTTTGCTAAAACACACCAAATAATGATGAATTAGCCCTCCTCTTGCACTATAAACGTTATCTCTGCTCTCTAGGGTTTCTCAGGGGTGTAATGGCCACAAATAAACGCCATAAAGGCCTTTAAATAAGGCACAAACCCCGAGATTTAGGGTTTCCGCCGCCAGCACAGACTTGTCAAGTCATCAAGTCGACTCGTCGAGTCCAATCATTAATCCAGTCAACAAATCACGATCCTACTTGACAAGTCTAGGTGCCAACTCGTCGAGTCCTTCTCTCTAACTCAAAAAGAATGAACAATATAGAATACTTGGGGATCCGGATGTTAAAGCAGAAGATATTACAAGATCCATTGGATGAAGTTGTGGGTGAGACAAAATTCGAAGATGACAATGATTAGTATTCACTTTGCCATGATGAAATTTTCTTCAATTCAACACATCCATCCATGAGCTGACCAGTGTCATACCACCTGAAGTCTCAATTACTGAATCCGTTTCGGAGGAGGTTCAAACTTTAGGCATCACTGTGGATATATCTAATATGGACACAAATGTCAATATAGGTGATGGGATGTCGACTCATGAAGCCCAAGGTACTTTGAATGTTTTAACATCTATTATTCCTGTTTCTATTATCTTATCCTCCACCATCGAAACTGTTGGAATAGTATCTAAGGCTGCAACTATATTATGCAAGTATTTGACCCGGTTGTGCATGGTCCTTTTGGGTTGACTTCACCATAGCAACTTGATGGGATGATTTGTTAAGAGAGAGTAAATATTATAAAGAATAATATATAGTTATTTGATTAATATAAGTCATAGATTAATTAGTATTAATTTGGTGACTTAAAGAGATTAATTAAATAAGAGGGTATAAACTGTCAATTGTTTGATAGTTAAACTTGAGACTGTAAATCCATACAGATATGGATTGGATGAATTCTAGGAGCTAAAGGATAGCTCAAAATCATCCATGATGTTATCTAGGAATGGATTTGGATAGCCTTAAGAGAAGATTATCCAATTAGGGTTTAGACTGTAACCCTGAAGGAGTCTGCAAGTATAAATAGGCCCAATGGGTAAGGGAAATCGGCATCTCATCTAAAGTAAGAGAACTCTGGCCGATTTCCTCCCCTCTCCTCTATCCTAAATCATCTTTCTTGCTATTGGTGTTTGTAAGCCATTAGAGGAGTGACATTTGTGACTCTAGAAGCTCCAAGACAACAAGATCAACAAGGAATTCAAAGGTATGGTTCTAGATCTGTTTCAATGTTGTTATTTAACCTAATTAGGCATTATAAGTCTTGGATTCAAAGCATGTTTAATTAGAAAGCCTAGATCCAAGCATTAGGGTTTTGCATGCGCACATAGGAAAGTTCTTATGGCTAAAACCCATCAGTGGTATCAAAGACTAGCTTGGTTTTCTTTAAATTGTTGCTTGATTAACTGAAACAAACCTGCAAAATTCGATTTTTTGGGTTCTAAGTCATAGACTCGGCGAGTTCCAAAGTGGACTCGGCGAGTAGGCCTGACTCGGCGAGTCCCTTTGTGTACTCGACGAGTCCGGGCGTCAGGATTAGCTAAAACCGGGATTTTTTCATGTTAATCTTATGGAAACTTACCTTTATCATATTAGATCAACCCTAATCCGATTTTTTGATATATATGACTATAATCTTGATCTAATTAAAGATATTTATCATCTAATAAAATATTTAATTTCCTTATATGATAATTAATTAATTATTTTGATAATTATCTTAAAAGAAATCTTGGATAAATCAAATATAGATAATTAGGATATTAATTGTTAATTGGAATAATTTGTTATTTGATCCTCCATGTTTTAAATGTTTAAAACTTGCCCTCACGTTTTAAAATTTATATTTGTGATTAAAAGTTTTAATTTAGACAACTTAAGTTTCAAACCCTACGTTTTAAAAAGGTTTAAAACACAACCCTATACTAATATGATATTACTAGAATAATATATATATGTACAACTAAATGCTAGTCTTACCGTTAGTAGGCCTCATTCACGAAACCGATCTACAAGGTGGGTATAAGGTTGCGGCCTATAAAATGGCGCTTAATGGGTGTACACTCACACCCACCGCTTGCTTGATTGGTGGAGGGTCGTTAGCCGAATGGGTAGGATAGGGCAACCTCATCCTCTCATTAAAAGTATAATAAGTAATACAAAGTAACTACACGTTTTTTTTTTTTTTTTTTTAAATTTCCCAATCTTAGTTACTTTAGGATAAGTGAATTGATGCAATCCCATGAAATTACACTTTGCACCCTTGCTAAGAAGTTAGTGGAGCGTGTGTGGTTTACCGACACACTAATTGGTTCTAAGAAAAGGTGGCAAAGGGTGATTCATTGTTTATCATAGTTCGATGGAGCGTGTGTGGTTTACCGGCACATCGAATAGGTGATCGTTACAATGAAGGCACCATGTGAATTTGCATGGTAATTCACACCCGCTTTGTGATCATCAGTATCCCAGTCACAAACAAGAGGGGCATATCGAGATTTAAACATGCCATTGAATAGTTTCAATGAATCTCATCTGAACCTAGGAATTCTTAATACACTTAGGACTAATAGTTTAGGTTTTGTCATGGAGAATTAGTGAATCGTCATTCACTTACCTTCAATTTATTTGCATGTCAGATTACGGCATCCCTTTTCTAGTATGTAAATGTTATTGTTGGATCCTAACCCTAATTTTTCTTATTGGGTGATAATTAGGGATTCTTATTCTAATCTATCTTTGTCCTTTCTATAGATGTCGAACGCAAACAATGCTGCTGCTAGTTCTTTCACGTTGATGAGCCTTTGCCAAAAGGTCACCTTCGAAGGAACGAACTTTAGCGAATGGATAAGATACATTCGCACCATTGCTCGCTATAAGGATAAGGAGTATATCCTCGATGAAAAGCTTGAGAAGATCAAACCCGTAATCGCTACTCCAGCCGAAATCACCGCTTTTAAGACTCATGAGCGAGATGCAACGAAGGTACATTGCATCATGATTGCCGCCATGAACTCCGAATTCCAAAAGTCCTACGAGGACATGTACCCGTACGAGATGCATCAAGACTTATTGGAGAGATACCACCAAAACGTGAGACAAGAGCGTTATGAGATTTTCACTAACATGATTTCCGCTAAGATGGGTCATGGAGAATCTCTTACCGTGCACCTGCAAAAGATGCAAAGGTATGTCGACCGCCTTCGCAAGTTAAATGTTGACTTTGGGGAACACTTAGTGATCGACATGGTGCTTCACTCTTTGCCTCCGATGTACAACCAATTTAGGATGACCTACCACATGAACAAATAGGAGGTCACCCTAAGCAAACTCCAAGGTCTCTTGAGGGTCGCTGAGAGCAACTTCAAAGACAAGTCTGCTGCACCTACTCCCAATCCGCCTGCTGCTCCTGTCTTGGCAATTGGTCAAGGAAAGGGAAAGAAGAGGAAGGCTTCATCGAAGAACTATCGCAAGGTTAAAGCCCGAGATGGTGCCTCTTCTAGTGGGACCAAAGTTGATCCCACTAAGCCCTGTCCTAACCCAAAGGAGGCAGAGTGCCACCATTGCCACAAGATAAGACATTGGAAGAGAAGCTACCCAGAATATCTGCAAGCAATCAAAGAAGGAAAGATCAAGCCATCTTTCGCAGGTATATACACAATTAGATCTAACGATTCTAATCATGCTATTTCGTGGGTTCTTGACACCGGTTGTGGTTATCACATTTGTTCTAATGTGCAGGGACTAAGAAGAAGTAGGGATGTGGAGCAAGGAAGGATCAATCTAATCATGGGGAACAGAAGATCGTCGCCTATGACCAAGATTGGAGTGTATTCTTTAGTGCTCAGGAATAATTTATGTTTAGATTTGAACAATTGTTGCTATTCGCCAGAAATGGCTAGAAACATCATTTCATTTCATGGTTTATATAGACAAGGATTTAGATTTTCTTTTAATAATGAGAATGGTTCTATTTTGGCTTATCTAAATGGTGTCTTTTACTTTGAACCTATACCATGTAATGGAATATATGAAATTGTTATGATTGTTGATAACTTAGGAAATGATGTTTTGAATATTGATTCTTCCACTAGTATGGATAAAGCATCCTTGTGGCATTGTCGTCTTGGACATGTCAACAAGAAACGCATAGCCCAACTCCAAAAGGATGGAGTGCTGGAGTCATTCGACCTTAGGGAAGATGACACATGCGAATCTTGTTTACTTGGAAAGATGACTAAGTCACCCTTCACGAGTACTTGTGAAAGGGGTGAGGAGCTATTGGACCTAATACATACCGATGTATGTGGACCCTTTAGATCGACCACGAAGAATGGGAACCGCTTCTATGTGACTTTTACCGATGATTATAGTAGATATGGGTATATCTATTTAATCAAGCAAAAGTCAGAAACCTTTGAAAAGTTCAAAGAGTTCAAGAATGAAGTGGAGAATCAATTGGGCAGGAAAATCAAGATGCTTCGATCCGATCGAGGAGGAGAGTACCTAAGTCTTGAATTCCACGATTGCCTCAAGGAGTGTGGAATAGTTTCGCAATTGACGCCACCTAGGACACCACAATTGAATGGTGTGGCAGAAAGGCGTAATCGAACCTTATTGGATATGGTTCGCTCTATGATGAGTCGTGCTTCACTACCTCTCTTCTTTTGGGGGTATGCCTTAGAGACTGCCGCCCATATCCTTAACCGAGTCCCTACTAAGAAGGTTGCCAAAACACCTCACGAGATGTGGACAGGGAGATCTCCCTCGTTGGCACACATCAAGGTTTGGGGTTGCGAGGCTTTCGTAAGACGAGATACTCACGACAAGCTTGAACCTTGAAGTGAGCGATGTATTTTCATCGGCTACCCGCAGACATCCTTTGGATATCTCTTCTATAGACCGAAGGACAACGTTGTCTTTGTTGCGAGGAGAGGAGTTTTCCGAGAGCGAGAACTCATAAGCCAAGGATACAGTGGGAGGCAAATCGAACTTGAAGAGATTCAAGAGTCGATAGATGAAGCAACCTCTACCGCTGGCACTTAACCCGAGGAGGAAACTCTGGGTGAACCTATTGACGAGTCCTTACCTCTTAGACATTCCGATAGAGTTAGAGTTCATCCCCAGTTTCATGGTTTTCATATTACTACCGAAGGGGACACGTATATTAGTGATGGTACACTAATAAATTTTGATGAACCTAATAGCTATAACCAAGCCATGGCAGGCCCGGAGTCTGCGAAATGGAAAGAGGCAATTGATAGCGAGATCAAATCCATGTATGATAACCATGTTTGGAATTTGGTTGATTATGTTCCCGGACGTAAGACCGTTGGGTGCAAATGGATCTTCAAGAAGAAGACCGACGTGGATGGGAATGTACACACGTATAAAGCGCGATTGGTTGCGAAGGGCTTTACTCAAACTCCAGGAGTTGACTATGATGAGACCTTCTCACCAGTTGCGAAGATTAAATCTATTAGAGTGATGCTAGCAATTGCCGCATTTCATGATTATGGAATTTTGCAAATGGATGTCAAGATCGCCTTCCTTAACGGAAAGTTGGCTAAGGATGTTTACATGGCTCATCCAGAGGGGTTTGTGGATCCGAAGCATAAAATAGAGTGTGTAAGCTTGAGAAGTCCATTTATGGACTTAAGCAAGCGTCTCGCAGATGGAATCTTTGCTTCGATGAGAAAGTCAAAGAGTTTGGATTTGTACGAAGCGAAGACGAATCTTGTGTATATGTCAAAGCCAGTGGGAGTATAGTAAGCTTCCTCGTTCTATATGTCGATGACATATTACTCATAGGAAACGACATCCCGACTCTGTAGGAAGTCAAGTCCTAGCTCAGGAAGTGTTTCGCTATGAAGGACCTCGGAGAGGCTTCTTACATTTTAGGAATAAGGATAGTAAGAGAAAGAAGTAAGAGACTAATTGGACTTAGTCAGAATACTTACTTAGAGAAGGTACTAAAACGTTTTAGTATGGAAAACTCAAAGAAGGGAGAACTACCAATACAAGGTAATGCCAAGTTCAGTAAGACTCAAAGTCCGAGTACCGAAGCTGAAATAGCAGAAATGAGTCAAGTACCATACGCTTCCGCAGTTGGCTCAATCATGTACGCTATGACTTGTACTCGCCCTGATGTAGCCTTCGCTTTGAGCATGGTTAGCAGATATCAAGGGAATCCTGACAAAGCACATTGGATTGTGGTGAAGAACATCCTTAAGTACCTTCGGAGGATGAAGGAATGGTTCTTAGTCTTTGGAGGGAGTGATGACTTGAAGGTGCGAGGGTATAGTGACACCAGTTTTCAGACCGAAAGGGACAACTACCGTTCGCAGTCGGGCTGGGTCTTTACCCTAAATGGAGGAGCAGTAACTTGGAAGAGTTCCAAGCAAGAAACCGTAGTTGATTCAACGTGCAAATCAGAGTACATCGCAGCGAGCGAAGCGTCGAAGGAGGCAATATGGCTAAAGAACTTCATCGGTGATCTTGGAGTTGTGCCTGCCATAAAGGAGCCCATGGAGATTTTCTGTGATAACGAAGGTGCGGTTGCCTTGACCAAGGAACCGAGGAATCATGGTAGATCAAGACATATCGACAGAAAATATCACTTCATTAGACATCGTGTAGAAGAAGGACAACTCATAGTTAAGAGGATAGCATCAGAAGATAACCCAGCAGGTCCGTTTACGAAGGGACTGAGTAGGGTTAAGCACTTGCAGCATGCTAGGAGTATTGGGCTGAAGGATGATATTAGTATAGATTAGATAGTATTAGAAACGTATAATAGATAAATGTAATTAACATTTGGCGATTAAATAAAGGAGTTTTATTTATGAGTAATGTTACTGTCTTATGTTAATCGTTTAACTTTTGTTTCACTCTGCATGTTTTGACTTCCAGAATAATTGAATTTATTAGGAATAATCGAATTGTTCAAATTGTCCACAATCGTTCATATGTTGGAAGTAGATATGAATGAAGATTGTCATGAATTGGTGTGTAGATTGTCTAAATGGTGTTACACATAGCAAAGGGTTGCTGCAACGTTCATGAGTGCATATGAACTGGTTTTGAGCATTGGAATAAACTCGCACTTGTTGGAATCACTTTATGGAATACGATATAAAAGGTGATCGCAAGACGGTAATATCATATAGTCTTAAAACCTAGATATATGGTTTATTATTTGTTAATTGATTGTACATTGATAATGCGAAAACGCATCAGTAACTCGGTGTTATAAAACGCATTGTTGTGTATAGTTGGTTAATGAATAAGTAAATGCATATAAGTCGAAGTTTATCTATAAGTTTTATCAAAAAGGTAAAAGCGATATCTCGGCCGCTCGATGATTTGATTTGACTTATGTGTCGGGCCCGGTCAGAACTGAATTGATGTGTTTGATTAAGTTCTATGTCGAATAAATCAGAGATCAAGAAATCAAATGCTAGACTAACCATTCCATAGGATTGTCAGCATGATATCTAATAGAGGACTGTACGATCCCTTATCTAAAGGACAAGATTGATTAGATCAGAGTTTGATAGTGTCTTTGAGAGCTACGATTGCAAACCGAATTGTACTTGTATAGTTACTAGACTTATCCAATTGGGAGACTGTTGGAATAGTGTCTAAGGCTGCAACTATATTAGGCAAGTATTTGACCCGGTTGTGCATGACCCTTTTGGGTTGCCTTCACCATAGCAACTTGATGGGATGATTTGTTAAGAAAGAGTAAATATTATAAAGAATAATATATAGTTATTTGATTAATATAAGTCATAGATTAATTAGTATTAATTTGGTGACTTAAAGAGATTAATTAAATAAGAGGGTATAATCTGTCAATTGTTTGATAGTTAAACTTGAGACTATAAAGCCATACAGATATGGATTGGACGAATTCTAGGAGCTAAAGGATAGCTCAAAATCGTCCATGATGTTATCTAGGAATGGATTTGGATAGCCTTAAGAGAAGATTATCCAATTTGGGTTTAGACTGTAACCCTTAAGGAGTCTGCAAGTATAAATAGACCCTATGGGTAAGGGAAATCGGCATCTCATCTAAAGTAAGAGAACTATGGCCGATTTCCTCCCCTCTCCTCTATCCTAAATCATCTTTCTTGCTATTGGTGTTTGTAAGCCATTAGAAGAGTGACATTTGTGACTCTAGAAGCTCCAAGACAACAAGATCAACAAGGAATTCAAAGGTATGGTTCTAGATCTGTTTCAATGTTGTTATTTAACCTAATTAGGCATTAGAAGTCTTGGATTCAAAGCATGTTTAATTAGAAAGCCTAGATCCGAGCATTAGGGTTTTGCATGCGCACATAGGAAAGTTCTTATGGCTAAAACCCATCAGAAACAACCATCATAAACACTTCTCCTTCCTTATCACCATTCATTACACCAACACCTACTTCGTTACCAGTTTCTACTACTTCACCCACTTATTACAACATTCTCAATCAACCTATTACTTATCCTTTTACTTCTCAATCAAACGAAGGTGCAAAGTCAACCCCATGGCTGATCATGATGAAGATGATGTTATGGTTTCCTTTGCTGAAATCCAATTCGACTCAGAAGAAGACCATATTCTTGATCACATATTGATCTCAGGAAAGCAGTTCAAGATATTGAATCGAAAGTTGAACTCCTTACTTAAGATTCAAGCTGACACTAGGAGTCTTAATACGGTGTTTGGGATCGAAGTTGATGTTTAGTTAAGAGCCTAAGAAAAAAGGTTGCGAATGTTAATAGAGCAGATTGAATCACAACATGAAGCACTGTTGAAGCGTCATGCTGATAATTTCAATCAGAGGTTTAGGATCTTCAAACAGTTTCTAAAGAATGACATATTCTATTCATCTAAGAGGTTAAAAAAGTTGAGAAGGTTATCAAGATCCAAATCGAATCAATAAAAATAGACATGTCGACAAAAATTGCTAAACTCGATCAAAATTACTCAACCCTTCGTTCTAAGGTTGATGTAATTGATGATGCAGTTACGAAGGTTGTTGAGTTGTTCAATTCTCTCATCATTAAGGTAGGTTCGAAGACAGTCCGATACCAAGGTGTTTGCTAAGGTGGAAGAATTATTGGCGAGCTCGAAGGAGTCACTTTCAAATATTAATGTTTCTCCTTCCTCTTCGGTTTCTCAGAAGTCTCAAAGTCGAACTTGCTCCTCTTTTGCTACTGGTGAAGTTGATGCAAACAGATGCTCCCCCCCTTTTAAAATAGGGGTGCAAGGGGGAGAAAAGGGGGTTGGATCAGTTTCATCGAAGGATACTTCTAAAGGAAAGGTAGTTGGAAAGGTGATGACTATGGAAATTCCGACTTCTCTTCCAACTTCAATGTTAACAACCTCAACTACAATCACTTTGAAGCCATTGACAAAAGGCATAGTCATTGGTTCGACTACTGGGGGTTCGAGTACTAAGCCACCACCGTCGAATCAAGCTAAAGGTGATTGAGGGAAGGGCATTGTAAAGGAGTTGTTAGAAGAAGAGAAAAAGAAGAACATTGAAAAAGAAATGGAAAAACGAAGGCAAATCAATAACATTCTAAGACAAATGCAGAATGATCCTCCAGGTCTTGAAAAGGGTGATCCGACAAATCCATTTTGTAAATAGACTATTGAAGATATAGCTTTCAATAGGATCATGCATGATTTTGAGAAGGTTCCTAAAAAGAGCATTAATATTGAAAATACTGATTTCAATCAATTAGATTTTCCAATCAATGAAATGATGTTTATTTCAAATCAGTATCAGATTGTGGATAAGTTCAAAGACAAGGAAGAATATAAAAGAGTGAAGTTAAGGTTTCATGCAGTTATTGGGAAAAGAGAAGAGGATATTTGGTCATTAGTGAAAATAGTGACAGTTCTCAATATTTCGAAATATGTTTTGTTCGAAGGGGTGTTGCAGAATTATTGATTTCACGTGGTCAAAGCCAACAATGTTGCTTGTTATTTATTAGTGGCAGATTTCCCTTAATGAACATGAATAACCTCATCAACGTTGCAAAGATTCCAAGCTCTGTGGATGTATCAAAATTACAAAACAATAACAAGGAAGACTTCTTGATTGGATTTGCTCATATCAAGTTGTTTATAGATAATTATTATGATTGTCTAGCCTTAACTGATGTGGAGCTTGCATTAGCAATGGGGCGTTAATTGAAAGTACCTCTATTGTTGCTAAAAGGTCAAGGAAATTTAAAGTATTTTTTGACGGGTTACAAGAAAAACAACATCCTATGTGTTCACGCAACCCTAATTGATTTGGATCTAAGTTTTTCACTAGTTGAACATGCAATTGAATACAAAAGCAATAAACCCTAGAAATAGCATACAATTTTCGAAAATCATATAACCAAAGGGTTTTGAGTTTACCTTGCTTGTTATGTAGTAATAACAAGTGTTCCTTGTAGATCCTTGACTCTTGAAAGCTTAGTTCCTCAAATGTTGCACCCTTAATGGATCACAAACACCACTAGAAAGAGGTAGAGAAGGAGAGAAGAGGAAGCTCTTAGAATTTCGGCTAGGGTTCTCTGGAAGCAAGTTGGCCGAAAATCCTAAGCCTAGGGGTTCTTTATATAGCTGAGGGCTACTAGGTTTTTTGGAGGAAACCCTAATTTATTACTTAAGGCTTAACCAACCCATGGACCTCCCACTAGAAGCCTTGGATGAAATCTATAGGGCCTCCCTATAGAATTCCGTCCACTCTTAATTAAGGAGTCAATAAGCCCAGTTTCATAACTATAAATGATTTGCAAAACAACCCCTATTCTTTTAATCAGTTCCTTTAACCCCAAGATTAATTCCAAATTAATTTTTGATTAAATACTAATTAAATAACATGATTTCTAATTAATATATTATTTTCATAATACATTAATAAATCATTTATCAACCTCTCTTTCCAAAACCATCTTGTTAAGTTGCTAGAGTGAAGGCAACCCAAAAGTACCAAGCTACTATCAAATCAAGTACATACCAATTATAGTTATGGGCTTAGACACCTAATCCAACAATCTCCTACTTGGATAATTCTAATAACTATAAATGCAAGTATGACTTCAAAATTTGACCAAAAATCATAGCTTTCAAAATCCGTTGTCGAACTTTGACCTACTTAGTCATGTGTCCTAAAGATAAGGGACCATATAATCCTCCATTCTGCAAGATATCATGTGGAAAAAGACAGAATCATTCTCATTTGTTCAACAGTTTGTTTCCCGATTTCTGATTTGTATGACAAAGAACTTAGGTTAACACATCAACTCATTCTTGACCGGGCCCGACACATAAGTCAACACCAAATCATCGAGGGGCCCAAGATATCGCTTTTACCCCTTGGGATAAAAGGAACAGATAAACTTTGACTTATATGCTTGTATTATTCACTCATAAAATCATACACAAAAATACGTTTTATAACATCAAGTTACTGATGCGTTTATGCATTATCAATGCACAAACAACTCGTAAACAACAACTCATATATCTCGGTTTAAAGACTATATGGTATTATCGTCTCACAATTACTCGTGATAAATTCCATGAAGTATTTCAAATGAGCATGGATTTAATCCAATACTCAAATCCCTATTTCAGGAGTACTCATGAACGTTGTAGCAAACCATTGCCATGTCTAAACACTTAGACAATCTACAAGCCAATTCATGATAGTCTTATTTCACTAGTTACTTCCGATATATGATCGATTGTGGATAATTTGAATAATCCAATTATTATGGAAGTAAAATATGCAAAGTTAAAACACAAAATAAACAATTGACAAAAGATAGTAAACAATACATATATATAAATCTCCATTATATAATCACCAAATGTCAATTACATTTATCTATTACAAGTTTCTAAAATATCTACCTAATCACTAAAACTAGTATCGTCCTTCAGACCAATGCTCCTCACAAGCTGAAAGTGCTTAATCCTACTCAGACCCTTTGTGATGGGATCTGCAAGATTCTCTTCTAATGATACCCTCTTGACGACGAGGAGTCCTTCTACCCAATGTCTGATGAAGTGGTATTTTCTATTGATAATTTTGGATCTTCCATGATCCCTTGGTTCCTTGGTCAAGGAAACTTCTCCTTCATTATCACAGAGAATCTCCATGGGCTCTTTTATGCCTGATACAAATCCAAGGTCTCTAATGAAGTTCTTTAACCACATAGCCTCCTTTGACGCTTTGCACATGATTATATACTCTGACTCATACACTGAATCAGCCACAGTCTCCTGCTTGGAACTTTTCCAAGTTACTGCTCCTCTGTTGAGTGTAAACACCCAACCAGACTGAGAACGGAAGTAGTCTCGGTTTGTCTGAAAACTGGCTTCACTATAACCAGCAACCCTGAAGTCATCACTGCTACCAAGAATAGGGATCCAATCCTTAGTCCTTCGCAGATACTTAACAATATTCATGATTGCTATCCAGTGAGCTTTACCCTGGTTTCCTAGCTATTGGCTGACCATGCTCAAAGCAAAATCCACATCAGGGTAAGTACATGTCATAGCATACATGATCAAGCCAATGGCGGAAGCATATGGAACTCGACTCATTTCTTCCAGCTTGGCATCGTTACTGGGACTCTGAGTCTTACTCAGCTTGGTATTGCTCTGGATAGGTTACTTTCCCTTCTTGGAATTCTCCATGCTAAAACGCTTTAACACTTTATCCAAGTAAGTACTTTAACTAAGTCTAATTACTCTACTATTCCTATTTCTCAAATTCCTTATTCCCATAATATAGGTAGCCTCTCCTAGATCCTTCCTAGCGAAACACTTTCCAAGCCAATACTTAACTTCCTACAAAGTTGGAATGTCGTTTCCTATGAGCAGTACGTCATCAACATATAGTACTAGAAAGATAACTATACTCCCACTAGCTTTGACATATACACAAGACCCATCCTTGCTCCCATAGAAGCCAAACTCTTTGACCTTCTCATCAAAGCAAATATTCAATCTGCGAGAAGCTTGGTTCAATCCATAGATTGATTTCTCAAGCTTACACACTCTATTGGGGTATTTAGCATCCACAAAACCTTCTAGCTGACACATGCAAACATCTTCAGCCAACTTCCCATTAAGGAAGGCGGTTTTAACATCTATCTGCCAAATTTCATAATCATGAACCGCAGCTATGGCTAACATAACCCTAATAGACTTAATTTTGCCTACTGGTGAGAAGGTCTCATCATAGTCAACCCCCCCCCCCCCCCCGGATTTGCGTAAATCCCTTCGCAAGCAGTCGTGCCTTGAACGTGTGCACCTTTCCATCCATGTCGGTTTTCTTCTTGAAGATCCATTTGCACCTAACTGTCTTGCGACCTGGTACATTGTCAACCAAGTTCCAAACTTCATTGTCATACATGGACTGGATCTCGCTATCCATTGCCTCGTTCCATTTGGCAGACTCAGGGCCCGCCATGTCTTTCTTATAGTTAGCAGGTACATCCAAATTTATTAGCGTACTATCACTAATAAACATAGCACCTTCTGCAATTATATGGAAACCATATAACACAGGCGGAACGCTAACCCTACTAGAACACCTAAGAGGTAACGATTTGTGAATTGGTTCAACATAAATTTTTTCCTCTGGTTGATTACTAGTGTTAGAGGTTCCTTCATCACTTGAATCTTGAATTTCTTCAAGATCAATTATACTCCCACTGTCCTCTTTGCATTTGAGGTCCCTCTCACATAAAACTCCCCTTCGTATTACGAAGACCACATTCTCACTAGGTTTGTAAAAAGGATATCCAAAGGACTTATGTGGGTAGCCGATGAAAATACACCGCTCACATCGAGGTTCAAGCTTTTTATGAGTCTCTCGTCAAACAAAAGCTTCACAACCCCAAACCTTGATATGTGCCAACGAGGGAACCTTCCATGTCCACATCTCGTGAGGTGTTTTGGAAACCTTTTTTGTTGGAACTAGATTAACGATATGGGTGGCAGTCTCTAAGGCCTACCCCCAGAACAATAGTGGAAGTGAAGCTCGTCTCATCATGGAACGAACCATGTCCAACAATTTTCGATTACGCCTCTCAGCCACACCATTAAGTTGTGGTGTCCTAGTAGGTTTCAGTTGTGAAACAATTCTACATTCCTTGAGGTAGTCACGAAACTCGATACTAAGATACTCACTGCCCCTATCGAATCTGAGCATCTTGATCTTCTTGCCCAATTGATTCTCAACTTCATGTTTGAACTCTTTGAACTTTTCAAAGGTTCCTGACTTATGCTTGATTAAGTAGATATATCCATATATGCTATAATCTTCTGTAAAAGTCACATAAAATCGATTCGCATCCCTTGTGGTGGATCTGAAGGGCCCACACACACCGGTGTGTATGAGATCCAAAAATTTCTCACCTCTTTCACATGAACCAGTGAAAGGTGATTTAGTCATCTTTTCATGAAAACAAGACTCGCACGTATCATCAGACCTAAGGTCAAATGATTCCAACACTCCATCCTTTTGGAGTTGGGCAATGCGCTTCTTGTTAACATGTCCAAGACGACAATGCCACAAGCATGCTTTGTCTAAACCATTAGAGGTATCAATGTGCAACAAAATATTTCCTAAATTGTCTACAACCATCACAGTTTCATATACACCATCACAAGGCAATGCTTCAAAATAAAATACAACATTATAATAAGCAGTAATAGATCCATTCTCATTATTAAAAGAATATCTAAAGCCTTTTCTGTACAAACCATGAAAAGAAATAATATTCATCTTCATTTCTAACGAGTAGCAATAATTATTCAAGTCTAAACATAATCAACTATTAAGCTTTAAAGAATAAATTTTGATCTTGGTAACAGGTGATGATCTCCTATTTCCCATTATCAGGTTTATCTTCCCAAGCTCCAAATTCCTACTTTCTCTTAGTCCCTACAAGTCAGAGGAAATTTGAAAACCACATCCTGTATCAAGGACCCAAGAACTAGAATGCGATCAATTTTTAGACAAAATAGTGTAAATACCTGCCGAGGTAGGAATGATCATTCCATCCTTAATTTCCTACTGGTACTTGGGGCAGCTTCTCTTCCAATGCCCTTTTTCTTGGCAGTAGAAGCACGTTGCATCCATTGGATCTGAGGCAGCAGGAGTAGAATTGGTTTTTCCTTTAGATCCACTACCAGAAGACCCATCATGAGACTTTCCATTCCAATTTTGCTTTGAGGTAGCTTTCCTCTTTTTCCCCTTTCCTTGTCCAATAGCCATGACTGGAGCACAAACAGTATGAGTGGATTCAACAACTTTTCCTTTCAATCCACTTTCAGCGATTCTCAGCAAGCCTTGAAGTTTACTCAATGTAACTTCCTCTTTGCTTAAATGATAAGTCATCTTCAACTGGTCATAGCAAGGGGGCAATGAGTGCAAGACTATGTCAATAGCCAGCTCCTCATTGAAGTTCACATTTAGCTTGAGTAAATGATACACATATCTCTGCATGCGTTGTAGGTGGCTCGTGATGGAATATCCATCCTTCATCTTGGTGGTTATGAGTGACATGAATATCTCATATCTTTCTTGACGAGCACCTTGACGGTACTTTTCCATCAAGTCTTGGCACATGTCGTAAGGCCAACAGTCTTCATAAAACCGTTGTATCCCAAGATTCATAGTCACCACCATAATGCAAGACACCTTAGTAGCATCCTTGCATTGGACCCTATACTCAGCCATTTCTTCAGGAGTAGCTTTGGTTTCGTTTATCTTGTTCAACTGTTTGTCGAGTACATATTCCTTGTCCTCGTAACGCAAGGCCATTCGAATGTTTCAGATCTAATCATTGAAATTGGAACCATCCAATGTGACCTTTGCACAAACGTTCAACAACGGGAAAGAGTTCAAGGAGTTGTTGTTGTTGTTGGAGGATCCAGAAGCGTTGTTTGAGGTTGAATTCTATAAAAGAAGAAAGATAAGTTTTGATTAGATAGGAAATCCTTAATATAACACCCAAAATGAAATATTAAGGCTATGACCCAACACAATAATTCACAATTCAGAAAAAAGGATGTCATAATCCAATTGTAAATTATTTGAAGGTAGGTAAATGACGATTTACCAACTCCACCATGGGAACGAAATGTTAAATGAATTAGGTTTTGAATGAAATGAAATTCCTAGATCTTTTGAGATTCATTGAACTATTCAATGTCATGTTTAATCTCGATTATGCCCTTTAAGTTTGTGACTGGGATACCGAGGATCACAAATAAGGTGTGAATAACCATGCAAATTAGCTTGGTACTCTCGATTTCATTTACCACCTAATCAATGTGCCGGTTAACCACACACGCTCCTTTGATCAATGATAATTTACGAGCTACCCATCTCCACCCTTTGTTAGTCCAAGTTAGTGTGCCGGTTAACCACACATGCTCCACTAACGACTTGACAAAGTGCAATGTGAAATTTCATTGATTAGCATCAAATTCACATTTTCCTAAAATAACTAAGATTAGGAATTTATAAAAACATTTAGCTACTTTACATTTATCATTATACTTATTAATGAGAAATTAATATCCTATCCTACCCATTTGGCTAATGACCCTCTACTAGTAAAGAGTGCAGTGGGTAAGAATGGATACCCAATGACGATCATTTTATACGATGCTTCCTTAAACACCCTTATAGACCAACTTCGTGAATGAGGCCTACTAACGGTAAGACTGACTTTTCTTATACATATATATAAATTAAGCTTTTAATCTTATAATAGTATACGGGTGTATTTTAAACTTTTAAAATACTAGGGTTCTAGAATTTAAGATTTCAAAATTAAACTTTTAATTAAATTTTAAATTCCAAAACCAAAGGGTTATTTTTGAAACTTTTCAAAAATACTAGATAAACTTTTAAATAATTAAATTATTCAAATAGTTTTGTCATTATCAAAATTTTGACCAAATCTCTTAATTTGATAAGGATATAGATATATAGTTACAGAAAATTCAATTTTAAACAATTAAAACGAATTTGGAAATTGTCCTAACCAAACAAAGATATCAAACTCGAAAAACCAGGGATCTGATAGCCTGACTCTTCGAGTTTTTGCATTGAACTCATCAAGCCCCTTGTGGAACTTGTCGATTCTAATGAACAAATTGACGAATTTGTTCCCTCCTCCTTTGGACAATTCACATATGCATCAAATACAACTAAAAAACATCTTGGGCCCTGATACCACTAATGGGTTACAAGAAAAACACCACCCTATGTGTTCATGCAACCCTAATTGCTTTGGATCTACGATTTTCACTAGTTGAACAAGCAATTGAATACCAAAGCAATAAACCCTAGATCTAGCATACAATTTTCGAAAATCATATAACCAAAGGGTTTTAAGTTTACCTTGCAATGTTATGTAGTAATAACAAGTGTTCCTTGTATATCCTTAACTCTTGAAAGCTTAGTGTCTTTAATGTTGCACGACTAATGGCTCACAAACACCACTAGCAAGAAGATGAGAATGAGAGAGGAGGAAGCTCGTAGAATTTTGGCTAGAGTTCTCTAGAAGCAAGCATTAGCCAAAAATCCCAAGCCTAAGGGTTCCTTATATAGCTGAGGGCTGCTAGGGTTTCTGGAGGAAACCCTAATTTCCTTCTTAAGGCTTAAGCAACCCATGGCCCTCCCACTAGAATCCTTGGATGAAATCTATAGGGCCTCCCTATAGAATTTCATCCAATCCTAATTAAGGAGTCCATTAGCCCAGTTTTACAACTATCAATGATTTCCAATTAAACCCCTATTCTTTTTATCAGTTCCTTTAATCCCAAAATTAATTCCAAATTAATTTTTGATTAAATACTATTTAAATAACATGATTTCTAATTACTATATTATTTTCATGATACATTAATAAATCATTTATCAATCTCTCTCTCCAAAATCATCCAGTCAAGATGCTAGGGTTAAGGAAACCCAAAATGACCATGTCACTATCAAATCAAGTACATACCAATTATCGTTATGAGCTTACACACCTAATCCAACATTTTGATGATGGGAAGATAATTTTTAAGCCTTTCACTGTGGTGTTTTTTGGGAAGAACAAGAATAACAAGTTGACAATTTTTTTTTCAATTATGTGATGTTGAGAAGTATATGAATTCACAGTATACTAATCTTCTGGTTCATAGCAGTAATTGCTAGAAGAATAATCCAAGAGATATTAT
Organism: Lactuca saligna; assembly: GCF_052625555.1. Lineage (NCBI taxonomy): Eukaryota > Viridiplantae > Streptophyta > Magnoliopsida > Asterales > Asteraceae > Lactuca > Lactuca saligna. The sequence goes on from NC_136420.1 coordinate 331,987,333, forward strand.
TGAAGTTTGAAAGATAATTGCATGGTATACTAATATACGTAGGGTACTTCTGTTGGAATAGTGTCTAAGGCTGCATCTATATTAGGCAAGTATTTGACCCGATTGTGCATGGTCCTTTTGGGTTGCCTTCACCATAGCAACTTGGTAGGATGATTTATTATGAGAGAATAGATATTATTAATATATTATGAGAACAATATGATGAATAATAATATTGTTATTTGATTAATATAAGTCATAGATTAATTAGTATTAATTTGGTGACTTAAGGAGATTAATTAAATAAGAGGGTATAAACTGTCAATTGTTTGATAGTTACACTTTAGACTGTAAATCCTTATTGGATAGAGGATGGACGAATTCTAGAAGCTAGGGATAGCATAAAATCGTCCAAGGTTATCTAAGGAATGGATTTGGATTGCTTTGAGTAATAGTTATCCAACTAGGGTTTAAGCTGAAACCCTTAAGGAGTCTACAAGTATAAATAGACCCTATGGCCAAGGGAATTCAGATCTGATCTCAAGTAGAGAGCCCCTGGCCGAATTTCCTCACCTCTTCTCTCTCTCAAATCATTCTCTTTGCTAGTTGGTGTTTGTAAGCCATTAGAGCAGTGATAATTGTGACTCTAGAGCTCCAAGACAACAAGATCAAACAAGAGGTTCAAAGGTAAACTTCCAGATCTGTTTTGTGTTGTTTTCATACCTAATTAGTGATTAGAAGTCTTGGATTCAATGCATGTTTGATTAGAGAAACCTAGATCCAAGCATTAGGGTTTTGCATGCGCACATAGGAAAGTTCTTATGGCTAAAACCCATCAGTGGTATCAGAGCCTAAATTGGTTTCTATTAAACTGATGCTTGAATGTTTGAATCTTAACTGCAAAATTCAACTTTTGTGTTTCTGAGTCATGGAATCATCGAGTCCCATAGTGGACTCGGCGAGTTGGTCTGACTCGGTGAGTCCAGTTTGGGTACTCGGCGAGTCCGAGCGTCAAGATTAGCCAGAAACAGGATTTTTTCATATTTATCTTATGGAAACTTACCTTAATCATATTAGATCAACCCTAATCCGATTTTATGATATGTATGACTATATTTTTGATCTAATTGAAGATATTTATCAATTAATAAAATATTTAATTTCCTTATATGATAATTATTAAAATTGGTAAATTGTTTTTCAAGAAATCAAATATGGATAATTATGTGATTAATTGTTAATTTGAATTATTTGTTATTTGATCCTTTATGTTTTAAATGTTTAAAATTAGTCCTCAAGTTTTGAAATTTATGTTTTGTGATTAAAAGTTTAATTTAGACAATTTAAATTTCAAACCCTAGAATTTTACAAGTTTAAAATACAACCCTATACTAATATAATATTACAAGATTAATATCTATATATGTATAACTTAAATGCTAGTCTTACCGTTAGTAGGCCTCATTCACGAAGCCGGTCTATAAGGTGGGTATAAGGTTGCGGCCTATAAAATGGCGCTTAATGGGTGTACACTCACACCCACCGCTTGCTTGATTGGTGGAGGGTCGTTAGCCAAACGGGTAGGATAGGGCAACCTCATCCTCTCATTAAAAGCATGATAGGAAATACTAAGTAACTACATGTTTTCTTAAAATTTCCCAATCTTAGTTACTTTAGGAAAAGTGAAGTGATGCAATCCCATGAAATTACACTTTGCACCTTGCTAAAAAGTTAGTGGAGCGTGTGTGGTTTACCGGCACACTAATTGGTTCTAAGCGAAGGTGGCAAAGGGTGATTCATTGTTTATCATAGTTCGATGGAGCGTGTGCGGTTTACCGACACATCGAATAGGTGATCGTTACAATGAAGGCACCATGTGAATTTGCATGGTAATTCACACCCGCTTTGTGATCCCCGGTATCCCAGTCATAAACAAGAGGGGCATATCGAGATTTAAACATGCCATTGAAAAGGTTTCAATGAATCTCATCCAAACTTAGGAATTCTCAATACATTTAGGACTTAAAGTTATGTTTTTCATGGTGGAGAATTAGTGAATCGTCATTCACATACCTTCAAATTGTTTGAATATTAGATTACGGCATCCCTTTTCTAATGTGTAAATATTGTTGTTGGGTCCTAGCCCTATTTTTTCTTATTTGGTGATAATTAGGGATTCATATTCTAATCTATCTTTGTCCTTTCTATTTGTAGATGTTGAACGCCAACAATGCTGCTGCGAGTTCTTTCACTTTGATGAGCCTTTGTCAAAGGGTCACCTTTGATGGAACGAACTTTAGCGAATGGATAAGATACATTCGCACGATTGCTCGCCATAAGGATAAGGAGTATGTCCTCGATGAGAATCTCGAGAAAATCAACCCCGAAATTTCTACTCCCGCCGAAATGACTGCTTTCGAAACTCACGAGCGTGATGCAACGAAAGTGCATTGCATCATGATCGCGACTATGAACTCCGAATTCCAAAAGTCCTACGAGGACATGTATCCGTACGAAATGCACCAAGACTTATTGGAGAGATACCATCAAAACGCGAGACAAGAGCGTTATGAGATTTTCACGAACGTGATTTCCGCTAAGATGGGTCATGGAGAGTCTCTTACCGTGCACTTGCAAAAGATGCACAGGTATGTCGACCACCTTCGCAAGTTAAATGTTGACTTTGGGGAAGACTTGGCGATCGACATGGTGCTTCACTCTTTGCCTCTAAGCTACAATCAATTTCGGATGACCTATCACATGAACAAAGAAGAGGTCACCCTAAGCAAACTCCAAGGTCTCTTGAGGTTCGCTGAGAGCAACTTCAAGGACAAGTCTGTTGCACCAACTCCCAATCCGCCCGTTGCTCCTGTCTTGGCAATTAGACAAGGAAAGGGAAAGAAGAGGAAGGCTTCATCGAAGAACTATCGAAAGGTTAAAGCCCGAGATAGTGCCTCTTCTATTGGGACCAAAGTTGATCCTGCTAAGCCTTGTCCTAACCCGAAGGAGGCGGAGTGCCACCACTACCACAAGATAGGACATTGGAAGTGAAGCTGCCCGGAGTACCTGCAAGCCATCAAGGATGGAAAGATCAAGCCATCTTTCGCAGGTATATATACAATTAAATCAAACGATTCATCTCATAATACTTCTTGGGTTCTTGATACCGGTTGTGGTTACCACATTTGTTCTAATGTGCAGGGACCAAGAAGAAGTAGAGACGTGGAGAATGGAAGAATAAATCTAATCATGGGGAATAGAAGATCGTCGCCTGTGACCGAGACTGGAGTGTATTCTTTAGTGCTTAGGAATAGTTTATCTTTAGATTTGAACAATTGTTGCTATTCGCTAGAAATGGCTAGAAACATCATTTCTTTTCATGGTTTGTTTAGACAAGGTTTTAGATTTTCTTTTAATAATGAGAATGGTTCTATTTTAGCTTATCTGAATGGTGCCTTTTACTTTGAAGCTATACCATGTAATGGAATTTATGAAACTGTTATGATTGTTGATAACTTAGGAAACGATGTTTTGTACATGGATTCTTCCAATAGTATGGATAAGGCATCCTTATGGCATTGTCGTCTTGGACATGTCAACAAGAAACGCATAGCCCAACTCCAAAAGGATGGAGTGTTGGAGTCATTCGACCTTAGGGAAGATGACACATGCGAGTCTTGTTTACTTGGAAAGATGACTAAGTCACCCTTCGCTGGTATGTGCGAAAGGGGTGAGGGTCTATTGGACCTCATACATACCGATGTGTGTGGACCGTTTAGATATACCACGAAGGATGGAAACCGCTTCTACGTGACTTTTACCGATGACTATAGTAGATATGGGTATATCTACTTAATCAAGCAAAAGTCAGAAACTTTTGAAAAGTTCAAAGAGTTCAAGAATGAAGTGGAGAATCAATTGGGCAGGAAGATCAAGATGCTTTGATCCGATCGAGGAGGTGAGTACCTAAGTCTTGAATTCCACGACTATCTCGAGGAGTGTGGAATAGTTTCGCAATTAACGCCACCTAGGACACCACAATTGAATGGTGTGGCAGAAAGGCGTAATCGAAACTTGTTGGACATGGTTCGCTCTATGATGAGTCGTGCTTCACTATCTATCTCTCTTTGGGGGTATGCCTTAGAGACTTCCGCCCATATCCTTAACTGAGTTCCTACTAAGAAGGTTACCAAAACACCTCACGAGATGTGGATGGGAAAAGCTCCTTCGTTGGCACATATCAAGGTTTGGAGTTGCGAGGCTTTCGTAAGACGAGATACTCACGACAAGCTCGAACCTTGTAGTGAGCGATGTATTTTCATCGGCTACCCGCAGAAATCCTTTGGATATCTCTTCTATAAACCGAAGGACAATGTTGTCTTTGTTGCAAGGAGAGGAGTTTTCCGAGAGCGAGAACTCATAGGCCAAGGAGACAGTGGGAGGCAAATCGATCTTGAAGAGATTCAAGAGTCGGTAGATGAAGGAACCTCAACCGCTAGCACTCAACCCGAGGAGGAAACTCCGGTTGAACCAATTGACGTATCATTACCTCTTAGATGTTCTGAAAGAGTTAGGTTTCAACCCCAATTGTATGGTTTTCATATTACTACCGAAGGGGACACGTATATTAGTGATAGTACACTAATAAACCTTGATGAACCTAATAGCTATAAGGAAGCCATGGCAGGCCCGGAGTCTGCGAAATGTGAAGAGGCAATGGATAGTGAGATCCAATCCATGTATGATAACCAAGGTTGGAATTTGGTTGATAATGTGCCCGGATGTAAGACCGTTGGGTGCAAATGGATCTTCAAGAAGAAGACCGACGTGGATGGAAAAGTACACACGTATAAAGCACGATTGGTTGCGAAGGGCTTTACTCAAACTCCCGGAGTTGACTATGAAGAGACCTTCTCACCAGTTGCGATGATAAAGTCTATTAGAGTGATGCTAGCTATTGTCGCATTTCATGATTATGAGATTTAGCAAATGGATGTCAAGACCGCTTTCCTTAACGGAAAGTTGGTTGAGGATGTTTACATGGCTCAGCCAGAGGGGTTTGTGGATCCGAAGCATCCGAATAGAGTGTGTAAGCTTGAGAAGTCCATTTATGGACTTACACAAGCGTCTCGCAGATGGAATCTTTGTTTCGATGAGAAAGTCAAATAGTTTGGATTTGTACGAAGCGAAGATGAATCGTGTGTATATGTCAAAGCCAGAGGGAGTATAGTAAGTTTTCTCGTTCTATATGTCGATGACATATTACTCATAGGAAACGACATCCCGACTCTGCAGGAGGTTAAGTCCTGGCTCCGGAAGTGCTTCGCTATGAAGAACCTCGGAAAGGCTTCCTATATTTTGGGAATAAGGATAGTAAGAGAAAGAAGTAAGAGACTAATAGAACTTAGTCAGAACACTTACTTAGAGAAGGTACTAAAACGTTTTAGTATGGAAAATTCGGAAAAGGGAGAATTATCGATACAAAGCAATGCCAAGTTGAGTAAGACTCTAAAGTTCGAGTACCGAAGCCGAGATAGCTGAAATGAGCCAAGTTCTATACGCTTCCGCAGTTGGCTCAATCATGTATGCTATGACTTGTACTCACCCTGATGTAGCCTTTGCTTTGAGCATGGTTAGTAGATATCAAGGGAATCCTGGCAGAGCCCATTGGATTGCGGTGAAGAATATCCATAAGTACCTTCGGAGGACGAAGGAATGGTTCTTAGTCCTTGGAGGGAGTGATGACTTGAAGGTGCGAGGGTATAGTGATGCTAGTTTTCAAACCGACAGAGACAACTACCATTCGCAGTCGGGCTGGGTCTTTACCTTGAATGGAGGAGCAGTGACTTGGAAAAGTTCCAAGCAGGAAACCGTAGCTGATTGAACGTGCGAATCAGAGTACATTGCAGCGAGCGAAGCGTCGAAGGAGGCAATATGGCTGAAGAACTTCATTAGTGATCTTGGAGTTGTACCTGCCAAAAAGGAGCCCATGGAGATTTTCTGTGATAATGAAGGAGCGGTTGCCTTATTCAAGGAACCGAGAGATCATGGTAGATCGCGACATATCGACAGAAAATATTACTTTATTAGACATCGTGTAGAAGAAGGACAACTCGTAGTGAAGAGGATATCATCAGAAGATAACCCAGCAGATCTGCTTACGAAGGGACTGAGTAGGGTTAAGCACTTGCAACATGCTAGGAGTATTGGGCTGAAGGATGATATTAGCATGGATTAGATAGTATTAGAAACGTGTAATAGATAAATGTAATTAACGTTTGATGATTAAATAAAGGAATTTTATTTATAAGTAATGTTACTGTCTTATGTTAATTGTTTAACTATTGTTTCACTTTGCATGTTTTGACTTCCAGAATAATTGAGTTTATTAGGAATAATTGAATTATTCTAATTGTCCACAATCATTCATATGTTGGAAGTAGGTATGAATAAAGATTGTCATGAATAGGTGTGTAGAGTGTCTAAATGGTTTTAGACATAGCAAAAGATTGTTGCAACGTTCATGAGTGCTTATGAACTAGTTTTGAGCATTGGAACAAACCCGCACTTGCTGGAATCACCTTATGGAATGTGATAGTAAATGGGTGATCGCAAGACGATAATATCATATAGTCTTAAAACCTAGATATATGGTTTGTTATTGGTTAATTGATTGTACATTGATAATGTGAAAACGCATTGGTAACTCGATGTTATAAAATGCATTGTTGTGTATAGTTGGTTAATGAATAACTAAATGCATATAAGTCGAAGTTTATCTGTAACTTTTACTCTAAGAAGGAAAAAGTGATATCTCGGCCACTCGATGATTTGATTTGACTTATGTGCCGGGCCCGGTCAGAACTGAATTGATGTGTTCGATTAAGTTCTATTTCAAATAAATCGGAGATCGAGAAACCAAATGCTAGACCAATCATTCCATAGAATTGTCAGCATGATATCTAACAGAGGACTGTACAATCCCTTATCTAAAGGACAAGATAGATTAGATCAGATTTTGACAGCGTCTTTGAGAGCTACGATTGCAAATCAGAATGTACCTGCGCATATAGTTACTAGACTTATCCAAGTGGGAGACTGTTGGAATAGTGTCTAAGGCTGCAACTATATTAGGCAAGTATTTGACCCGATTTTGCATGGTCCTTTTGGGTTGCCTTCACCATAGCAACTTGGTAGGATGATTTATTATGAGAGAATAGATATTATTAATATATTATGAGAATAATATGATGAATAATAATATTGTTATTTGATTAATATAAGTCATAGATTAATTAGTATTAATTTGGTGACTTAAGGAGATTAATTAAATAAGAGGGTATAAACTGTCAATTGTTTGATAGTTAGACTTTAGATTGTAAATCCTTATTGGATAGAGGATGGAAGAATTCTAGAAGCTAGGGATAGCTTAAAATCGTCCAAGGTTATCTAAGGAATGGATTTGGATTGCTTTGAGTAATAGTTATCCGACTAGAGTTTAAGCTGAAACACTTAAGAAGTCTACAAGTATAAATAGACCCTCTGGCCAAGGGAATTCAGATCTGATCTCAAGTAGAGAACCCCTGGCCGAATTTCCTCACCTCTTCTCTCTCTCAAATCATTCTCTTTGCTTGTTGGTTTTTGTAAGCCATTAGAGGAGTGACAATTGTGACTCTAGAGCTCCAAGACAACAAGATCAAACAAGAGGTTCAAAGGTAAACTTCCTGGATTCAATGCCTAATTAGTGATTAGAAGTCTTGGATTCAATGCATGTTTAATTAGAGAAACCTAGATCCAAGCATTAGGGTTTTGCATGCGCAAATAGGAATGTTCTTATGGCTAAAACCCATCAACTTCATCAAGCTACAAAGTTGTTAATGAATTAAGTTCAACACTGGTCACAAAGGGGGAGAATGTTGAGTTTGAATTTAGTTGTGAGGTGTCGAAGTCATTTGTAGCTTGTTAAGATTCGAAGTTTGTATGTTAGATTAGAATGTATCTATATCGTAAGGGTTGGTTCGATTTCAAAGCTTTCATGTTTACGCCCTTATGTACTTTTTTCTTTCATCTATCATTCCTATAAATAGGTATAAGTACTAGAGATAGAGTAACTTTTTGGCACTTCGTGTTCTTTACTCTACAACACTCTTGTATCTTTCAGAAGTGTCAATTGAGCCAAACAATTTTTATTTGCGACTTATGTTCTAGATTCAACTCATACTTTGATTTCATTTTGTTTACTCGATTCATACGAACAACACAAGTGCAAAAGGACTGGACACTTTAGCAGGGATTGCACTGCCACCACCAAACCTAGGTATCTGATCTGATTTGCTTCCATTGTAGGCAGAGGGGCCACAATAAAGCCAACTGCCCGAGTTTAGTAGTGGTAGGACCAATTTCTATGCCTGCTCCAGTGAACTTGGGGATCACGGATGGCCGAAAGGGCAAGGCGGAGATGCCTGTTGTGAGGAGTAGAGCATTTCATCTAACAGCTGAGGACACTCCTGCGGTACCAGATGTGGTGATGCGTATGTATCTTCTCCTTTATCTCTTTATTTATTTTTATTTACTTTCTTATATTTGTGTTTTTCTTATAGGGTCATTCCTTGTGAACGGTCTCTCCGCTTTGGTTTTGTTTGATTCGGGGGCTACCCAATCCTTTGTATCTCTTGCACTTAGCAAGAGGTTTATTCATGCTTCGTGGAAGATGGATTTTCCTTTATAGGTTAATATTGTTGATGATCTTCTTGTGCAAGTATTAAGGGTTCACCGGGGATGCATATTGGAGTTTTTTAGTGAGCGGTATCCGATTGATTTGGTTCCCATTCCCCTTTGCAAGAGCGAGGTTATTGTAGGGATGGATTGCTTGAGCCCAATAGGGCAATGATTGATTGCGAGCATCAGTTGGTACGTATTCAAACCCCAAGTGGGGTAGATTTAGTGATTCAGGGAGAGGGTGTTCAGTGTAGACCGACTATCTATTCATCAGCTAGGGTCATGCGTTATCTTCAACAGGGTTGTTTTAGATTTATGGCTTATCTCATGGATACCCGGGAGATGGATAAGGTGTTTATGTGTGATGTACTGATTGTTTGAGAGTACTCGGATGTGTTCCTTGAGGATTTTCCTAGAGTGCCTACGGATAAGTAAGTGGAGTTTCGGATTGACTTGGTTCCAGGTGCGGCTCTGATAGCCAAAGCACCTTATCCGTTAACACCACTAGAGATGCAGGAGTTGACTACACAACTGCAGGAGCTATTGGACAAAGGATTTATTTGGCCGAGTAGTTCACCATGGGGAGAGCCGATCTTGTTTGTAAAGAAAATGATGGTCGCATTGGAAGTGTATCGACTACCAGGAGCTGAATAAGCTAACAGTGAATAACTCTTATCCACTTCTGAGGATCGATGATTTATTTGACTAGCTTCATGGCGCATCTTGGATTTCCAAGATAGATATGCGTTTAGGTTATCACTAGATGAGGGTCATAGAGGAGGATATGCAGAAGACGACCTTCCAAACTCATAATGGTCATTACGAGTTAGTGGTGATGCCATTTTTGCTCACTAATGCTCCAGCTGCATTCATGGATATCATGAATCACGTATTCATGCCTATGTTTGATTTGTCTATGATTGTGTTTATTGATGACATCCTGGTCTACTCCATGACTCAGGAACAACATGAGGAGCATCTGAGAGGGTTATTTGAGACTTTGAGGATGGAGAAGTTATATATGAAGTTCTCCAAGTGTGATTTTAAGATGTATGAGGTGCAGTTTTTAGAACACCTCGTCAACCAGAATGGTATTCTAGTCGATCCGGCCAAGGTTGAGGCAGTGGTGAGTTGGGAGGTTCTGAGGTCTCCAGCCAATATTTTGAGTTTCCTTGGATTTAGTAGGTTACTATCGGAGATTTATTTAGGATTTCTCCAAGATAGCAATTCCTTTGACCCGTTTGACGAAGAAGACTGTTACATTTCATTGGGGGCCTGAGCAGCAGACAGTTTTTGAGACTCTGAGGCAAAGATTATGTGAGGCGCCGATTCTAAACTTGCCTGAGGGTGTCAAGGATTTTATGGTATACTGTTATGCGTCGATCACGGTTTTAGGTGCAATTTTGACGCAACAGAGTAATGTAATCGCATATGCTTCGAGGAAACTAAAGTGTCACGAGGCAAACTACCTTAGGCTTGATTTAGAGTTGGGGCCTATGGTTTTTGCCCTTAATATTTGACGACATTACCTCTATGGGATCCATTGTACAATTTACATGGATCACATGAGTCTGAGGTATCTGATGGATCAGTTGAATCTAAACATAAGGCAAAGTAGATGGTTGGATGTGGTGAAGGATTATGATGGTGAGATCCTTTATCACCCGGTGTAACATCCCCCTCTGGCACGTGTAACACCCCCCTCTGGCACGTATCACAAAATTGTCCGTTGTGGGCCACTCGGTACGAGGACTTCCCAGTGGGTCACCCATCCCGGTACTACTCCTGCCCGAGCACGCTTAACTGCAGAGTTCTTATGGGATCTGCTGCCCTGACGGCTTTAAAACGCATTGTGATAGGGAAGGTATCCACACCCTTTATAAGGAATGCTTAGTTCTCCTTCCCAGCCGATGTGGGATCAGATCTAACCCACTTTCACCCCCCATTATAGGGTTTGACGTCCCCGTCGAACACATCGACTCGTTCCCTAGCTCTGATACCATTTGTAACATCCCCCTCTGACACGTATCACAATATTGTCCGCTTTGGGCCACTCGGCACGAGGACTTCCCAGGGGGTCACCCATCCTGGTACTACTCCCGCCCGAGCATGCTTAACTACAGAGTTCTTATGGGATCTGCTGCCCTCACGACTTTAAAACACGTTGTGATAGGGAAGGTATCCACACCCCTTATAAGGAATGCTTAGTTCTCCTTCCCAGCCAATGTGGGATCAGATCTAACCCACTTTCACCCCCTATTATAAGGTTCGACGTCCCCGTCGTACACATCGACCCGTGCCCTAGCTCTGATACCATTTGTAACACCCCCCTCTGGCACGTTTCACAATATTGTCCGCTTTGGGCCACTCGGCACGAGGACTTCCCAGGGGGTCACCCATCGCGGTACTACTCCCGCCCGAGCACGCTTAACTGCAGAGTTCTTATGGGATCTGCTGCCCTCACGGCTTTAAAACGCGTTGTGATAGGGAAGGTATCCACACCCTTTATAAGGAATGCTTAGTTCTCCTTCCCAGCCGATGTGGGATCAGATCTAACCCACTTTTAAAGTGGGTTGGATCTGATCCCACATCGGCTGGGAAGGAGAACTAAGCATTCCTTATAAAGGGTGTGGATACCTTCCCTATCACAATGCGTTTTAAAGCCGTGAGGGCAGCAGATCCCATAAGAACTCTGCAGTTAAGCGTGCTCGGGCGGGAGTAGTACTAGGATGGGTGACCCCCTGGGAAGTCCTCGTGCGAGTGGCCCAAAGCGGACAATATTGTGATACGTGCCAGAGGGGGATGTTAAAAATGGTATCAGAGCTAGGGCATGGGTCGATGTGTTCGACGGGGATGTCGAACCCTATAATAGGGGGTGAAAGTGGGTTAGATCTGATCCCACACCGGCTGGGAAGGAGAACTAAGCATTCCTTATAAGGGGTGTGGATACCTTCCCTATCACAACGCATTTTAAAGCCGTGAGGGCAGCAGATCCCATAAGAACTCTGCAGTTAAGCGTGCTCGGGCGGGAGTAGTACCAGGATGGGTGACCCCCTGGGAAGTCCTCGTGCCGAGTGGCCCAAAGCGGACAATATTGTGATACGTGCCAGAGGGGGATGTTACACCCCGGGAAGGCCAACATGATGGACGATTCTCTCAGTTGTAAGGCGGTTACTACCCCAATCAAGGATGTATGTTTGAGGATGATCGTGATTACCCCACTCTTAGGGCAGATTCGAGAGACTCGGGTTGACGCTATGAAGGAAGAACATCGAAAAAGTGAGTGCATAGTGGGTCAGGTGCCTTCTTTTGATTATGACAATTGGGGATTATTGACCCTTCATTGGATGGTGTGGGTTCCATATTAGGGTGTTGCACTTCAAGTTTTGATGGAGGATGCACACAAGTAGAGGTTCTCTATTCATCCCGGAGTGACAAAAATATATAGAGACCTTCGGCTTGACTATTTGTGGCCATGCATGAAGCGGGATGTGGTTTGGTATGTGGAGAGGTGCTTGACTTACAGGAAATTCAAGGCTGAGCATCAATAACCACACTGAAAAATAGAGTCGTTATGTGTCCCCATTTGGAAACAGGAAGAGATTACGATGGATTTTATCACGAAGTTACCTCAGATGACATGCAGAGTGGATTCGATATGGGTCATCATGGATCGATTGACCAAGATCACACATCTATCCCATACCAAAAGAGTCTTTTGGCTGAGAAGTTGGCCAACATCTGCGTTCTAGAGGTTGTGCCACGACAAGGGCTGCCAGTTTCTGTGGTTTCTTATAGGGATTTTCAGTTTACTTCCAGGTTTTGGAAGAGATTCCATGAGGAATTAGGTACTCGTTTGCAATTCAGCATGGCTTTCCACCCACATAATGATGGTCTGGGAGAGAGGACTATCTAGACATTCGAGGACATGCTTTCAGCATGTGTATTGGATTTTGGCGGGATTTGGGATACTTATCTTCCTTTGGCCGAGTTTTCGTATAACAACAGTTATCATGCCAGCATGATCAACCTCCTTTTGAGATGCTCTACGAGAGGAAGTGTAGGACCTTGATATGTTGGGGTGAGGTCGTTCAGCGAGTTATGAGGAGTATGTCGGTGGCACTCAAACAGATGAAACTCATTCAGCACGTTTGCGGTAGACTTCTGACAACACAGAGATGGCATAAGAGTTACGCAGATAGACGCCGATAATACTTAGAGTTCCATGTTGAGAACATGGTACTCCTGAAGGTGTCAACTTGGAAAGGTATCACCCGATTCAGGAAACAGGGTAATCTAGGCCCCAGGCATATTGGTCCTTTCAGTGTGTTAGCCTGAGTGGGAAGGGTTGTGTACTGTTTGGATTTGCCAGAGGAGCTTAGTCAGATCCATAGCACCTTTTATGTCACTGAACTGCAGAAATGTTTGGTTGATAATTCTATTGGAGGATATTCTGATGGATGAACGCCTAAATTATATAAAGAGCACAATGGCGATCCTTGATAGGAGGATGAAGACTCTGCAAATCAAGAGTGTGGATCTCGTGAAGGTGCAATGGCAACATCGAAAGGGTTCAGATTGGACGTGGGAGCCTAAGGACGAGATAAGGGAGAATTGACCAGAGTTATTTGCAGCGGCAGACTTCGAGGACGAAGTCTAATTCTATTGGCGGAGAATTGTAACACCTGATTTAAGGTATTTTTAATTTCGATCCTTTAGTTTTACTATAGTTTTTAAATTTCGTCCCACAAGGGTAAAATGAAAATTTTGGTATGGAGCGCATACGTTGGGCATACGTCTAGTACGCAGGACGTACACGCTCAAGGGGGGGGGGGGGAGCCTAATTTTAAGGGTTTGGACACTATTTAAGCATCATTATGGATCATGGGGCTGCCCCCTCATCAGCTTCCTTAACCTAGAGGATATCCCATGAAACCCTAGCCCTCTTTTGGGAGTTTTTGAGCCTTATTGTGATTTTGTGTTGGTTCTTGGTAGTTCTTGGTGGTGAAGGAAGTTATTTGAAGGAGTGGTGCATTCAAGCCCTTGGATCTGGATTCTACATCATCTTGTACATCTTTATAAGGTATCAAGTTCTTACCTTGGGGTTATTTGTTCTAGATCTCATTATGTCCTTGTTTATGCACTTATGTATACCAAAACCTTGGTCTTATGGAGTATGGACTAATCCAGACCATTTGAGCTGTCCTTTTAAACTTTTTGGAGTGCATGGAGTCATATAAATCGGAACCTAAGGGTTAAAGTTCACCTATGCTTGAGTGTTGGCCTTTTTATGAAGTTTTGGACCTAGGGTTTAGTGTTGGGTCCCATTAAGATATGAAAGTGAGTAAAGTTGACAACTTTATGGATAAAGACCTTATTTAGATGTATATCTAAGGCTTGTACATTAAGGTCTTAAGCGATTAAGACATTTGAATATTAATTTGGGCACTAACCAGTACAATAGGCGTACTTCTGAGTATGCTGCGAGTATTAGGTTTGAAGTTCATTTGTAGTCAACCTGAGTATGTGGAGTGTATATAAGATGCTTTTGGGGCCATTTTAAGTGTTTTGGCTTCAATTAAGTGAATTTAGCCTTGAGGGGTAAAATGGTCTTTTACCCTAAGAGTCGGGATTATGGATTTGGGCCCTTGGTTATGGTTTATGACCCAACTATTAATTAGGTTATTATTTGATCATATTTAGTGTGGGGATTTTCTACATCAGCAGTCCGAGCATCTATTTGATTGTCAGTAGATTGAGGTGAGTCTCCTCGTAGTGTTTGGCAAGTCGACGGTACCAATGTCGGCCCATGAATTATTGTTATTTGTATATTAGTTGGCCGTATGACCCTTGCACGTGTTGTATGTTTGTCGGGCGGGGCCCGATGCCAGGTGGGGCCTGATGAGTGTGTTGGTCGGGGCCATTGCATGTTACTAACAAATATGTATATGGCAAGGCTCGATGGACGGCGGGAATGGCCTATTGTATGTATGGTGTGGAGTATTTTGTGTAAATCGCTAAGCTTTGTGCTTATGTTTTTCAGTTTTTGTTTTAGGTACTTCCAGCTCGAAGGGTAAGGGCTTGGGATGATTGTATTGCAAACACCATGCTTTTTCGCTTATTCAACTCTGATGTATTTTTGGATAATTATTGATATAATCTGATCACTTTATGGTTTTTATAAACATGTTTGGTTGATGGTTTATTTAATATAAAAACAAAATTTTTTGTTCTAAGCTCTGGGACGTTACAACCCATTAAGTCATTATTCCGGTTTACTTGGAGTAGCCGGTCATAAGGACTGAATGTTTACAATTAAACAAGTTGAATGAGCAAATGCGGACGAAAAAAATCTTAGTGACCAAATGCGTATAAATCAAAAAATATATTACCCTTTTCAGTCATTATTCCTAGATTTTATTAATACACATTATAGTTGTATTTTTAGACATGTTAGATATATTGGAATGTGGAAACGCTATTAGAAAATAGTCAAATTTATGAGGGTTGTTTCAGTCAGTAATATGTCAGAACGTGGTTTATCAACAAAATTCTCACAGAAAAAATCAATTAGAAAAAAAAAGTGTCTACTTTTTTCCGACGGATTTGTGACACTTTACCGAAAGACTGTTTGTTGGTAGATTCCGATGAATTTACAAAATAATGATTTATATGTGTTCTTTGATGGAAAACTGATGAACCAGAATTCAAACAGATAGTATTTTGTGAAATTTTGCAATGGATTACCTACATGCTTTATTGTCGACTGATTACTGGATTAATGTTTGTTTAATTTAGTGAAAATTTTGTCGGTAAAAAGACAATTAAAAATAACATAAAATTTTAAAATCGAATTGTTTTTGTCTAACATAGAAAAAATCTTATGAAATTAGCCACAAATTATGTTTTACGAGTTTAACCACAAAGATGATACACATAAATTGAAAGAACATATTCCATTCAGTAAATTTAATCAATATAAGTCTAAACCATAAACCTAAATATCAATCAAAAGCTCAAGAGTTATTCAAATTCTATGGAAGAAGTCTCAAAGGGACCAAAATTCATTAAAATGGCCATAACACCAAGTAATCAAAGTTCAAATGAAGAAACACAATAAAACTGGAACTTTATGATTTACAAAAGTGCATAAGTGGAATGAGAGCTGATCTATTTAGTTGCAAAGCTTCAAAACCATGTCTTCTAATTACATAACACTCTCAAACAAAAAATTACAAGATTATGGATGAGAGGAGAGAGAGGAGGAACTCAATCTATGAAAATGGAGGTTAGGGTTTGCTCCCAATGAGCTCTTGATATGATAGAGGCTGTTGTAACACCCATATATTCGGGCTAATCAATTAAGATATAATAAATGTCAAAACTTACTTTTTAATAGAATATTATTTAGGATAACTAATCTTAACCAAACTTATATTATATATCACAAGGATTCCTTACACATAAAGAACATTGAAATCTAACTTTGTGTGAAGAAGTTTTGCTTCTTCAAAGTTTCACGCTTAAACCAACATGATGTTGCACATCGTAAAATGTAAATTTTTGATAAATTAATTTTTAGCCTTAGTGATATAAACGAAATTCATAGTATTCGTTAAACTGAGAGTGTGCATATAGAGAATGTCCAAATCTGACTTCAGTAGAGGAAGTTATGATTTTTTGAAGTTTCAGCGCAACAGTGCGGACACAAAAATTGAATTTTCGACCGGTCGATTTTTAGCCAAAATGATCTAAACAAGAATTGAATATTTAGTTAATAGGAGTTCAATGATAAAAAGACAGTCAAAAACGGATTCCGTCTGTAGAATTATGAATTTTGCACAGTCATTAGCAGTGTAATCTTCTCAAACTATTAAATTTAAGACCATTCGAGAATTAGCCAACGGGATCAAAAGCAAAGTTGTAGTACTCATAAATACCTACACGTGGATATAAATAACATCAAAAATGGAGATCGTATACAAAATATATGGATTTTTTAAGATCTGCAGTTTTACCCACGTCCGGTGCCACATGTCAGCACCAGAGGCGAAGCCTTGCTGCCTACACCAGGTCACGACGTGACAGGCCATGTATCACGACGTGAGAGCCTCCTAAAAATCCTATAAATATTTGCGAGGCTCTGAGGTATCTAGGAGCCCAAATAAAAGGAGCTTTTAGGTCGAGATTCTGCAAGTGGAATTCCTAATTTTTTGCTAAAAATTCATGTAAGTTAATTTGCACTTACTACACTTTAAGTGTGACTTATATTTATAGTCATAATATGTTATCATGAACCTATAAATAAGATTTATCATTGGTCCAAAGTCATAATGTTTATTTATATACTTACAGGAGAGATGTCTAGAATGGTCAGGTGGGCTTGGTTTTTGGATTCCAAAAATGCTATACGCCGAAATGGTCCTACCACCCAACTGTCATGTCTGGCTGATCCTTATTTGACAGAGCTACCAGTATTCATTGGAATTATTGATAGGTCTAGACTAATTTCAGCTACATAAAATATTTGACTAAGACTTAATAATAATGAAACTAGGTTATGTCAAAGGAATAGTCAATTTCTAGAAGCGAAGCGTTGTCCGAGTTTTGATTCATCACTTTAACAAGTGAGAGCATAGTTACTTTCATCTTACACATAGTTATGAAGTATTTAAGATAATTACATGCTATATATACCTATTATCTTTTCTCCCAATATCTATGTCAGATGAACAATTTATACTTGATTTAAACCATATATGTATTTTTATAACTATAAATATAATGGGTAAAAATGGGTAGATGAAAGATGATATAGATTATGAGAGATGAAAGATGAAATAGATAATGAGAGGCCACGACTTTAAAGATGATCTAGTCATCTAGAGGAGTATAGATGACTATCACAGACTATTCTAGATAGTCCAGTGGAACGCTAGTAGACTCGCAACCGGTGGATGCTTTTGAACTAAGTGTTCACCAGGTGTACTCCATCCCCCCATGGTTGCCTTATTGACATATATTGCTAAGGAATACCATATATATTATTTTCTATCCCAAATATAATCCTTAGGATAGGTCCCTGGAATGAGATGTTTTGGGGTCACAAAGTGCGGATAACGGGAATGAGTAATTTGGTTGAATGATTTGATGATATATAATTAAACGAATTTAATTATTATGGGTTCAAACCCCTATATGTTCACTAGGTTCCGAAGCCTGAACGACTTAGTTTCTTGTATTATAGGCAGTGGCATGAGAGTACATGTGTGATGATAAGGTGAGAGATTTATGGATTATAGGCCAGTAAAATGATAGATGTTTGTATGGCCTGTATTATCTTCGTTTATGCTTACGTACTATATTGATGATGGCATCCCAACGTTATTAATATGAATAAAATACATTTCCCTGGAAATGATTTGATAAATCATTATCATGTTTTTGGGAACAAGTTTTGTAATATTATTCTTCAAAAAGGATACTCTGATTGTAAATAAGCATAAACAAATTAGATCTTTCTAGCCGTGAAATTGGGGATGTCACAGATATGGTTGTAAACGAACCGAACGAATACGAACGAGGCTTATTCATCTTCGTTCGTTTAAGTTAAACGAGCAAATGAACAAACACGAACGGTTAAACAAACGAGTTTTCTTGTTCATGTTCGTTCATTTAACAGCTTACGTTGTTCATGTTCGTTCTTTTATGTTCGTGAACATGCTAAACGAACATAAACAAACAAAGATAAACAAACATATATGAACATAAATGAACATATAATATAGTAATGTAATCAAACACAATTAAACATATATGAAGATAAAAGGAACTTATATGAACGAACATAAACAAACGTTCACGAACATAATTGAACGAACGAGATCATTGTTCATATTCATTCGTTTAACTAAACGAACGAGAATTTGTGTTCATGTTCGTTCATTTATTAAATAAACGAACGTAAACAAACTCCATTCGAACGGTTCACGAGCAGTTCGTTGAACGTTCAGTTCATTTACAGCCCTAGTCACAGATGCAAAATGACTTAAAACATAGAGGTAGAGCCCTTAAATATGGGCAGAAACTTAATTTTATGAGCTTGGGTTGTGAAGCTCACCATGTCTTGGTGACACATTTCTAATATTCCATTCCAGCTTCAAACAATCATAACTTCTTTGTTCTAAACATGTTAGTGATTTGTATATGGACATGAAGGCATTAACAAGCCTCACAATTATATCCATTTGCTTTTGACTTAAAGGATACATAACTTAATTCACTAATACATGTAACACCAGTTTCCCATATTGGACCAGTAGATGGTATAAAGGAGACAAAGGCATGGTTTTCGAGGAAAACCATGTGCCACGATGTGACATGAAGGGTGTCACAACATGGAATCCCAAATGCAGAACACATATCCAGGATGCTTGTAATGATGTGACGAAAAGATGGTCACGATGTGACAAGCAGATGTATTCCTAGCCCATAAATTTTTGGGCTTCTCCCATATTTAAGCCATTAACTCATGACCTAAAGTTACTTCTCAGTCTCCAACCTCTATCAGTGAAACCCTAGCCTCTTCCCTTGCATTTTGAGATCTCTAATGGTGTATTGGCATATTAAGGTTGAAGGAGGACTTTGTTGAGAAAAGGATCATCTATCAAGCTTGTCTACATCTATTGGTGCACCTTCTGGAGTTGAGTAAGTCTCCAAGTTTCCATATTTTTGGTTCATCTCGTGTAGAAGGGCATGCATTGGACATGCATGTCCATAAAGTAAGGATTTTTTATGGCTCATTAGAAGGTAAGGAAACCTTCTAGAAAGTTGGATTAAAGGACTTAACAGATTAATTCCTTAATGCAAAAATGTAGCCTTTGGCAGTCGTCACGATGTGACCAAGGAATGGTTACGTCGTGACAAAAACCATCATCGTGACTGTTCTGCCTCTACTTCCCCATAACGTTACCAAGGAATGGTCACGATGTGACGTTGACTTCGACTAGGTTAACTGTTTACTATGTGGGCCTTTGACCATTGACTTTGACCAGTTTGACTTTGCGTGAAACTTGGAGGATGCAGATGTTAATTAAGGATTTATCTGTTTTAGGTGTTATTCGGTTCAATGGATTTATCAGTGTAAGGAGTTAGAGTGTTGATGTGCTTCTTCGGTTCTGCTAATCAGGCGAGTTTCTTACTATGCCATGTATCCTATTGTATGTCCTTTACATGTTAGGATAGAGGTTTTGTTAGAGAAAACGTATGTTAGTCGTTGACATAACTCCTTTGTGTGTGTGTGTGTGTATATATATATATATATATATATATGTAGTATGGGACACTTAGTGTCATCGTATGCTAGACTAGTAGGGTCTTTGCTATTGATCATATGGTACTAATAGGAGTTATGTTTAGATAAGGTAATTGGATTAGGCCAATTATCAGGATTATGTATGACTGATCAGCGAAGGACTTAAATGAGAAGTGGTCAAGGGCAGTGTAACTAGGGAATGCTAGTTTCCAAGGAAATGCACTATGTTAGAATGTGATATGAATATATGGTATATGATTATCTGGTAATTATAACTTGGGTTCTATGTAGTCTAAGTTGGATATCCTGAGAACTCTTGGTATGCTTATTTGTGATGTTATTGTCTGATTGTTCGCTCTCAGGTGGATCATTTGTTCAACTACCTATCTGATGCCTGATTACATATGAATTTGTTCATTTCAAAAAAAGACCATGGAGTAACCCATGAAACTTGTTTGTAAGACCATCGGGGTAGCCCATGAAATTTTAGGGATAGACCATGGGGGTAGCCCATGGCATTTGCTCGTAAGACCATGGCGTAGCCCATGGCATTGTAAGGAAAGACCACGGGGATAGCCCATGGAAAGATGTAAGACTATGAATTAGCCCATAACATTCACTTGGGGTTGGATCAGACCCATTACTTCATGTATGTTTGTTAGGTATGATTATGTGGATATGAGATTGGATTGTTCGACACTAGGGTCGAACTCTTGTGTGGATGCATTATATGTATGATGGAATACGTGGTATATTGGGGAACTCGCTAAGCTTTATGCTTATAGTTGTGGATTAAACATTTTTGCAGGTTGTTCATAAGAAGAGCTCTGGTGGACTATACACATGCATCGAAGATATTTATTTCCGCGGTTTTGTAAACTAACTTTGATATTGTATGGATTTAATCAAATGAATGTTACCTGATGCTTTCAAAACAAAGGTTTTACTTGGTTTCAAGCTTTTGAAATTGAAAAATCTCTTTGTAATTTTTAGGACGTAACAAGTTGGTATAAGAGCCTCGATTTGAGAGATTCGGGCGCACCTTGTGGTGTGTCTGAACTCAAACTGAGGACTGAGAGATTTTCTAAATGAGTTTTTTTGAAAAGCACATGCTTTTATTCAAGAACGATTTTCTAAAATGATTTCATAAGCAAATGGAGGATGCGGTGCATATAGTAGGCCGAAGCTTAGGAAGTAAGTAATTTCTAACATAATTATTTGATTATATGTTTATGATATCAATTGCTATGCATGCTAGAATGTAGGCGTACATCTACTTAGGAAGTGTGATAGAATTTCCTGACTTCCGTGATGCTTTATAGCATATGGAATTGTTTATTATGTGTTGTATAAAGTCTTGATTGGTAATGTTATTTTCTAGGTGTACTTTTCATAGTTATATACGATCAAGTTTGTGTAGCCTTAGATTGAGTGATTTAGCCTTATTTCCAATCCCTCGTCTGGTTGTGGACTTAGGGTATAGTCACTTATTCTACAGTTTAATCATGTATTGTGTATAACTTTCAATCACGAGTCAATCGGCGGTGCTAATAGAGGTTCTAGAAGTATAGTAGTGAGTGAGAAGAGGATCTAGACCTATGCACATGCATGAGGAGTTTAGTGGATTATTGTGATGTGAATTGGGGGTCTTGGGAAATTCCTTGGATTGAGTATGGATAGGTGTGGTGTAACAGCCCGGAATTTCAGGTATTTTTAATATTGTTTTTGGGGTGTTTTAGGAAGGGACTCGGCGAGTTGGAGCCAGACTCGTCGAGTAGGACCACAGACTGGGTCGCGGGTTCGCGACTGGACTCGACGAGTCCATTATGGACTCAGCGAGTCTGCGCTGTTCAGCGGAAACCCTAGCCGTTTGGTTTTGGAACGTATATAATGCACTTATAGGCCGTCATTGTCCGTCTTTAGTCGACTGAGAAGAACCCTAATCGGTTGTGGGCATCTAGAGCAAGATTGAAGGCCATTGGTGACCTTGAAGAAATTGTTGTGCAAGGAGGAGAGGAGTTTTGGCTAAAGGAACAGCAAGGGAATCGAGTTCTGAGGATTGGGGACACAGAGAGTGCATTATTCAGGTAATATTTCGGATCATTTCTGCTATGTTGATGTGTGCATGGATTTAGGGTTTATGGAACCCTTTTGGTGATTAGATTGATTGTTACCTTGTTACCCAGACGACTATAACCATGTATTAGGACCTTTAGAGGTCCAGAAGGTCCCATGCCTGTGTATTTCGGGACAATACTTATCTCAGGAAGCAGTTTGATCGACTGCATGGCGTGGACTCGCCGAGTCTAATGAACAGACTCGGCGAGTAGCTTGGAGATTGACTGGGACTCGTCGAGCTGTTCTTCAGACTCGGCGAGTGGAGTCGGGGTGGCCCCGCGATTCTTCCACGAGGATCTCGTCGAGCCAAGAGGGATACTCGACGAGTAGAAAGGGAACATCAGGTAATTGGGGAGGACGTCTAGACTCGCCGAGTCCAGTCAAGTTGACCATTGACCGTTGACCAGAGTTGACCTACATGTAATTTCTTAGGGTCAGTTGTCTTGAAAGATAAAAGTATTAATAAGGGATATATGATATTATAGGGAGTCTGTAGCTCGGCGGATCGAGTGCGAGTGATTTCAGGAGTCGCTAGCTTTCATTACCCGCGAGGTGAGTCTTCTCACTATACTGTACCCGGAAGGGTTTGACTGTGTGACCGGAAGGTCGGAAATGATTTGTGTTATACGTGTTATAAATGGTAAGGTATTTGCTATGCGTGCTATGTATGTTTATACGGGCTGGAAGGCAATATGTTATGTGACTGAAAGGTCGGATATGATATATGATATATGTGCTATATGTGATAGGATAAATGTATTAATTGCTATGTATGTTTATGGGCCGGAAGGCAATATGTTATGGGCCGGAAGGCAATATGTTATGTGCCGGAAGGCAATATGTTATGGGCCG
Organism: Lactuca saligna; assembly: GCF_052625555.1. Classification (NCBI taxonomy): domain Eukaryota; kingdom Viridiplantae; phylum Streptophyta; class Magnoliopsida; order Asterales; family Asteraceae; genus Lactuca; species Lactuca saligna. Next base: position 332,010,314 of record NC_136420.1, read on the forward strand.
GAAGGCGATTATCTCAAGGGCCGAAAGGCAATATGTTATGGGCCGGAAGGCAATATGTTATGGGCCGGAAGGCGATTATCTCAAGGGCCGGAAGGCGATTGTGTTGTGGACCGGAAGGTCAGGGCCTGGAAAGGCGTATATGCGTAAGTAGTATACTGGGGAACTTACTAAGCATTTATGCTTACAGTCGTTATGTATGTGTTTCAGGTACTAGCGAGGACCGTGGGAAGGCGCCGGCAGGACGCGTACACACTGTTGATGTTTTGAGATCTTGGGGATTTTATGATTGTATTTTGATATGAAATTTGGAATAATTATATTTGGTTGAAATAATTCACTTATTTTAAATGAAAATTTTGTTTGAAAATTTGCGTTGTTACAATTGGTATCAGAGCCTTGGTTTGAGGGATTCGGGTGTACCTTCGGGTGTAACTGAACTCAAACCGAGGATTTGAGGAAAATCTTTTAAAAATAACAAAGGCATAAACTTTTATAAATGGTAAAGTGGTAAACAAGAAAGAAGCAGTGTGTACGATCAGCCAGTGCCCGAACGGTAAAGATCCCCATAATACCTTACAATGTTATGTTATGCACTGAATTATGAATTGTTATGCATGCTAGAAGACTAGGTATTCATGATAGGACTAGAGTGGCCTGATTTGTGATGCCTTAGTCTAGGGAGTTTGCTTATATGAGGTATTTGATAGCGTGCAGGTAGATAGGGCATATCAGAAGTAGAGTACTCACTATTCGGGGTTTGGGGAGGAAGATTTGGGACGAATGCTGATACGGTGTGGTCGGTAGTATTGGGCCCGTACTACCGAAGACACCGGGTCAGTGGAAGACCCAAGTAAGAATCCCTGGATATCGGAGACTGAGTAGGGTTGCGTTAACGAGTACAATTGTACTTGATGGAGTCTCTGATAATTTTGTGCTGTATTTCAGAGACATCATCGTTACCACACGTCACGGGGTGAGTTCGAGCAGTGTGAGCGACGAGGATATTCGTCAGATGATTTAGGAGGAGGTAGCCGCAGCGATCCGGGCTGAGATCCCGGAGATGTTTGGGTCTATTAAGACCACTCTGATGGAGACGTTTGAAGAGCGGTACACCGCACTGACTGAGGCTGCAGCCGCTGCCGCTACCGCAGCCGTGGCCGCTGCCAGGCCACAAGGGGGCGATTCGTTGCTATTCCTGGAATTCAGCAACACGAAACCCCCTGAGTTCGATGGGAAGCAGGATCCGATTGCTACGATGAGGTGGATCGCCGACATTGAGGGGTGCTTCTACACTTGCTCATGCCCGGAGCACCTGAGGGTACGGTTCGCCTTGAACCAGCTCCGTCTGGGAGCGAAGGATTGGTGGAAGTTCGTGACGGCGAACTTCACTTTGGCGGAGATTACAGCGGTGACGTGGGAGAGGTTTACTGACATGTTCAGGGACGAGTACGTTCCCCCAGTGGAGAGGGAACGATTAATTCATGAGTTCTTGACCCTTAAGCAGGGTAGTGATTCCGTTGCGGTGGTCACACGGAAGTTTCACGAGAGGGCAATGTTCTGCCCCGAGCTGGTGTCTTCAGAGCAGTCACGGATGAGCCGGTATTTAGGCGTTTTGAGGAGGGATATCCGGGAGTTTGTGTCAAACTCCACCTATCGTACTTTCACTGAGCTTCAGGCGAATGCCAGGAAGCGCGAGATCGAGTTGGAGACCCAGGCCAGGGAGGAGGCCGAGTCTCGGCAGGTGGACCGGCGGCCGGCTCAGTCTCAGCCGACAGCCAAGCGGATCAAGTCCGCTGATTTGAGGATGGGAGGTCCGAAGGGCCGCACTTGCGGAAAGTGCGGCAAGAGTCATGAGGGGGCGTGCCGAGCTGGTGGTTGCTACAAGTGTGGCAAGGAAGGACACATTGCCAGGGATTGTCCTAAGGGGTTTATGGTTTGTTTTCATTGCAACCAGACAGGCCATCGGAAGGCCGAGTGCCCGCAGCTTCGTCAGGGATCTACACCTACTACCAGGACTACTGAGACTCGACCGGCAAAGGTCGAGGCCCCGAGGGCTCGCGGGAGAGCCTTTCAGCTGACCGCGGAGGAGGTCCGCGCTGCGCCCGATGTTGTGGCAGGTATGCTGTAATTCACGTATTTATTTAAAGTCGAAATGTTATGCTTATGTTAATATATGTGTAGGTACTTTTCTTGTGAACTCTATGCCTGCTCTAGTGTTATTTGATCCGGGTGCGAGTAGGTCCTTTGTATCTTTAGCTTTTAGTCAGCATATCAGCATTAGTCGTGAGCCGTTAAGTCGGCCTCTGAGCGTTTCTATAGCGGCCGAGAGGGTGGTTTGTGCCACGGAGGTTCTTCGGGGATGCGTACTAGAGATTTTCGGGGTTGAGTTTCCGATTGACCTAGTTCCTATTGCGATGGGTGATGTCTGTGTCATCGTGGGCATGGACTGGTTGAGCCGATTCAGCACTGTCATCGACTGTGAGCGCCAGCTGGTGACTATACGAGACCCTAGTGGGGGAGTTCTTACGGTGTACGGTGAGGGTACCCGTTCAGGATCAGCTTTTTGTTCGGCCGCTAGGGCGAGGCAATGTCTACAGCAGGGATGTAAGGGTTTTGTGGCGTATGTGATGGATACGCGGGAGGCTACCGAGAGACCGAGGTCAGTGGAGGAGGTTCCAGTGGTGCGCGAGTTTCCAGATGTTTTTCCCGAGGAGCTGCCGGGAGTACCTCCTGCGAGGCAAGTAGAGGTTGGTATCGATCTGATTCCGGGGGCTGCGCCTATTGCGAAGGTGCCTTATCGTCTCGCACCTCCAGAGATGCAAGAGTTGTCCTCACAACTCCAGGAGTTGCTGGGGAAGGGATTTATTCGGCCGAGCAGCTCGCCGTGGGGAGCACCGATTCTGTTCGTCAAGAAGAAGGATGGTTCACACCGGATGTGCATTGACTACCGGGAGTTGAACAAGGTGACGGTCAAGAACCGCTATCCGTTACCGAGGATCGATGATTTATTCGATCAGTTGCAAGGGGCATCTTGGTTTTCCAAGATCGATCTGAGATCAGGGTACCATCAGGTAAGAGTGCGGGATGAGGACGTCCAGAAGACAGCATTTAGGACGCGATATGGGCATTATAAGTTCGTGGTGATGCCTTTCGGGCTCACTAATGCCCCGGCAGTGTTCATGGACCTCATGAACAGGGTATGCAGGCCGATGCTGGATCGGTCTGTGATTGTATTTATCGACGACATCCTGGTGTATTCGCGATCTAGAGAGCAGCATGAGGGACATTTGAGGGAGGTCCTTGGGGTACTGAGGTCGGAGAAGCTATATGCAAAATTCTCCAAATGTGACTTCTGGTTGCGGGAGGTCCAATTTCTTGGACATGTTGTTAATCAGGCAGGGATATTGGTCGATCCGGCCAAGGTCGAGGCAGTGATGAGTTGGGAGGTACCGAAGTCACCTTCCGAGATCAGGAGTTTCCTTGGGTTGGCGGGGTACTATCGGAGGTTTATTAGAGACTTCTCCAAGATCGCAGTACCGCTCACCAGACTGACCCGGAAGGGTGTTGCATTCTCATGGGGACCCGAGCAATAGACTTCTTTCGAGACAATTCGCCAGAGATTGTGCGAAGCCCCGGTATTAGCTCTCCCGGAAGGGATGGAAGATTTTGTCGTATATTGCGACGCATCGATTTCAGGACTGGGTGCAGTGTTGATGCAGAGAGGTCATGTGATAGCTTATGCATCGAGGCAGCTAAAGCCTCACGAGGCGAGATATCCCACGCATGACTTAGAGTTGGGGGCAGTAGTGTTCGCTCTCAAGATTTGGCGTCACTACCTGTATGGGGTTCGATGTACGATATATACGGACCATAAGAGTTTGAAGTATTTGATGGATCAACCCAACCTAAATATGCGTCAGAGGAGATGGTTGGATGTGGTCAAGGATTATGACTGCGAAATCCTATACCACCCGGGCAAGGCTAATGTAGTAGCCGATGCATTGAGCCGCAGGGCGGAGAGCACTCCATTGCGAGATGTATGTCTGAGACTGACGGTGATGACTCCGGTATTGGATGCTATTCGTGGGGCACAGGCCGAGGCTGTGAGATCCGAGATGCAGAAGAAAGAACGGGTCGTTGGGTTAATTTCAGAGTTCGATAAGGATGGACGAGGACTTCTGACGTTTCAGGGTCGGATTTGGGTACCGTTCGTGGGCGGTATGCGTGTTACTTTGATGGAGGAGGCTCACAGATCGAAATTCTCAATCCATCCAGGTGCTACGAAGATGTATTTGGACTTGAGGAAGGAATACTGGTGGCCCTGTATGAAGAGAGACGTCGCCTGGTTCGTTGAGAGGTGTTTGACCTGCCGTAGAGTTAAGGCCGAGCACCAGAGACCGCATGGTAAGTTGCAGCCTTTGGAGATTCCTGAGTGGAAGTGGGAACAGATTACTATGGATTTCATCACCAAATTGCCGAGAACTGCCAGAGGAGTCTATGTAATTTGGGTGATTGTGGATAGATTGACGAAGAGTGCACACTTTCTTGCTATCAGCGAGAGTTCATCAGCGGAGAAGTTGGCGGAGTTATATGTGAGGGAGGTGGTATCTCGGCATGGAGTGCCGATCTCGATTGTTTCAAACCGTGATGTACGCTTCACTTCCAGGTTCTGGAAGAAATTCCATGAGGAGCTGGGTACTAAACTGCATTTTAGTACCGCATACCATCCCCAGACAGACGGTCAGAGCGAGCGGACGATTCAGACACTGGAGGACATGCTTCGAGCGTGTGTGTTAGACTTTGGGGGTAGCTGGGATGCGCATTTACCCTTGGCAGAGTTTTCCTACAACGACAGCCATCATTCGAGCATTGGTATGCCACCTTTTGAGTTGTTGTATGGTAGGAGGTGTCGGACCCCCATTTGCTGGGGAGAGGTGGGACAGAGAGTGATGGGCAGTACAGAGATCGTACTCCAGACGACAAAGCAGATTCAGCAGGTTAGATAGAGGTTATTGACCGCCCAGAGCCGACAGAAGAGTTATGCGGACAGACTCCGGTCCGAGCTTGAATTTCAGGTTGGCGACTTCGTTCTCTTGAAGGTTTCTCCTTGGAAAGGAGTGATCCGGTTCAGGAAGAGGGGCAAGTTGGGGCCCCGGTTCATAGGTCCATTTCGTGTGATTGCAAGGGTAGGCCGGGTAGCTTATCGGTTGGAGTTGCCAGCAGAGTTGGGACAGATTCACAATACCTTTCACGTATCACAGTTGAGGAAGTGTATAGCCGATGAATCGGCAGTGGTTCCATTAGAGGATATTCAGGTGGATGCGAGCCTGAATTACGCCGAGAGACCAGTAGCCATCAAAGATCGGAAGATCAAGGTTCTGAGGAACAAGGAGGTACCTCTGGTGTTGGTTCAGTGGCAACACCGGAAAGGATTGGAGATGACTTGGGAGCCAGGGCGTGAGATGCGGGCGCAACATCCGGAGTTATTTGCAGAGTGAGACTTCGAGGGCGAAGTCTAGTCCTAGTGAGGGAGAGTTGTAACAGCCCGGAATTTCAGGTATTTTTATAATATTGTTTTGGGGGTGTTTTAGGAAGGGACTCGCCGAGTTGGAGCCAGACTCGCCGAGTAGGACCACAGACTGGGTCGCGGGTTCGCGACTGGACTCGACGAGTCCATTATGGACTCGGCGAGTCTGCGCTGTTCAGCGGAAACCCTAGCCGTTTGGTTTTGGAACGTATATAATGCACTTATAGGCCGTCATTGTCCGTCTTTAGTCGACTGAGAAGAACCCTAATCGGTTGTGGGCATCTAGAGCAAGATTGAAGGCCATTGGTGACCTTGAAGAAATTGTTGTGCAAGGAGGAGAGGAGTTTTGGCTAAAGGAACAGCAAGGGAATCGAGTTCTGAGGATTGGGGACACAGAGAGTGCATTATTCAGGTAATATTTCGGATCATTTCTGCTATGTTGATGTGTGCATGGATTTAGGGTTTATGGAACCCTTTTGGTGATTAGATTGATTGTTACCTTGTTACCCAAACGACTATAACCATGTATTAGGACCTTTAGAGGTCCAGAAGGTCCCATGCCTGTGTATTTCGGGACAATACTTATCTCAGGAAGCAGTTTGATCGACTGCATGGCGTGGACTCGCCGAGTCTAATGAACAAACTCGGTGAGTAGCTTGGAGATTGACTGGGACTCGTCGAGCTGTTCTTCAGACTCGGCGAGTGGAGTCGGGGTGGCCCCGCGATTCTTCCACGAGGATCTCGTCGAGCCAAGAGGGATACTCGACGAGTAGAAAGGGAACATCAGGGAATTGGGGAGGACGTCTAGACTCGCCGAGTCGCCTTTGCACTCGCCGAGTCCGGTCAAGTTGACCGTTGACCGTTGACCAGAGTTGACCTACATGTAATTTCTTAGGGTCAGTTGTCTTGAAAGATAAAAGTATTAATAAGGGATATATGATATTATAGGGAGTCTGTAGCTCGGCGGATCGAGTGCGAGTGATTTCAGGAGTCGCTAGCTTTCATTACCCGCGAGGTGAGTCTTCTCACTATACTGTACCCGGAAGGGTTTGACTGTGTGACCAGAAGGTCGGATATGATTTGTGTTATACGTGTTATAAATGGTAAGGTATTTGCTATGCGTGCTATGTATGTTTATACGGGCCGGAAGGCAATATGTTATGTGACTGAATGGTCGGATATGATATATGATATATGTGCTATATGTGATAGGATAAATGTATTAATTGCTATGTATGTTTATGGGCCGGAAGGCAATATGTTATGGGCCGGAAGGCAATATGTTATGGGCCGGAAGGCGATTATCTCAAGGGCCGGAAGGCAATATGTTATGGGCCGGAAGGCAATATGTTATGGGCCGGAAGGCGATTATCTCAAGGGCCGGAAGGCGATTGTGTTGTGGACCGGAAGGTCAGGGCTTGGAAAGTCATATATGCGTAAGTAGTATACTGGGGAGCTCACTAAGCATTTATGCTTACAGTTGTTATGTATGTGTTTCAGGTACTAGCGAGGACCGTGGGAAGGCGCCGGCAGGACGCGTACACACTATTGATGTTTTGAGATCTTGGGGATTTTATGATTGTATTTTGATATGAAATTTGGAATAATTATATTTGGTTGAAATAATTCACTTATTTTAAATGAAAAACTTGTTTGAAAATTTGCGTTGTTACATGTGGAAGGTAGTGTTAGGACCATACTACTAAAAGCACAGGATCCATACCTAGGTCAAGGAGTGTTTCAGGATTAACAGGAAACTTATAGGTGGGTTTGCATAGTGTGGGTTTGCACTATGCATTTTTTTTATATATATATTTCCACTATCTTTCATATTCAGGATGGCGACCTTCAGTGTTGGTGATTCATAGTGAGTGAGGAACCTGTTTGCAACATTATAGTTGTGGAGATTTCAAGGTTCATGGGGGAGGATGAGTATGGTTTAATTAGCTCACTTAGGGATGAGCTGATTTCAATGATGGATGAGTGCCTTAGGTTTATTCAAACTAATTTGGAGGCTGATTTCCTCAAGGTTTGGGAGCTTTCATTCAAAGAGTTTGATGCTTATGGATCCCCTTATTTCTTTGCAAGTAGGGATACGATCATAAGTATACGTTGGATTGTTGATGTAGAGAGTACCTTTCACACCAGCTTTGGAGTTGGGCTATGCATTTCTTTTTGACATGTCCAAGACGACAATTCCACAAGAATGTTTTATCCAAACTATTGGAGGAATTGATACACAACACATCATTTCCTAAATTGTCTACAACCATCACAGTTTCATATATTCCATTACAAGGAAATGCTTCAAAATAGAAAACACCATTAAGAAAAGCATTAATAGACCCTTTTTCATTATTAAACAAAAATCTAAATCCTTGTTTATATAAACCATGAAAATAAGTGATGTTTCTTTCCATATCTGGCGAATAGCAATAATTATTCAACTCTAGTCCTAACCCACTACTAAGCACTAAAGAGTAAACTCCAATCTTGGTGACAGGCGACGATCTTCTGTTCCCCATGATCATGTTTATCTTCCCATGCTCCACATCCTTATTTCTTCTTAGGACCTGCAAGTCAAAACAAATGTGAAAACAACATCATGTATCAAGTACCCAAGAAATAGCATGTGATGAGTTATTAGATTGAATAGTGTAGATAGCTGCGAAGGACGGCTTGATCTTCCTATCCATGATATCTTTTAGATACTTCGGGTAGCTTTGTTTCCATTGCCCTTTTTCATGGCAGTAGTAGCACCTTGCATCCTTTTAGTTGGAGGTGTGTGCAGCAGGACCAGCCTCGATTCCACTAGAAGAGGTGCCATCATGGGACTTTCCTTTATGGTGGCTCTTAGAAGGAGCCTTCCTCTTCTTACCCTTCCCCTGCCCAATAGCCAAGACGTGGGCAGCAGTAGGAGTCGATGCAACAGATTTATCTTTGAGGTTGCTCTCAGCAGTCCTTAACAACCCTTGAAGATTTCTCAACATAACCTCCTCTTTGTTCATGTGATAGGTCATGCAGAACTAGTTGTAGCAAGGTGGTAAGGAGTGAAGAATTATGTCGATTGCCAGCTCCTCATTGAAGTCCACATTTAAATTTTGTAGGCGGTAAACATATCTTTGTATCTTCTAGAGATGAGCAGTGACAGACTCTCCGTCTCTCATCTTGGTCGTGATCATCGAAATGATGATCCCGTACCTCTCCTGCCTCGCGCTTTGATGGTACCTATCCATCAAATCTTGATGCATCTCGTAGGGGTAGAAGTCCTTGTAGGACTTTTGGAGTTCTGCAGTCAAGGTTGCGAGCATGATGCAAGGGACTTTCGTAGCATCTCACTCGTGGGCCTTAAAAGCAGCAATCTCCTCCGAAATAGTAGTATTGATGTTCACCTCTTTTCAGCTCCTTGTCGAGGACATACTCCTGTCCTCGTAGCGGGTAATCATTCGGACATTCCGGATCCAATCATTAAAATTGGACCCATCGAAGATCACCCTCCCACACAAATTCATAAGTGAGAATGAGCCGGAAGAGTTTGAGCCTGAAGCGCTGTTTGAGTTCGACATCTGAAAACGAAAAAGACAAAGTCTGATTAGATAAGAATCCCCAATTAAACACCCAAATGAGAAATTAGGGCTAGGATCCAACAACATTCTTTACAACTTAAAAGAGGGATGTAATTTAAATTGAAAATTATTTGAAGGTAAGTGAATGACGATTCACTAATTTCCACCATGAAAAACAAAAAATTATTTAGTTTTAAATGTATTGAAAACTCCTAGATCTTTTGAGATTCATTGAACTTTTCAATGACATGTTTAAATCTTGATATTCCCTTCAAGTTTGTGACTGGGATACTGAGGATCACAAACAAGGTGTGAATAACCATGCAAATGTACATGGTGCCCCCAATGTTACAGTCACCTAATCATTGTGTCGGTTAGCCACACACGCTCCATTGATCTATGACAAACATCGAGTCACTCTTTGCCACCTTTTCTTAGGCCAAATTAGTGTGCCGGTTAACCACACACGCTCCACTAACGTTTTAGCAAGGGTACAAACTGTAATTTCATGGAATAGCATCAAATTCACATTTTTCCTAAAGTAACTAAGATTGGGAATTTTATAAAAAAACATTTAGTTACTTTATTAATCGTTATACTTTTAATGAGGAATTAGATGTCCTATCCTACCCGTTCGGCTAATGACCCTCCACCAATCAAGGAAGCGGTGGGTGAGAGTGGATACCCATTAAAAGACCATTTTATAGGTCATAACCTTATACACCCTTATAGATCGGTTTCGTGAACGAAGCCTACTAACAGTAAGACTAGCATTTATCTTATACATATATAATAATTATTCTTATAATATTACAATAGTATAGGGAAGATTTTTAAACTTGTAAAATTCTAGGGTTTGGAATTCAATTATTTCAAAATTAAACTTTTTAATCAAAATGTAAATTCCAAAACTTGAGGGCAAGTTTTATAACATTTCAAAACTATCTAGATCAAAATTCAAATAAACAATTAAAAAATTAATTTTGGTAATTATCTAATTTTGACCTAATCTTATTTCATGCAATATAATTAATCAAATAATTCAAATAATTAACATTTATCAAATAAGGTAATAATTATCTAATTAAATGACAAATATCTTTTATGTTGACAGAGATAATTATAAGGAATCAATAAAATTTGGATTTTATCAATTAAAAGAAATTATGGTAATTATCTCAAGTCAAAATAAGCAAAATCCAGAGTTTCCCTCTGTCTGACAGCCCGACTCGCCGAGTCCCCTTTTGGAATCGTCGAGTTCATCTGACTCGGCCAGTTCACTTTGGGAATCAACAAGTCTGCCAGGTAGAAGGCTAGAAAAATGATTTTAAGCAAAGGAAAAAACACACAATTCATCAAATACAATAGAAACCAACCAAGACTTTGATACCACTGATGGGTTTTGAGCAAAAGAGCATCATATGTGCACATGCAAAACCCTAAAGCTTTGGATCTAGGTTTCTTTATCGTACATGCAAATTTATCCAAAGCTTGTAAAACCTAATCTAGCATACAACAAAACTAATTGAATACCAAATAAACAAGTTAGATGAATACCTTGATTGTTGATTGTAGATATTGAAGCTTTGAGAACCTTAGCACCCCAAATGTTGTGCCTCTAATGAATCACAAACACCACAAGAAATTGGATGAAGCAAGAGAGAGAGAGAGAGAGAGGGGTGGAGAAGGAAAAATCGGCTCCAATACTTTTAGGGTTTCAGTGTAGTCGAAATCTCATGCCCAATGGGTCCTTTATATAGGTGTGGGAATTCAGGTTTCAGTGATTATCCTTATCTGGTTATTAGCCACCAAGCAGCCCAAGGATAATTCTAGAAGCCCCTTGGACGAATTCCTAAGCCCTTATCCTTAGAATTCGTCCACCCTATACTCTAGGGTTTCCTTACCCAACTTTGCAACTATCACTTAATTACAAGTTCAGTCCCCTTTATTCAAATAACCTCTTTTGACCACAAAATTAATTCTTAATTAATTCTTGACCAATGTTAATTAAATAAATATGATTTCCTTTAATATATTATTCTTATAATATATTAATAAACCATAATAACCTCTTTCTCCATTATTTATCCAATCAAGTTGCTTTGGTGAAGGCAACCCAAAAGGACCCTGCTACAACCGGGTCAAGTACATACCAAATATAGTTATGGACTTAGACACTAATCCAACAAATTCATCTCCTTAAAGAGGAAAGGAGGTGATAAAAAGACATACTAGAATTACTAGAAATACTAGGTGAAAAAGCTGACATACGAGATTTACTCGATCTTGTCCTAGCAACTTGACTATAAAATAAGAGCTATACGACAACAAGCATTAAATGCAGATACAGACTCAAAACATCACTGATTACAATGTATCTCGGAAAGAGCATCATCTCGGAATAGCTTGACTTCGGAATGCTTCTCTACTTCGGAACACCTTGACTTCAGTTTCCTAAGGATCGCTTTTCATGTATTAACAATATCCCCCAAAGTAACCTTAGCTAACAAACTATTCTACACTTAGCTTCATCGAAAACAAAAAGATACGCCTTCTGGAGCCAGTTTTGGACTTCAATATACCAACTGAGATGCTTAATGAATTTTTTCTTGATGTGCTCAGGGGACTCACTCTTGGCAGCATTAATGATGAACTTTTTAAGGATCTCTGTTGGAACAAGATTTTTATCAAGAACTGAAGAATTCCTTTTGATTGGTCTTCTTCTTGAGATAGAGGTAACCAAGTTCTGGTTCTTCAATAGGGCCTTCTACTAGGATCTGTGCTTCAGGGAGTTCAGTGATGACTTTTGCCAAAATGTTTTCAGTACCGAAGAGGTGAGCAAACTCAATGTCGGATTTGTAAAATTCAGCAATGTAGTCCTTTAGGAAGCTTATTGCAACATTGTAGGCTCCGATGCTAAATTCGCATGATTGGCAATCTCATAAGTGAGCATCTATGGTGACAATAACGTTTAGGTTGATCAAAGGAAAATCAACATCTGTGATTGTGATATTGGTTTCATTGTTCCGAGAAACATAGAATGTGCACAACATGCAATTGAGATCAAACTAACTATGAACCTGGCTACCAAATTCGATGATCTTGGTGATTCGTTTCCGAGACCATACTTATTTTTGGGGTTAAGCGTTAACAGATTAGGGATGCCTAGCATCATATTCGGATTGTCTTTGGTTGCTTGAATCTGAATGCTTTCTTCCAAAGCTTAGTTTATTTGTTCCTGAGACCAGCCCTCAGACTTTCTAAATGTCGCTCAGTTCTGATGAGGGTTTAATGATCATCAAATGGATGAAGAGGAGTGAATTTGATGTAGAATTGACCATGTGTAAAGAATGGCAAGTCAACGTGATCAACATCTTATGTCAGAAAATCATAGTACATGAAGGGCACTATGTGAACATCATGAATAAATCCTTCTCGGAAAAGAGGACAGATTCCCAACATAGAATTCAGATTTACTGTAGTTGCTTGAATCCGGATTCTTTCTTCCAAAGCTTGGTTTATCTGTTCCTGAGACCAGCCCTCAGACTTTCTTAACGTCTTCACTGGGCTGTCTGAATTGGTTGCAATCTTTTTGCCTTTGTATTGAGGAATTTCACCCATACTAGCAATAGATGAAATAATTTGTTGACTGGATTTCGTGAGTTAGAGGAGGAACCAGAGGCTCCTTAGGCAGATCATCAGGTTTCCTAATGGGAGAATCTTCATCGATTTAAGGAATCCTCAGAGTAGGAATAAGTGGGAGCATAGACTGAGTGGCTCGGAAGGCATCAACAGTCAGCTTGTCGATTCCTCGACATCGTTTAAACGCTTCATGTAAGCATGTAGGCCAGGAAACCGAGGACCATTTCTTCTTTTTTGCTTCATAAATAGGTTTCATCGATTGTTCACTGATGGCTTGAAGTCCTAAGACTGCATATTCAGTTAAGTATTCTTCTTCTTCATCATCTTTCTCAATAGGTTCAAGAATTTCAATCGCTCCATGAGAAGATTCATCATGGAGCGTAAAATCTGAGATAGACTTCCATTGAATTTTTATATCTCTTTCTCTTTCTCTTACTTCTCTTACTTCTCCCCTTCTTGCACTGGAAGGCCCTGCATCCGATGAAGTCTATCTTCACATTGAAGTTCACTCAATCGTTCAAATACTCTTTGGAAGCTCATATTGATTTGTTTGGAGAGAGAATCGTACGCCTCGACAGTAGGAACTTAAGTCTTGAGATGGGTGAAAATTTTAACAATAATGAGGAGCATTGCATCGAATTTATGGTTTGGAACTTAAACAATATGACAGGTTGCTCGGAGGAGCTTGATAAGAACATGTTGCATAATCATATTCATTTCATCCTTTTCCAAATCTCCTTCTTTAGTCTTTGAATTTGTTTCTCATGACGGATATGATTTTTCTTGATGAGTTCATTGGTAGCACTAATCATATCGTCATCAATCATGAGCATAGTGGTGGTGTTGGAAATGTGATGATCAAGACTGTCGATATACTTCTGTTCAACTTCTTCAAGAGTGTGCTTGAATCGAAGAGAAATGAGTTGGTCGAGTTTATTGGCTCGTTCAATTTTTGAGGGACCGACATCTTTGGTCTCGGAAAGATATTTGAGTATGAGCTCTAGCTTGGAGTCAAGACTTGTGACTTTTTTTTATCAATCTTTGAATAAAGACGAGCAACTTTCTGATCGAGGGAGTCAACTTTGGAAATAGTAGAAGCAACATTGTCTAGGAGTTCTAACAAGGCAAAAGGATTTGCAATGTTTTCATCAAAAGATCCTATGTCCAAGTTAGAACTCTCTAACTTCCTGTCAACATCATCATCTTCATCATATGGTTTTGAGCGCTTGGCTCCATCAATCAGATTATCTTGAGCTTTGGGAGAGGAGTTCTTGTTTGCTTGGTTATATTCTTCTCCTTCCTATTCCTCGGAGGATGAGGAAAGGCCGAAATCATAAAATAGTTTCGAAGAAGAAGGCTTATGCAACATATTGAAAGTACTTGGAATCGAAATGGCATCAACATTTATATTGTCATCTCTGAACATGACATTATCTGAGAGATCTTTTTCATAGGGAGGCTTATGAGCTTCTTCACTTGTACATTTCATAGGAGGATCATCCAAAACATTTGTGGGATCGGGAACATCTCCTGTAGCAGTTTGTTGAGCTTCTTTAGAAGGATTGAACTCTTGATCAATTTCTGCATCTAATGGAAAAGTGAATGGAAGATGACGTCGAAGAGCTTGTTGACACATAGAGATGAGTGTATACTCTACTTGTGCTCTTGTAAGCTTCGAATATCTACAATGAGCCCTATCTAAAAAATCAGACCAATCTTTGCCAAAAATACTCGATCGTCCTTTACCCGAAGCAGGTATCAGACCGGTTGTGGGTTCAATAGGAGGGACTGCTCCAACTTCGTAAAGCTTAGAATCAGAGGCAGGCACCCCTGATTTGCATGTGAAGAAAAGAGAGGGATTTCCAAGTTGACTCGTGGGTCTACCCCAAGGGGGCCAAAGGACTTTGTTCAATACCAGCACCATCTTTTTAAAAAGATGGGGGTAGATTATGTGCAGACTCCCTATGAGAGTGTACATGTGATATTGAAACTCCGAAGAGTACTTCAGAAGAGTGGATGGAAGGGGTAGGTAGAAATCCAGAGTCAGATCAAATGCCAATATGTGAATCATTTTGAGAAGGTTCACTGGCTTTAGTTACTTTTCTAGTTCAAACTTTGGAAGGGGATCTCTTACGCTTTTCCATTTGTTTCTTTCGTCCACCAGAAGAAGAAGTGGATTTGTTCGCATCCGAGGGCTGAACATACGATACTGTGGTAGATTGTGTTGGGTTGTACACAACCGAAGTCTCTGTATGGTGTTTGAGATAAGGTGAGACGAATGGAACAGTAGCTAACATATGAGTGGGAAAACGTCTAACAAGTCCAAAAGCATATTGGTATGGTAACCTATAAGTCTTAATAGTTTAAATGAGCAACATACCTCTTTAATGTCGAAGTTGAGTGGAATAGCTTTGAGGCGTTCGAAGTAGATTTGTTGCAGTATCAGAGCCCAAAATCTCGGACTTGAGATTTCATTCGATTTTCTCTTGACAGCGAACTTCTGAAATTCCTTCCACAACACATCGGTTAGGTCAACAACATTGTTTTTTCAGGAGAAGATACACCACGTACAACCAGTCCTTTCTCGTTGTGTTTGTGCCACCATACTTGTGGACATTCCACGGAGAATGAGATGCATCAGTATGGTCCATAACCCAGGAACTACAGATTTCTTGAACTCTTTGGCCTTGAACTTGCCGTTAAACCCAATTTGATTGAGAAATGTCTGGAAATCTTCAGATGTGGGTTCTTGAACACGAAAATCCTTGCGGTTTTCTGGGATGCCGCTAGCTTTGAGAAAAGTGCTTTTCTGAACAGGAACAATTTTCTCGTCGACGATCTTCACTTCCAGACCATCATCTTCAATCGTGATTATTTCAAAACCTTTGTGGAGAATGCGTAGAGGAAGTTTAGGGTTTAAAGTTCCTTTATTGATAACCTTAAAATTCCTTTATCGTTGATAATCTCAGAATAATAGGATTCTGACACATCACGTCATAAGATACTTCGAGGAGAGGATGAAAACATCATGTGTACATAATATAGAGTTCAAGATGGCACAATCCCAAACTGAATATTAGATGTAAGAATGCATGAAGATCTTAGAGGAAAGGTTTCAAAAAGATTTAAGGTTCGATAATTGAAAGAGCAGATCTCGGAGGAAGATAAAATGAGATTGTGTTATCGTTTCAGGTTTAAATTCCAAGGTGAACTTCAGGAGATGTTATTTCGAGGTTGAGAACTCTGATATGAAAATTTCTCAAGATATCCGATGTGACTATATCGAACTGAACTTCAAATGACAAGGAAAGCTGAAATCTTAAGACTTAAAGAACGATTAGAATAAAAGACACATAATGATCCTTTATTTTCTGAAAGAAACAATTCCGAGTAGAAAACGAATTTGATTTGGAATTATTTGACTTTATAATGTTTCGATTAGAGATTACAAACTTCTTGGAAGAATGGAGGATCAAGCATCATTATTCCCAGTTTTTCAGAAACCCATTAAATTTGTGTTGAAGATAATAGAGCCGTCATCTCTTAATTGACGTATCTCAATATTTATTACCTTTGCCCTAATTCAATATATTACAAGTCTGATCTTTGAACAGGTTATTCGATCAATTATGGACGAGTCTCAATCCAATCCCATCAACATTTCAAACAGCATTGGATCAACGACAAAGATTCCCATCCTCTACACACATGATTATGAAGTCTGGGCGAATCACTTTGAAGATTATGTCATAGGATCTAAGGATAATGGATACCTCATCTGGGAAGCAATTATCTCTGGACCGTTTTCTCATTCAGCAACTTCAAGGATTATTAAAACTCAAAAGGAGTATAATGATCTCCTGAAAGATGTTAAAGATGTAGCGCAAGATGAAAAAGTTAAATTTCAGTGCAATATCAAAGCGCTAAGATTGATTAGATTTGCTCTTCAATCCGATACCTTCAAGCTGGTAAGTTCATGCACAACTGCTAAAGAGATATGGGACAGGCTACATGAATTGTACTCTACAGATGAAGACCTTGAACACTCCATTCAAACCTTACTTCTGTCTGAGTTTGGTGAATTCAAGCAAGGAACCGAAGAAACAGTGACTCAAATGTTTGATTGCTTCAATCATCTTCTTAGCAAGATGATCAAGCATGACATCGAAAGAAAGTTGATTGAACAGAAGGTTACTTTTTTAAATGGACTCAGGTCTGAGTGGAGAGCAATTGTGTCCACAGTTAAAGCACACGAGCAATTCAAATCCTATTCTTTGGCGAAACTGGTGGGTATTCTAAAATCTCAGGAAAAGATCGTGCTGCAGGAGAAGACCGTGGTTTCAAGTCTGGGTTCATTAGCACTCCTGTCGAAAAGCAAAGTTGTGATAGAGGACGAAGATCTCAACTTGGATGATTATGATCTCACATCTGAAGACTATGCTATGATGGTGTCAAACCCTAAGAGATTCATCAAAAAGAAATTCCCCACCAATAGGAACCGAAACTGGCAAGGAAGCTATAGCAGTGAAAAGGTCAAAGATGAACCGAAAGCTGAAGAAGCAAAGAAGGAACCAAAGGCTGAAGGAGATTCTGGAGTGAGCTGCTATTATTGTGGAGGAAAGAACCACTACGCAAAAGATTGCGTCCTCAAAAAGATGGCAGAAAAGAATGAAGAAAATGATGAAGAAGCTGTGTTGATGAAAAAGCTTGATCAGTTAAGGAAGAAGAAATCTGCTGCTAACCCTTCCATGAATGCTTTAATTGTGCAGGGCTCTGTAGCTGATGATGAGTTCGGTGGCGTGGAGGTTTGGTCAACCGACTCTGAAGATGATGAAGTGAGGAAGCCTTCACATGGAAAGGCCTATGTAGCGAAAGAAGAGAGCAGTGGAGGAAAATGCTTGATGGTGTCTGACGTTTCGCAGATGAGAGGATACAACACAGATGGTGGGAATGATGACAAAGAACAACAGAATCTGTGCTTTACCACCAAACCACTCAGCGAGCAGTTCAACGAACTTGATGAACTGATCAAGAAGGTACAATCAGTTTTTGTCTCATTTAAAGTCCCACAATGTTCATATGAAAAGGAATTAAAAAGTGTTAATTCAAGAATCTCTCATCTAGATAGTAGCTTAACTCAAACTCGGGTCACCAATTCTAACCTAACTGATCAATTAAGCAGGGTGTCTTCGAAGAGTGAGGAACGGCGGATGTGGATCGAACTGAAGGAGTCAGAGTTAATCAAAATAAAAGATGAAAACATCTATTTGCAGAGAGATAATTTAAAGCTTTTGAAACAGCGAAATGTTTTTTGTCTGATTGCCAAACGTCTTTATACTAATATTACTCAGCTTCATTTAAATTGTGAAATAGGTCAAAAGATTCATCGCATGATTTTACCCTTTCTTGAGTTTAAGGAAGATGAAATTGATGCTGATGCATTCAATTGTGAGAGTATTATTTCGTCTGAAGATGTTAATCCAACATATTTATATGGACTGGACAAAATTGAATCTTTCATAAAATCCAAGGACCACAAGAATATGCTCAAAAATCTTTTGGATGAAAATGATAAACTGAAGCTTAGAACCGAAACTATACAAAAATTTGACTCACTGAATGTCAACTTGAGCTCGGAAAATAAAATTGATGTTGAAAATGCATCTGAGCTTAATGAGGACGATAACATGAGTGAAATTTCTGTAGAAGACACAGTTGATTGCTCAGAATTTGTCAAAAATGAACCCGAGAACCACAAAAATCTAATCTCAGAAAATTCTGTGGAATTCGCTCGGTTGTCCCAACAACAGTCCCCGATTCTTGTAGAGAAGGCAGTTGTATATCAAAAGGTTAGGACCACTCCGAATCAGGTATACAAAGTCACTGGTGTTACCGAACATCAGACTGCTGAACTAACAGCTATTGTGAACGAAGACAATGCTGATGGGTGTGATGAGTTCTTCTGGTCGGCTCCTATTGACAATGATGATGAAACGGTAGGTCTGTCTGAAAGGACTTCATGGAAAAGCAAAGGCAGATACGTTCCAGAACCTTTAAATAAACCTGATTGCTTTAACGTGGCAAGTACCAGTGGAACGAAAGATGTTCCTCAAGAGAAAGAAATTCCTGCAAAAGAAGTCAAATCTCCAAGCAAAGCAACATCGGATCAGAGTGTTTCAACTAATGAACATAAAGCTAACGTCCATCATCAACCAAAGCAGATGAGAAGTCAAAAACGGGAAAGGAATCAGAGATACAGAAAAAATCTCTCCGAAAGAAAACAGTTTTGGCGATCGCAAAATGCCTATTTCTCACATCAAGACAGGAATTTAAAACCAGCAAAAAATCCTGATGGATCGACGGAGAGCAACAATGACCGAACGCAGAGTCTCGGTTCTGAGCAGAACAACAACCGAAAGCAGAGGTTCGGTTCTAAGCAGAACAACAACCAAAAGCAGATGTTCGGCTCAGCGCACAACAACAACCGAACGTATAGATTCGGTTCAGAGAATGATTTCAACCGAAAGCACAGGTTCGGTTCGGGAATTAAAAGAGGTCAAAACTCTAAAGGTGGTCCTTCCGTTAATCAAAAGCAAAAGAGTTACCCGGTCTCTTCTCGTACTAACACTTCTAATTCCTCACAATCCTCTGTCTCTTCTCGTCCTCGAGTCCACTCTGCTTCTTCTCAAAAATCTCAATCTTCAGCTGATCAAAAATGGAAAAAGAAGGTTTCAAACACTGAATCAAAATCCATTCTGAAACCATCAAATCCAAATCAAATCAAAGTTTACACCATCAAAAGAAAAGATAATACAACACTAATTAAAAGAACATATGTTGTTGACATCTCTCTCACTATTCCCGCAAACAACTCACGAGGACCCAAAAAGCTCTGGGTTCCTAAATCTGCTTAATTTTTGCAGGTTATTAGTGACAAGCAGTATGACGAAGAATGGTACATTGATAGTGGCTGCTCGCGTCACATGACAGGGAGGAAGGAAGAACTCAGGGAATTCAGATCTCTTTCCAATGGTGGTAATGTCAAATTTGGGAACAATTCCTTCGGAACAATCAAAGGCTACGGGATGATTACAAACGGTGATTTCTCAATTAGGAAAGTTGCATATGTAAAGGGATTGCAACACAATCTGATCAGTGTATCTCAGCTTGTTGGAGGTACTGGTCTCAAAGTCTCATTCGATGATGAAGGTTCGGAAACTATTGAGAAGAAGACGAACAAAGTTATTCTCCAATCAGAGCGCAAAGGTGAAATGTTTCCCCTAAATCTCAAACCAATCAAAGGAAACCCAGCCATCTGTCTGTTATCCAAGGCACCATCTGACGAAAGCTGGCTGTAGCACAGAAGACTCTCTCATCTCAACTTCAAAGATATCAACAAACTCGTCACTGGAAGTCATGTGAGGGGTCTCCCATTGCTCAAATATGACAAAGATCATCTGTGTGCTGCATGCGAAATGGGAAAGCAGAGTCGTCAAAGTCATCCATCCATAATAAACACCAAAGTCGTTGAACCACTGGAATTACTTCATATTGACTTATGTGGTCCATCTTCTGTAGAAAGCATTGGTGGTAGCAAGTATATTCTTGTTATTGTTGATGACTTTTCACGTTTTACATGGGTGTTCTTTCTGAAGCTTAAATCTGAAGCGACTCACAAGCTAAAAGTGTTCATCAAGCAGATTGAAGTACAACTGAAGAAGGTCGTTCGCAACATCAAAAGTGACAATGGGTTGGAGTTCAAAAATAAAGAATTTGAAGAATTCCTGGAAGAAAAAGGGATCAGTCACAACTTCTCAGCTCCTTACACACCTCAACAGAACGGAATCTTTGAAAGACGAAACCGATCCTTATGTGAAGCTGCCTGAACAATGCTAAGTTTTGCTTCCTTACCTTTATATTTTTGGGCTGATGCTATTTCTGCTGCTTGTTTTACACAGAACAGGTCGTATCTTAACAAACGCTTCACTCTCACTCCTTATGAGATCATCAATAACAGGAAGCCAAATGTGAAGTTTTTCCATGTGTTCGGTTCCAGATGCTTCATTTTCAATTCCAAAGAACACCGCAACAAGTTTGATGTCAAAGCTGACGAAGGGATATTTCTGGGTTATTCACTTTCTTCCAAAGCATACAGAGTGTTAAATAAGCGCTCAAAGAAGATCGAAGAAACTTACTACGTGACTTTTGATGATAGCTATGTTAAGAAGCTACAGGCCAACGAAGACACAGCTGGAGAAATCTTTCCTCAAACTGGCCAAGTCACAGCCTCGGTCGCCAATCTATTTGAGAAATTCATGGAGCTTTTTGATGAACCAGAGAAGGCCACTCTTTCTGAAGCCAGTGCGGCAGACAACAGGGTAGATAACTTGAAGCAACTTATTGACGATGCTGCAAGAAGACTGAATGAAGAAGAATCGAGTTCACAAGACCCTCCTCAACACAATGCATCAGTAGAGGGGGAGGATCCACCTGCATTCCAGTCAAGTTTACAAGTTGAAGGGGAGCTAAGGTCTCAACCTCCAACCGAGAGTGCTTCACCAACAGAGAGTGCTTCACCAACCAAGAGTGTCTCACCAACCGAAAGTGTCTCACCAAACGACAGATCCTCTCCAACCGTATGTTCATCAACACCCGAAAGATCATCACATCAGGAAACCCCTATAGCTCAAGATTCACAAGACATTCCTGCAAGATCGCATGTCGAGGGGGAGCATGCTGATATGTCATACGACTTCGACAGTCTGTCCGAACCAGAAGAAATAATAAATGCTGAATTGGATCCATCCTTTGATCCAGACTTCCCTCCTCTCACCAAATGGACCAGAAATCACCCTATTTCTCAAGTGGTCAGTGAAATCTCAGAAACAGTTCTGACCCGATCACAACTCAAGGAAAAACAAGCATCCTTGTACTCAAAAGTCGAATACTGCATGTTTAACTCATTCGTTTCCAAAGTTGAACCAAAGACAGTTAAAACTACTCTTGATCACTCTGATTGGGTTCAAGCAATGCAAGATGAACTGAATGAATTTGAAAGGAACAAGGTCTGGCGTCTTATTCTAACTCCTCCTCATGCCTCGGTTGTTGGTCTCAAATGGGTCTTTAGGAACAAACTCGACAAGGAAGGGAATGTTATCCGAAACAAAGCTCGTTTGGTCGTCAAAGGATACTGTCAAGAGGAAGGCATTGACTATGAAGAGACTTTCGCTCCGGTAGCTAGGCTGGAATCAGTGAGAATATTTCTTGCTTATGCTGCTCACAAAAACTTTGAGGTCTTTCAAATGGACGTCAAGTGTGCTTTTCTCAATGGAGATCTCGAAGAGACTGTGTATGTGGAGCAACCTCCTGGATTCGTGAATGAAAAGCATCCCGAACACTGTTACATATTGGATAAAGCCGTGTATGGTCTCAAACAAGCACCGGGGGCCTGGTATGAAACACTGACTAAATTCTTAAAGATGTCCAAATTCAAACAAGGTTCGGTTGACCCAACCTTCTTTCGTAAAAAGGAAGGTAACCACCTTATGATAGTCCAAATTTACGTCGATGATATCATCTTCGGCTCCACGAATCCAAGCCTAACAGCTGAATTCAGAAAGCTGATGGAGACTAAATTTGAAATGAGCTCAATGGGTCCCATTAACTTTTTCCTTGGTTTAAATATCAGACAGGGACCAGAAGGCATCTTTATCAACCAGGAAGCGTACACCAAGAATCTCTTAGCTAAATTTGGCATGATGGGAGATTCAAAAGTCAAAGTCCCAATGGCATTCGGCACTAAGCTCACTCCATCCCTGGACAAACCAGCTGTTGATCTTACACTTTATCGTCAAATGATAGGCTCTCTAATGTATCTTACTGCTAGCAGACCTGACATAATGCTTTCCGTTTGTTACTGTGCTCGATTTCAGGCAAATCCAAGGGAACCTCATATGCTTGCAGTGAAAAACATATTCCGATATCTCAAGCGAACTACCTCTTTAGGTCTGTGGTACCCTTCTAATTCAGGCTTCTTCGTTCAAGCCTACTCAGATGCAGACCTTGGTGGTTGTGGTCTCGACAGGAAAAGCACCACTGGCGGATGCCAATTCCTCGATGGGAAGTTGGTTAGCTGGCAGTCAAAGAAACAAACCTGCGTGTCACTGTCTACTGCTGAAGCCGAATACATTGCCGCTGCTTCCTGTACCTCTCAAGTGATTTGGATCCAGAGTCAACTTCGAGACTATTGACTCAATATGAAAAATATCCCACTATATTGTGACTCTGAAAGTTCAATTAGGATCTGTCATAACCCAGTGCAGCATTCCAAGACCAAGCACATCGCACTGAGGTATCACTTCATCAAAGATCACGTGGAAGACGGAAACGTTGAAGTACACTTTGTTAGAACCACTGATCAATTGGCCGATGTCTTTACCAAAGCTCTTCCTGAAATGACTTTCAATAAAATTCTACAAGGCTTGGGTATGATGGTTGGAGAGTCGGCCCCAAATCCTCAAATCTCCATCTAAGAATCAAGAACCGAACGAGACAGACCGCTCGGTTGCTCTCTGCTTTGGTGATTTAAAGGAACCGAAGCAAACAGACCGCTCGGTTTCTCTCTGCTCTGGTGATTTAAAGGAACCAAAGCAAACAGACCACTCGGTTGCTCTCTGCTCTGGTGATTTAAAGGAACCGAAGCACACAGACCGCTCGGTCTCTCTCTGTTCGGAAGATTTAAAGGAACCAAAGCAACCAGACCGCTCGGTCACTCTCTGTCCTGGAGATTTAAAGGAACCAACGCAAACAGCCCGCTCGGTCTCTCTATGCTCTAATGATTTACTGAACCGAACTAGACAGACCGCTCGGTTCCTCTCGGTTCTGAATTTGTCAGATCGCTCGGTCTATCTCTACTTCCTCAATTTTTTATGTTGTACAATTTTATCTTTCTGTTTTTATTTATTTTTTAGAAAATTCCAAAATTCCAAAAATATTTTATCTTTCTGTTTTATTTATTTTTCAGAAAATTCCAAAACTCCAAAAACATTTTATCTTTCTGTTTTATTTATTTTTCAGAAAATTCCAAAATTCCAAAAACATTTTATCTTTCTGTTTTATTTATTTTTCAGAAAATTCCAAAATTCCAACAACATTTTATCCTTCTGTTTTTCTTTATTTTTCAGAAAATTCCAAAATTCCAAAAACATTTTATCTTTCCGTTTTTATTTATTTTTCAGAAAAATCCCAAAATTACAAAAACATTTTATCTTTCTGGTCGGTGTACATTTTGCACAGGTGAATACAAGCATCTCCTTCTGTAGTGTTTACTCAGGTATGTTTTATCTTTCTCAGACTAGTTAGACGTCCCTAGAAGCATGCTGCTGTATGTTGTCGCAAGCCTCTATGACCTCGAGCAGGCCTTAATGATTCGATCAATACCTATCGTTTCTTCCCAATCAGGCTATTCTCTCACACTCGGTCTAGAGCTACCTTACTCTACTCATCTGAAACATGAGTTGCTCTGCTTTGTCCCTATTCTGTAGCAGAAGGTACGTTCGGTCTCTTAACCATCTCCTCAACTTCTTCATTTACCTTCGATTCCCCAAAGTAACCCTTGATGCTTTCGGTCTTTACCACTGAGGCTTATGGTTGCACAACATCTGTGTTTATGATCTTGGATTCGTTTACCACGCTCTAAGTGAAACCCAAAATCCAATACCTGAAATGAATTGACGGTGAGTGATAAACTCAAGCTATTACTTGGAAATCTCATTTTCTTTTTGTGTGATCTTTTATGAAATTGTCTCCACCTAAGACATTTCTTCCCAAAGTGGTCCAGTTTATTTTTCTTTGAGATTTATGTCTACCCCATTCTTGTCACGCGATAATTCTCACCTACCTGATCAACAGATCACATCGGTCTCACAGGTATCTCTACCAACACTTAGTTTTATGTTAAGACTTGATGTTCGGTTTGAGGTCAGCCACCCTTCAGCCCATTATCAAAAGATGCCTTTCATTGTTTGTTAAAAGACAACTGATCGTATTTCTCGGGAAACCACACAAGCACTTCAAGTCTCTCTTGGCTTTGAAGGAAGCGATTCTTGCCCGGAATCTTCCGCTTTCTGTCTTCTTAATAGACAACACTCACATCCCAAACACCTTTGATTTATTTCTTTATCTTTCACACTCTTATGCACGAAAATTAATTTTTTCCAACATTCTGATTGCTGTTTGGTATGTGGTTTTAAGTTTCAGTTGTAACCAAACAAGGGCACAAGGAATTTCAAACGGTACAAAAATGATTTGGGCACGTGCGATTGATTCCTTTCACACCCACGTGTGCTGACGTATTCCTAGGATACACCATAACTTCCAATCGCGCTTTTTCAGGAGACGTTTTGGTTTCTTCATCATCACGATTTTCTCTCTCCTGTGAACGGTATAAATAAGGGGTGATCGTGTTCTTTGGCATTTACCTCTCACGAATTCTCTCTCTGAAAAAGTTTCCACTGTTCATCTTCTTCCACAACTCAACAATGGCGACTTCTTCTTCAGCACAATATCAAACTGCATCCTCCTCTTTGCTCTCAATCAAACCTAATCAAAATTTGATTATAGAGATGACCCCATTCTTATATGACTCCTACATGCTACACGTGGTGGAATGCCTCAAATATTCCCCATTGTTGTTGGCACTCACGCAGGTGGAGGCCGTTCCCATGTCCCTGCTCTCCCAAGTTTACACAACGGCTAACTACGACAAACACAAAGATTGCATCTTCTTCACCATTCACGACAAGAAAACCTCTGTATCCAAAACAAGGTTTTGCTCTCTTCTAGGGCTTGCTGTCGACTCTTCCGTCATCTCACCGGACTTTATCACCACTGCGCAACTCTTTTCAATGATGTACGAAATGGGGTATACGGATGTTCTTACTACCATTGCCAAAGTCAAGAAATCCTGTCTTCCGTCTCAGTGGAACGGATTGCTTACCCTTCTTATTAAGGGTTTAGCGGAGAGGTGTGGTGGTTCTGACACCACGAGTAAAGGGTTTCTGACCATCCTGTATGGTCTTTACAACGGCATCAATCTAGATTATGGCTCCATAATCTGGTCTCAAGTCGTTCAGAGTCTCAACACAACTACAAGGTACTCCGAGATCTCATGCGGCCGTTTCTGGACGCTTATTACCAAAAGGGCCATGGATTCCCTTGAAATCCCGGTGATGAAGGATGCTCTTACGGCTTCAACTGCCTCTTACCACACCAAGAAGATCATTGTCTCTGATCCAAGTAAGTTTCTCCATTATGGATTGATCCCTGAATCCATGTATAGGTGCGTCACGCCTCACAGCAAAATCATGGCTGACTATAGCACCAGAACACCCTTGCCTCCAAGGGTTCTGTCCGATGAACAGCGTGCTGCTCTCGACGCCCTCGATCAACCTGCCAACCGTGGCAAGAGGGCAAGCAAAAAGGAGAAAACGGAGAAGAAAGAAACTGAACCAAAGAAGGAGAGAAAGAGAAGATCCTCCAAACGCAAATCTGAGGCAGAGGAACCTTCTCGGTCCAAATCCAAAAAGGTCAAGAAGATGGCTAAAAGAGCCAAAGGGTCTCCTTCTCCTGACTCTGCTCCTAATGACCCATCAGACATAGAGGCTGCTGCTCCTCAAACCGAAACAACACCTGCTCAGTCTCCTCAACAACCATCTTCTCCCGCAGTCACTCATCTACCCTCTCCACCAGCATCTCCCAAAATTCCCAAATCACCCTCTCCACCTACATCTCCCCAAATTACCAAATCACCCACTCCTCCCACTTCTCCAAAAATTCCAACTCCACCCCAATCACCAACACAGAAGCTCCCACTTTCTGTTCCTATAACCATCCCTCCCACTACAACAGAACCAACCATTCCCTTCTCTGTTACTCAACCTTCCTCCTCTATCTCCAAACCAATTATCACCGAAACAGTTACTATCACCTCTTCCCAACCACCAGTCACAGTCAATGTATCTGATACAGGGGCTGCTACTGTGGTTGAAACCACGGTCATCAACCTTCCCCCATCTCCTTCTCCATCCTCCAACTCCGGTGCTACCTTGGGCGGCGATGATGAAGAGTTCGACTCTATTTATTATAGCCCCTACCGGATTCCTACAGACACTGATGCCGATACCCCTGCTACTAGTCAGCAGATTCAGGAAATTCACGACAAACTTGATAGTCTGCTGGCTGATAATAAAGACTACGGGGGTGTTGTGCTAAAAGCCTTCATTGAGTCTGCGATCAAGACGTACACTGACGCTCTGGATCGTTCAACTGATGCAATTGATAACTCAGCTGCTTCATGCTCCAAAGCCACCAAGGAAGTTTCTGAGGTCGTTCACACAACTCAGATCTTTCTTGATTCTCTGAAAGCTCATGCTGATTCCAGTGCGGCCAAGTTTCAGACGTTCGTAGACTCTTTCTCGGCTACCCTTCAGGGTGAAACCACCAAATTTGAGGCTCTGCGTGCTGACCTCAAAACTGAATCCACGTCATTTCTCAAATCTTTGGATTCACGTTTTGCTTCTCTGGCAGCAGAGAGCACCCTGAAGGAAGATCTTGTCAAGCACCAGGCAACCATCGACCTACAAAAGATCCAACTGGCCTAGGCACAACAAGAAATTTCTTTGCTAAAGACTCAGCGGGCAGTTCTTCAAAGTTGCGCTGGTGATGTCAAGAATTTGTTAACAAATGTTCTTGACACTCATGATCCCTTCCTTACCCTTACTATCAGACAGCATCTCCAGGCTAAACTCCTTCCTGCTATTAACATCTTGAGTGAAATGAAGGGTGTCTCGGAGAAGCTTGTTCTTCCGCGACAAGGGGGAGAGGAAGGTGTGTCCAAGACAGAACCGAAGGTTAATGTAGCTTCGGGTTCTGGGAAACAAGTCCTTGTTGAGAGCGAATCAGATTCAGATGAAACTATCACTGAAGCTCTTCAACGCAAGAAAAGGGACAAAGAGCTTGATGAAACTCTTAAAATAGCTCGAGAGGCCGAGGCCAAGGAAAGAAAGATCAAGGAGGATGAGGATGCTATTCAAGCCAAGAAGACTCTGTTCCCAGATTGGGACAGAGACACACTCATCACTCAAGCGATTGAGTTTCCCTCCATATATTGGTTGGAACCGATTGCATCCTTCGAGTGTGAAAATACAAAAGACTCGCAGTTCGACATGCCAATCACGCGAAAAGCTTTCACATTTCATTGCTTTGATGTCACTGCCGATGTCCCTCATCCGAACTTGAAGGTTGACAGAGAGTTAATAGATTTCTATCTGAAGTATGGTCAACCGCAGTACTTGACATGGAGCGCTTAGAAAATTATTAAAGTCAAAGTACTGAAACCGACACAGGCTGGGAAATTTGTGAACGTTAATTTCAAAATCAACAGAGGAACGGCCAACACAGAACATCTCATTTCTCTGGCAGATCTTCCCAGTCTGAATCTGCATGATTGGATTCTGCTATACAACATTCTTCTCTCCAACCATAGAGAGTATGAACCGATTCTTAAACATCTTAAAAGAATGTTGGCTTCCTACATCCATGAGCTCGCCACTATGGATCAGGAAATAGCAAAGGTTATGAATAAGAAACCGACCGTCAAGCCTACTTCCAAGACAGGAGATGTTCATAAAATGAAGGTAGGGCAAATTGATTCTTCCAATCTGACGGTCATGTTCACCAGAGGCGACAAGCATAAGTTTCTGTTTCCTTTGGTAGACAAACATCTGTTTTCTACAGATTGTCTGGAGCATATTATAAATATCATTCACCGATGCAAACAGAACTCAACAGCAGACAAGAAGAACTTCACTGACATGCTTCGTTGGTATATCACCTTCAGGCATCACATTCTGGCTATAATACCGAAGATTTTTGAGACGGTAAAGAAGCCTTCTGCTGTCAAAAGAGAATGAAGATTCTGTGCCAAAGACGCAAAGGGGGAGATTGTTGAAGATAATAGAGTTGTGTCTTGGGCCCTTTTGTATTACAACCGGATTGGGCTTGTCAATCCGTGTTCAGCTAGATTAGCCTTATTTTTATTAGAAAAACTGTTAGGGTTTCATTATAAATATATGCATGCATGTATGCGTATGGATGTAGTCGTCACTCTCATTGAATATTGTAAACCCTAAAATCCTCTACAGTTGATGTTCTTTATCGAGCTCTTCTGAGGATTGTTTATTGAATCATTCGACACTTTTTGATTCATTAGCTTGTTCTTGATTGTTTACTTAGTCATTCATTTACCTGTTTCATAGATCTAATCGATCTTTAAGTTTGTTTTAAACTCTTCAATTTGGTTTCGTCTAATGCCTTAGTAAAGACATTAGCAATTTCTTCGTCATATGGAAGAAAGATGAGCTCAATGTTGCCCTTTAGAACATAATCTTTATTAAAATGGTACCAAATGTCGATGTGCTTGGTCAAGGAGTGTTGAATTGGATTGTGAGAAATTGCAATTGCACTTTGAGACTGACAATAGATTGGAATTTTTTTGAAATCGATAACCATAGTCCAATAGTTAAGATTTCATCCTGAGAACTTGCGAAGTGCAGCTTGTAGCCACAATATATTCTACTTCGGCCGTAGAAAAATCAATACAATTTTGTTTCTTGGATGACCAGCTAACCAATATTCCACCAAAAAATTGACAACCTCCAGATGTAATTTCCTATCCAATTGAAGTCCACCATAGCTTGATTTAGAGTAAGCTTGAAGAAAGAAACTCTCATTTTCTGGATACCAAATTCTGAGGCTCTTTGTACCTTTAAGATATCGAAAGATTTGCTTGAAAACCAAATGATGGGACATCTTCAGATTAACCTGGAATCTAGCACATAGACATGTAGAGAATTTGATGTCGGGATGACTTGCGGTAAGGTAGAGTAATGACCCAATCATTCCCCTATATTTCTTCTGATCAACAGCAACACTAGATGGGTCCAAGAAGATCTTGTGTATGAAACTCATTGGAACCTTTGCAGAGGCACATGTGTCCATTGAATATTTCTTCCGAAGTTCAAAAATGTATTTTTCTTGATGAATAAAGATTCCCCTGTTGGTCTGCTTGACTTGCAGTTCGAAGAAGAAACTTAATTCTCGATTCATGCTCATTTGGAATCGACTAACCATTAGCTTTTCAAAATCAGCAACCATCATTGAATCGGTTGATCTAAAGATGATGTCGTCGACGTATATTTGTACCAACATCTGATGTTTCCCATTGGATCTTCGAAATAATGTGGCATCAATAATTCCTCTTTGAAAACCAAAACACTTCAGAAAATTAGTGAGAGTCTCGTACCAGGAACGTGAAGCTTGCTTGAGGCCATAAACAGCTTTTTGAAGTTTGTAACAGTGGTTTGGATATCATAGATTTTCAAACCCAGGTGGCTATTCAAGATACACATTGGTATCAAGTTCACCATTGAGAAAAGTGCTTTTAACATCCATTTGGTAAACTTTGAAGCCTTTGTGAGCAATTTAAGCGGGAAAGATTTGAATGGCTTCAAGATGAGCAAATCATTTGGCCACCAATCTCGCTTTGTTTCTAATTATGACTCCAACATCTTCAAGTTCGTTTTGGAAGACCCATATTGTGCCAACAATAGGGTGATCCTGAGGAGGAGGGACAAGAGTCCACACTTGATTTCTGTCAAATTTTGCTAACTCTTCTTGCATAGTTGTAATCCAATCAGAATGTTCTAAAGCCTCCTTTATGGATTTTGGTTCGACTGTTGATATGAATGTAGAGATGTAACATTCATTTTGAATGTTAGTAGAAGAGCGATTTTGAACACCGACATTGAGATTTCCAATGAATTGATTTCGTGGATGATCCTTCGTCCAGATATGCAATCTCGAAAGTTCTTGTGCAACAATTGATCCGATGTCAACAATAGGGTTGTGTTGCTCCCTCTGAATGGTTTGAATTTGAGGATGACGTTCCCCCTAAACTTATGAACCATATATATCAACATCATCATCGTTCGGAAAGTCCAAGAAGTTGGCATCATCTTCGTTGTTGTTCAGAATGGGATTGAATTCGGGGAATTGATCTGCTGCATCTTGAAATCCTTCAACATTTGATTCGAGGGTTGGATGACTATTCTCCCCCTAAACCTGAGAAAGTTGAAATGGATTGGAATCAAATGGAGGGAAGGTTGGGGTCAGGCCATATACATTTTGATAAACCGTAGTGACAGATCAAGACGGTCTTGATCGAGATTCCGAATCAAGAGCGATTTCAGATGGTCCAAACAAGCTTTCATAATCAAATTCATAAATGAGTCATTCTTTTCGGTCTTCTGTCATAACATAACTATGCTTTTTTTCAGAATTCAACTCGACGGTTTGCATCAGTGTGTTGAGCGATGCTAATCATATTACGCTTGAGATCAAATTTATATGCCACATTGGAGACAGATAAATTGCCATTGGTCAAGACGCCATAACCTCGAATTTGTGAGAATGAAGTTGTTTCCATATGTAACATAACCAACATTTGGAGCGAGCTTTAAATCATGTAGAAATTCTTTCTGCCCAGTCATGTGCATGGTGTAACATCCATATAATTCAATCCAATTTAAAACTTTTTAAAACATTCAAAACCATTAATTACAATTTGTTTTCAAAACACTTTCATATCGGAGTTCCCAGTACGTTGGGCATACTCCGCCTTGTGTTGAACACCATCGGGGTGGTTGACCTAGTACACAGGGTGTACTGGATTTACGCGGGGCGTACACGAGCTGTTCTTAAAACTCCAATAAGTGCTTAATGGCTTAAGCACTTAAGCCCAAATTTCAAATCCATCGACCAAATGTGCCTTAGAATCATAAAGTATTGAACTTTATCACTTTGGATGTCCAAAAAGTTCTTAATACATGGTCTTAATCCATTAAGACCCTTCTACTACATGCATGGGACACCTTCAGCCATTAGGACATCATTTTTATCACTTAGGGCCCTTCCTAGAGTCTGAAAGGACAGCTCATTTTGTCCAAATCATAACATGCACCAACTTGGGGACTTTAGGGACAAGAATGGTTCCATAAAGCTAGAATGGCTAGATCTATATCATTCAAGCATAAAGTTTGAAGCTTTTTACCTTCTGGAGCTTCTAGGGCACCAAACAACTTTAGATCTATAAGCTTGTTCTCCTTCTCCAACTCCTTAATGCAAAACCTTCCTCTCCAACTACTCAAAATACACTCTATAAGCTCACACCTTCAACGAAAGGTAAGGTTTGAGGGAAACGGCTCTAAACAGTGGAGACTAAGGTAAGGGAGGGTTATGAGCTCATAAGGTTGTTTATATAGCACCCAAACCCTAAATATTAGGGTTTCCTTCTTATATGAGTACGCCCAGCGTACACAAGTATATGCCCAGCGTACTAGGGCGTTCCTAGTACACTCAGAGTACCCTTATGTACATGCAACGTACTCCTCTTGGTCCCAAAATTGCAACTTAACCCCTTAGGATTTTCATGGCTTTACCCTTCCATCCCAAGGGACTATAAATGACAAATCATGGGATGTTACACATGGAACAAGAACTATCAATATACCATATTTTATCTTGTTCCAAAGCACAAAACGCCTGCAAAATCAGAAAGTTTCAGAGTTTTTAGGCTCCAAGTTAGATTCACAGAATTTAGAATGGGCTTTAGACTTGGTTTGTGATTTCTGAGCAACTGGCATGACGGAATACTTTTTCCGAGAGTCTTTTGGAAAGAAGCAAAATGAAAGAGTCTTTTCATTTATCCAAAAGTAATATTCAATAATTGATTGTTTGGGCACTGCTTTTCTCGGAGGAACAGATTTCCGAGGAGTTGCTGGAAGGACTGTTTTCAGAGGTGCTTCAATGGATATTTCAAATTTTAATTCTCCATTCAAATTTTTGGTCTGAAGATTTAGATGACTTTTGAAGAACAGTGTTCCGAGAAACCCTTCCTTTGATTATGGCATTCGTATGCACATTTGAATTCGGAAAGTGTGTTGGTTTAAAAATTGTGCCATCAGAGGTAGCAATAAACACATAAGAGGAAATTGCCCGAAGAGAGCCATTTTTCTTTGGTGAGGTCTCAACAATAACATTTATCATAGAATTGTTGACAGACGTGTCCTTAACAACTGAACAAGCATGATTGGAGGGCCTCTTAACAATCTTAATAGGTGAGAAGGTATTATGAGTCCTAGTAGCTGGACTAACTGATTAACCAAATTTCTTTTCGATTTTTTAAGAAACCTAGAGCATTACCTAGAACTAGTTTCCTTCTCAAGGGATTCCCTAGCTTTGTTCTTTGGATGAACAATATCTTTCTTGTTCAGCCAAGGTTTCTTCTGAGAGTCAGATGATGACTTGGAAGACTGTCCAGTAGAAGGGTTGTTGAAACAAGGCTTGAGCGGTATTAGAGTTGATTTTAAAAACACATTGGAGTTGGAAACACAAGAATCAGACGAGATTTCATCATCACTCTTAAGTTATACTTCACTATCAAAAGACGCCCATACGAATTGAATTGATCTAAGTCATGTGCATTAAACGTGGAGGATTATGATGTTAATTAAGGATTTATCTATTTTAGGTGTTAGACGAGTCAATAGATTTATCTGTGCAAGGAGTTAGAGTGTTGTTGTGCTTCTCCGGTTCTGCTAATCAGGTGAGTTTCTCACTATGACATGTATCCCATTGTATGTCCTTTGCATTTTAGGATAGAGGTGTTATTAGAACACGAGTATGTTAGTGGTTGAGATAACTCCTTTGTATATATGTGTAGTAAGGGACATTTAGGTAGTGTTTGTTTTTTGTCTGCAGATCTGCGCAGCCTCTTCTGTCTGCGCCGCGCAGACCACACGCGGACATTAGCCTTCGCAGACTGTTTGTTTTTTTGAAGACTGCAGACCTAAAAATGTCTGCACATCCTCTTCTTGGCACAGATGTGGACCAGAGTCTTCTAACATCTTGAGACATCTTCTAGCTTAAAAGAACATATATATCTTTATTTTTTTATGTTTTTTTTTATTTATATTTTTTCCAACTTTATTAATGATAAACAATTTTAAAAAAAATTATAAAACTTAAAAAAAAAACGCTCGACAATACAAACATGGTATTTTTGACAAATTTATAAATAAACATTTATTACAATAATAGTCGTTGAAGTTGTTTATGTAAATATGAAAAAAAAAATCATAATATATTCTTATATTCTTTTGCCAAATTTTGTAAAACATTATTTAATACAGTATCGTCAATTTCTCGAGAAAATATTTATGGTATGTTTTTAATGGATTTAACTGAATAAATCGAAGTTTATTTCCATCGATTTATGTATCAAATTCTTTGATCACTAATTAGAATGTTTAGTTATAAATTTGCAACAAAATTTGTTGGTTGTTATCAAATATATACGTTAATTCATACCATTTTTATTTTTATTTTTTATACAATAATACATAAAAGTTGATCTAGATTCGTTAATTATTTATAACAAAGTCATAAAAGTATTAAAAAAATCACTTTGAAGTTTAAAAAAATCAGTTTATTTAGATTTCAGCTTATTTTAGTAGTCTTCAGATATTAAAAAAACAAACAGTCTTTTTTTTTCAGACTGCAGACGTTTGATCCACCTCTTCTACTGTAGAGGCCTACAGATGTGGTCCGCAGACTACAGACATTTTTCCTCAGAAAAAACAAATAGCACCTTAGTGTCATTGTATGCTAGACTGGTAGGGTCTTTTATACTGATTGTATGGTACTAATAGGAGTTATGTTTGGATAGGGTAATTGGGGTAGGCCAGTTATCAAGGTTATGTATGACTGATCAGCAAAGGACTTAATTGAGGAGTGGTCAAGGGTAGGGCAACTAGGGAAGGCTAGTTTCCAAAGAAATGTGCTATGTTAGATTATGATATGAATATATGTTATATGATTATGTGGTAATGATAGCATGGGTTCTATGTAGTCTAAGTTGGATAATCTGAGAACTCTTGGTCTAATGCCTTATTGTGATGTTTTTGTCTGATTGTTCACTTATGGGTGGATTATTTTTTCGACTATCTATCTGATCCCTGATTACATATGACTTTGTTCATGACAGGGAAAGACCATGATGGTAACCCATGGCACTTGTTTGTAAGACCATGGGGGTATCCCATGTCATTGCAGGGATAGACCATGAGGGTAGCCCATGTCATTTACATTTTAAGACCATGCAGGATAAAAC
Source organism: Lactuca saligna (assembly GCF_052625555.1). Taxonomy (NCBI): domain Eukaryota; kingdom Viridiplantae; phylum Streptophyta; class Magnoliopsida; order Asterales; family Asteraceae; genus Lactuca; species Lactuca saligna. The sequence continues at coordinate 332,045,337 of NC_136420.1, forward strand.
AAAAAATAAGACCGAAAATCATAAAGTGCATGGTGAGAAGGTACATATAGAACCAACAAACAAATAGAAATGGTAAATGCACATAATAACTAAGAAGAAAAGTATTAGCAAAACAAGTTGAAAGTAAAAACAGTGAAAACTAAGCGAAATGCACAAACAATGTAAATGAAGCTAGTACTTAGACTAGTTATGTACTGTTCCACGATCCTGATCTTATGCATCAACACTCTCTAATCAAAGCTCGTTTTATTGTAAAGAGATAAACCTCATTCAAATCTAACATCACATTATCTTGACACTTGTTTATCATATGTTCTCTCTTCCTTGCATGATCTACAACGGCCATCTCCATGCTTTGGAGTAAAAAATGTCACCTATGTCTTATGTAAATGTTTGAAACCACCATAATCTTTTTTCCATCGGTTTCTATGTGAATGAAGTTGCTCCTACTATATTTCTAAGTGTTGTTTTTGGTACCTTATGCAATAAAAATATATCACACAATTACTACATCCTCACTTTTATGACCTCCATATTTCGTTTGTGTTTATTCTTAATAACATTTAGAACCATTTATGGGATAATGACTTGAAAGGATAACGAACTTTCAATTTTGTTCATATTTAATCATTGAACTTTTTATGGCTTGATTTCCCCCTAAATTATTTGAAATTGTTCACATTTTACCCTTATAACCAGTTGTAACTGATCATAAGGGTAAAATGTGAACAATTTCAAATAATTAACGGGTAAATTAAAGACGAAAATAAATTTGATGACTAAATATAAACAAAATTAAAAGTACGTTACCCCTTCAAGTCATTATCCTTTCCCTTAAAATGATAAACATACAGTGTCATCATCTTATATTAGGGGTGAGTATTTGGATCGGTAGACCAGACCGGATCGTTTTTTTAAACCCATGGGCTGATTCTCGGTTCTAGGAATCAATCAAAACCGGTCTGATTTTTTTCCCGGTCCAGTCCGATTTTTACTGGGTTTAGAACCGGTTAGACCCGATTTAAAAAAAAAATTGTTTTCTGTGAAATTTTTTAAACAACCATAACTCATTCGTTTTAAATCGAACTGACACGTGGTTTTTTCCAACGTTGAATTTACAGTTTGTAGATGAATTTAGACTATAACTTTATTGAATTTTGTATTATATTCAATGAGTTACAGTGTTTCAAAGTTTAACCATCAAAGCTGAAAATTTTCAACTTTTCAGCAACATTTTTTAAATTTTGTAATCTTTGAAAATGTTTAAACAACCATAACTCATTCATTTTAAGTCGGATTGACATGCGTTTTTTTCCAACGTTTAATTTACAGTTTGTAGATTAATTTAAACTATAATTTTGTTGATTTTGGTATTATATTCAATGAGTTACGGTCTTTCAAAATTGAGCTATCAAAGCTGAAAATTTTCAGTTTTTCAACAAGATTGTTAAAATTTTGTAATTTGTGAAATTTTTTAAACAACCGTAACTCATTCGTTTTAAGTCGGATTGACCTACGGTTTTTTCCAACATTTAGTTTACAGTTTGCAAATAAATTTAGAGTATAATTTTGTTGATTTTGGTATTATATTCAGTGAGTTACAATCCTTCAAAGTTGAGCTAACAAAGTTGAAATATTTCAACTTTTTAACTATTATTTTATACTATAATTCTGAATTTTATGCATCTTTGACAAATAAATCATATGAAATGGATCTTGGTGAACTTGATTTATATGTTAGTTGATTTTATTTGGAAAAATTAATTTTGCAAGTTATAATATTATAACATCAAGGTAGATTAGTTATGCATGAAACGGAAACATAATATTTTTACAAGTTGTATCGTATCAAACCCAAAAACTTATTTTAGCGACTTTTACTCTATGCAATTAAAGTTGTACTGGTTCAAACGAATCTAATAACCGGAAAACCCGGACACGGACACGGACATGGACACGACTCATCCAGTCCGGCCCACGGTCCACAATATTTTACATAACCGGTCCGGTTCGGTCCAAATGTTCACCATTATCTTATACTATTATGTTCTAAAAATTTATCTGTTTTTTGTAAATAGTAACATTGTTGAACAAATTTTATTGAGTCTTCATTGTAAGAAATTAAGCTTTAATTCAGAAAAAAAAAATCTTTAAAAAAAATCCTTTTTATAAACGTTTTTAAAATATTATTTTTTATTTCCCGAAATTCACGGTCCATGTGAGTATACAAACAATTCACGACTTCATTATCATAAACTTCTTGAGCAAGCAAACAAAACACGTACCCAACACCAAAAACGCCACCCCTTCCAAAACCCATCCGACCCGACCCGACTCCCAAATTAAAGACAAAAACCTCCCTTCTTTATAAACCTCCATTCACATCATCCACACAAACACCACCACCATGAACAAATCCGCCATGGGAGACCTGTTAGCTCAGTTAGGTTCAGTTCTCGCTAGTGTCATGTTCGTTTGGGCAATCATCCAACAATACTTCCCATACAACATCCGTAACTTCTTCGACAAATACTCTCAAAGATTCCTCACTTTCTTCTACCCTTACATCCAAATCACCTTCAACGAATTCACCGGAGAGCGATTCAAACGCAGTGAAGCTTATTCCGCCATCGAAACCTACCTCGGCACCACCTCCTCCATGCAAGCTAAGCGTTTCAAAGCCGATATCATCAAGAACAACACACAACCACTAGCGTTATCCATGGACGACCATGAAGAAGTTGCAGACGAATTCAATGGCGTCAAGGTTTACTGGGCTTCTGGGAAGAACATACTCAAATCACAATCATTTTCTTTCTACCCAAACACAGATGAAAAGCGATACTACAAACTTACCTTCCATAAACGACATCGGGAGCTTATCTTTGGGCCTTATTTGAATCATGTTCTTAAAGAAGGTCGTGAAATCAAAGTGAAAAACAGACTCAGAAAGCTTTACACCAACAACGGATCGCAATGGAGTCATGTAGTTTTTGAACATCCAGCTTCGTTTCAAACTCTAGCAATGGATCCTGTGAAAAAGCAAGAAATTGTTGATGATTTAACAACTTTTAGCAACGCGGAAGAGTTTTATAATCGAATCGGTCGAGCTTGGAAACGTGGCTATCTTCTTTATGGTCCGCCGGGAACCGGAAAATCCACCATGATCGCCGCCATGGCCAATTTCTTATGCTATGATATATATGATCTTGAATTGACTGCTGTAAAAGATAACACAGAGCTCAGAAGATTATTGATCGAGACTTCGAGTAAATCGATTATTGTGATTGAAGATATCGATTGTTCAATGGATCTCACCGGACAACGGAAGAAGGATAAAGAAGAGCCGGAAGAGAGTGATCCGGCGAAGAAACCTGTGAAACCACCGGAGAATGAGTCAAAGGCGAGCAAAGTCACTCTTTCTGGTTTGTTAAACTTCGTCGACGGTTTATGGTCGGCGTGCGGCGGCGATCGGTTAATAGTTTTTACAACTAATCATGTTGAAAAGCTCGATCCTGCACTAATCAGAAGAGGTCGAATGGATAAACATATTGAATTATCGTATTGTGGGTTTGAAGCTTTTAGGGTTTTGGCGAGAAACTATCTTTATCTTGAAACACATGATCTGTTTGAAAAGATTCGTGTGTTATTGGAAGAAACCCAGATGACTCCGGCGGACGTCGCCGAGAATCTGATGCCGAAGACCAGTCCGGCGGATGTAGAAGGGTGTTTGAGGAGCTTGATCGAAGCTCTGGAGAACACGAAAGAGGAAAAAAGGATCGAGGAAGAAGAGAAAAGAAAAAAAGAGTCGGCGGCGGCGGCGGCGGCGGTGGCGGCCGCGGAGGTGAAAGATGAAATCAAGGTAGCAAAACCAGTTGAAAATGGTTCAAATGGAAGCATATGATTGAATCATAACAGTTTGAGAAGATCGGCGCCGGCGAGGCGCATGGTCTCCGGCGAATTTTGGGAAGACTTTGCCGACAAAATGGAAGAAGACATTTGGATAAGTTCAATGGTGAACTGCCGGTCATAACTTTTGGGTCAAATGACACTTTTGGTCCCTACACTTTATTTATGACGATAATAGCCCTTGTAATTGTATTTCAAGTTCCCATATAATGGGAGCGCATGTAGTTTATGCCTTTATGGAATGAAAGTAAATAGCCAAAAAAAAATGAAAAATTTTCCTACACAAATTGAATTGGAAAACTGGATTCCAAATTATACCCAAGAAAAGAAAATTATGTAAATAACATTTCAAACAAAAATAATGTGTGTCCGTTAAAATCTCAAACATATAAAAGGAATGAAGGTTAAGTAAAAGTTAATAAACTAAACAGAAAATTGTTTCCCCCGTTTAAAACTAAGGAGCTAATGAAGCTGTCTATGTTTATTAAATATCAAAATTTAACATAATAACATGCAACGATTTTTTAAGGAAAGTCGTAGCTTTTCACAAAAAATCTTGCCTTTTCATCAAATAACGTCATTTTAATGCCTTTTCGAAAATACAAATGCACGGCAACCTTTAATTTAGGAGATTATTTTATAGGGGAATTAGGTTAAAACCTTAAAATAAAATAAATAATAAATAGTTAGTGGATTGCTATAAAATAATTAGCAAAAAAATTCAAATCTATGTAGATAAATAAAAACTAAGAAATCAAAAATTAAATAATATTTAGCTTGTAAACCACTAAACTGACATTAAAAAAGAATGTTGAATGCTATAAATGATAGTTAGGTAAAAATAAAATGATATAATTCACAAGTAAGAAAATGTTAAAGTTGACATTAAAAATATTAAATGCTATAATTATTATTAAGATGAAAGAAAAATGCATTGATTGAGATTAACATGAAAGTCCAATAATATAATTGACTTGGGTTCTTTTCAATAATTTTTTTACATTTTTTCCCACATCTTTTAATCTAACTACCCTATTGTTAAATTTTTCCACGACCAAAAACTAAAAAAGCAGTATTTTACAGTGACCAAATTTTTATTTTTCTCATATTCTCCAAATATGAGTCATACTACATGGAAATTATAAAAGTTTATTAAAAATGCATATGGCGGATTACACAATACAAAGTTTTAATAACAAAAAGATTCGGAGAATCAGTCTGATAAGATAATGAATAGATAAGAATAATTAAAAATTAATATACTAATATATACTTCAATTTATAATATAGATTATAGATGTTATAAAATTTAAAAGTATGTGCACACAAAAAAAATGTTAAAAATCCTAGATTATTAAAAAATAAAGAAAGAAAAAAAAAAGTTAAATTATAAATTTGGTTTATGGGATATATTATTTTTTTTAATTTTGGTCCATTGGCAAAATAGTCACGTTGAAAATTTGTACATCTTGGGAGTCAAATTTAAACGAAGGTGGGCCAAATCCGTTTGAAAACATCAAAATAAGAACCAAATTTGCACAGAAATTTGTTGGGACCAAAATCAGCAAATTTTATAGACCAAGGGACCAAAAGTATATTTTAATCTAAATATATAAATAAAAAAATAAAAATAAAATAAAAATAAAAAAAACAATCTTCTTGAAAGAATTCAAGTGACATCTAAAAAAAAGCTATACTACATTTTGCATCAAGTGTCGTATAACATCAAAATTCATAAAACCATAAGTTCTTTAAAGACTAAACGGCTAAAATAATTCTCCATTTCATCCGAGGTAACATTTTTCTATTGTCAATTTTTTTTTTTATTTGCTTTTGTTTCAGAAGCTATGACTGAGAAATTGACTGATTTAAATTGATAACAAAGATATGGTTCAGTGCTATTTAGAAAAAATTACAATTAAGTGATGAACAATTTAATGATGACTTTGGAGTGAGATGGGGGAGTTGACACATGTGGTTGCAGCAATAATTGACGAAGTCATATATTGAGTTTCATTAGATTATATCAAATCCTGTTGCTAAGTTTAATTTTTTTTTTAAACATTTATCCCTTCAACTTGTTAAATTATATACATACAGTCTTTATAACCGGTTATTTCAGGTTAACCGATAAAAATGTTTTAATAGGATAATATATTTCTTATTTTGTAAACATTTATCCCTTAATATTTTTATAAACATTTAGTTCTTAATTTTTTTTTGTTGCAAAATAATTTATTTTTGTTTTTGTACTCATTCAATACTTATGAATGTTTTCTTTTAAGTTTTTCTCACAACATCTTACATGGAACAATCATTAACGAGGTGTTTTAGGCTTTTAATGTTTATGTCCATCGTGATCTCGACTACTTGGTTGATTAAATCATGTGTTTTGAACGTCATAACTTTTTCATACTATCTCAGATTTTAACGATCTTTATATCTATGTGTTTGTATTTTAGTCTACTACAACTTTCGTTTATATTACTCCCGTTAAAAAGTAATATATTTTTTAATTACGATCTTTATATCCATACTTTTTTTATGAATGTATGTATGAATGTTTTTTTATAAAATCGTAAGTAAAAACATATTATATTTTAACGGGAGTAATTTTAACGAAAGTTATAGTAGACTTAAAAAACGAACATGTAGATATAAAGATCTTTAAAATTAGATATCATATGAATAAGTTACGAGTTCGGAATACAAAACCGAAGCCAAACCACAAGACCTATGCAACCAATCAGTCAAGGCTACGATGGACATAGGCATCAACAGCCCCAAACACCTCATCAATCAGGGACGGACGTAGGATTTGGTAGTAGGTGTTGCCGATCCGTAGTAGGTGTTGTCGGTAAGTAGAAAAAAGAAAAAAAATATATATCAAAAAATTTACACTGCGTATAGAAAAAACATGGGTTGTCGGTGCCACTGCGGGCACCTAAAGAGAATCGTCCCTATCATCAATAATAGTCTCATGTTAGATGTCGTGAGAAAACCCCTAAATAAATCATTCATAAGTATTGAATTTGTACAAAAACAAAAAATGATAGTCATCGCCTGCGTTACCAACCACCACCTCTGAGTTACCACATTGCCACCAACGCTCCGTCCCTCACCTCTACTGCCCACTTCCTTCATTCCCCCTTTCCTTTCTATATTTCTATCTCTATCTATCTCCCCATCCATGTTCTCATATGGGTTAATCATTTGTTGATGTTACCTAAGGAGTATTGAAAAACGAAAGTGAAAATCATAGGGGTGAAAAGGAACTAAAGCTTCTTTAATTCAATTCTAAACTAGAAAAAAATTAACATGTACAATCATTGACTATAAAGATGATGGTGTAGGGTTGTGATATTTTGTTGAGATGGTTTCATGAAGATAATAATGAACAGAGGTGAAGATGTCGATGATATAGGGTTGCGTCTCTCTAGTCTTTCCCTTTTATGATGTGCGTGTCTCTCAATTTTTGCTTCAAAGAATTTGATAGAACCCATAACCCTTCTTCTTGATGAATCAATTATAGGTCCAACAAAAAGAAAACCAAAGAACATGTTCCCTTTTATGATTTGTTTTTTAGTTGTTAAGTTTGATAAGAAATCATTTGGGTGATTTACTTTTAACTAGGTCCATTTGTGTGGTGTAAAAATGATCCATTAGTGATTCAACTCAATCAAAGCTTCTCATTGTCCAACAATTCCACTTAAAGAAAGCTCCATGGGTGAAGGATTAAATGGTAATGTCGTTCCTATTTAGTTTTTCTCCTCAAAGTGTGTTGATTCTTCATATGGATTACATGGTGATTATGACAGTCGGTGTTTCTCCAAGTCTAGACACTACACGAGCATAAGTACACACACACAGATATATATATATATATATATATATATATATATATATATATATATATATATATATATATATATCAAGTCAACCATACCACACGAATCCTTTTGTGCATTCCTACATTGCCATACTTGTTACCAAAAACTGCAATTATCTATCCCCATGTTGGGTCTACATCTCAACTGTAGCACCTGGTTCCTGATATGTATTTTATTTAATGTATTTTGCATTTTTGGCCTGGGACTCGGCGAGTTGAAGGCCCAACTCGTCGAGTATGAGCGGGTTTGGACACGGGACTTAAGTGGCGGACTCGTCGAGTCGGCGGCCAGACTCAACGAGTAGGCTCTAACTGGAAAAAAAAAACTCTAATATGAGGGTTTGCACCCTATTTAATCATCTCTTTTAGCCACCACTCGTCCCTATTGCTCCCAAAGACCCTCCATAGCAAACCCTAGCCGAGTGTGTGAAGATCTAAAGGTATTTGTGGTGATTTTGGTGGTTTTGTTCACAAGGAAGAAGGAAGAGCATAAAAGGACCAAGATGAGACTGAAGGATTCGTGTTTGGGACATCATTTGCATTCTTTGAAAGGTATAAAGCCTATACCTTGCTTGCTTAATTGTTAGATCCCTTTTTAGGGAAGATTTAGGGGAAGATTTAGGGGAAGATTTTGGGCTTTTAAGCCATATGAGGTAACCAACCATGATTTGCAAACATGGTTGGGGGTCAAGACTTCGGATCTAGCACTTGGGAAAAGTCACAAGGCAGATTGGAGTTGCTTTTACACTCAAGGAAGGCCCCATGCATTATAAACCATTTTAGGGCCTTTTAGGCTCAAAAGTCTCATGCATGCACGTAAAGTTTGTAAATTTACGTGCTAGATCGAGCTTAGGGGCTTGGATCTATCATTTGGACAAGTGTTGTACATCAGAAATCGAGGATTTAGGGTGTGGACGTTATCGACTCGGCGAGTCCGTTCTTGGGGCTCGACGAGTCCAAGGCATAAAGTCCCATATCTCTTGAGGGTCAAAAGAACTCGCTTGGGTGTTAGAAGGGTTGTAGCAGGTCAGAAGGAGTGACCCAACGCATTGGACTTAGTTTTAGACTTGGATTTCATGGGACTCGACGAGTGATAGAACATACTCGGTGAGTCCACGGCAATCTCCTTATGGTTAAAGATGAACTCGACGAGTTGTTCATACAACTCGACGAGTCAAGGTCAGGACTTGTTCATCAGATAAAGGTGAACTCAACGAATTGTTCATACAACTCGGCGAGTTGGATGAAGGTTCATTCAATGTTCATAAAGAAGAGGAACTCGTCGAGTCGTTGCCAAACTCGACGAGTCGAGTCGTGGATAAAGACAGGTAAAAGGTTAGGTACTCGACGAGTTGACTGTCCAACTCGGCAAGTTGGGTCAACTTGAAGTTGAATTTGACTGGACTTGAACTAACCCTGTTTAGGGTTGCACATTCTGTGTGCTGACTTGAAAGTTGTCGTGTAGGGATCGAGGAGTCGAAGGGAGTCGACTTGTACGTCGAGGACAGTTCAAACACTGCACGACATTGAGGTTAGTTACCTTCCAGTAGGGTGGGTCTAAGGCCACAATGCCGGCCCACCAAAGAGGGGCATTTAGAAGTGTTGGATTAATGTATAAGTCCATAACTATAATTGGTAAGACTTGACCCGACCCGGCATGGTCCATTTGGATTGCATGACATCATGCATTTGGATAGACTATAATGAGAGAAATAACACTTAAGGTTGGTTAATATATTATAAGTTCTAATATATTAATAAGTTTATTTAATTAGTATTGATCAAGAATTAATTTGGAATTAATTAAGTGATCAAAAGGAGACTAATTAAATATATGGGTTGATTGTGTAAATCATTCATTCTTATATATGTGGGCTTGTGATCCAAGATTCCTTATGTTGGACTAAGTCCATGGGGTGACCCATGGATACTCCATGGAGGTTAAAATCCATGGAGCATAAGGAATGGGTAAAGTTACGAGTTACATGGTGTAACCCTAATAGCCACCATATAAAAGAATCCCATGGCTCAAGAAATCGTGCACTAGTGTGTGAATATGAGGGCTAGACGATTTCAAGGAGTGTTCCATTTTCTCTCAAGTCATTCCATGTGCATTTGCTGTTGTGTGAACCATTTGAGGTGTCACACTTGGGGCACTAGGCACTCAATCTTCATGAAGACATTCTACATCAAAGAGGTATGTAATTCCAACTTGAGATATCCATATGAATCAATGTTATTTTGCTAGTTAGGATGAATACCTTGGAAAGTTCATATTTGCATGTATAATAGAGAAAACATAGATCCAAGGTATTTAGGGTTGCATGTACACTTAGGAGTGTTAAAATTCTCAAAACCCAACAAGAAGATGATTGTCTTTGTGATAATTATCTTGGTCTGGTTATGTGCTTTGGTCATGAGACTTATCTGTATGATATGTTATGTGTATAGTAAGGATCAGTTTTCCTGATAGGGGTCCTTAGGACCGAGGGGTAGGTCAGTACCCGGATATGCCTGACTGTATGTTTATATCTTGTTGTTGTATGCTAGTGGTAGGGGTGGAATAGTCCCTGGTTATCGGTTGAAATATACCGATGATGATTACCGGTTGAAAGATACCGACGATGATTACCGGTTGAAAGATACCGATGGAAGTTACCGGTTGAAAGATACCGACGATATTGTATGGTATGTGGTATGATGGGGGGAACTCACTAAGCTTTGTGCTTACGGTTTCGATTTTGCTTTCATGTACCTCTTCATCTAAGGGGAAGGAGCCGGCGGTGTAGCATCGCATCACACACACATGATTCCGCATCGGACTTTCTGGGATTGTACTCTGATTTTTATTGTACTGATGATATGGATTTTTGAGACATGACTTTATTATTTCCTTTATTGGCAATGTTCTGGTGTTATGACTTATGTTATACTTAATTTAAAATGAAATTTTTGGGCTTGAATTTTGGGATGTTACATCAACTATGAAAATCACATGTCTGCTCTCTCTTTCCTCGGAACACAGATAGCTAGAAGAACATAACCCCCATCATAGATAGTGACATCCTAATCCATCCGCCAATCACATAGCCTCCGGCTGTAATCCTCGAGCCGATCATCACAGCCGCTTCCTTCTTGAGTCCTGTTACTCAACTGGCACTACCTCGAGCAAGGCCCTCAAGACCTCAAAATCAACTAACTCACCTAGTTTTGCACCATTCAAACCTAAACTTACATGGACACTAAGGCCCAAATAATCACCAGCCCATCCTCATCCTGAACAACCATAATAGATAAGTTGAATAAGATGGAAACCCATTACAATAAATCATGGTGCCAAACCATACATTCTACCCTCAATAATCTCCTGCGAATCCCCTAAATTTTCCTCAACTTGAGTACAGATCCTATGCTTTCAATAGTATGGGCCTAATACTACCTTCCACACCTATCCGTACTTTCCTCGAGAACCATTTTGGATCCTCTAAGTAACTACTAATAACCACTACCGTCCGATCCAATCACATATACCCTCTCTCAACCGAGTACACACTATTAATCTTCCTAGATTCTCCTTCTAGGATCTCTCTTTGAAAATGCTCACACAAGCACATTCTAACATTCTTCCTAGGTTGTCCTAGGGTTCCCTTCCTACCACTCTCCACCATTAGCTGCATAAAAGACTCCCTTTAATACCTTATAACTACCTCAAGAATACATTTACATGCCACATGCACTAGATAATTCTTCAACTGCAAGGTCTCACACTACAACAGTTGGACTCAAACAAGAGTTACGCAATAGAGTTAAACCTAACCTTCTAAAATTATCTAATCCTTGCTACATGTAACCTAACATATTTGATTAATAGATAGTTGATATTATTGAGGTTTCTAAAATCACAAAGAAAGCAGCATTCGAGCATTGAGTAATCTAAACCAGTGTCTCACCTAAACAGGCTATTTTATCCGACATCTGAAATCTATACTAGTATGTAGTTACAAAAGCTAAATCAACAGGCATACAAAGGCATATCACCTAACATTCTATCATGCAAATCCTTAACCCTAATCTGGCATGAAATTCTCATATACTCATACCAAAACAATAAGTATAACAGACGTATGGGTATTTTGGAAAATACTTACTTAATCTCGACTGATTAAATGCATCGCACCCCTTATCTAAAAAAAAACTTTTTGGAAAACTCATTTTCTTTTTTAAAATATTTTATTAACTTCTCAGTTTGAGTTCACACACACCCGAGGGTGTATCCAAATCCCTCAAACGAAGGCTCTAATACCAACTTGTAACATCCTAAAAATATCGAGTAAAAAATTCATTTAATTAAATGAAATCCATTTATTCATTTGTTCCAAAAGACAATAAGAGTAAAAGTAATCCCAAAACATCAGAGTAAATCGTAAACAGTCAATGTGGAATAAATCTCCAAGGGGATGCAGTGTGATCAAGTCAGGCCTTTCCTTTTGACACCGAAAGTACCTGAAAACATTTAAACACAAAACCGTAAGCACAAAGTTTATCAAGCTCCCCAAAATACCATATATCATACATATATTGGGCCCTGCCCGACATTCATCAGTCCCCGCCCGATATTCATAGTGGGCCCCGCCCAACTTACATACAAACACATGCAAGAGTCACAAATATAGCTAGCATCCTACAAACATAATTTAATTGGTCGACATTGGTGCCTTCGACCTGCAAGTACAGTGAAAAGACTCACCTAGACTAATCAATAAAAGTGTAATGGCTACCTCGGCAACAACACAGCCAACCCAAGCTTCCTAAAATCCAAACCGAGACCAATCCTTAGTTAAATACTCAGTTCTACCCAAGTTTGACCAAAAGTCAAACCAGTCAAAAAGTCAACAGTCAAAGTTGACTTCAGCCGACTACCATGTCGTGGCCATCCATGACCACATCATGGCCCATAAATGACAAAATAGACGATAAATCCCTAGTCGCCACACCGTGGCAACCTAAGGCCACGTCGTGGTCTTCAGTTTGAAAAGCTTTTCTTCAATAAGAGCTTAAACCATAAGGACCAAAGCAAAAGTCATCAAATCTAACTCCTAATACCTTCATAATGGATACAGTTTCCAACTTAATCCATTAGGAAGGTCCAAACCACCAAGATCTAGACTTTAAATCTCAAAGGAACCCAAAGTGCATATTTCTTAGCTTAATCCATTAAGTTCAAATCTACAACTTTCAAATCCGAAACAAGATGTATAGATGGATAAAGCTTCCAACTTTATCCATAATAATGCCACAATCTTTCAAGATCTAAACTTTTATACACCAAAATGGCCTAAATGACCAATATAACTTGCATGGCTAAAAGGGAAGACAAAAGATCACAACTTTCCTAGTTCATGAGGTCCAAGAAACACTCCAAACTGATCAAAATATGTCAGAGTCCACTCAATTCAAAGATCACCCATTAAATGGACCAAAAGTGTCAAAAACCCTGAATAACAAGATCTAAAGATATATAGCAAGATTGGAACTTTATACTTATAATAGTCTAGAAATGTATTGTCTTTGATGGATCCAAACTTAAATCATCATTCCTTGCAACCAAAAGAAACTTCTTGAACTTTAAAATTCATGAAAATAAAATAAAAATCATCCAAAATAGGAGAAGGAGAGGGGAGAAGCTTAAATCTTAAAGGTGGAGGCCGGGGTTTCTCCCAAGGGGTTCTATAGGTGATGGAGGCTAAGAAACTACCCTAAAAAATTAATCCTTACCTTTAAATACCTTGAAACCCTCAAAATTTTGTGGGCTTGGGCCGCAAAGTTCTTACGTCGTGAGAATATGCGTCTCACCTCGTGAGAACGGGTTTTCACCCAATTCCATTCGAACATCAAACAATCATAACTTCTTCGTTTCAGTTATGTTTCCGGTGATCTTTATATGTATAAAAGGTATTTGTAACACTCTAAATTTTCAAATAAAATTTTCATTTTTAAAACCACACAAAACACAGTTTCATATTTCTAAAACCCAAATTATAAGTTGTTCAAAACACAAGACAATAAAAATGTTTGACAATATCCCAGAATCCTCAAAACATAATCTCTAGTTGGTGTGTACAATCATGTCGGCGCCTTCCCGCGATCCTAAGATGTACCTGAGACGCATTTCACACAACACTATTGTAACGTCTGGGTTTCGGCGCTAAGCATTTTAGATAATGTAATAGTCTAGGTCAACTATTGTAACTCTTTTTGAATAAATAAAGATGAAATATTTGAGTATTATGTTAATTATGTGAATTTATGTGTTTTATACTTAATTATAAAGGTATAATTAATAAAGAATAAAAATAAGCGTCAAAATTAAAGTGTGATATAAGCCCGATATTTTTACATAAAGTTGTAGTGGTTGAAACAAGGATTACGAGGATATAAAGAACGCCGAAATCCGAGTTATAACGAAGAAGTTATGACCCGTCGAAGTTTTGTGACGGAACCGACATGGCACCAGGAAGCGTAAAAAGTGAATTTATGATAGAAGACTTTTTAGCCTTAGTAATCTAAACCAAAGTCATATATTATGTTAAACCGAGAAAATCCATAAAAAGAACACCCAAATCTGACTTCGTATGAGGAAGTTATGATTTTTCAAAGTTTCGTCTTAGTAGTGTACAGCCCGAAACTCGAATTTTAGTTCGAGCGGTTTTTGGATTACACAACCTAAATGAGAGTTGAAGATATCATTAATAGAAACTCAGCGGTAAAAAGACAGACGAAAACGGAGTCCGTATAAAGGATTTACGAATTCTTCGCGGTCATTTAGAAGTCTAATCTCCTCCTACTGTTAAATTTAAGATCGGTCGAGAATTAGCCGACGGAGTTGAATTGAAAGTTGTAGATATTGTTTTTACCTACACGTGGAAAAAAGAACATCGAAAATGGAGCTCGTATGCGAAACTTACAGGGTTTAGAAGTCAGCAGGGTGCTGCTGCAAAAGAGGTGACGTGACACAATGTAGGACACACACGTTTCGCCACCAGAATGCTGACACCTGGCCTGGAATTCAACGAGTTGGAGGCCAACTCGACGAGTTTTTGGGATTTCCAGCCTATAAATAGAGGTGTCGGGTTCCCTCATTCTTCACACCTTCCCAACTTCACTTTCTCTCTCTAGTTTCTCTCTCTAAAGCCCCAACCCCCCCCCCCCTAAAGTCTAGGTAAACCCCCTAGCACCCAAAGGAAGCCCCGAGGCTCCAGAAGCCCCGATAAAAGAGCCTTTCAGCTCGGAAACGCTGCTCCAGCAAAGCCCGATTTTGAGAAAAAACCGCTGTAAGTGAGCTACGCCTAACCTATCTTTAGTTTAGCTTATGTTTTAATATAGTAATGTTATTAGGACCTTATAATAAGTTCTTAGGCTATTATTATGGGTTATATAAGTATCGTTTAATGCTTATATAATAGTAATAATAACTAGACTATTAATTAGTATCGGTGAATATTAGACTAAACCCTAGTGTTAATGATACTAGGTTTTGCCGAAGGAAAATTGTGATAAGAGTAACGAAGTGTTGTCCAAGCGCCGAGTCACCACATTCTCAGGTGAGTGCATAGTTACTTTCATCTTACACATAGATATGAAGTATTATATATAAATTACATGCTAAGTGTGCATATTATCTGAATACTTGATGTCTATGCTGAATGAACGATTTTATACATGTTTTAAATGATTTAAACTGTATAAGTATTTTATATCTACAAAAATGTTGGGATAAAACATGGGTAGATGTATTAAGACGATGTGTGATAAAATGACGAGAGGCCTCGATGTTGTTGTTGATGATTCTGTCATCTAGCGGAGTATCGATGACGACCACGGACTCTTCTAGACAGTCCAGTGGAACGCGAGCAGGCTCGCAACCTGTAGGTGTTTGTGAACGATGTGTTCACTTGTGTACTCCATCCCCCACATGGTTGCCTTTAGGACATTTATTGCTAAGGAACCCCCTTAGCAGTAGTGTCCATCCCAATGATGATCCTTAGGATAGGTCCCTTATGATAGGTGTTTAGGGACGTAATGTGAGAATAACGGGAACGGGTAATCGGGTTATTGTGGGTTGATGAAATTAATAAACTTATTTATTGTAGGTTGAAAACCCTATGTGCTCACCAAGATCTCAAGCCTGACCCACTCAGTTTCATGTTTCATGTATTACAAGTAGTGGCGCTCAAACATAGATGTGATGTTTTGGATGAGGGATTACGGATATAGGCCTGTAGATATGAATAATGTAGTAAGGCTTATATTGTACTGTTTATACTTTTGAACTGTATCGAACATGACATCCATGGTTTTTTATTGAAATACATTTTTACGGAAATGCTTTGATAAATCTTTATCATATTTTGTATTGGGGACGAATTCTGCAACTCTTTTATTTAAAATATTACTCTGATTTTTAAACAAAGTATAAACAAAACCGGTTTTTTCTGGCCGTGATTTTGGGGATGTCACAACTATAAGCACAAAGCTTAGTGAGTTCCCCAAAATACCACACACAAATAATTAGCCTCTCATGGCTATATCTCGACAAGGACCCTTCGGTCATGTGTCTCAGTGAAGACCCTCCGGTCTCACAACTCAGTTGGACCCTCTGGTCCTATCTCAATAAATACACAAAATAATATACAATATAAATCACAAAGACATAAAGCATAATATCACATGTCCCAATATAAGAACATAAGACCCTCCGGTTGATAACACAAATAAGACCCACCGGTCGCTCAGTGATTACCACTCAGGTAAGTATAGTAGGAAGCCTCACCTCGTAAGCAAAGAAAGTATGTCTCGTACTCAACGGTAGGTTTAGAGTCCGCCTACATATATCATAATTATCCCTAATTAACAATTTATAATAACAACTCCAAAGATGCTCAGCTAACCCCTTTACTAACTCTCGGAAAGGGTGAAAGACCATTTTACCCCTCCATGGCCTCCAAAGTCCACAATTTGACCAAACCCTAAAAGTCAACGGAGGTCAATGCTCAAGTCAACATTCAATGTTGACCCAACTCGTCGAGTGCATCTATGTGACTCATCAAGTTTCTCCTATTCTCAGAAAATCGGGAAAAATCCAACTCAACTTGCCGAGTTGTCTCACCAACTTGTCGAGTTTGTACAGCGTCCAGGATAACGGGGGAAACCTTAACCAACTCGTCGAGTTTGCTAACCAACTCGTCGAGTTTGCTAACCAACTCGTCGAGTTCCTTCAGCCTAATCACTCATTCAGACGCTTTTTAGCGAGACTAAAGCCCCAAACACTATATCTAGCCTTCTAAGACTGTAATACCATATAAAGCTGCAAGCTTTACGTCCATGCTTGGCATCTAGGGCTAAGTTTGCCAAAACAAATCTCAACAAAGGGTTTAAGGCACGGAAGCTGGCCAAAGCTTGAATCTTTGGGCCTAAGGGACCTAGTATTATCCAGATCTGAGGTCTCACCTTCAAGGCATTCTCAAACAACTAAATGCTCACAAAGAAGGTATAAATGGCCATAAAATCTCTAATGGAGAGATCTAACAAACAAGTGATCAATGTAATGGCTTTTTACCTCCAAATGGCAGATAACACTGAATGAATGCCAAATCCAGAGACTGCTTCTCGCTCCAAGCCTTTTACTCCTCAAGTTTCTTCAAAGAATGCACCAAAACACACACTCTTAGCCTCACTCTCTCTCACAGTGGAAGATAGCTCGATTAGGGTTTCTCTCAGGATGATAAGGTAATGAGGGAGCCGGGAGGTGAGGTGAAGGACTTAAGGTCCTTTAAATAGGGTACAAACCCTGAAAATTAGGGTTTTCAAGCTCAGCTCCTACTTGTCGAGTTGGGTACTCCAACTCGTTGAGTTGACTTTAAATCCACGCGGCTATCTCAATCTTTACTCGGCGAGTTGGGGCCTCCAACTCGTCGAGTTGCCTTGTCAAAATGAATATAAAATGATTTAAATATATACCTAGGAGTCAGGATGTTACAGTATTGACAAGCCCTACAACAATATCTAATTACTTTTAACTTAAAACATACCAAACTAAAATCCTTAATTCATGAAAGAAGTCTGAAACATCACTTTTCCCATTTTACCATTTGACTCCAAAGCACAAACCAAGGGCTTAAATCACATAACCAACATTATCAACATCCAAAAGGGTCTAAACCCCATTCCCTTGAAGCCCAAAGACTTTACTTAATCCATTTATTGTCCACAATCCTAGAATAAGAAACTTCTTAAAACTGGATGTTGCAACATAACTAAATCATAAAGACCTTTGTTCACCATATCTAGACAATTAATGCATAAAAAAACAAGAAGGATAGAATAGATACACTTGTGTTCCTTTGGATTCTTTGATTTCTCTAGTTGATCAGACTTAGAGGATCCAACATAGAATCTCTCTCTTGTGAGCACACCCAAGATAAAAACAAATGAACGAAATCACACAACTAAAAGCAAACCACAAAACCAGATAGATCCAAATCTGGAATCGACTAACTGTGGCGCAAAGACTCCTTCTTCGCGATGCAGTAAACGGATTCTAGGGTTTTTTGAGACTCTAAGAGCACTTCCAAATTTTCTAGGATTTGACTGATTTTCTAACTATCAATTCCAGTTTTAAGCCTCTCTATTTATAAAGGAAGGATTCAAACCTTAACATATAATTATCAGGGCTTAAAATAGTTATCTCTAACTTTGGTAATTATCCTTTTAAATCATTTATCTGGAACATTCCAGAATCTCTAGATTCATTTAATTAATTTTTTTTAAAACAACAAAATTTCATTCAAAACCCCTAGCAAGGACCTAGAGGAAAAAACAGTGCAGACAAGACATAGTTAATACACTACAAATGAACAGTTAAACCAAACATGTAACTCCCCGACTCCCAGGTATAAATTTTAAGCTTCATATTTATGTTTTGGACCTACTCGACGAGTAGAGGCTGTGCATGAAAACCCTAATTTTTAGAGTTTGCACCCTATTTAAAGGACCTTAAGTCCTTTATTTTAGCCATCCTTGCCACTTTTCACATCCAAAAGCAACCCCTAATCGATCTAACCCTATTTTGAGTGTGTGTGTGTGTGTGTGAGGCTAAAAGTGTGTGTTTGGTGCATTTCTTGAAGAGGCTTGAAGATTTAGAGGCTTGGAACGAGAAGAAGCTTGTAGATCTAGTATCTACATCGTGTTGGCATCCAGTTGAAGATAAAAAGTCTTTACCTTGGCTTTCCTTTTCTTAGATCTTTTCTTATGTTAGTATATGGGCATTTTGGTGCAAAAAGAGGGTCACGCTCGGGTTTGAGCTTGTCATTAGAACGGGGTATCAGATTTGGACTCCTCCAGGCCCTCATAAACATAAAGTTCTTGACTTTATCTAGCCCTAGCCCTTTTCCATGTCCAAAAACTCTTCCTAAGGCTAGTATTGAGTGTTTTAGCTTCTTGGAGCCTTGCATGCATGTAAAGTTAGCAACTTTACATGGTAACTACCCCATAGGAGGCTAGATTTATAGTTTGGAGCCTTGGTTTTACTTAAAAGCGTCTGAATGAGAAAAGGACTGAAGGAACTCGATGAGTTGCATAGCCAACTCGACGAGTTGGATGAGGGTTTCCCGCTTTCTGGATTATGCATGAACTCGGTGATTAGGGAGATAACTCGATGAGTTGGTTAGGGTTTTCCCGAAATTTTGGACACTACATGGACTCAACGACTTGTCTGGAAACTCGGTGAGTCAACTGATTTTTTCACGATTCTTTGAGTTCTGAAGGAACTCGACGAGTTAGTAAGCTGCACTGGACGAGTTGGGTCAACATGGACTGTTGACCTTGACCATTTACTTTCACTGTAACACCGTAAATTTCAAAAAAAAAATTCAAATTTTATAAAACATAATTCACTTAATATTCATAAAACAACCATATTTGAACATTCAATCCAAGTAATACAAAAATCCCAAGATCTCAAAATCATAAATCACATGCGTGTGTACTGATCAAGCCGGCACCTTCCCACGGTCATCACTAGTACCTAAAACAAATAACACCAAACACTGTAAGCACAAAGCTTAGTGAGTTCCCCAAAATACCACATATAACACATATTAGCCACTCGAGGCTATAACTTTGTGGGTCCGTGCACCCAAACTCTGTGAACCCTCAGGTTCTAACTCTGTAAACATGCACATCATAAATCATAAAGAATAATGCAGCGCAACACATAACATATAAATATAGCATACAAGCACTGTATCACATAACTCTATTTACCTACTCAAGGTAAAGTATAGTGAGAAGACTCACCTCGCGTATCTCGGTAATTTGTATATCCCTGAAATCACTAGTGCTCGATCTCCCGAGCTATAGTCCTCCTGTAACACAATACATCTCTAATTAACACTTTCCCAACTAAGGTTGACTATCCCTTAACAAGTCAACATAGGTCAACACTGGTCAATGGTCAACGGTCAACTTTGACCAGACTCGGCGAGTGCACTATAGCGACTCGGCGAGTCTATACGCATACACTGATTTCCCTGGGATCCTCACTTGACACGATGAGTATTCTCCTAACTCGACGAGTTCCACCTGGCATGAGTTGTGGGGCCTCCACGACTCAACTCGGCGAGTCTCAAGAACAACTCGGCGAGTCCCAGCTTGACTCAGTCCACCTGTCAACCCACTCTAACTCTCCCTGACTCACTGAGTCAATCCCTCAACTCGGCAAGACCACTCGCTGAGTGGTGCTGGGCAATCTTCATGCTACTCGCCGAGTCTGTTCTTCGGACTCGGCGAGTCCATGCCATGCAACGACTCAAACTCACTCCTGTGGTCAGATTTGTTCCACTAACTCATAGATCCAGTCCTTCCAAGCTTATTTATCACATAAAGTCTCTATCTTGATGTACATACAACATCTATATGACCATATATGATGATTTAGGCCCAAATACCACAACTCAAGGTCATA
Organism: Lactuca saligna; assembly: GCF_052625555.1. NCBI lineage: Eukaryota > Viridiplantae > Streptophyta > Magnoliopsida > Asterales > Asteraceae > Lactuca > Lactuca saligna. The sequence continues at coordinate 332,066,156 of NC_136420.1, forward strand.
ACCTCCATTGCTCTTCATAAAGCTTGATGAGTGAGGCTCTCTGGACCTCTATGGATCCAGATCCAAAGCCTCATCACTAGAAAGGGACTATTTGGGCATCAAATCAACCCAACAAAGGCCACAAGAAACCCAAATCCAAATATACTTCATAAAACAGAAGATGAGCTGAAATAATACCTCAAGTGCGATGATCTAAGCTTCAAATCCACAGTATAGCAACCTCCTTTGCTTCCTCTTGGTTAGGACCTCCTTCTTCTTGCTAAACAACACCACAAAGGTCAAGAATGGCTTCCTTTCTCTCTCAAAACGCTCAAGCACTCTAGGGTTTCTCTTTATGGATTGGTGAGCACAAATGACGGCCATAAGGCCCTTTAAATAGGTCTCAAACCCTGGGAATTAGGGTTTCATTACACAGCGTGGACTCGCCGAGTCCACTCTTGGACTCGTTGAGTCCAGACGCGAACCCGCGTCCAAAATCGCGATCCTACTCGGTGAGTTTGAGCTCCAACTCACCGAGTCCACTCACAATTCTCCAAAAATATACCAATAATAAATACCTGGAAATTCCGGGCTGTTACATTCACTTTGACCAAGGGTTGACCAGTTGGACTTCTAAGGGTATTTTGGTAATTTGGGATTTTGATGGGCTTGGTCCTATGGTGGTTATAGGTGGTGGAATTCGTGGTTGTGATTCGAGAGTTTTATCTTATCACTACAACTCGATATTGTGAGGTGAGTTGTCCTCACTATACTAACTGGGTCGAAGGCGCCAATGTCGACCCTTTTCAAATTTGTATATGAGTTTATTGCATGTTGATATGCTTAGTGACCTATTAGGTCGGTATCCTGGTATATAGGATGATGCTATGTTAGTGACATGTTAGGTCGGTATCCTGGTTTATAGGATGATGCTATGATTAGTGATTTGTTAGATCGGTCTGACCGTTTGTATATGCTAGCATTTGATATTTATGTGTTGATTGTGTGATTAGGATGGGTTGAGGCAGTCTTTGCTTTGTGCTCTAGGCCAACATACCCAGGGTGTCCCAGATAGACTGTAGACCCGGTAAGGGTGTACTAGTCAGGCCGGAGGCCCGGCGAGCGGTCCGGATAGGATGAAATCCCGCGAGGCGGTCCAGGCGTGTCGATGGCTCGAAGAGCGATCCAGGTTGGTTGATGACCCTACAAAGTGGTCTAGTCATGCTGATGTCTCAATATGCATGCTATTTATTTTCTATGATATGGTTATGTTGTATGGCGTTGGTATTTTGGGGGAACTCACTAAGCTTAAGGCTTACAGTTTTGGATTTTGTTTCAGGTACGTCAGATGATCGCGGGAAGGCGAATGTGTGATCGTGCATTTCCTCACATTTTATGATTTGGATTTATGGGATATTCTAATATGAAACTATTTTAAAAACATTGTGTAATAAATAATGGTTTTTGAATGCTTGAAAAAGTTTTAAATTGGCTTGATTTTTATGGATGTTACAAAACATGCCAATTCAAAGAATTCACTTTCCTTATATTCTTAATCCATTAGAAGGAATTCACCTTAATCTCTTCTACTACCTGGGGAGGGGGTAAGGAAACGTTGTTAAAAGCCTTGTTATTCCTAGCTTTCCATATGAACCAAAAAGAAGCCAAGAACACATCATGTTCCATTTTACATTGCACTAGTGATTGATAACTATGTAGTTGAGAAAAGATGTTCTAAATTAGTGATGAGATATAAATCTATATCACAACAAGAACCAATAAGATTCCAAAACTCCCGAGCCTAGAAACGAGTCAATGACAGATGCTTCATATTCTCATATACAAGATTGCAAGAATTACAAATACTAGATACCACAACTACCCCTCTTTTAAGGAGTTCCATCTTGGACGGTAACTATTTTAGAATTTTCCTCCACCCAAAAATTTTGATTTTAATAGGGATCCAATTATTCAAAAAAAATGTAAGAGAGGGGAGCGAAGAATTTTGAATCCCAAATCTTGTGCAAAGAGCTAACTGAAAAGGATCCAGAAGTATCGGCAACCCATACCCATTTATCCTCCTCCTCACCCATTTACCCCCCATAGGAGGAAGCACAAACCTCACTAAATCCTACATAAACCTTTGAAGTTCATCAAATTCACCTTCTGTTCTCGGTTGTTGTAACACCCTGTTTCGAGTCGTTTCATAATTCGGGGTTGTGACCCAAAGATCAAGTATCATAAGGCTTCAGGCTTTAGGAAAGAGAGGTTTAGACCCATTTGGATGTGGGTAATGTAGATTATGGGATCTAAGAGTTGGTTTGTGTTGGAGTCAAAGGGTAAAATGGGAAAAGTGATGTTTCAGACTTCTTGCATGAAATATGGATTTTTTCAGGAAGTTTTTAATCCAAGATATCTAGATAATATTATGGGGCTCTTCAATATCTTTCCGTGGATATAAAGATCGTCGAAAATGGAGTTGGAATGAAGAAGTTATGACCGTTTGAAGTTAGGAAGGTTTTGGGCTTAGTCTAGTACATTGGGCGTACATGATGTATGTTTGGCGTACTAGGCATACCTGGAGTACACTGGGTGAACCTGATCAGTGCACAAACCTTATTTTCATGGTTTGAGCCTTATTTAAGCTCTTTAACTTGCCCAAACCCAGTCCATTCTCAGCCTCCATATCTCCAACACCCTCCCTTGAAACCCTAACCCTAATTTGAGCCTTGTGAGCAAAAGAAGGTATTCTTGAGTGCTTTAGAGTGTTCTTGGTGTATCTTGGAGAAGAAGGAGCTCATTGGAGAACTGTTGGTTGCATTAGAGCTTGTAGATCCAGACGTTGTTCACCTTGATCTTTCTTCTAAAGGTATAAAGCTTGAATCTTGATGATGAATTTGTTAGATCTAACTAGTTTTGGGTGTTATGAGCTTTTGGTCACTTTAGTGCATAAATTTTAGATCTTGAAAGTTTGTGACCTATGGATAAAGTTGGAAACTTTATTCATCTAAACATCATATTGATTCAAATCTAAAGGTTGGAGCTTAGACTAAATGGATTAAGTTGAAAAAGATGCACCTTTGGTCCCTTTGAGACTTAAAGACTAGATCTTGGTTGTTTTGACCATTCTAATGGATAAAGTTGAAAACTTTATCCATTGTGGAGTTATTAGGAACCATAAAAATGTGACCTTGGTCCCTAGTTTTCCTCCATGCATGGTCTTGGATGTCTTAATGGGTTAAGAAGTTAAGGTTTTTGGATGTTGAAGACTTAATAGCCATGAAAGACCATAAAGTTGGAAACTTTATGGTTAAGGATATTATTTTAAGGTTAGATCTAGATTTTGGACTAAGTAGCTTAAAGGATTAAGCTATTAATGGATTGGGAGGTTGGCAATCGTGTACGTCAGGCGTACCAAAGGGTATGTTACACATATGTGGTCAGCCCCTCGACGTCTGGTCAAGGCGTAGTACGCCCCGCGTACATCTTGAGTACGCCCAACGTACTCAACTGAGTTGACCTGATCGACTCGGTTGACTTTTGACTTTGACCAGGATTTTGACCAAGTTTGACCTAAGGGCATTTTGGGTAATTTGATTTATAGTTTAAGATTTGGGTTCCTGTTAATTGTATAGGTGGCCGACAGAGATAGCTTTTAAAGTAGTGATCGGTGCAGCTATTCTTTCAGACTGTGAAGTGAGTTTTTTCACTGTATCCGTGGGTCGAAGGCACCAATGTCGACCCACCAGGATTTGTTATACGCTAGCTGTCTTTGTGACCCTTGCATGAAATAATTGTTGTTATGTGATTTATATGTGTTGGCATGATTGGGTTGAAATAAACCCCAAAGCGAGGCTCCATGGTGAGGGCCCATGTTTGATTATTTGTGTTGAAATATACCTTAGAGCAAAGCTCTAGGGCGGGGGCCCATATTTGCTATTCGGGTTGGTTAAACCCCAGGGTTAAACCCAACTGTATGTTTTGGTATGTGGTACTTTGGGGAACTCACTAAGCTTTGTGCTTACACTTTATGTTTATTATTTCAGGTATTTCCGGTACGAAAGGGAAGGACACGACGTGACTGCACCGCATTCACCTTGATCGGTTTTGGAACAACTCGTTTGTATGGTTTATTGTTTTAAAAACAAAAATTTTACTATGAATTTTTGGGACGCTACAACTGCCTTCCAACACCAATTCCATTTCAATCTAGTCTCACAGAAACTGATTCATCAACCACCTTGAAATGGTTATTGGAATCTAAACCAAACAAAATAGGAAATTTATCGTTGTGTCTATCTGCCCCTAACCACGTGTCAAACCATAAGTAAGTTTGATCACCACGTCCCATGATCTTTTTTAAGAATAATCAACTCCTCTTTCGGTTCCGATTATATTTGTTTTTGTGTGTAACCCAAAAGGACACTAATTTTTATAGTAAACTTGTTGTGGCTATGGACACCATTCTCCTAACAACAATAACATATATGCTAACTGCTAAGCTACCACTAAAATATAGTTATCATATTATGTACATTAATTTCACACTTATAGTTTTATTCTTCGTGCTTAAGATCCTAACTCAACAATATTAACAAGCCACTTAACCAGTAGAAGGTACTTTCAGTATGATATGTCTGTAAGTCAGATGCGTATATCATATTGATAACGATATCGAGTTCATACTCTTAACAAGGTTTGGAGGGATTTTAGCAACAAAGATGTAAAAAAACTCATAAAAGTTGATAATAAAATGTTTATTTATTATTGATATTATTAATTTTATAAGTTAATAATAAAATGTTCGTTTATTATTGATATTATTAATTTTTTAATAACCATTATGTTGATAAACATTCTCGTTCAAATACATAATTAGGAAAGGTATAAAAGTACAGCGACACATTTGTCCATTTTTGCTTAATAATAATACATGTACAAATAAAACAAAAAAAAAAAGCCATATAATATATAATATATTTAGATCACAGTCATCGACATAAGGTCGTAGGGATGAGGACAAAATGTGTTGGTTCTTTCCATACACTTTCGATCACCTCTTTCATTTTTTTGGTCTCTTTAATTAATTGGTGGAAGGGTAGGTAGTAGGTAGAGATGTATGAACAACACAAGTACACGAAAAACAATAATAATAATAATAATAATTATTATTAACAAAGTTTGGTTTTGTAAAAACTTAACTTGGATTTTTATTGAGCTTCTTGTTTGAACGAAAACAACATTATACTCCAACACCACCAACATTATTCTAATCAATTACATATTCCAAAATCTAGTTTAGAAGCTGTACATCATTTTCTATATATCACTTTTATTTCAATATCTATTCTTGAAATACCAAAAAAAAAAAAAAAACCCTGATTTATAGTCCAAGAAGATTGTAATTATTGTAATCAATTTCTTTCAAATGAATGCAACACAACATGCATTCTGGCAGCTCTTCGGCCTTGTTCCCCTGTAGTCAAAAAAATCAATATTTATAATCATTTTAAATGTTGAAAAAACTAAATATAATAAACAAAAATTCAAAAATAATAACCTGGATTGTGAGCCCAAAATCAAGAGTACAATGCTTTAACCTCTCTTGAAATGCTCCAAAACCTTTTCTAGATATGTAACTAAATCTATGCATGTCCAAATCAATCTCAAAATAGTTCTCCCCCTGAAATTAATTAAAAAAAAAGGGCAAATTTGTAAAAAGTTACAACTTATTTTAACTTTAAGGAGAAACCCTGATTGATTTGATTGATTTCTTTAATAAGTCGTACTTTATGTATAAAGTCAAAAAGAAACACTGATATATAGCTTACCAGATAAAATTCATGTTGAGGACGTGAAAGAACAGGTTTTTCATTGTAAGCATTCATTAATTTCCTTTCACCCCCACTTAATTGAAGATTTTCTAAATTTGTCACTCTTCCCAAAATCTTTAATCTTTCTCTACATGGTGCAATTGTATCTACCGGAAAACCTCTAACCCTTTCCACCTCATCATCGATCATTTTCTGATACAAAAACAAAAAATCAATTTTTTTTATCTTACAAAATAATAAGATTTAAAAAAAAAAGACGATTATACCCTTATGTTTTCTTGAAAATGGGGAGGGAGTTCTTCGTAGTTCTCCGAGAGCTTGAAGTAAAACACGAAGCTCATTCCTTCTCCATCGTATTCATGTTGGAATAAAGCGGGAGGATAGAGGGGTATCTGAGGAAATTGGATCATAAATCATAATTTATGTAATAGTGTTTAACATATTACTTATTTATGAAAATTATTAAAAGAAAGTATACCTGAAGATTTACAACAAGTAAAGGAGGGACTTTTCCGGAAGATTCGAAATTCGGAAGCTCAACAAGACGGGCGATATGGTCAATTTTACGTGGAGATAAAAACACATCCATTCCAATCGGATAAAAAGCCGCATGATTTGAAGCATTTTCTTTCTTTTTATCTCTAACAAAAAAACAATAACAACACACTATTAGGATTAATAATCACATTTAATAATAATAATAATTTATATTTTATAGGAAGTAAGAATCTTATACCTTAAATAATTATGTCCGCGGACTTTAAAAGTAGATGGTTCAAGTGGGGACCAGCAATCGGACATTTTCTTGTCAATTGGACAACATGGAACCTGTGAGCCGGCTTTTGGTCTTTGAATCACGGCTTTTGGGGAGACTGAAACACAACACCATCACATTACGGAATGGAATCATACAACGTTGGAATGGAATGAGTTATTCCATTCCATTGACCGTCATCATATTTGATTTTCGCTTGAACGAATGGATGTACGATTAGAAAACTAAATTGGCAAACTTTTAAAATATTGTGTACAAAAAATAAAATAAAATTATATTAAGGCATAAGAGTCTTACATATGGAAAGATTTGATTGGCCTTCCCTCCATTTGAAAGAAAGCATAGATGTAACTTTCTTTTTTGCACTTGGAGGAGGACTTGAACATGGTGATTTACTACTCTTTACATCTGTTGAGGTGGTGCAATTTAGACATGGGAGGCAATTATTTTGTAAAATTCCAATATTGTGGGACCCATTTGCGTATAAAGTAGATGCTCCATCTATGGAAGATTGTGATGCTTCATTTGGTTTTGTTAGTGAATCGGATGTAGAGAAGGTTGAAGATCCTTGTTGTACTTGATCTGAAAATCTTGGAGTTACAGATGCACTAATGGAACCGTTTTGAGACATGATATCTGTGTGATTAATAAACATGCAAATTAGCAATGTACTTTAATTGATTTGTTTATTATAGCATTCTACTTTTGTTTCTTTCTATAATACTATAATAGAAAGAAATGAAAGTAGGATAATGTAATACAAAAGTACATAAAAGTACAAATTGATATTTGATGCATTTAGCCCAAATCCAAAAATATTAAGAAAATGAAAACACTTATTAATTATTACCATCTTGTGTGCTGTAGAAATCTTCATCTCCATCAGAATCGATCCCATTTGCAGTATCATACCAACATTCTGAATTCAATAACAAGAACATATAGTTTTTAAAAAAAATAAAAATAAAAAAAAATACCTTAAAGATGAACTTGTAGCTTAGTTTTTAACAAAGGGTCCACTGAAAAAGTATTCAAAGCTCACTTATTACGTTCTAAACTGAAACATAAATTGGACAAACTTTTCTTGGTAGTAGAAAGATTCATTTGGTGAATTTCAGCAGAATGTAGCTAAATTGCAGGTTTGATTTTTGATAATAATGCATTCATGATCATAACGAGAAGCAAGAAGTAATTATGTGGTAGCTTTAATCGGCTAAGGGATGATTAACAGGAAAAAACCCTAATTGCAATCATGAAATCGAACAAATTAGGGTTTCTATGAATTACCTTGAAATGTTGGGTTACGGAATGAGCGACGATCCATGGAATTCGATGCACCAGCAGAAGGATCGATTTTGTTCCGAGATGAATACTTATTTGCAGCATCAGTCTTCGACTTCCTACCAATTCGTCTTCTTCGTTTTCTGCCATGTGTTCTTGCGTTAATTTTTGGTGCTAATTCACCATCTGGAACATCTCCATGTTCTTTATGACCTACGCCCACGCACCCTTTTGCCTTCGATCCACATAGTCCCATCTCTCTTACACACACAAACACCAAGAACGCGCAGTGGGAATCAGCAGCAGAAGCAGCAGAAATCAATTAAGATAATGACTTGTATGATCAGATTTTATACGTTTATCCACAACAAACGGTGTCGATCCACTTCTTGATCCCCCTGAGATAAATTTTGAAAGATTCCAACAATTATTCGTCAAACCCACTTATCTATTGATCCAATAAGATACATAAATCAATCCCCATAAAAAAGGAAACAAGCAAGAGCATAATAAAATAGAATCAATCGTATTATATGTATCAGAGATTTACCCAATCAAACTAAGGAAAGAAACATCAACTCCGCCAGTGAAAATAGATGAGCAGGAAGTAGTGAAGCAGAAAGTCTGAATATTTGAAGAAAGAAATTTTGTGGGATATTTTAATGGATGAAAGAAAAGGTGTAGCTACGAAATTGAGAGATTGAGATGGGTTTTACTTTAATCTGTCATCACCTGCATTGCTACACAATCGTTGTTGAACAATCTGATACCACACCGAACATCTTTAAAGCATTTTTGTTCAATTCTTTTTCTTTTTCTTTTCCGTATGTGGACTGAGTGTTTCATTATTTTGTCGACCGATAATTTGGAGGAAATTACAGTTTTTGTCCATATTTTGAAAATTTGATACGGTTGGTACTCCTTGTTTCTAAATCCATCATGGTCGGTCCAACATACTTATAATTTTATATATTCTATTATTTGTCTTTTTATTAACTATACAAGAAATCGATTAAACTAACCATTATAAATGACGTATAGAACAAATATAATCATTTTTTTGGTATTAGCAAAGTGATCATTTTTTTCATGACACTATTTTTTAGTTAGACTCGGATTCCAAAGTTTCAATTTCAGAATAATAGTCATGATTATTACCATTTTGGAGTTAGTTTTTGTTGTTATTACATAATTATGGTAAATCAAAATTCTCATCTCCAATTTACCCTCACATGTTACTTAATCATTTCACTTGCTACTAAAGTTGATTAGATTGTAATGGAAGCCTAATGGTTGAGTGGTAAGATTTCTATAGTTCAAACAATAACAATGACACATCTAAAATATTATTATTGTTCTTGATCTCTCACATGGGCCTTAGATATATTTATGTGGCCGCTCAGATGACGTAATTTACTATTTTTTAAAGTTTATTATATTTTCTACATATCATTTTACCTTCACCTATCATTTTATTATCATATACCATTTCATTATCATACATACCACTAAAATTGATTAGATCTCCCACATATTGTTTTACCCTCACACCACCTAAATTAATTAGATCTTTCACCTACTTCATTTTCATAATCTATTTAAACCGGTTTAGATGCTAACAAAATTCATACCAAAATCAATTCAAAACATATTTCACAGCAAAAATCATTACTTTATTTTTTTAAAAATATCTTCCAATTTATTGAATTTTATTTTCAACTCTAGTCATCATTCATCCTCCAACAATGAGTTAGGCACTTGGGCATCTCTAAATCTATAAGGAAGTCAGTAGATATTAGACAAGTAGCGTACATAAAATTGAAAGTGAATCTAAACGAGTTGGCTACATAATCGTTTTTGAACAACCTAATACCACACTGATACCACACTGAACATCTTTAAAGCATTTTTGTTTAATTCTTTTTCTTTTTCTTTTTCTTTTGTGTATGTCGACCAAGTGTTTCGTTATTTTGTCGACCTATTGTTTAGAGGAAATTACAGTTTTTTTCCATATTTTTGAAATTTGACACGCTTTGTACTCATTGTTTCTAAATCCATCATGGTCAGTCTAACCTACTTTTAAGTTATAATTTTATATTTTATATTATTTGTCTTTTTATTAACTATGCAAAAAATCGATTAAACTAACTACTATAAACGATGTGTTGAACAAATATAATCATTTTTCTAGTATTAGCAAAATGATCTTTTTTTTCTGAGTTAGACTTGGATTCTAAAGTTCCTATTTCGGAATAATAGTCACGATTATTACCACTTTGGAGTTAGTTTTTATTGTTTTTAGATAATTGTTATAAATCCAACCTCTCATCTCCAATTTACCCTCACATATCACTTTATCATTTCACTTAACACTAAAGTTGATTAGATTGTCTTAGCGATGGAAACCTGGTGGTTGAGCAGCGAGATTTCACATAAGAAGTCTATAGTTCAGACAATTACACTTCTAAAATATTGTTATTGTTCATTGTTTGATCTCTCACATGGGCCTTAGGCAGGTTCATGTGGGCCACTCAAATGACGCGATTTACTATTTCTTAAAGTTGATTATATTTCTCACATATCATTTTACCTTCACCGGTCATTTTATTATCATATCATACTTTATTATCATATCTACCACTAAAATTGATTGGATCTCTCACATATTGTTTTACCCTTACACCACTTAAATTCATTAGATCTTTCACCTACTTCATTTTCATAATCTATTTAAACGAGTTTAGATCCTAACAAAATTCATACCAAAGTCGATTCAAAACATATTTCACAGCAAAAGCCATTACTTTATTTTTCTAAAAATGTCTTCCAATTTGTTGAAATTTATTTTCAACTCTAGTCGTCCTTCATCCTAAGACAATGAGTTAAGGACTTGGACATCTCTAAATCTATAAGGAAGACGGTAGATGTCAGACAAGCAGAATATAGAAATGAAAGTGAATCTAAGCGAATCGGCTACATATCTGTAGGAACCCATTTGTACGATCGACTAGTTGCGAAATAAAAGGATCTTGATATTTAACGATAACAAAAATATAAATGAAGAACATAAGATGGGTAATCAATGATATAATAGAGAAGGGTTACAATATGTAATGTCCGCATTTCCAGACTAGGCATTATCATTGATATAATAGTCTAGGTTAACCAATGTAACTCTTTTTGAAGTATTAATGATGAAATATTTGAGTATTATATGAATTATGTGAATTATGTGTTTATTTTCTTAATTATTATAATTTAATGAATTAAGAATAAAACTGTAACAGCCCGGAATTTCCAGGTATTTATTATTGGTGTGTTTTTTTGGAAAATTGTGAGTGGACTCGGCGAGCTGGAGCTCAAACTCATCGAGTAGGATCGCGATTCTTGACGCGGGTTCGCGTCTGGACTCGGCGAGTCCACGCTGTGTGATGAAACCCTAATTCCCAGGGTTTGAGACCTATTAAAAGGGGCTTATGGCCATCATTTGCGGCCACCAACCCCTATAGAGAAACCCTAAAGAGATTTGACGTTTTAGGAGAGAAAATAGGCCATTATTGACCTTTAGAGCTTGGTTTGGCAAGGAAAAGGAGATTCTAGCTAAGAAGAGGCAAGGGAAGTGGACATTCTGCGATTTTGGAGCTCAGAGCATCATCTTGGAGGTATATCTTGGCTTCCTCTTTCGTTTTTATGATGAACATGGGGGTTTAGGGTTTCTTGACCCCTTTGTTGGCTAGATTTGATGTCCATTTCGTCCCTAATCATGATAAGGCTTGATATGAGATCCATAGAGGTCCAGAAGAGCTGTATACCTTAAGCTTTATGAGTGTTCATGAGAGTATTGGGCTAGAGTTATGAGATATGGGGCTAAAACATCATTTATGAGCAAATAGTTGTTGTTTGAGCCCCAAGGTTTGGACTTTACGTGATTATCATACTTGGGGAGGCCAGATCTATGAATGTATGGAACAGATCTAACCTCAGGAGTGAGTTTGAGGCGTTGCATGGCATGGACTCGCCAAGTCCGAAGAACAGACTCGGCGAGTAGCATGAAGATTGCCCAGCACCACTCAGCGAGTGGTCTTGCCGAGTTGAGGGATTGACTCAGTGAGTCAGGGAGAGTCAGAGTGGGTTGACAGGTGGACTGAGTCAAGTTGGGACTCGCCGAGTTGTTCTTGAGACTCGGCGAGTTGAGTCGTGGAGGCCCCACAACTCATGCCAGGTGGAACTCGTCGAGCTAGGAGAATACTCGTCGTGTCAAGAGAGGATCCCAGGGAAATCAGTGTATGCGCATAGACTCGCCGAGTCGCTATAGTGCACTCGCCGAGTCCAGTCAAAGTTGACCGTTGACCATTGACCAGTGTTGACCTATGTTGACTTGTTAAGGGATAGTCAACCTTAGTTGTGAAGTGTTATTTAGAGATGTATTGTATTATAGGAGGACTATAGATCGGGAGATCGAGCACGAGTGATTTCAGGGACTTGCGAGTTACCGAGATACGCGAGGTGAGTCTTCTCACTATACATACCTTGAGTAGGTAACTAGAGTTATGTGGTACAGTGCTTGTATGTTATATTTGTGTTATGTGTTGCGCTGCATTATTCTTTGTGATTTATGTTGTGCATGTTTACAGAGTTAGAACCTGAGGGTTCACAGAGTTTGGGTGCACGGACCCACAGAGTTATAGCCTCGAGTGGCTAATATGTGTTATATGTGGTCTTTTGGGGAACTCACTAAGCTTTGTGCTTACAGTGTTTGGTGTTATTTGTTTCAGGTACTAGTGACGATCGTGGGAAGGCGCCGGCTTGATCAGTACACACGCATGGGATTTATGATTTTGAGATCTTGGGATTTTTGTACTACTTGGATTGAAATTCAAATATGGTTGTTTTATGAATATTAAGTGGATTATGGTTTATAAAATTTGAAAATTTTGTTTTGAAATTTACGGTGTTACAAGTTGGTATTAGAGCCTTGGTTTGAGGGATTCGGGTACACGTTCGGGAGTATTTGAACTCAAACTGAGAATTTGGAAAATATTTTCAAAAAGAAAACCAAATTTTCTAAAAGTAAAAGATTTCTAGAGAAATTCAGAGGAGAAACGTGTGTACGATCAGTCAGCGCCCGAATGGTGATTTCCCAAAATACCCTTATACTATATGATTATGAGATTGTTATGATGTATTCTCTTGCTAAAGTAGGCTAGGTATTCCTATTAGGACTAGAGTACCCTGATTTGTGATGCCTTAGCCTAGGGAGCGGTGAGCTGCTATGAGATGCTTGAGAGTGAATAGGTAGCAGCGAGGAGCTTATGAGAGATCTGTTAGAAAGTGATAGAGTACTTGGAAATTAGGATTCGAAGAGGAGGGCTTGGGGTGTATACTGAAACGGTGTGGATAGTAGTATTGGGCCCGTACTACTGAAAGCACCGGGGCGGTGTACGACCCGAGTAAGAATCTTCGGAATACCAAGGATCAAGGAGGGATGAGTTGTCGAGTGTGAGTATGCTCGAACGGGTTCTAATTTATCATATGTTGTATTTCAGAGGTTGGTCATGGTGAGGACACGTCATATGTCGGAGGGCGTTAGGGCTAGTGATGAGGAGGTCCATCAGATCATTCACGAGGAGATGGTTGTGGTCATCAGGGCAGAGATACCAGAGATGTTCGGGTCTATTAAGACCGCGCTGACTGAGACTTTCGACGAGCGTCATGCTGTTCTTTCTGAGGCTGCTGTTGCGGCGGCTACCGCAATTGTTGCTGTTGCGAGGCCGCAGGTTGGTGATGCGTTGCTCTTCCAGGAGTTCAGCAATACGAAACCACCAGAGTTTGATGGGACCCAGGACCCGGTGGTGGCTATGAGATGGATTACTGACATGGAGGGGTGTTTCTTCACTTGCTCATCTCCTGAGCATTTGAAAGTACGGTTCGCGCTGAACCAGCTTCGCTTGGGAGCGAAGGACTGGTGGAAGTTTGTGACAGCGCACTTTTCGTCTGCTGAGCTTGCGGCGGTGACCTGGGAGAGGTTCACTGCCATGTTCCGAGATGAGTACGTTCCGCAGGTGGAGAGGGAGCGTTTGGCCCAGGAGTTTCTGACCCTCAAGCAGGGCACTGAGTTTGTTACGGCGATTACCAAGATGTTCCACGAGAGGGCAATGTTCTGCCCTGAGCACGTGTCCACTGAGCAGGCACGTATGAGCCGGTACTTGAGTATCTTGAGGCAAGACATTCGGGAGTTCGTGGCAAACTCCTCATACCGGACATTTGCTGAGCTTCAGGCAAATGCCCGGAAGAGGGAGATCGAGCTGGAGACTCAAGCTAGAGAGAAGGCTGAGTCTCAGGGGAGGGATCGGTGACCGGCACAATTCCAGCCGGTAGCCAAGCGGGCCAAGCCCGCTGATCCCAAATCAGGGAGCCAGAAGGGCCGCACTTGTGGAAAGTGCGGCAAGGGTCACGATGGAGTATGTAGAGCTGGATCTTGCTACAAATGTGGCAAGGAGGGGCATATGGCCAAGGATTTCCCCAAGGGGTTTGCAGTATGTTTTCACTGCAACCAGACCGGACACCGGAAGGCGGAATGTCCGCAGTTACGGGGATCAGCTCAAGGAGCACCACAGGGATCTGCCCCTGCCGCCATCAGAGCTACCGAGGGTCGGCCAGTGAAGGTCGAGGTGTCGAGGGCACGCAGGAGAGCCTTTCAGTTGACCGCGGAGGAGGTCCGCGCAGCGCTCGATGTCGTGGCTAGTATGTATTCTTTCGTGTATTTATTGTAATATTGAGATATTATGCTTATATTATGTTATGCGTAGGTACTTTTCTTGTGAATTCTGTACCTGCCTTGGTATTATTTGACTCGGGTGCGAGTCGGTCTTTTGTATCTTTGGCTTTTAGTCAGCACATCAGTGTTAGTCGCGAGGCGCTGAGTCGGCCTCTGAGAGTTTCCATAGCTAACGAGAAGGTGATACATGCCACGGAGGTGATCCGTGGGTGCGTACTCGAAATTTTCGGTGTTGAGTTCCCGATTGATTTGGTTCTTATTGCCATGGGGGATGTCTGTTTCATTGTGGGCATGGACTGGTTGAGCAGGTTCGGTGCGGTTATCAACTACGAGCGACATCTAGTGACCATATGAGACCCTAGTGGGGGAGTTCTTACACTGTACGGCAAGGGTACCCGTTCTGGATCAACGTTTTGTTCGGCCGCTAGGGTGAGGTAGTGTCTACAGCAAGGCTGTAATGGTTTTGTGGCGTACGTGTCGGATACGCGGGTTGATTCCAAGAGGCCGAGGTCGGTGGAGGAGGTTCCTATAGTGCGTGAGTTCCCGGATGTCTTTCCAGAGGAGTTGCCGGGTGTGCCTCCCGTGAGGCAAGTAGAGTTCGGTATTGATTTGGTCCCGGGGGCCGCGCCTATCGCTAAGGTGCCTTATCGTCTTGCACCTCCAGAGATGCAAGAGTTATCCTCGCAGCTTCAGGAGCTGCTGGGGAAAAGGTTTATTCGGCCAAGCAGCTCACCGTGGGGAGCGCCTATTCTGTTTGTCAAGAAGAAGGATGGTTCACACCGGATGTGCATTGATTACCGGGAGTTGAACAAGCTGACGGTCAAGAACCATTACCCGTTACCGAGGATCGACGATTTGTTCGACCAGTTGCAGGGAGCATCTTGGTTCTCCAAGATCGATTTGAGGTCTGGATACCATCAGGTGAGGGTGCAAGATGAGGACATCCAGAAGACAGCGTTTAGGACGCGTTATGAGCATTATGAGTTTGTGGTGATGCCTTTCGGACTCACCAATGCCCTGGCAGTGTTCATGGATCTCATGAACCGGGTGTTCAGGCCGATGTTGGATCGGTCGGTGATTGTATTCATTGATGACATTTTGGTATATTCGAGATCTAGAGAGCAGCATGAGGAGCATTTGAGGGAGATCCTCGGAGTTCTGAGATCGGAGAGGCTTTATGCCAAATTCTCCAAGTGTGATTTTTGGTTGCGAGAGGTCCAGTTCCTAGGACATCTTGTTAACCAGGAAGGGATATTGGTCGACCCGGCCAAAGTTGAGGCGGTGATGAGTTGGGAGGTGCCGAGGTCACCCTCCGAGATCAGGAGTTTTCTAGGGTTGGCCGGTTATTATCGGAGATTTATCAGGGATTTCTCTAAGATCACAGTGCCACTCACTAGGATGACCCGGAAGGGTGTCGCTTTTTCATGGGGCCCCGAGAAGCAGGCCTCCTTTGAGACGCTTCGCTAAAGGTTATGCGAGGCCCCGGTGTTAGCCCTCCCGGAGGGAATGGAGGACTTTGTTGTATACTGTGATGCATCGATCTTGGGGTTGGGAGCGGTGCTAATGCAGAGAGGGCATGTGATAGCATATGCATCGAGGCAGTTGAAGCCTCATGAGACGAGGTATCCCACCCATGACCTAGAGTTGGGGGAAGTGGTGTTCGCCCTCAAGATTTGGCACCACTATTTGTATGGGGTTTAGTGTACGTTATACACGGATCATAAGAGTCTGAAGTATTTAATGGATCAGCTATGACATCCCCATTTTCACGGCCAGAAAAGACCGATTTTGTTTATGCTTTATAAAAATCAGAGTACTTCATTTTATAAAAATGTTGCGGAATTTGTTCCCAGAAAAACATGGTAAATACGTTATTAAAACATTTTCGAAGAAACGTATTTATTTCATTTTAAAACGTTGGGACGTCATCGTTAATACAGAAACATAAGCATAAACAGAACTTACAATTATTTACACTAGTGATCTACATCTCTTTAAATCTCTTAGTGTAATGTCACTTCATATCAACACCTGTGATATAAATAAACTGAATGGGTCAGGTTGGGAAACCTGGTGAGTACATAGGGTTTTCAACCCACAATAATATAATTATTATGTTTAAACAATCAAACAATCAACCCAATTACCCATCCCCATTATCTTCTTTATTCTTAAGGATCTACCCTAAGAATCAGCTATTTCTCATTCATTCATTCCTAAGGATCATCCTAAGGAAACAACATGTAGTCCATTGTTGCCAATGACACATTGGTCAAGCGCAGCTGCTAATATTGTCACTTAGGCTCAGCTGCCAGAATTAGGACATTTTCTATGAGGCGCTTCTGCTGGTATTGACCTTTAAACACTACTGTCATGGTCATAAGGCTCCCTATTAGGCGCAGCTGCCGATACTATCCTTAGAGCGCAGCTGCTAGGATGTTTACCGTAGATCTAAATCATCTACGGGTTGCGGCGCAGCTGCCAGTGCTCATCTATAGGGTACTAGGTCCACTGCTGCCAATGTATACCTATAGGGCACTAGGTCTGTACTACTAATGTTCCTCTATTTCAGCTTTTATCCATCATCATTCATCTACCCATGTTTTACCCAACATATTTTGTAGATATAAAATACTTTATACAGTTTACATCATTTAAAACATGTATAAAAATCTTTCACCAGCATAGACAACAAGTATTCAGACAATATGCACACATAACACGTAATTTATATTAAAATACTTCATATCTATGTGTAAGATGAAAGAGACCATGCACTCACCTGATTAGGTGGTGATTCCGAACTCAGACAGCACTTCGTTATCTCAAAACAATTTTCCTCGACAAAACCTAGTATCAATACCACTAGGGTTTAGTTTTTAACATTAACCACGACTAATTAATAGTCTAGCTATTATTACTATTATATAAGCGTTAAATAACACTCAATATAACTCATAATAATAGCCCAAATAATTATTTTAAGGTCCTAATAATGTTACTATAATTAAATAAAATCTATATTAAATATAGTATAGGCGTAGCTCACTTACAACGAGTTTTTTTATTAAAAACCGGGCTTCGCTGGAGCAGCGTTTCCAAGCCGAAAGCTTTTCTTCTCGGAGCCGTCGGGTGCTCCGGGGCTTTCTTCTCGTTCTAGGGAGGTTCCGTAGACTTGGGAGGGGTTTAGGGAGGCTAGAGAGAAGTTAGAGAGAGAAAGAGAGGCTTATGGTGTGAAGAAAATATGAGGAGGTCACCCTTGTATTTATAGGAGTTTTATAGTAAAGTAGTCTCTAAGCTTCGTCCGTAACTTTTGCATACGAGCTCCATTTTTGTCTGTCTTTTTACCGTTGAGTTCCTATTAATGAGATCTTCAACTTTCATTTAGACCTCGTTGGCTAATTCTCATTCTATCTCGGATTTACAAAACTGTATCGAATTCACCGCGCTCGAAAAGTAGGGACTAAGCTTCGTCCATAACTTTCGCATACGAGCTCCATTTTTGTCTGTCTTTTTACCGTTGAGTTCCTATTAATGAGATCTTCAACTCTCATTTTGTCACACCCCCAAACCAAGGATGGCGGAAACATCCGAGGGTGGAGGACTTCATATACAGTATCACAACAACGAATATAATAGTGCTCAAAGTAAATACAACCACCATATATGTAATTGAAAAAGTTACACCAAAGTATATGTTTACATGTTTCAAAAGCAATTACATTATGATGACAAAAATAAATTGTTGACGGTTTAACGTCCCATCCTCAAAGCGATGAAGTTTTTCTGTTTCACTGATTTCCTGAGAATATAAGTAGTTTTGAAAAAGTGTCAACAATTAAGTTGGTGAGTTCATAAGAGTTTTGTTTGAAGTAGAAACCATTTTCCTTGTAAAATCGATATGGTTTGATTTCCAGAAAATCCAATATTTTCTTAGTTAAGTGTGAATAGAAATATTCCTTTATGATGCATTAATGAACCCTAGAATGACCCGTAGAGTTCCTCTATAATCGTCCAGCGTATATAAGTTATATAAGGTTTAAATTAGATAAAACGTTGAATATAGTGGGTCTGCCCTAGGTCCACAACCAAACAAGGAACAGGAGATGAGGCAGGCATCACTAATTCTAGGCCAATTGAGACAAAATTCTTATAAGACTCAAACATGTACGCTCAACGATTATAGTTGAAGTCTAACAGTTCTAGATGCAATATAGTTTTAATATCATAATAACTATCTTAAGTGAACCTGGTACTTTGTATCGGTACCCCCTTTTTGTATAAAGACCCGACACTTTGTATTTGTACCCCTTTTTATATAAAAACCGGCACTTTGTATTTGTACCCCTTTTTGCATATAGACCCGGCACTTTGTATTTGTACCCCTTTTTGTATGAAAACCGGCACTTTGTATTTGTACCCGTTTTTCGTATATAAACCCGGCACTTTGTATTTGTACCCCCTTTTGTATAAAAACCCGGTACTTTGTATTTGTACCCCCCTTTTTGTACAAGTATGTTATGTAAATGATCATAAACTATACCTATTATAGTTTATTAAAATGTTTGAAATGTATATGTACCCTACTATACCTATTATAGTTTATTATATTTCTTTGTGGTGTTTAAGAATCCCACTCTATGTAAGTCAAACGTATAGTACGATATAACTATGATTAACTTGCTTTGTTTTGTACTATTGATTATGATGGAGGATTCTTATAAATTCAGCAAGTAATTTCCTATTATATAAATATATCATGACAAGAAATACATGTAAAATATGAAGTTATCAAAGATTTAACACTTTGCTCAACATGTTACAAAGTGTTTTGATAGTTAGAAGCTGTTAATTAATTCTTAGTCTTTCAGCACTGTTTTAGAAAAATCATAGAAAAATCATACAAAGTCGAAAACTAGATCCGT
The DNA here is from genome assembly GCF_052625555.1 of Lactuca saligna. Taxonomy (NCBI): domain Eukaryota; kingdom Viridiplantae; phylum Streptophyta; class Magnoliopsida; order Asterales; family Asteraceae; genus Lactuca; species Lactuca saligna. Next base: position 332,085,728 of record NC_136420.1, read on the forward strand.
AAATTCTGAGAGTTCGCAAAGTGTGTCTAGTTTACTCATAATTTTTATCAAGATTTTTAATGACCTCCAACTTGGGTGAATAAGTCCAAAATCACAGACTGGTTTGGATTGTTGTTTGAAATGATAGGCAGTTTTGTAAAAATCACCATAAATTGTAGAAAAACCGTATGGAGATGTGCAAGTAGTCATTTTAAAGCTAAAAACTTGAACTATTTGCACCTTGTACAGTTTTGAAAAATAAAATGTTTAAGTTGTCCAAAACAGTCCGTGAATGGAGTTGAACTTTTCTGATGAAGGCTGTTAGAAAATTTTAGTTATGTTCTTGGTGTTTTAACTTGTATTCCCCCCCTGAAAACTTGAGAAAACATGAAAATGTAGGGGTATGAACTCACCTTGAGTGATTTCAGTAGATAAGTGTTGAAGAAGAGAAGTGTTCAACCCAAGAACACTTGAAGAAATCACTTGAAGATTTGAAGCTCTAACGCTAGTATGATGGAGTTTGTGTAAGATATTCATGATTTGAGTAGAATGAAGTGAAATAATCATAAGGAGGATGAATTATACTTACTAAGAGTGGAAGAACACTTGAAAATCAGCCTTGAATCTCGAAATTGGAGTGGGAAAAGTTTGAGAGAAAAGTGGTGTTTGATACTTAGTGAAATGAGGGCAAATGAGAGAAATGAGGAGAGAGGATGTTTGTTCCAGCTCTAAAAACGTGGGAATGAGTGTAAATTGAGTGTGAGGGACATTGAAGTGACCTAGGTAAGGTGGGGAGGTGTGGTTAGTCAAAGAGTGGGTGTGGGGTGGTTGTTTGTGACTTTGGATAAGGCAAAGTCAACACTCCACCTTTAATAATTCACCCATTTGATTTTTATTATTTAAATAATGATTTTCATCAAAATATGTTTAAATTATGAATATTTAGAGTTTATTATGTTAAAATATAATTTCTGGAGAAAATCCCGCTTTAAAATCACGAAAAACGGGCTTAAAATGTTAAAAATATCAAAAATTGGCTAAAAGTGACAAATTTCCAAATTCTGGCCGAGGTTTGGCCTTCTGATGCTGAACCGAGAGAGAGGGAGGCAGAAACCAAGAGGGGAGAAGGGAGAGGGTAGGAACCGAGAGGGGAGAAAAGAGAGAGAGGGAACTGAGAGAGGAGAAGAGAGACCGAGAGAAGAGAAGAGAGGGAGCAGAGACCGAGAGGAGGGAAGAGACAGAGAGGCGCGAGAAGACAGAGAGGAGAGAAAGAAGCAGAGACCGAGAAGCGAACAGAGGAAGCGAACAGAGAGTGAGAAGCGACAGAGGCAGAGGCTCGGTCTCAGCTACAGTGGCTCAGTCCTCCGGATTCAGCCAACAGAGGCTCGGTCCTCGCGTGTCTTAGCCAACAGAGGCTCGGTCCTCGCGTGTTAGCCAACAGAGGCTCGGTCTTCGGTGTCTTAGCCAACAGAGGCTCGGTCTTCGGTCCTGGGGCCTTTTTTTTGGTTCTTAGTCTCGGCCTTAAGGAGCTTCGGCTCCTTAAGAAGGGTTTCGGTTCCTAAGGTCCCGTTTTCTCGTTTTCACCCCGTTTTAAGCTGTTTTTGACCCGGTTAAGGGTCGGAATGACCCGAATGATTCTAAAAAGTTACGGGAACTATTTGAGGGAGATTTGGGAGAGATTTCTCATACTTGGAGAGATTTGGGAGAGATTTGACATTCTTGGAGAGATTTCTCATACAAAGAGATATTTGAGAGAGATTTCACATACTTGGAGAGATTTGACATTCTTGGAGAGATTTCTCATATAGAGAGATATTTGAGAGAGATTTCGCATACTTGGAGAGATTTGGGAGAGATTTGACATTCTTGGAGAGATTTCTCATACAAAGAGATATTTGAGAGAGATTTCACATACTTGGAGAGATTTGGGAGAGATTTGACATTCTTGGAGAGATTTTTCATACAGAGAGATATTTGAAAGAGATTTCGCATACTTGGAGAGATTTGGGAGAGATTTGACATAGAGAGAGATAAAGTGAAAACGATTGAGAGAGGTTCCATGTGGGATAGTTGTGAGTGTCCGGCATCGCAATGCATGGTTCGTAAACCCTGTTAAGCCTTGTTTAAGGATCCTACACACTCCCGATGAGTAAGCATCATTGTTTTATCGGTTTGGCTTGCCACTTACCGCAGCTTTTAGGTTAAAGAGATCTAGTTGCACGTACTTTTTGATTTATGTTTTCTTATTAGAATAGCGAGTTGTTTAGTAAATACTGAACGTAAGTCCTAGTACACAAGGGTTAGTGGAGCTGACCGGTTTGAATTGTTGACTTTATTTGACTTTGAATTGACCAGAATTTGACGGTTGTCACACATTTAGACCTTGTTGACTAATTCTCATTCTATCTCGGATTTACAAAACTGTATCGAATTCGCCGCGCTCGAAAAGTAGCGACTAAGCTTCGTCTATATCTATCTCATACTATCTCCGTTTTCGACGTTCTTTATATCCATGCGTAGGTAAATAATATCTACAACTTTCATTTTGGCTCCGTCGGCTAATTCTCGACCGATCATAAATTTAACAGTAGAAGGCGTTTAGACTGTTAAATGACCGCGAAGAATTCGTAACTCTTTCATACGAACTCTGTTTTCGTCCATCTTTTTACTGTTGAGTTCCTATTAATGAGATCTTTAACTCTCATTTAGGTCGCGTACGCCAAAAAACGCTCGAAGTAAAATTCGAGTTTCGGGCTGTACACTACTAAGCTGAAACTTTGAAAAATCATAACTTCCTCATACGAAGTCAGATTTGGGCATTATTTTTACGGATTTTCTCATTTTAACATACTCTACGACTTTGGTTTAGATAACTAAGGCTAAAAAGTCTTCTATCATAAATTCACTTTTTACGCTTCCCGGTGCCATGCCGGTTTTGCCGTAAAACTTCGACGAGCCATAACTTCTTCGTTATAACTCAGATTTCGGCGTTCTTTATATGTACGGAAACCTTGTGACATATACTATAACTTGGTTAAAATTATTTATTCTAAATAATCTTTTTCCGAAAAGTCGTTTTCGACCCATATTGCCTCTAAATTGACTAGCCCGGATCTACGGGCGTTACATCAGCCCAACCTAAATATGCGGCAGAGGAGGTGGTTGGATGTGGTTAAGGATTACGATTTTGAGATCCTGTACCATCCGGGCAAGGCTAATGTGGTAGCCGACGCCCTGAGTCGCAGGGCGGAGAGCGCCTCGTTGCGAGATGTATGTTTGCGATTGACCGTGATGACTCCGGTGTTGGACACCATTCGAGGAGCACAGGCTGAGGTTGTGAGGTCGGAAAACCAGAAGAGAGAGCGAGTTATTAGGTTGGTATCGGAGTTCGTTACCGATGGTCGGGGGCTTATGACTTTTCAGGGGCGTATTTGGGTACCGTTTGTGGGAGGAACACGTACCATTTTGATGGAAGAGGTTCGTCGGTCGAAATTCTCGATCCATCCTGGGGCCACTAAGATGTATTTGGATTTGAGGAGGGAGTATTGGTGGCCCTGTATGAAGAGGGATGTTGCGTGGTTTGTTGAGAGGTGCTTAACCTGCCGTAAGGTTAAGGCCGAACACCAGAGACCGCATGGTAAGTTGCAGCCGTTGGAGGTTCCTGAATGGAAGTGGGAACAGATCACCATGGATTTCATCACCAAATTGCCAAGGACTGCTCGGGGAGTTGATGCAATTTGGGTGATTGTGGGCAGGTTGACGAAGAGCGCTCACTTCCTTGCTATCAGCGAGAGTTCTTCCGCGGAGAAGTTAGCAGAGATGTATGTGAGGGAAGTGGTATCTCGGTATGGGGTGCCGATCTCGATTGTCTCAGACCGGGATGTACGTTTCACTTCCAAATTCTGGAAGAAGTTTCATGAGGAACTGGGTACTAGGCTGCATTTTAGTACCGCATATCACCCCCAGACAGACGGACAGAGTGAGCGGACGATTCAGACGCTCGAGGACATGCTCTGATCATGTGTATTGGATTTCGCCATTTCAAGGGAAGTTGGGATACGTATTTGCCCTTGGCCGAGTTTTCTTACAACAACAACCATCATTCGAGCATCGGTATGCCACCCTTTGAGCTGTTGTATGGGAGGAGGTGTCGGACCCCCATTTGCTGGGGAGAAATCGGACAACGCGTTATGGGAAACACTGAGATCGTACTTCAGATGACAGAGCAGATCCAGCAGGTCAGACAGAGGTTACTGACTGCTTAGAGTCAACAGAAGAGTTATGCAGACAGACGCCGATCCGAACTTGTAAGTCCCTAATTTGCCCGTGTATCAGTCAGATCCGTTTGATGGTGCGGAATCCCAATCAAACGGGTGATTTCAGATCAAATAGAAGAGAAGGAGAAGAAGAATAATATGAATCTTTGTATGTATTGATATGAATGAAGATCCGGATACAAAAGATTCACACACACATAAAAGCTTCTATCTCTCTGGCCGTTAACTCTCTAGGGTTCATCAATCGATTCCTCACACCCTAATACCTATATTTATACTAAGGGAACATGGGTCGGAAACAAATGGACCGTAAACTCAACCGTAAACATGACCATAAACTCCATAAATATTATAGAAAAATATAATTGCCCAGAAAAGCAAAGTATAAACCATATTTTTGACCCAACAATCTCCCCCTTGGTTTATAGCTTTCTTTTCTTAATGGACCCAACAAACTCCCCCTAAAAAGTAGCTGGCTCTTCTTGTCAATCTTCAATGAGAGCTTGGCTTCAGCTTTGACCTTCGATTTCTTCACAGCATCAGGATGAACATATGAATCTTCAATGAATGACTTCATTTTGAGCACTTGAGGTTTTCTTCAGAATTTGGCATTGAACGCACATTGGGTGAGGAGGCTTGACGTATTGATTCTTGAAAGATGGCGCTTTCAGCTTGAGAATCTTCAGAGAGAACAAATCTTCTAGATCACTTCAACAGGTACAACAATAGCAGCAGACTGATTGAGAAGGCTTCAATGCAATCTGTCACATAATCTTCAATTTTAGCTTCACCTTGCTTCTGGGGTTGAAGGATTGAATGTTGAAAGAATAATCTTCATTTCTTGCTCCTTCGAATGCGTTCTTCGATGCTCACGGATGAGGCTTTGGCTCAGAAATCTTCAACACAAACTTCATGAGTCTTATCTATACCTGAAATCACTTTTCAAGACAAAACAAAACTAAAAGAAAACTTAGCACACAAATTAAAACGAAAACAAAAATATTTTTGGATTTTTTATTATTTTTCTGAATAAGAAACTAAACAGAAATAACACTATTTTGGATTTTTAATTTTTCTGATTTTTCTTTGTTATTTTTATTTTCATTATTGTTAATTTTTAATTTTTCCCTAATATTTAAATTAGAAGAAACTATGACAAATTTAACAAAAATAAAATTGATATCTAACTTTAAGAGTGATTTGGGATTAAAGTTTTTAGACAGCCTTTATCCACTTGTCGGTACCTTCTATCTTCACGTCTTTGTCTGGTCGATCGTCGATATTGTGGTCCACTTAAACACGAAAAATTGTGACAAATTTAGGACATACTATTTGTTACAAGACAGGATGAACTGAAAATCCTAAAATTACATCTGATCCTAATTTCTTAGATACTATAACTTAAGGACCATTCAACTGACGACGACCAGGGATATTGTTGTCCACCTAAATCGAGCAGCGAGATCTATAGACAATCTGTATTTGTTCAATTTTAAGTGTACTAGAACGTGTTTCCCGCTTCCTCATATGCCCTAGCCATCAAGAACTTCCAGAGTACTCCTTCCACCGGGTGAGCAGACAATCATTCAGAGAGAAGATAGATTCAGAATTCTATAACTTATTACTTTAGAGAGGTTGAGAAGTAGAATGTTGCATATGATGTGTACCAAGTCGGATTTGAAGTCACGCAAAGGAGACAGCATATGGCTAACAGATAAGAAGAATTTCATATATATAGCATGCAGAGAGATAGAGTTGCATATGTTGCAATCCAGGTCGGATCTCTTCCAATCACGCAAAGGGTGCAACATATGACTAACAGACAGAGAGAAAGAAAATGATATTCTACAGACCTAATTTATCGGAATTTATGAGTCGTCCCATCCAACTGGAATTAAGGACAGAATCCGCACATCGAGGAAAAGTTAAACCACGGTTCCAAGTACGGGTTCATTTAATGTGATGAGTAGATTCCCATATATATCTCCCTGCTCAACCTATCCGAGCGTCGTATTGTCAGGCTGAACGGATCTAACTAGGTCAAAATTTGTCAAGTCTATAAATTTCCTAAGTTCAACTCTGCGTAGTCAAGTCCATTAGAATTTTTCATGCCTACCGACGCATCAAGTTAGAGCATAGACCCTTCAACTATGGGTACGTTATGCAGACTCAGGTTGCCTGTTATCACTTGATAATATCATTTCCCAAAACATCTACCTCAAGCACATTTCATAACCAACATATTTTTTTTTAATTTTCTAATTTTCTAATGTTTTTGGATTTTTGAAAATTTTCTAATTTTTGTTTTGTTTTTATTTCTCCCCCTAAATTTGTGCATAGGAGAGAAACGAAAGTAAATGCGCAAATTAAAATTATCCTAAAACAAAAATTAGTCTTTAAAGCGAAACAACTTAAGAAAAAAAAACTCAGAAGTATAGAGAAGAAAACTCAAACCGTAATTCACCGATTGAATTTGCATCCAGAAGGTCTGAGAACAGCACGCGTAAACTCAGAACAGATCCGAAAATTCTTCATATTATTAAGCACTAACCCCATGAGTGATCCCTTCCTTTCTTCCCTTCCCGCAAAGGACACATACTCTCAAATAATGTTCCGAGTGTTGTACAGTTGAGAGATGTCCCCAATCATGTCACACCCCCGAACCAGACAGCGGAAACGTTCGGGGGCTGTTGTGACTCAATTGAATACCATCACAGTGAATATACATGAAACGTAACATCATACATCACCAAGCATTGGAATAACACAATTGGTAGCGTTTACATCCGTTACATTGTTTCAAAATATTACATTCCAAAATACATTGTTCGTTGTTACTTAAACAACCGCAAAACAATCATAGAGTACAGTCCTTTCTTCACTTATCTGTTACCTGAGAATACAAGTATTTTGAAAAACGTCAACATATGAAATGTTGGTGAGTTCATAAGTAATGTTTGAAATCCAATGTTTGTAATGTTTTGAAAAACCACCAGAAAATCCGATATTTTCTGAAAATAGAATAGCGTAAAAATATGTGAAGATCCGTGAGTATGCTTGTTTGAATTCTATAGGTGTAAGCGTAAGAGTTGTGAAATTCGACATGTAGTTCATAAGTGTACTTGTTGAAAACCCTAGGAAAACCCGACGTTTTCCTATAACTTTGCTTTACTTAGTTTGTGTGTTGTTATTTCGTTACGTTAGGGGTGTTCGTTGAGCTCCGGAGGCATTGAGTATACAGAGGGTGGTGAATTTTTGTAACGTACGTTAATGAAAACGTCCAATTGACAACCGTACTAGCGATCCCTTAGGCGTCACTCGCACTTATTCACACAAATCAATCCTCCCGGACTTGTGTAGTCCCACGACCGAGGAGAAAAAGTGAAGGTGCGAAACCCTCGGTATTTCCCTACGTCGTTCAAGACCATTGCAATTGTGAAGGGCCCGAAGCCCAACCCGCAATCGTGAGTTCCCGACTTTACTAGCAGCGCCGAAGGGCCCTTGGGGACCAGCAGCATGTTTGCCATTAAAAGTCCTTTTACACGCGGTCGAGTCGTATTAGACCCAACTACATGTAAGCAAGTGTCCTTTGGGCTTAAAGATCATGTCATCGGGCTAGCTAGGCTCGACAAGCATGATTTGCAACTTTTGGGCCTAAGGAGTGTACATCGACGTATTGAGTAATTCCACGAGAGTAAAGAGTTCCGAGAGTTCCATATGTGTATTGAGCGTTGTAGTGTTAGTAGTTTTGGATTTGTTATTGATTCGAGACCGAATCAATTCGTTTGATAACGATTGTTGGTGATATTGTGTATTGTAATTCATCGAGAGTCATAGTGCTAGCCTTTGCTCACAACGAGTGTATTGAATTGTCATTGAAAATTTTCTGTTTACAACCCCTCTTTATTTTGTAAATTTACTTTTTCACCCCTTTAGGTAAGTTAATTTCCGGTTTAGTCCTTAAACAAATTTTTCTTGTCATTTAACACCAAAACTTATTACAATTGACATTTTTCAGCATGTACTTAGTTGAAAACAGTTTTAATCCCTGAAAATACAGTTTTCTCGGTTGTAACCCCTCTTTTTCGCAATTTTTACATTTTTGGCCCAAATTGGAAAAATTTTGTAACTTTGGTCCTTTTTAAATTTGAAAAGCATTTTAAACCTTTGAAAAGTACTTGTGACACTAGTGGTCCATTGTTTTACAGAAAAACACAGTTTTGGCCCTCCAAAACAGAAAATTTCGCATAATGGGCCCTATTGGGCCGAAATTGTCATTTTTAGCCCATTAAGCTTGAAATTTATGTTTTTAATCCTCCAAATAGTATATTTTCAGAAAATACATTAGGGAAACTGTTTTGACTCATCTCACCCATCAGATTTCAAAATATTTCATTTTAGGCCCTTCAACTTTGTATTTTTAACATTTTATGTCAAAAAAAATGAGTTTTTAGCCCAAAATAAGTGTTGTCAAGCCATTTGGCTATTTTTCTTGGTATACTTGGCATGTAGTAGTATATCGGTTTTTAGTAATTCATAACTAGATCTAGCATCATAATCATACAAAACATACATATAAGCATAGAAATCAACCAAAACATACATATAATGATGGATCTACACCTTTGCTTGTATTCTCCCCCACAAAAACTTATAAAAACCGAAAATAAGGGGGTATGAAGCTCACCTTGGGTGTTGATTCGGTTTTTGAAGAAAGGATGGAAGAAATGAAGTGATTTTTGGCCTTAGCACCCTTTTCTTGAAGATCTCGAGTTTGAGGGGTTCTAAGACACAAGTTCATGATTTCATGAGAGTTAAGAAGAGATTTTAGATAGATCAAGGAACCTAGATCATAGAATTTAGTATAACCTTACCTTGGATGGTGATTTTTGTGAAAAATCTCCTTGGAATGCACTTAAACCTCGAAAATTTTAGGAGAGGGAAGGAGGAATGCTCTTCAAGACTTAGAGAGGTTTGGAATGAATTTTTGATGAGTGAAGAGGGGTGTTCGGCCGAGAATGAGAGAGGGGAAGAAGAAGAGAGGAGTTTGCATGGAAATATGAGATTGTATGGATGTTTGGAGTGTAAAACATGGATATCCCCCATGTAAAAGTGAGGTGTCATGGTAATAGTCAACTTCTTCCTCTTGGGCTTGTCTTGGGCCGAAATTTGGAAGGAAAAAGAGAGTATTGGGCTTTAATGCCCCTAAGCCCAATATTAGAGTTAGGTTTGATGATTGTAAGATATAAGTGTGATTTTTATACTTTGTTGGGCTAGTTTAAGTTCATTATTGTTCGTTATTTTTAATTTATTTCATTCTAGGCCCAATATGGCCCAAAATGTTGAAATAAATAGATGTGGGTCCAATTAGAGCCCATGATAGTCAAATTGGAAGCTTATTGGTCCATTTGGGTCCAATAAGGAAGTCCTAGTCCAAATGGATCTAAACAAGAACTTCTAGGGTTTCCAATTGCTTGCTGACTATTTGTAGTACTTGTATGATGCATTTGATTGAAGTTTTTGATGTCATATAATAAGCATCACACATGCTTTAAAATTTTTTATTCAACCTTTACTTGAGTGTAGTGATTACAAGACACAAAATTTCTAGTTGTGACAAATCATATGCCAGGAGCAGCCACTACCAACAAACCAAAGTCTGATGATATGCCTCCATAGCTGCTCCGACACAGAGCGGGATCAGTTGGTCTTTGGAACCCAGTCCATTTTGAAATTGGGTCGACCTTTGTCATCAACGCAAGGTACTTTCTCCCATGACATGTCCTGTTTATCACAAACAGAAGATATAGAAATATTAGTATCGTTAGAAGATTTGGGAGATTGAGCCTTCGGAACCCATTTGTAGTTGGGTTTAACCCATTTCTTTTTCGATCTGATGGGTGGCTCAGTACTTGATTTAGAAGTTGAAGTCGGCTGCCTAGATGACTTGGACCTAACCGGTCTTAGCTTCACAGGAGCATCTCTTGAACTAGACTTCTAGGCCAACATTTCCTTTTTGACTTTGGGATTCGGATTCTTGTCCTTTGGAGTTTGATTCTTGGCCTTCTGTGCGTTCCAGTCATCATGGTCTGAATGTGACCTGGAAGGGTTTCTTTTGAAATATCTCCCACTTGGCGCATTTTTCCATCCTTGTGCATAGTAGGGAACGTATGCGCGATTTGGACAGTTGCGGGCAATGTGACCATGTGTTCCACAGTGAAAGCATGTCCTTTTCTTCACTGGGGAGTTGTCTCTTCCTGCCCCTGGTGGCGTATCCTTGCCTTGTCTCTTGTTGTTCCCACATGCACACTTGCCACAGGCACTCTGTTTAGCTTGAAATGGTGGCCTGTATTTACCAGCGGGAGGTTGATTAGAGGCAACAGATTCAGAGTTCAAGGGGTCATTTGTTTGTTCAGAAGAACTCTCCTTGTTCTCATCCTCTGTTACTTTGCCTGCACAAGAAGTAGCAACATTAGAATCTTCAATATTAATAACTCCTCCTGACACAAATCCAACTCGTTTTCCATATTGAAGATGTGGCTCCCTGTCAGTTTCGTCCTGTGTCATAGGGATGGATGTGTAGTTATGATTATAAGGAGGAGGTACACTATCATACCCTAGACCCTTGTTTTGATTTTCTTTGAATTTTAATTGGGTTTCATATAAGGAATCGACTGTCTGACTTGACGCAGTATAATTTTTGAAACTGACATCAGTTTGTCCACACTTAATTTTTAAAGCGTCAAGTTCTTCAGTTACAGCAGCAAGTTGACTCTTAACATAATCATAATTTTCACACTTGTTGCTATACTCTTCCTGAAGTTTCCTAAAGTCCTTGGTTTTTGCTTCTAACTCAGCCTTCAGGGGTTTCTGTCTTTTCCTGAGTTGATATCCTTCATATCTCAAGTCTTCAACTTCTCTTTTAAATATATCAATTTGTTCCGGAAGAAATTTAATCGTGGCTTCACAAGCTGGAGTACATGTAACTTCAGTGACCGAAATGTTTTCAGAACTCATTGTTTCTCTACACTTCAAAGCATCAAGTTCTTGAATTATATCAGCAAGACTAAGATGATTGAGATCTTTTGTCTTCTTGATGATGGCCACGTTCATATCCCACGATTTTGGATTTGAATTTAGCAGCTTTTTGTTTAGCTCGGACTTTGTCAAGAAGATCTCGGCTATATTCATCTCAGTAGTGAGTGTAGTGAATCACTGCAACTGAGTTTCGAGGGTTTCTCCAGGGATATAATCGAAAATGTTGAAATTTTGTCTTAACATATCCTGATGCCTCTCTTTTATGTTTTCAACTCCCTCGTAGACCTTAAAATCAATTAAAAGCACAACTAGAAGCTAAAATAAAACTTAAAAGTCAAACCCTTTGATTATAAACCTCAAAAGTCAACCTTAAAAGTCAAATTTAAAAAAATTAAACTCAAAAGTCAAACTTGAAAAGGTCAAACTTAAAAGTCAAACCGAAAAGCTAAATTTGAAAATTTAAAAGTCAAACAAGAAAGTCAAAGTTTAAAGTCAAAGATCAAACTTGGAAGTCAAAGTCAAAATTTAAGGTCAAAAGTAGAAAAATAAAAGAAAAAAATTAAAATATAATTTTATTTATTTATTTTAATTTTATTTATTTATTTATTTATTATTATTATTTTTTATTTTGGATGAAAAAAAAATTTAGAATTAAAAGGATTTGAGTTTTGGGTTAAAAGTGTCAAAATAGGAAAAGTGGCGCGACAAGGAGTGTTTATGAAAAAAAAAATGAGAGGGAACATGCATGTTGCAATGTAGATCAACTGGTAAGGTGCTGGTCTTCTATGGAGGAGATCCGGGTTCGAATCCCGGCACCCCCTAATTCCGTTTCGATCTTTGATGCAAAGCTGCAAGCCGCTGATGCGAGGACGAGGCGAGGCGAGGCGAGGCGAGGATCCGATGTGCTGCGAAGACGAGGTTTGAGCTTGTGCGAGCCGTAAACCACCGAGGACCGCAAGCCGACGCCGTAAACTCCGAGCCGCAAGCTTGGACCGTGAACCTCGGGCCGCGAACCTCCGAAACCCTAGCCGCCGGCCGCAAACTCAGACCAAAAACACCGATTTTTCGACTTTGAAGCTCAAAAACTCGATCAAAAACCCTTTTTTATGAAAAACACGAAGAACAAACCCCCCTTATTTTTGCGAGATCTATCCAAAAACGCAAAAATATTTCGAAAATAAGATTAAATAATGCCTCAAATCTGACAAAATTGACGGATACAACTTGGCTCTGATACCAATTGTAAGTCCCTAATTCGCCTGTGTATCAGTCAGATCCGTTTGATGGTGCGGAATCCCAATCAAACGGATGATTTCAAATCAAATAGAAGAAAATGAGAAGAAGAATAATATGAATTTTTATATGTATTGATATGAATGAAGATTCGGATACAAAAGATTCACACACACATAAAAGCTTCTGTCTCTCTGGCCGTAAACTCTCTAGGGTTCATCAATCGATTCCTCACACCCTAATACCTATATTTATACTAAGGGAACATGGGCCGGAAACAAATGGGCCGTAAATGAGTTTACAGCCGTAAGGTGTTTACGGCCGTAAACATGACCGTAAACTCCATAAATATTATAGAAAAATATAATTGCACAGAAAAGCAAAGTATAAACCATATTTTTGACCCAACAGAACTTGAGTTCCAGGTCGGCGACTTTGTGCTCCTGAAGGTCTCTCCTTGGAAAGGAGTGATTCGATTCAGGAAGAGGGGCAAGTTGGGGCCCCGATATATCGGACCATTTCGGGTAGTCGCGAGGGTAGGCAGGGTAGCCTATCGTTTGGATTTGCCAGCAGAGTTGGGGAAGATTCATGACAATTTCCATGTGTCGTAATTACGGAAGTGTATAGCCGATGAGTCGGCAGTGGTTCCATTAGAGGATATTCAGGTGGATGCGAGCCTGAATTATACTGAGAGACCAGTGGCAATCAGAGATCGGAAAATCAAAGTTCTGAGGAACAAGGATGTACCTTTGGTTTTGGTTCAGTGGCAGCATCGGAAGGGGTCCGAGATGACTTGGGAACCGGAGTGTGAGATGCGCGAGCAGCATCCGGAGTTATTTGCAGAGCGAGACTTCGAGGGCGAAGTCTAGTTCTAGTGGGGGAGAATTCTAACAGCCCGGAATTTCCAGGTATTTATTATTGGTGTATTTTTTTGGAAAATTGTGAGTGGACTCGGCGAGTTGGAGCTCAAACTCACCGAGTAGGATCACGATTCTTGACGCGGGTTCGCGTCTGGACTCGGTGAGTCCACGCTGTGTAATGAAACCCTAATTCCCAGGGTTTGAGACCTATTAAAAGGGGCTTATGGCCATCATTTGCGGCCACCAACCCCTATAGAGAAACCCTAAAGAGATTTGAGCATTTTGGGAGAGAAAATAGGCCATTATTGACCTTTGGAGCTTGGTTTGGCAAGGAAAAGGAGATTCTAGCTAAGAAGCAGCAAGGGAAGTGGACATTTTGCGATTTTGGAGCTCAGAGCATCATCTTGGAGGTATATCTTGTCTTCCTCTTTCGTTTTTACGATGAACATGGGGGTTTAGGGTTTCTTGACCCCTTCGTTGGCTAGATTTGATGTCCATTTCATCCCTAATCATGATAAGGCTTGAGATGAGATCCATAGAGGTCCAGAAGAGCTGTAATCCTTAAGCTTTATGAGTGTTCATGAGAGTATTGGCCTAGAGTTATGAGATATGGGGCTAAAACATCATTTATGAGCAAATAGTTGTTGTTTGAGCCCCAAGGTTTGGACTTTACGTGATTATCATGCTTGGGGAGGCTAGATCTATGAATGTATGGAACAGATCTGACCTCAAGAGTGAGTTTGAGTCGTTGCATGGCATGGACTCGCCGAGTCCGAAGAACAGACTCGGCGAGTAGCATGAAGATTGCCCAGCACCACTCAGCGAGTGGTCTTGCCGAGTTGAGGGATTGACTCAGTGAGTCAGGGAGAGTCAGAGTGTGTTGACAGGTGGACTGAGTCAAGCTGGGACTCGCTGAGTTGTTCTTGAGACTCGGCGAGTTGAGTCGTGGAGGCCCCACAACTCATGCCAGGTGGAACTCGTCGAGCTAGGAGAATACTCGTCGTGTCAAGAGAGGATCCCAGGGAAATCAGTGTATGCGCATAGACTCACCGAGTCGCTATAGTGCACTCGCCGAGTCCAGTCAAAGTTGACCGTTGACCATTGACTAGTGTTGACCTATGTTGACTTGTTAAGGGATAGTTAACCTTAGTTGTGAAGTGTTATTTAGAGATATATTGTATTATAGGAGGACTATAGATCGGGAGATCGAGCATGAGTGATTTCAGGGACTTGCGAGTTACCGAGATACACGAGGTGAGTCTTCTCACTATACATACCTTGAGTAGGTAACTAGAGTTATGTGGTACAGTGCTTGTATGCTATATTTGTGTTATGTGTTGCGCTGCATTATTCTTTGTGATTTATGTTGTGCATGTTTACAGAGTTAGAACCTGAGGGTTCACAGAGTTTGGGTGCACGGACCCACAGAGTTATAGCCTCGAGTGGCTAATATGTGTTATATGTGGTCTTTTGGGGAACTCACTAAGCTTTGTGCTTACAGTGTTTGGTGTTATTTGTTTCAGGTACTAGTGACGACCGTGGGAAGGTGTCGGCTTGATCAGTACACATGCATGGGATTTATGATTTTGAGATCTTGGGATTTTTGTACTACTTGGTTGAAATTCAAATATGGTTGTTTTATGAATATTAAGTGAATTATGGGTTATAAAATTTGAAAATTTTGTTTTGAAATTTACGGTGTTACAAAAATAAGCGTCAAATTTAAAGTGTAAGATTAGCCCGATATCTTTGCATAAAGATGTAGTGGTTGAAACAAGGATTCCGAAGATATAAAAAAATGTTGAAATTCGAGTTATAACGAAGAAGTCATGACCTGTCGAAGTTTCACGATAGAACCGGCACGACGCTGAATGACGTAAAATATGAATTTAAGATAGAGAAATATCTAGCCTTGGTGAACTAAACAGAAGTTGTAGAGTTCGTTAAACCAAGAGCATGCATAAAAAGACCGCCCAAATCTGACTTCGTATGAGGAAGTTATGATTTTCCAAAGTTTCGACTTAGTAGTATGCAGCCCAAATCCTCGATTTGAGATTGAGTGATTTTTAGCCGAAACAATCTAAATGAGAATTGAAGATCTCATCGATAGTAGTGAAACGATAAAAGGATAGGCAAAAATGGACGTCGGATGAAGAAGTTATGATTTTCTAAAGGAGTTTTCCTGTCCCGTCCAACTAAAAATAATATATTAATATTATATTAAAATTAAAGCGAAAATTAGCCAATGGAGTCTAAACGAAAGTTGTAGAGCCTTTTCACACCTATGCGTGAATATAAAGAACGTCGAAATCGGAGCTCGTACGCGAAAGTCACGGGTTTTTCAAGTTCGGGACACAAAATCCGAGACTGACTTAGCCCCACGACGTGAGGGAACCATGCTCACGACGTGAGTCTGCGACTGATGAGTTCCAGAGCCTATCAACGAGTTGTCAAGTCTATGTGAGGAGACCTGGTTGAGCTCACGACATGAGCCACCCATGCTCACGATGTGAATACATCCTATAAATAGAAGTTGATGGTTTCGGGTTTAGGTGCTCATTTCTTCTCTTCTAAGTGTCGTTACCCTGTGTAATTACCTCGATAAGCCATCCCGAAGCCCCGGTGTTCATCCCGAGACCCGAAGCAAGTCCTGAAGCTCGAAGATCCCGAGAAAAAAGAGTTTTGGAGCCGAAGCTCGGCCCGCAAGAAACCCGGTGTGTGAAGTGATCCTGATTTCACCAAAGAATACTACTCTTAGAGCCAGAGTGTTGTCCGATCATCTTCTGATCAAGTGAGTGTGTAGTTACTTTCTTCTAACGCATAATTATGAAGTATTTTATACGAAATACGTGTTATGTGTATATTTTGTTGTTATACGTGTGAATGTATATTCACTTTCTTCTATCTCATAGATATGATTTATTCTCTATGAAATACGTGTTATGTGTATGTGTCTCATCTATTGTTTGGAATATGTATTGAATGAGAATGTTATACAGGTTTTAAACTATGTATAAAAATATATATTTTTATCTACTAATATGCCGGGTAGAACATGGGTAGATAGTTGTGTGATAAACAGATGAGAGGCCTTGATGTTGTTTTTGATTCAGTCATCTAGCGGAGTTTAGATGGCCACCACAGACTTTTCTAGATAGTCATGTGGAACGATAGGAGGTTTGCTACCTGTAGGTGTTAATGAACTTGGGTGTTCATTCGTTATACTCCATCCTCCTCATGGTTGCCTTATTTGACATATATTGTCGGGAAACCCCCGAATGCATGTGTTGTCGCCCCGATGAAATATTCTTAGACTAGGTCCCTTGTGTTAGTTATTTTAGGGACGTAAAGTGAGAATAACATGAATGGGTAATTAGGTTATTGTTGGTTGATGAAAATTAATTTAATCATTTGTTGTGGGTTGAAAACCCTATATGCTCACGAGGCTCCCAAACCTGGCCTACTCAGTTTTATTTGTATTACAGGAAGTGACGCAAGGGCATAAGATGGATGAATCATCAAGTTGTTTTATTTACAAGTCTGTATATGTATATATTTGTTGAACGACTTATAATGTTATCGTTTATGTTTTATGGTCTGTATCGGAACATGACATCCCGAGTTTTGATTATACAATGAAAATACATTTCTTGATGAAATGCTTTGGTAAATATTATTTTATGATACTTTGTTTTTGGGAACAAATTCCGCAACTCTTTCAAATCAAAAGGATTTACTCTGAAATTATTTTAAAAGCATAAATGAAAATCGGTCTTTTCTGGCCGAGATTTTGGGGATGTCACACAATATGTAGAACGAAGAACACCTCGGTGAGAGAGATCCCAACCGAGAGTTTTTTTTCTCTCTCTAAACAAAAGAATACATATTTGGTGCACACAAAAACAATGACCACACACACTCTCTCTCTATTTATAGAGAGAGGTACCTTACAAACAATAAAGGGTAATAAAATAACCTAACTTGTCACTCATAATTTGTAGAACATTTATATGCTCCAACAATCTCTCCCTAAATGCTCGCAAATGATGAAGGATACAAATATAGTGATAAAAGGCCAAAATACATAGTAACCAACTAGAAAGTGTGGTAATAAAATGATACATAATGAGAATCAAATACTGAAATGTCTTTGAAACTCTGAAGTGTCTGTGATGTCTGAAACTAGGCAATGAAATTTTTGTAGTAAAATTCTTCTAAACAACGAAGTCCATAATCTCTGGTGTTGAAGAGTGAGATTCCAATCTACAGATGTGATTAGTGAACCAAGCTGATCAACTACAAAAGTGTACCTATAACTGTAACGCCCAGAGATTTGGGTTGGTCAATTTAGATGAAATAAGCATAAAAAAACCGAATTTTTGATAAAGGTTATTTAGAATAAATAATTTAAACTAAGTTACAGTATATGTCATAAGGGTTCCGTACATATAAAGAACGCTGAAATCCGAGTTATAATGAAGAAGTTATGACCCGTTGAAGTTTTACAGCTAAACCGACACGGCACCGGATAACGTAAAAAACGAATTTTTGATAAATTACTTTTTAGCCTTATGGATCTAAAATAAAGTCGTAGTATATGTTAAACCGAGAATGTACATAAAAAGAACGTTTAAATCTTGACTTCGTATTAGAAAATTATGATTTTTCTAAGATTTAGCATAGCAATGCACAACCCGAAAATCGAATTTTAAATCGATCGATTTTTAGCCGACACAATCTAAGATCTCGGTAATAATAACTCAACGATATAAAGACAGATGAAAACGGACGTCGGATGACAAAGTTATTAGTTTTAACGGACTTTACATGTCTAAGTCTGTTAAAATATAACTTTAAAAATAAAGTTAAAATTAGCCGACGGAGTCTAAACGAGTTGTAGATCCCATCGCTACCTACGCGTGGATATAAAGAATGTTTAATGGATCTCGTATGCGAAAGTTACAGAATTTAGAAGTTATTAAGTTATAGAAGAATGTGAGGCTGACAGGTGACGTAATTCGAGCTCTCGCTTTCTCCCCACGGTCTCATATGTGATAGTGACATCTGGCCCTCCTACGCGCAACGTACTTCGAGGGTATGCCCAACGTAGTCCGAAGTCTCCACCGTATAAAGAAACGGTTATCGAGACGCAAGTAGGGGGTAGTCGGAAAGCATCGGGAAAAAAAGGAGATCAAAAAAGAAAGGGAAACGATATAAGGAGAGTCTGAAGTCTCCGACATGGTGGACACCGGAGGAAGAGCATGTGTTGGTGGTGACGTGATGTGGGACTTCAAAACAACCAACTTTGGGAAACGTTATGAGGAGATTGTCAAATTCTGCACAATTTTCAACAAGAATGACACATATCGCAATCACGATATGCTTAGTGGCAAATGGACTCAAATTAGCCGGAAGTGCACCAAATTCAATTCCATCTATAACAAACTTTCTTCGCAATGGCAAAGTGGTGCGAATAAGTTCGATGTGTTTAGAGCCGCAATGGAGGAATATCACGTGCAAATGGGTAACGTATTTGAGCACGAAAAATTCGGGAAATCGTGAGGAAAGATCCCAAATGGATAAATCGCCAACATCATCGGAACAACAATCAAAGAGGTCTCGTGGTTTGGGTTCGGTTGACGTTTCCGACAGACACACGAACTTCGACCTCAACGCGGACACCGATGAGCTCCAGGATGACTTCGACGACATCAAAGAAATTTATTCGCCACGACGACCGATGGGGCGCGACAAAGAGAAGCACGCTTAATGACATGCGGAGGAAAGTGAAAGTCGGCTTTGAGAACATGCGAAAATGAAACAAAAATTTGACATCCACAAGGAAATCGCAAATAAAGATATCAATTGCAACGTCAGCATTTTGAGTTCCTTCGTCAAGAAGCCGAGCAAGATCGCATATCGAAGGATTTGACCATTTTTACGACAAGAGAAGAAAATATGTCACCGAGACGAGCTGAAGTGATACGGAGGATGAAGGCAAAGATCGAGAGCAATTACTTCGACGACAAAGAGTTTATCGGTGTTTTTTTTAATTATTAGGAGCATCGTGTGTTTTTTAGTCAATGTTTTTTTATTTAAGTTTTTATGGTATTCTTAATTTACTATTAATGAAATTATGTTTTATTAATTTATATGGTTTTTATAAATATATGACATAAATAAAAAAAACAAATTAGAAATATATGAAGTAAATAAAAAAATAAAACAAATTAGAATAATATAAATTATAAACATAAAAAAATAGTAGGTGTTATCTCATGTTATTTGGTGTTTCCCACTTCCATATTGGATGTTATAACACCAAATTGTGACTAGGATGATGAGGTGGACACTTTAGGTGTGGTAACATATAATAACATGTTGCCCACACCTAGTAGTCTAATACTTATTTGCCAAAAGCTTGTAAAATTGATTTTGAACGTATATCTATCTAATGTTTATAAGAATAAAAAAACAAACATATTCATTATTTAATATCAGTTTGAAATGTGATATCGTTAAATGCACTTCTCGAAACACACACCACTACCATTCCATATCATCGTGCCTCTACATGGAATTCGACGCGGACAATGTAACACCCAAAATCATGAAGATAAATTGTTGAGAATAAACCTATTTCAAGGTGAACTCGGCGAGTTGGAGGAACCGACTCGACGTCTTCGATATGGAAGAATTGCGAGGATTTAATGAACCAACACGACGACTTGAGACGCCTCAACTCGGCGAGTTGGTGGCTGGGAAGGAAACCCTAATTTCTAGGGTGTTGCACCCTATTTAAATACCTTAAGTTCCTTTGGCTAGGCTCCTTATCAACCTCCATTGTTATCAAAACCATAAAACGAGTTGTAGCCTCCATTGTCAAGTTTTTTGAGCCTTGGAAGGAAGTTTGGTGTTCATTTTGTGCATTGTGAAGGAGTTAGAAGATATTGATGTTTTTAGCTTGGAGAAGGAAGTCTTAGATCTAGAATCACTCCGTTTCTTGCAGTCACTTTAAGGTATCAAGTTCATACCTTGATTTGTAGATGATTAGATCTCCTCATTTTGGGCTTTGTTGTGTTTTTGCCTCTTTTGGGGATGATGATGGAGTGAAGTCATTTAACCTCATTTTGGGTTTTGTTGTGTTTTGGCCTCTTTTGGGGATGATGATGGAGTGAAGTCATTTAAGGGGCTTGTTCTTTCAGATTTGAGTTGGTTTTGGAACCCTTGAGGTTAAAGGTGCAAACTTTATGAGGATTTTGGTGTCATGCATGCATTAAGCCAATTATTAAGTCCATTTTAAGATGAAGAGCTACATTTAGACATGCATGAACGTAAAGTTGGCAACTTTACGTGGTTTTCCAACTCAAGGAAGTCAGATCTATGTTTTGGGGCCATGTCCTTATGGATTAAGTGTTTATGTATTATGATGTGGGTTTCTGGCTAACTCGGCGAGTTTATGGATAACCTCGGTGAGTTAGCTTAGTTTTCCTTGACTTTGCATATTGATAGAGGAACATAGCGAGTTGATGGACAACTCGGTGAGTTGGGTCAACTTAGGCTGTTGACCTTAAATTTTTTACTTTTGTCTTTGACCCAGTTGTTCTAAGGGGTACTTGAGGTAACCTCAATTGTAATAAAGGAAATTATGGGGTTAGGATAAGACTCGTATGAGGTTGGGCCTAATTTGGAAATTTTGGCTACTAGTAGGCCTTTGCGGATCTTTTGGTTTTGGACCTTTTGGTTAATGGAATTGGGCCTCAGTTTTGGTTTATGTTGGGTCAGGGGTAAAATGGTCATTTTACCTTAAGTAAGGATGGTGGGCCTTAGAATGAAACCCAATTGCTACTTGGGTGTTATTTTGATATGATAGATTGGAGGTGTCGTCGAGGCAGAAACCAAGGATTCTTTCAATGAACTTCAGTATTCGAGGTGAGTTTTCCTCACTATACTTGCAGAACGAAGGCACCAAGACTAGCCCTTTGGATTCAATATCCTATTATGCATGGTATTATTCAATAGTGATCTGTTAGATCAGTATCCTGGTTTATAGGATGATGTCATGCTTAGTGATCTGTAGATCTGTTTGTCTACGTGTAGACTGTATATATGTTTATCTGTAACACCCCGTTTATTTAATAAATTAATTAATTAATGATTGTATTGTAACCCCAAATCAATAATTATATAGCAAGGCGTTGGTTTCGGGAAGTAAATTGGCATAATTTAGAAGTCGGGGGTTAAAAATGTAAGTTTTAGATTGGTTTTGTAAATATTTATGAAGGTAGAGACCATTTGGTAATTATTGGGACTTAGGATGGATAAATGATGGGAAACAAGGGCTAAATGGTAAATTTCGGACTCAATTTGTAAAGAATTTTGAAGGTCGGGGTTAAAAGGGGTAACATATGGACTTTATTTGAGAATAACTGCTTAGAGGCGTCGCCCGTTATAACTCACTTAATCCAACCACCTTGATTACTCTCGATCATCGCCCTGAATCTGTTTATGCTAATTACTCATAAGCCTAGCAAACGAGGAAAATAGGAGTACAAATCCTGCTACTTCCGTGAGTTTACTTTAGGCCGTTGGGGATGCGAAAGACTCGTTAGTCCATCTCACATTTGATATCTTTGACCTTACTAGCAATACTAATGGACCACTAGGGTTCCTTCGCACAGGAAAGCCATTGAAAGTCCTTTTATATGAAATTGGGCCATAGGCGGTCCAATAACATATAAGCGTTATCCCTTTGGGCCCAAAGATCATGTTAATAGACTTGCAAGGTCCAACAAGCATGATTTGAAACTTTCAAGCCCAAAGTTTGAAGAATTACTCATCTTGGGTATCGCATATCTATTAGAGGGTCCGATTTAACAGTTGTTATTTTTGTATCGATTCGAGATCGATCGATTCGTTTATAACGATATTTGGAGTTAAACGTGTATTCGTCTTTCAATTTTTCGTAATTTGTGGTTTTGTATATGAATAAATGAAATGATTTGCTTAAAAGCAGTGGTTTGACCTTCTCAACACCTTTCTTTTTATAAAAATAACAAATTTAGTCCTTTATATAAAAGAAAAGACATTTTTAGCCCTTAAATCATTTTCTTGACACCTTTGTATCATAAATTTGTTGAAATGATGGTTTTAACTCAAAATTTATTTTGTTAACTGTTTTAGTCCGTTTAGAATAGTAATTTTCGGTTAAAACCCAACTTTTCACAATTTTTACAGTTTTGGCCCGAAATCCAAAAACTTTACATTTTTTGATCATTTTTGGAAATAAAAAGAATTTTTGACCCTTGAAATAGTTTTATTACCCTTTTTATCCCCTGTTTTGAAGAAAGTTTCATTTCAGCCCCTTTAGTTGTCATTTTTCGCAATTTTTGGGCTTATTGGGCTAAAATGCCCAAAATTAGCCCATTAAGCTAAAAATTTACATTTCAAGTCCTTTGAAAATTTTAATATTCAGAAAAACAATTATGGAAACTGTTTTGACTCTTTTGGCCCTTAAGAAACCGTGATTTGGCAACTTTTAACCCAAACTTTTGTATTTTTGACAATTTAAGCCCACAAATGGGTTTTATGTTGAAGTATGTTTAACACAATATTATAAGTTATTATTCTTAACTTGTTTGATGTAAAATAACTTATATCATGTTTGTTTACTTTCTCATATCATGGATCTTGAGTTAACACCCCTTTTTAGTTACATGTTCATCACAAAAACACATAAAATCGTACATACATGCATAAAATCACACATAGCATACACATACACATAGATCTACACATTTTCTTGTATTCTCCCCATAAAACATAAGAAAACCGAAAAGAGACGGGTATGAAACTCACCTTGAGTTGTGGTTTCGGTTTTTGAAGGAAAAGATGAAGAAATTTCGATCCTAGCAAGTCCTCTTGGTAAATCTCGAACTTAGATGATTTCTAAGAGAGTGATTCTGATTTTGGATAGATTAGGAAGTGGTTTTTGATAAAAACAAAGAATCTAGATCATAGATCCAATCATGAACTTACCTTAGATGATGAATTTGTGGAAATATCTTCTTGAAAAACCTCCTAAATTTTGAGCACTTGATGAAGAGTGGAGGGAGTTTCCTTGAGAGAGTTTTGATTGAAATGTGTGTGTGTTTGTGTTGTGTTCGGCCAAGAGAAGAAGAGAGAGGGGAAGAGAGAGTAGATGGAGTGATGGTTGTATGGAAGCATGAGACTTTTTCATGGAAACCCAACAAGTAATAGTGAGGTGGCAAATGAAAAGTCAACTCTTTCTTCTTGGGTTGTTGGTTCGAGAATGGAGAGAAGAAAGGAAGAAAATTAGGCCTTGCATACTTAAGCCCATATCATGATTTAATTAGATGATTTTTTTTGGCCCAACATTAATCAAAGAATGATATTTTTATGACCTATTAGGGCTAAATTAAATTGGTTGTGACCCAATAAGGCCCATTAAGGTTAACCTAGTTTATTTTAGGCTTATAAGGCCCAAAATATCAAGTTTCATGTATATGGGTCCAATTTGGGCCCATTTGAGAGTTCTATGTTCAAGATAGTTAAATTGGAAGCTTATTGGTCCATTAGGCCCAATAAGGAAATCCTAGTCCATAATGGACTTAAACCGGGATTTTTAGGGCTTCCAAACTTTTGTTGACTAGTTGATGTGATCTTATAAAGCGTTTGATGGAAGTTTTGTTGTTATTGAATAAGCATTATACATGCTTTCACATTGTTGGTTCACATTTGTTATCATTGTTCAATGTTTACAAGGCATCAAAATTCCTAGTTGTGACAATTATGGCCTTGGTTTTAAATAAAAAGAGAAAGGAGGGGTTGATCTTGGCATTATGGTGGAAAGTTTGAGGGTGTCGGGTATATAGTTGTTCACCCTGTAACCCTAACCCTAAACACCCTCACAGCTGCCACCCTTGTACCTCCCTCTTCCAACCGCCGCACCACCCACTCACTTCGGTTCTCCGGCCGGCAAAGACCACCGCTACCCCTCCTGTTGTCGAAGTCACAGGCTCTATGAGCTTCTCCGTTTCTTCAACCTTCGCTGAAGGCCAAGGCTGCTGTGGGACACAATGGCAGTGGATAACCGGAGGAACTCATTATTGGGAGTCGTGGCGGTGATTTCCGGTGAGAGTTTCCCACCCTCTTCGGCTCTTCTTTCCTATTACATCTCCACCACTTCAACAGTGGTTCCTCCGCCATTCTTCTTCGCTTCGTCCCGCTAGCCACCACCTTTAGCCATCGTTGTGGCCATATATTTGTTGTTGTCGTCACCGTACCACACCAGTGGTGGTTGTGTTCCAAATCTCGAAAAAGGGCTTGATGTGCAGGTTGATTGATTAGGAACCAAAAGGAACCACCGCCACCACCACGAGGTGGTGGCTGCCATCGTGAAACGGTCATTGCCGCCGCCGTGTTAGATGCATTGCATGCATCCATTTTGTAGTTTTAATCCATAAAAATGTATTGCATTTAGGTTTAAACTCATGCATTTTGCATATTTTTCAGGATTTTTCATGATGCAATTCCGTTCACACACTTTTATGATATTTCAAGGACTTTTGGAGGTTGGATCTTGCTTTAGGAGGTTAAAAAGAGTTAGGTGCAAAATTTCGGGACTTGCGGATCATTGAGGATAGCGATAAGAGGAAAATGAAGATTTTAGCTTTTTAGATATTTACATGGCCGTGTAAATGTAAGCCTATAGTTTACACGGGCCGTGTAAACGCATACTCGTGAGCAATGTACTTTGAAGGCCTGGAAGATTTGAGAAATTTACTTTTTGTATTTACACGGCCGTGTAAATGATCAGTTATAGTTTACACGGGTCGTGTAAACGTGTCGCCAGTTTTTAAAACAGTTTCATTATAGTTTAAAGAAGGTAACCGGTTCCAAAGGAAGTTGTGTCGTATTTTGGAGTTCTAGGAGGCGATTTTGGGAGCTTTAAGAAGACAATTGTTGTTTGAAAACACTGGGATTTCATTTTGATTTCAATTTGTAAGATTTAACTCTTAATATCTAGGTTTGTGTTTGTTCTAGTCATGAGTGGCTAGAAACTTAATTCTCCAACTTTATGTCTTGACATTTGGATGTGATTTCAATCATATGACTTGATGTTTGCTTTAAATTTTCTATCTAGTGAATTTGATTTTGTCTCAACCGAATGTTTGATTCTAATTGTAATTCTTATTAGCCATGTGAATTAGGGTTAGATCATTCAAGTTATCTAACTGCAAAATCTTGAATTGTTTTGTAAATTGGACTAGGTAACAAGCACTAATTTGATTTCTATTGAATGAATTTAGTGTAAATCTTTTCATACACTTTTACACTCCCGAGCTTGTGAGGAGTATTGAGTGTTGTTGGGAACATTCATATAAAGTTTAAAGCAACCTTTCAATCTAATTCTAAGAGCTTGTTTAGATTAGGTTAGTAAGGTTATGATTAATTAAAGAGCTTGTTTTGGTTAATTATTGTGGTGAATGGGAAGTGATAGAGATTGTTAACACTTTCAAGTACCAACTTAGATAGAATTAAACAAATATCTTGTCATCCATGGAATCACATTGCTAATTTGTCTTGCATAGAGTTGGAGTACATACAAATCTTGAATTTATTTCACTTAATCAACTACTTACTCATTAAATTAGCTCTTATTTGAATCATTTCATTTAAATCCCCCTCTTTTGTGATCATATTGTACCTTGTGCAAAAAGGTATAAGCATTTGTCCTGTGTCTCTGTGGATCGACCCCTGTGTACCTTGTATTACATTTTTAGTGCAAAGTAGTAGTGTTTTTGGAGTCATTTGTACCCCATTATTTGTTGGGTTTGACACCCCTAACACGCCGTATGCCACCAGGAGGGTGGTTGGGTGCTTGCAAACGGAAGTATGGATGGGTGTGTTTTTATTTTCTTTGGTGTGTTTGTGTGAATAGTGTAACTTGGCCGGAAAATCAAGAACAACTGCCACCACCACCGTGAGGTGGTGGCTGCCACCATCTACCAATGTGTGTGTGTGTCTTAGTGGTTGTGTGTGTTTATTTGAAGTTTAGCATTGTAAAATGTAATTAAAAATCAGAATAATGAAATGAAACCCTAACCACTACCGTGAGGTGGTGGCTGCCGCCACCAACCATCGTGTTGAGTGGCGGTGTGCTTGTTGTGTTTAATGGGCCTAATGAACCTTAATTGATCAAAATACCTAGCTACT
The DNA here is from genome assembly GCF_052625555.1 of Lactuca saligna. NCBI lineage: Eukaryota > Viridiplantae > Streptophyta > Magnoliopsida > Asterales > Asteraceae > Lactuca > Lactuca saligna. The sequence continues at coordinate 332,112,354 of NC_136420.1, forward strand.
AGGCCTATTGGGCTAATATGGGGTTGGAAATCCTAATTAGGGTTTAGAAAATCCTAATATTGGATTTATGGGCCTTGGACTGATCAAAATACCTAGCTACTAGGCCTATTGGGCTAATATGGGGTTGGAAATCCTAATTAGGGTTTAGAAAATCCTAATATTGGATTTATGGGCCTTGGACTTATCGGGACCCACAGTTGGGCCATTGGAATGGGAGTTATGTATAAAGCCCAATCACACCATATGATTTATTTAAAAGAGTGATGGACTTAATGGATTAAGACCATAATGGGTTAAGTGAGAAACACTTAACCCTAGTTTTCATTTTATGTGAAACCCTAATTTTGGGAATTTGATCGGGACCCACACTTGAATCATTCACTAAACTAATATATTAATTCATAATCATTTGCAATCAACCTAAAGCAATATTGGACTTGATGGATTAAGTCCTTAATGGGTTAACTAGGAACACTTAACCATAATCATCATTTCATGTAAGAAACCTTAATTTTTATTTGGGCCTTAAGTTGGGCCTTTCTATTGGGCTTTGGTAATTAGGTTATTAATGGGCCATCTAAGAACAAGCAAATGGACTAGAATAATTTAATGGGCTTTAGGGTAAGGCCTATATGAGGGTTTGGGCCCAATCTAGAAAATTAGGCTATAGATAGACCATAGTTTGGGCCTTAATGATTATATGATATTGGGCCATTTGAATGTCAAATGTTAGACTAGCATAAATGGTTGGGCCTTAGAGTGAGACCATGTAAAAGTTTTGGCCTAATTTGGAAAATTGGGCCATATGTTGCGCTTTGGCCCATTACTTGACTTTTGGGCCTTTGGAGTGTGAGTTGGACCTTGGGCTTGGAACCCAATTATTAATTGGGTGTTGGTTTGATGTTGGCAGTTCGGAAATCTGTCAATCAACAGCTGGAGCTTCATTAGTGGGACTTCAGCAGTGCCAGGTGAGTTATCCTCACTATATCAATAGGGTCTAACGCACCAAGGTCGGCCCTTTATGCCCTTTATGGATTGTATCTGGTTATGGCATGATATGTTTATTGATTACATCCTGGTAGTTAGGATGGTGAAATGATTATGTGCAGTGACCTAGTTAGGTCAGTGTCCTGGTTATAGGTAGATGTTATGTTAGTGACCAGTTAGGCCTTTATCCCGGTTATTGGGATGTTGCTATGATTAGTGATTTGTTAGATCGCTTTGACTGTTATATGATATGAGCTAACGTATGATATTTATGTGCACATGTTTGTTTGATTGGGGGTTGGGTTGAGGCGGTCCTGCTTTGTGTTGTAAGCCAACATACCCGGTGAGCGGTTTGGATAGGCTGTAGGCCATGTGAGGTGGTCCAGTCATGCTGAAGGCTCGGGAGTGGTCCAGATAGGCTGTACGCCCTACGAGGCGGTCCGGTCAGGCTGAAGGCTTATTATGCAAGTTGTTCTGTATTTGTTATATGATATGGTTATATTTGTATGGCATTGGTATTTTGAGGGAACTCACTAAGCCTTGTGCTTACGGTTTCAGTTTATTGTTTCAGGTGCTTCAGATATCTCGGCAAGGTGAAGACGTGACCGTACACATCCTTATGTTTTGGACTTATGGTTTCTGGGATACTCTGATATTAAACTATTTTGAAAACATTTTGTAATAATTAATGGTTTATGGATCTTTGAAAAAGTTTTAAATTGGCTTGATTTTGATGGGTGTTACATTATTTGTATATGTTGACATTTTGTGTTAGGTTGAGGTTGTACTGCTTCGTGTTGCAACCAACAAACCCATGTGCATTCCAGATACGAACTGAGGACCGGGCGGTATGTCAGACCCGTACTGAGGGCTCGAGGGTATTCCATCCCAAGGGTGACTGGACCCATTATGTATTGGCATTCCAACCCGAGGGTTAATTAGGCATAGGGTATTCCAACCCAATGGTTAACTAGACCCGATATGATAGTATGGTATGTGGTGAGTTTGGACTGCTTTGTGCGTCCGTCAACAAGCATGGGTATTCCAACACGATGGCTGAATGGACCCGACATGTTTAGTATTCCAACATGGTTGTAACACCCAAAGTCTGGAAGGCCAAGAAAGGAAAGAAAACCCTAATTTTAAAGGGCGAATCGGCGAGTCCAAGGAGGAACTTGGCGAGTCCGAGCGGGATCCGGGTCGAGGAGTAAGTGACCGACTCGGCGAGTCGGCCAAGGGGACTCAGTGAGTCTGGTATGTGCGAGGAAAACCCTAAATTCGGGACTTGGAGCCTATTTAAACATCTCATTCTCTCCCCTAGGGTTCCTTTACTGCCTCTTTCACTCAGAACATCGAACCCTAAGCCCCATTGTTGCTCATTCAAGCTTCCAAGCCATTTTTGGGGTGATTTGAAGGAAGAAGAAGAAGGGGAATCATTGAAGCTTCAAGGATTGGCCTTAGATCTAAAGATTTGGGGAAACTTTCTAAGTTATTGAAGGTATTAAGTCATTTCTCTCCTTTAGATCTATTATGGTTGTGAGTTTTGGGGGTTTTCTAGCCATGATTAGCTACCCCTTTTGAGTTAGAAGCCAGATCTGAAGTTGCTACTTTGGAACTAAGCATATTATGGTCTTGAAAAGCATAAAGTATCTGCCCTTGAGTTGATTATGGAGCCTCTTTGCCTTAAACCCTAGTTTATGGTGTATTTTGTCTATATCTCCTTCTCTACACGTAAAGTTTGCAACTTTACGTGAGGAATAGGCTTGGGAAGGGTAGATCTACAGTTTGGAGTCCATGCATGACTCAAAAGTCCTCTGCATGTAAGGAGATCTGAATGGACTCGGCGAGTCCTTTGAGTGGACTCGGCGAGTAGCATGAAGAGTAGGAGCAACTCGACGAGTGGGATGAACAGCTCATCGAGTCGGATGAAGATTACCTTGTACTCGGCGAGTCAGGTCGCGAAACCCCAAACCCTTCGAGTTGAGACTCGAATCAGTGAGTCGAGTGGAGACTCGGTGAGTTGGACTGGTCAGGACTCAGAAATTGGTAGACTCGGCGAGTCATGGACTGACTCAACGAGTCGAGACGCGAAAGGAAGGACTCTGAATACATGAACTCGGCGAGTCAGTAGGTTGACTCGGCGAGTAGGGTTGGCCTGGGAGGTTGACCTTGACCAGGACTTTGACTTTGACCAGAGTTGACTTGGTTGTCTCTTGGGGGTCAGTTAGACTCAGTGTTGCTTTGATATTGGTAGTTCGGGGAGCAAGGGGAGCAGGAGTTCAGAGAGTTGTCGGGCAACAGCTAGTGAGATCATCAACAAGTTCAGCCAGTGCAGGTGAGTTTCCCTTTGTGTGAATGGGTCTAAGGCCACAATGCCGGCCCTTGTAGTTACGAGTAGAAGGCCCAGGGGTTAGCCCAAGGCACAGTATACTAGTATAATATTCAGGACGAGGTCCATTAATAGCGGGCGGGTGCCCAAGGATTTGTTTACATGATAGTTTATACTTGTTGTCTGTGTGATACATGTATGTGATGGGTTTTGAGCATTCTAACACTTCCTAAGTGTACATGCAACCCTAATAACCTTGGATCTATGTTTGTCTAATTATCATGCAAAGTTGAATTCCAAGGTTATATTCCTATCTAGGATACATGGGGAACAATTTTAACATAAAGTATAGATAGAATAACTTACCTTGTTGTTGTTTGTGTTCCTTGAAACCTTGTGAGCCTAGAACCCCAAGTGTGATGCCTCAAATGCTTCACACAACACCAAATGCTCTTGGAAGAACTTATGAGAGAATACTCACTTCTTCAAAATCGGCCAAGCCCTCTTATTTCTTAGTGTAGCCGATTTTGGGTGGAGAACATGTTACTTATATAGTGTTGACACATCTAGGGTTAAACCCTAATGTGTCATGACTCTTCATTTCCATGACCCATGGGTTTGTAACTCCCATGGAGCATCCATGGAGCATCCTGTGGGTGGAACCCAACTTGATAGTCCATGGAGCCTTTTAGCCCACTATACAAGATATGGATGATTTACACAATCAACCCATATATTTAATTAGTTATCTTTTGATCACTTAATTAATTCTAAATTAATTCTTGATCAAACTAATCAAATAATATTATTAATATATTAGAACTTATAATATATTAATAATCTCCAAGTGTTATTTCTCTCATTTAGTCTATCCAATTGCATGGTGCCATGCAACCCAAATGGACCATGCCGGGTCGGGTCAAGTACATACCAGAAATAGTTATGGACTTAGACACCTTATCCAACAGTATGTGCCTGGTAGGGAGGTGAGTGTGGGCGAGGTCCCGTATCTCACCAATAGCCGAGTGTGGATGGTGTTCCACATCTCATTAGTAGCAGAACAGGGGTGAGGCCCAAGTTAGGGAAAGAGTGAGTGTGGGTTGGGCCCGTATCTCACTACCAGTAGGAGCATGGACGGGGTTCCATGACTCATCAGTAGCAGGACAAGGGCGAGGCCCAAGATAGGCGAGGCCTTAGGGCAGGATCAGTCGTATGAGTTTAGCTTATGTGTTGTGATATGTTTATGTGTTATTATTTGTTGGCGGGTGAGGCCCTGTGACAGGCGAGGCCTAAGTGAAACAGATCTGTATCCGAGCGGGGCTCGAAGCCAGGCGGGGCCTGGAGCGGCGGGGCCGTTATAGAGGGTGAGGCCCGAGGCAGGGGGTGAGGCCCAGAATAGCAGGTGTGGCCCAGTATGTGCAATATGTGGTTATGCATGGTATGTGGTAGTGCGGGGAACTCACTAAGCTTCGTGCTTACGGTTTCCAGTTTTGGCTCCAGGTACTTCCGGTAGCGGAGGGAAGAGCTCGGGGTGATCGCATGGCACACACCATTGATTAGACAGCCTGGGAATGTTTTACTCTGATAACGAACATGTGTTTTGGAAATTAATACTCTGTTTATGTTTTGGATTGATGAGTTTGCTTTAAGTAATGTTTTATTAAAAGAAATTTTTGGTCTTGAATTTTGGGTCGTTACATTGGTGGTTGATTAGACCAAACTGTTTATAATACGAGGGTATTCCATCCGGGGGATGGATGGTCCCATCGTAGACATGCCTGGTATTCCAGTCTGAGGCTGATTGGACCATGCATGAGTATTTGAGCATGTTATTTGTATATGTTATCAGTTTGGGTGTTGGTACTTTGTGGGAACTCACTAAGCTTCGTGCTTACAATTTTGGTTTATGGTTTCTAGTACTTCAATGGATCTTGTCAGGGTGAAAGTGTGACCGTACACATAATGGATATTATTAATATATTAGAACTTATAATATATTAATAATCTCCAAGTGTTATTTCTCTCATTTAGTCTATCCAATTGCATGGTACCATGCAACCCAAATGGACCATGCCGGGTCGGGTCAAGTACATACCAGAAATAGTTATGGACTTAGACACCTTATCCAACAGTCTCCCACTTGGATAAGTCTAATAACTATTACTGCAAGTATGACTTCAGGAACCGATCGGCAATCGTAGCTCTTTTCAAGGTTTTTCGAAACTGAGAAGATGATGGTACGCCATTTAAGATAAGTGATCATATAATCCTCTGTTCTAGATATCAGTCGAATAAATACATGGAACAATGTCTTACTTATTGTCCAACAATTTGTTTCCCAATTTCCGATTTGTTTGACAAAGAACTTCATTGAACACATCAATTTAGTTCTGACCAGGCCCGGTACATAGGTCAAAACAAAATCATCGAGGGGCCCAGATATCAGCTTCTAATCCAAGAAGGAACAGATAAACTTCGACTCATATGTTTGTTCTACTACTCATTGAATTACACATAAGAGCGCGATTTTATAACATCGAGTTACCAATGCGTTTTTCGTACAATCAATGCATAACCAACTTGTAAGTAACAAATCATATCTCTAGGTTTAAAGATTTATATGATATTACCGTCTCACGATCACTCGAGATAGAATTCCATGAAGTGATTCCAGTGAGCGTGGGTTGAGTCCAATGCTCAGAACTTATGAGCACTCATGATTGTTGTAGCCTTGTCCCAGACCTCTACAACCAAACATGACAGTCTTAATTCATACCTACTTCCGACATATGACCGACTGTGGAGGTTTGAATAATATGTTATACCAAACAAAATTATTCTGGAAGTCAAAACATGCAAAAGAAATATAGTAAACGATCGACAAGAGATAGTAACACTTTACTCATAAATAAAACACTTTTATTCATCATCAAATGTCAATTACACTTTACAAATTTCGAGGTTATCTAACTACTAAATCTAATATCATCCTTCAGCCCTATGCTCCGAGCATGCTGGAGATGCTTAACCCGAGTCAGTCCCTTCGTGAGGGGATCTGCCGGATTCTCATCTGATGATACCCTCTTTGCTATGAGGAGTCCTTCTTCGATCCGATGTCTGATGAAATGGTATTTTCTGTCGATGTGTCTGGATCTCCCGTGATCCCTTGGTTCCTTGGCTAAGGCAACAGCACTTTCACTATCACAGAAAATTTCCATCAGCTCTTTAATAGCTGGTACAACTCCAAGGTCTCCAATGAAGTTCCTCAGCCATAAAGCCTCCTTTACCGCCTCGCTAGCTGCAATATACTCTGATTCACAAGTAGAATCTGCCACTGTCTCTTGCTTGGAACTCTTCCAAGAAATTGCTCCTCCATTTAGGGTAAAGACCCAGCCCGACTGAGAGCGGAAGTTATCCCTATCAGTCTGGAAGCTAGCATCACTATACCCTACAACTCTCAAGTCATCACTCCCACCGAGGGTAAGGACCCAGTCCTTAGTCCTTCGTAGGTACTTGAGAATATTCTTTACCGCAGTCCAGTGTGCCTTGCCAGGGTTCCCCTGAAACCTGCTAACCATGCTCAAGGCAAAGGCTACATCAGGTCGAGTACACGTCATAGCATACATGATCGAACCTACAGCCGAAGCATAAGGTACTCGACTCATTTCTGCTATCTCAGCCTCAGTGCTAGGGCTTTGTGTCTTACTCAACTTGGCGCTACTCTGGATGGGCAACTCTCCTTTCTTGGAGTCTTGCATTCTGAATCTCTTCAGAACCTTGTCCAAGTAGGTACTTTGACTAAGTCCAATTAGTCTTTTACTCCGATCTCTCAAGATCCTTATCCCCAAAATATAGGCAGCTTCACCAAGGTCCTTCATAGCGAAACACTTTCCAAGCCAGGACTTTACTTCCTGCAGGGTTGGAATGTCATTTCCTATGAGTAGTATGTCATCCACATACAATACCAAAAAGCTAACTATACTCCCACTAGCCTTGACATATACACAAGATTCATCTTCACTCCTAGAAAATCCAAATTCCTTGACCTTTTCATCAAAGCAAAGATTCCATCTGCGAGGTGCTTGCTTTAATCCATAAATGGATTTCTCAAGCTTACACACTCTATTAGGGTACTCGCTGCTGACAAAACCCTCTGGCTGACTCATGTAAACATCTTCAGCCAACTTCCCATTAAGGAAAGCGGTTTTGACATCCATTTGCCAAATTTCATAGTCATGAAATGCAGCTATGGCTAACAGAACCCGAATAGACTTAATCTTGGCTACCGGAGAAAAGGTCTCATCATAATCCACTCCAGGAATTTGAGAGAAGCCCTTTGCAACCAGTCTAGCCTTATAAGTGTGTACTTTACCATCCATGTCGGTCTTCTTCTTGAAGACCCATTTGCACCCTACAGTCTTTCGACCTGGTACATTCTCAACCAAGTTCCAAACTTGATTGTCATACATGGATTGTATCTCGCTATCCATAGCCTCTTTCCATTTAGCAGACTCGGGGCCTGCCATGGCTTCCTCGTAGCTGTTAGGGTCATCTTGACTTACTAGTGTTTCATCACTAATAAGTGTCTCACCTTCTGCAGTAATATGGAATCCATAGTAATGCTCAGGTGCACTCCTAACTCTCGTGGAACGCCTCAGAGGTACAGATTCGTCAATTGGCTCAACAGGAGTTTCCTCCTCAAGTTGAGGGCTAGAGTTTGAAGTTCCTTCACCACTTGACTCTTGAATTTCTTCAAGATCAACTTGCCTCCCACTGTCTCCTTGGCTTATAAACTCTCTTTCTCGAAAGACTCCTCTTCTTGCTACAAAGACCACATTGTCACTAGGTCTGTAGAAGAGGTAACCAAAGGATTGTTGTGGGTAGCCGATGAAAATACACCTCTCGCTTCGGGGTTCGAGCTTATCATGAGTCTCGCGTCTCACGAAAGCCTCGCAACCCCAAATCTTGATGTGGTCTAGTTTAGGTACTTTACCAGTCCACATCTCATGAGGAGTTTTGGCAACTTTCTTTGTAGGGACTAGATTAAGGATATGGGCGGCAGTCTCTAAGGCATACCCCCAGAATGAGATTGGTAGCGAAGCTCGACTCATCATGGAACGAACCATGTCCAACAAGGTTCGATTACGCCTCTCAGCCACACCATTCAACTGCGGTGTCCTGGGAGGTGTCAATTGTGAGACAATCCCACATTCCTTTAGCTAGTCGCGGAACTCTGAACTAAGATACTCACCACCTCGATCGGATCGAAGCATCTTAATGTTCCTGCCCAATTGATTCTCGACTTCCTGTTTAAATTCCTTAAACTTCTCGAAAGTCTCTGACTTATGCTTGATTAAGTAGACATATCCATATCTACTGTAATCATCAGTAAAAGTCAAATAATAACGATTAGCATCCCTTGTGGCATGTTTGAATGGTCCACACACATCCGTGTGTATAAGGTCCAACAAACCTTCACCCCTTTCACACGAGCCTGTGAAGGGTGACTTTGTCATTTTTCCAAGTAAGCATGATTCGCAACTATCATTTGACTTTAGGTCAAACGACTCCAAGACTCCATCCTTTTGGAGTTGGCCTATGCGTTTCTTGCTTATATGTCCAAGACGACAATGCCATAATGATGCTTTATCCAAGTTATTATTATTAGTAGAATCAATACACAAAACACTATTTCCTAAGTTATCTACAATAGATACAGCTTCATACACACCATCACAAGGTAATGCTTTAAAATAAAGTACATTATTAAAGAAAGCATTAATCGAACCAGCTTCATTATCAAATGAAAAGGTGAAACCTTGTTTGTACAATGCATGAAAGGAAATAATATTTCTTGCCATTTCTGGCGAATAACAACATTTATTCAAATCTAGATTTAACCCACTACTTAGCGATAAAGTATAAACTCCAATCTTGGTGACAGGTGTAACTTTCCTATTCCCCATGATCAAGTTTATTCTTCCTTGCTCCACATTCTCACTTCTTCCTAGTCCCTGCAAGTCACAACAAATATGAATACCGCAACCGGTATCAATGACCCAAGATTTCGAATGGGGTGAGTTATTAGAAATGATAGTGTAAATACCTGCATGGTTGGGTTTGACTTTCCCATCCTTCACATCCTGCTGGTACTTTGGGCAGTTCCGCTTCCAATGAGCTTTTTCATGGCAATAGAAGCATTCAGCCTCTTTTGGGTCAGAAGAAGGAGTAATGAAACCTTTCTTGGTTCCACTTGAAGAAGAGCCATCAAGGGTCCGAGCCTTGGTACCCTTCGAAGATCTCTTTCTCTTCCTCCCTCGACTTTGCCCGATTGCCAAGACCGGAGTTGAGTCTGGAATAGGAGTGATAGCAACCGACTTCCCCTTAAGACCTGTTTCTGCGGTCTTGAGAAGTCCCTGAAGTTTGCTGAGGGTGACCTCTTCCTTGTTCATGTGATATGTCATGCGGAATTGATCATAGCACGATGGTAAGGAGTGCAAAATGATATCTATTGCAAGCTCCTCAGGGAAGTTCACATTGAGCTTCAGCAAACGATCCACATACCTTTGCATTTTCTGCATGTGGCTCGTGACGGACTCTCCGTCCTTCATCATGGTTGTTATCATGGAGCAGATGACTTCGTACCTCTCTTGTCGTGCACTTTGATGGTATCTTTCCATCAAATCTTGGTGCATTTCATAAGGGTAGAAATCCTCATAAGACTTTTGGAGTTCAGCTGTCATGGTGGCCAACATGATGCAAGCCACCTTGGTTGCATCTCTTTCATGAGAATGAAAGTCAGCGATCTCCTGGGGAGTTGCAGTGGACTCATCAATTTCCTTAAGCTCCTTGTCAAGGACATATTCTTTGTCCTCGTAGCGGGTAATCATCCTGATGTTTCTGATCCATTTATTGAAGTTGGATCCATCAAAGGTGACTTTCCCACACAAACTCATAAGAGTAAAGGAGCCATTAGGATTCAAGCCAGAAGCATTATTTGAAGACATCTGAAAGAGAAGAACAAGTTTAGTTTAGATTTAAGAGAGTCCTTAATAAAACACCCAAATGTAATATTAAGGCTAGGATCCAATCACAATATAATATAACTTAGAAGAGGTATGCCGTAATCTAAGCTATACCATATTTGAAAGGTAGGTGAATGACGATTCACCAATTTCCACCACGAAAACCGAAATATTAAATATTTAGTTTTTATTGGTTTTAGAAATTCCTAGATTCTTTGAGATCCAATGAACTTTTCAAAGGCATGTTTCAATCTCGAGAGTGCCCTCCAGGTTTTGTGACTGGGATGCCGAGGATCACAAAACGAGGTGTGAAGTAACCATGCAAATCACTAGGTACCCTTAAAGTTTATCACTCAATCGATGTGCCGGTAAACCACACACGCTCCACCGATACTATAATAAACCTTAAGTCACCCTTTACCTACCTTGTTAAGTCCAAGTTAGTGTGCCGGTTAACCACACACGCTCCACCAATGACTTAGACAAAGTGTAAAGTGTAATTTCATGGATTAGCACCTTATTCACATTTTTCCTAAAGTAACTAAGATTGGGAATTTAATAAACATTTAGTTACTTTATTATATTCATCATACTTTGAATGTGAATTTATAAGTCCTTGTCTTACCCGTTCGGCTAACGACCCTCCACCAGTCAAGCAAGCGGTGGGTGAGAATATTCACCCATTAAGTCACCATTTTATAGGCAACAACCTTATACCCACCTTATAGACCGGCTTCGTGAATGAGGCGTACTAGCGGTAAGACGACTTTATTCTTATACATATATATATAATTATTAAATCATCATAATATAAGTATAAGGGTTGAATTTTAACTTTTAAAATTCTAGGGGTTGGAACTTAAAGTTTTAACTTAACTTTACTTGTTCCAAAACTTGAGGGCAAGTTTTGTAACTTTCAAAACTTTTCATTTCTTGTAACTTATGAGTTTAATAGAGTAATAAAATGAAGACTCTTCATTTTTCTAACTCTTGTGTTTTCTTAATGGTTTTAACTCAAGTGTGACTCTTGGTTTTCCATAACTTAAGGATAAGTTATGGACTCCATTAAAACACATTATGACCAAGAATTAATCTACCACATAGGTTACAAATAATTCCTATGATCATCTAAAACATCATAAGAACAAGAACATGAATATGAACACAATCAAAAATTACATAAAACTTTGTAATTTTGATAACTAGTTGTTGTAAATGAATTAGCAAAGACATTACACCACCAAAAACAAGTTTTCAATTACCAAAACAGTTTAGGGTAATGTTTCTAATTCATTTCCAGCAACTGAATCGAAAATCTGCACTCAGTTGACCCTACTCGCCGAGTGCACGAACTGACTCGCCGAGTTGGTTGAAGATACTCATGGACTCGACGAGTCCCCCCTATAGACTCGACGAGTCCATTCGCAGACAGCAAAATTTCCGATTCTGTTTTCAACTTTTAAGCACAAATAAGAACAAACAAGCCTAGGCTCTGATACCACTGATGGGTTTTGAGCATTCTAACACTTCCTAAGTGTACATGCAACCCTAATAACCTTGGATCTATGTTTGTCTAATTATCATGCAAAGTTGAATTCCAAGGTTATATTCCTATCTAGCATACATGGGGAACAATTTTAACATAAAGTATAGATAGAATAACTTACCTTGTTGTTGTTTGTGTTCCTTGAAACCTTGTGAGCCTAGCACCCCAAGTGTGATGCCTCAAATGCTTCACACAACACCAAATGCTCTTGGAAGAACTTATGAGAGAATACTCACTTCTTCAAAATCGGCCAAGCCCTCTTATTTCTTAGTGTAGCCGATTTTGGGTGGAGAACATGTTACTTATATAGTGTTGACACATCTAGGGTTAAACCCTAATGTGTCATGACTCTTCATTTCCATGACCCATGGGTTTGTAACTCCCATGGAGCATCCATGGAGCATCCTATGGGTGGAACCCAACTTGATAGTCCATGGAGCCTTTTAGCCCACTATACAAGATATGGATGATTTACACAATCAACCCATATATTTAATTAGTTATCTTTTGATCACTTAATTAATTCTAAATTAATTCTTGATCAAACTAATCAAATAATATTATTAATATATTAGAACTTATAATATATTAATAATCTCCAAGTGTTATTTCTCTCATTTAGTCTATCCAATTGCATGGTGCCATGCAACCCAAATGGACCATGCCGGGTCGGGTCAAGTACATACCAGAAATAGTTATGGACTTAGACACCTTATCCAACAGTATGTGCCTGGTAGGGAGGTGAGTGTGGGCGAGGTCCCGTATCTCACCAATAGCCGAGTGTGGATGGTGTTCCACATCTCATTAGTAGCAGAACAGGGGTGAGGCCCAAGTTAGGGAAAGAGTGAGTGTGGGTTGGGCCCGTATCTCACTACCAGTAGGAGCATGGACGGGGTTCCATGACTCATCAGTAGCAGGACAAGGGCGAGGCCCAAGATAGGCGAGGCCTTAGGGCAGGATCAGTCGTATGAGTTTAGCTTATGTGTTGTGATATGTTTATGTGTTATTATTTGTTGGCGGGTGAGGCCCTGTGACAGGCGAGGCCTAAGTGAAACAGATCTGTATCCGAGCGGGGCTCGAAGCCAGGCGGGGCCTGGAGCGGCGGGGCCGTTATAGAGGGTGAGGCCCGAGGCAGGGGGTGAGGCCCAGAATAGCAGGTGTGGCCCAGTATGTGCAATATGTGGTTATGCATGGTATGTGGTAGTGCGGGGAACTCACTAAGCTTCGTGCTTACGGTTTCCAGTTTTGGCTCCAGGTACTTCCGGTAGCGGAGGGAAGAGCTCGGGGTGATCGCATGGCACACACCATTGATTAGACAGCCTGGGAATGTTTTACTCTGATAACGAACATGTGTTTTGGAAATTAATACTCTGTTTATGTTTTGGATTGATGAGTTTGCTTTAAGTAATGTTTTATTAAAAGAAATTTTTGGTCTTGAATTTTGGGTCGTTACATTGGTGGTTGATTAGACCAAACTGTTTATAATACGAGGGTATTCCATCCGGGGGATGGATGGTCCCATCGTAGACATGCCTGGTATTCCAGTCTGAGGCTGATTGGACCATGCATGAGTATTTGAGCATGTTATTTGTATATGTTATCAGTTTGGGTGTTGGTACTTTGTGGGAACTCACTAAGCTTCGTGCTTACAATTTTGGTTTATGGTTTCTGGTACTTCAATGGATCTTGTCAGGGTGAAAGTGTGACCGTACACATCCTTGCATTTTTGGACTTATGATTTATGGGATACTCTGATAATGACAAAGTTTTGAAAACTATGTTGAGAACGATTCTGATTTTAAATAATGTTTTGGAAACAATGGGTTTGGTAAATACTTCCATAGAAAAATGGTTGTTTTGAAAAGTTTAAATTTTATGAAATTTTACATATGTTACAGACAAGCCACCAAGACCATCACAACCCACCCCACCTATCAACCTCTCGTTATTCTTCAAGAGCTTGAAAGTAGACATTAACTATCTAAATCTCTCATTGAATCCTCTCAAAAGTTCAAACCCACCAATTCCCACATTCATATCAACTTCTTTTTCGACGAACATCATGGTTTATGCGTCACGCTCCAAAATATCGAAATCAAATAATACCTATGGCGATTACTAATTGTTTTAACATGATGTTCAAGTTAAAAGTAAGGCTTTGTCTAATTGACTAACCAATTAGCTAAAATTCAAAACGTCAGGAAGTTCCCTTTTTATGGGATTTTGGCTACATATAGACAAAAGAGTTATCTTTTTATCACCCGACTATCCATAGGCGAATGAATCAAGCTTTTAAGAAGGACTAAGCAACAATCTCAGTAATCATGAGAGGCACATTGTGTACACACTTCAATAGTGAAAGCTAAGTTATGAAGGGGGAGGGATAAATGGGGATGGAATGACTTTCTAACTAAACTTGACTTACCCATAGAATGGACGACTTAAAGTGTTCATGTTTTCGGTTAAATACATATCCATCCTTTCTATCATTCATGCCTCATCTTTTGGATTGATTTATCATCTCATACTGAATTTATGATATCTCTATATTTTTTTTTTTATCTGGGTTTCATATCTATCTTAATTGTCTTTTCTTAGGTTAATCTACATGATTTGAGTTATGCTCAACATCATGATTTTTTTTATCGGTATTACAATAGGTTGTTTGGGAGCATACCTAATGGTCACAAATGAAAGGAAAGAGGTCACTTGTTTAAGTTAAGCAATTGTAAAGATAGGATCATGGTCTTAATATGTCAATTAAATTGCAATTTTAAGGGAACACTTTCCTGGAGTTTAGTTTATTTTTCATTGAACTTTATGTTTCTTACACCATCCTAGAAATTGCAATTTTACCTTGTGTAAGCCACAAACTCTTTCTTTTCTTCTTTTTACGTCTTTCCCCCTTGTTGGAAGAATGACATTTATGTCATTAAACCATGGTTGATTTTGTGTGCATGCGTTTTATGGCGAATAGAAAAGGTCATGATTGATTATGTGTGTGGATTTTTGCAACAAATAGAAGTCTTTGGAAGCATTTGAAGAGGATGGTGTTTTGTAGGAAACGGTGTAGGGTCTCACAAACTTAGTTCATGACAACAATCTATGACAAAACACAATGTTGCCCATAGGTAGTTATGAGTGGAGATGTTAGAGTGAATGGAGGTTGTAGTTCACGGAGTGTTTGAGGATGAGTCCGGATAAGACGATGGTAGGTGTGTTTTGATCTTTGAGAAAACCAAACAAAATGTAAAGAAACGAAGATCTCTGACTAGGAAACCTAAACTCATAAAAAAAAAGGTTTACAATGAATTTAAGCAA
This sequence comes from Lactuca saligna, assembly GCF_052625555.1. Lineage (NCBI taxonomy): Eukaryota > Viridiplantae > Streptophyta > Magnoliopsida > Asterales > Asteraceae > Lactuca > Lactuca saligna. Next base: position 332,127,562 of record NC_136420.1, read on the forward strand.
TGAGGCAAAAAAAAAAAAAAAAAAAAAGGAAGATCGGTAGCAGATTTTAGTCTCTGATCCAACAAACCATGTTCACTTTGTACTCTATAGCTCCTCCTCACTCGTAGATATTTTGATCCCCGTTTAATAAGTCATATGACTTATGAAAACACCTACCTGGAAAACTCTAGTGACTTGATGTCGTCATGACACCATCTCCATCTTCCTAATTTAAAAAAAATCACAAAATAAATAAATAAAAATATTTTTTCCTATCTAAACTACTAGTAAGTATAAAAGTAGAATGTGGTAAATAAAATTTACCAAAATGATTGTGCATCCTCTTTAGTCTTTAGATAACTAATCCACCTTCCAACACCAACGGTAATAATATTGGTTTGCTAGTGAAGGAAAAACTTGTAATTAGCAAGGGCTTGCTCGGCTAAGGTTTCATGGCGTTTTCTGCAATACCCACGACAACTTCATGGCGTCCTGTTACTGCCGATAATCCTTATACTCTCTTCACCCACCGTTCCTTAATCTCCACTCCGCGGCTGTGCCGGCGGCCTTCAACCATCATATGTTCGTCATCTCTCAGTAAGTTTCTCAACTCCATCTCCACTCCTATCTATACAGAATCCATTTGTTGGTTCTCGATTCTTCACCTATAACGGATTAATTTGTTTTTTTGGGGGGTTTTGATTCCAGAATCGCCTAATTCCACGGAAGAGAAGAGGGAGTTACTCAAACAATACGGTCTCGATCCCGATGAATTTCTCTCTGAACCTACTCCTTCGAAGGTCAGTCAATCTCTCTCTCTTTCTCGTAAGTGTAAAACTGATTGTAGGTATTGATTTGAGGGTTTTATGTAGTCGAGAAGGAATAAAGAGCATCAAAAGACTGGAAGAGGGAAACAGGTCAGAGCACCACATGAGCAAGCTAAGCCTAGGGAGACTCATAAGTTGCTTCAGGTGTGTAGAATCTGTTACTTCAATCATTACAGCAATTCTCAAAGGATGTAAATGATTACTATATTGATTACTCAAACATGATGATTATCTTATAGGAACCAATTCTCATAGAAATCAAAATTAATTGATTACTATATTGTATCTCTTCAATTTCACAGTTCCAGTGAATCTTATTGTTTTAACAAATCACTCAATCACACAAAATCTTATACAGATTACAAAACATTCCATGAATTAACAAAACCTAAAAACAGGAGAATGGATCACAAAGGGCATTATCAAGATTATAACATTACAAAATTACAGGTTCTTGGAGGAACAGCAAGAAGGAAGAAATTACTATCCCCAAAGAGCATGGATGTTCGCCCAATGATGGAAGTAGTCAAAGGTGCAGCTTTTGGTATTTTGCAGGTACTATTTCCAATTCTACCCTTGATGAACAAGTATATAAATTTTGTATTAAAATAAGAAAAAAAAATGTTTGGTTTCTTGAGGCTGCTGGTGGATGCCCTACATCTTTAAGGCCTGGAAGATGGTTAGACTTATACAGTGGCACAGGATCTGTTGGCATAGAAGCTATCAGCAGAGGATGCTCTCAGGTATCTTTACTCTTAAATCAATAATAGCAATCTACTTTCTTTCTTTCCTATAATAGCAATCTACTTACATATTATGAATATAATACATTGCTATATATGTAAAGAAAAAGGTAAGTATGTTGGTATTATGGGCAAAAGCTTACTACTTTGTTTCAAACTTTTTTTAGGTCCATTTTGTGGAAATGGATCCATGGGTTGTATCCGATGTTCTGCGCCCTAATTTAGAATGGACTGGATTTCTTGATAATTCTGTTATACACACAGTTCGTGTGGAAACTTACTTTGAGCGCATTAAAGAATCTTCAGGTAATTATATATATATATATATATATATATATATATATATATATATATATATATATATATATATATATATATATATTTATGAAATATGAGTAGATGAAAAAGGTATTTTGTTTGCAGGAAAAGATGGACCATTTGATTACATAAGTGTCACACCTCCTTACATGGAAGTGGATTATGAGATTTTAATGAAGCAGATTTCAGAATCATCTGTCATTGGGGATGATTCTTTTGTAGTGAGTTTTATGTTTTTTTTTTTAATCAAATTTTATATACACCTTTGGTATCTTATATTTAATTATTATTCCATAGGTTGTGGAGTATCCATTCAGAACCAACATGCTGGAAACATGTGGGGGTCTTGTTAAGGTACTTCCTATAACTGTTAATATGTACTTTTTAATTAAAATTATAATATCTACTCCATGTATATATATTTTAAATTTTTTTATCATATATGCATTGAATGATCGAATATAAACTTATGGTTTTATAACTAACTGCAAATTGTAGTTAGCTGATCGTCGTTTTGGAAGGACACACCTGGCAATATATGGGCCCACATGGGCTCAGAAGAAGAGAAGATCATAAGCTTCAAGAAGCTCTTCACATTTCAGGTTTTATAACATTCTTTTCACTTTCAAAATTAGAACTTTCAAAAATTATAAGAAACCCATTTTGGAATTTTCATTTTTATATCCTTACAACACAAAAAGAATTTAAAAACAAAACCCAAATCAAGTAAAGTTTGAATCTTTACAACTTAAATGAAGCCTTATGGACAAGATGTATATTCTAATATTCCTAGTAAAGTTATAAAAACATTTAGTTTTTTGGACCACTATATAATTCTTTGATTTACAAGAAGGCAAACTCTTTTGTATCTATTCCCATAAGACAACAAAAATAAATAAATAAATAAATAAAAGAAAAGAAAAGAAACATGTCTACAAATCTAGATACCATAAAGAAGTAGTCATACCTTAAACTTTAGACACTTTTATTTCAAACATTCCTTTCATAAGCTGCAAAAAAAAAAACTATAGAAGAATCTTGAATTCAAGGACCCAATAATTGAAGTACAAAAAAAAAAAAAAAAAAAAATTATAGAATTTATAAACTGTACTTTTAACTCGATTATGTTTTTTAGGAGTTTGGATCACAACAAGTACATAAAAATTCACTTGATAAAGGAATGGTAATTTATTTATTTATTGTGGACCCAATGACAACCTAAAGCAAAGAATGCTTGTCAAAAGTTAATCTATTTTTTTACCCTTTATCTAATAACATCTCTCTGTAGAAAGAAAAAGTGCAACAGAATTGCTTGTAGTATTCCATCTTTAAAAAAAAGTGGTCACTCTTACCCTTCAAGTTAAAAACACACACACACACACACACACACACACCTTCTCTTTTATACTACTCTCTTTCAAGGGAGAGATAGAGATAGAGATAGAATCATAGATGCATTATCTTCATCCCAAAACCACTATGACTGTTACAAGTCTTGTTGAGTGCTCAAAATTCTGTTTTGGAGAAGACATCTAAGAGGGGAGGGGTATTTTGGTAATTTTTTTTTAACGAGTGATGGGAGGAAACAAAAGGGTGGTTTTCTTTGGGGGATTATTGTTGGTGGGGTTTTGTTGTTTTTTGTTATTTGATGTTTCCACAATCACAACTCCGGAATTGGTGATTCCAGGTGTCAGTGTTTCAAAGCCGGTGGTTGTCAATTACGTGAGCAAGAGAAGAGTACCAAATGGACCGGATCCTATTCACAACAGGTAAATGTCATAAATACCCTCCAAAACAATTCTAAACTTTACAAAATGAAGCATAAAACTGCAAGCTGAAATTTTTGCATGATTTTTTTTTTATGCATGGGACTAATGACTCCCGTATATGTTGACATTATTTACTAATATACCCTTGTGGTTCGGTTTGGTTTCTGTTTTCACCATAACTAAACCAAAAAAATAAAATCATTTTCTTTTTTTACTTTGGAAAAACCATCATATTTGGTGGTTTTTGTGTTTTTTCTTAATATTTTGGAATTTTTTTATTAACTAGTAGTTTACTAAAAGATAAATAGAAGAGAATGTAAACCGTAAATGCATGTCATTTTAGTTATTTCAGTTGGATTGGGAATTGTTTCTGATTTTTATGTATAAAAAAACAAAATCAAACACAATAATTCCAAATTTAGCTTGTAGTGTGTTTTCTATATACTCCGATTTATATGTCCTATATCATTTCAGTCTGACCGTTAAAAAAATTATCTGGATCCGACACTGTGTAAAGGTTGTACTTCATTGTACTTTTTTTTATTATTATTTATATATATATATATATATTTTTTATATAGGAAAGTTGGGAATGCGAGAGAAACGCCTGAACGAGCCTAAACTTAGATTCAAAGACTCGTGTACATGGATATATCGGATCTACAACAAGTTTTTTTTTTTTTTTTTTTCTTTTTTCTTTTTCATTTTGTTGGAAAGAAAGTAAGAATGTTCAAAGTTTGAATTGAAAGATTCATGAATTTGGGATTTAGATGAAAAGTTAATGAAATCTAATTAATATAGTTCTTTTTTTTTTTTTTTTTTTTTTTAAGTGTGATGGATAGGTAAAAGATGTATTTATTTGTTAAAGGTGTATTTATTGTGTTTGCTTTAGCTTTGAGCTTTATTCCTGTTGTTACGTGGGTTGTGTTCCCTAAGTAAAGTACTTTGCATATGTTTTTAGGGCTTCTCTTCTTTCAACAAATCTTCTTTTTTTTTTTTTTTTTTTTTTTTGCATCCTTAAATAGGTGATTTTATAAATGGATTAAAATGAGTAATCTTTTTACCGTTGATTATGGTCAATAAGTAAAAAAAGTTAAGATGCAACAGAAAGAAGTTAAACGGTTTGTAAATGTATTTTTTAATGTCACAAATTGTACTTGCATGCACTTTGAACTAACTTTCATAAAATTTATTCATGTTTCGATTGAAGTTTTATTTAATATGTTGAAGAAAATATACAACTTACTTTTTTTGGATCGATATTATGGGTTTTGATTAAAATGTGAGCTTAAAGTTATCTTATTAGTTAGTTTAGGTAAAGTCGTTTAACATTTTATATAGATAAATAATAAATTGGTCAAATTTTGTAATTTAATGATATTTTCCATTGAGATAAATTATAAAGACCTTATTTTAGAACTCAGTTTTATATAACAATTACAACAGTGTGAATAGTTTCGAAATTGGTAGAAATTTAAGTTCTCAGGTTCAATGAATATTTATATGTAGTTTAATAAATTCATATGGATTCGAACGTCCATAAAATTATTGAATATTTCAACAATATGATGTAATGAAAAATATACTTTTATTATGATATAAAGAAAAAAAGCCGTATTTTATAGTGATATAAAGAATAATGGAAGTTGGAACTGAAAATATGCCATGTTTGATATATTTTTTATTGACACAAATTAAGTAATAAATGTTATGATAAAAAAAACAAATTAAGCAGCTTAGATTGAATTAATATAAACGTTAAAATGAAATATATATATATATATATATATATATATATATATATATATATATATATATATATATATATATATATATATATATATATATATATATATATATATATATGATGTTAAAATCACAATTAACGGGTGCCAATTGTTAGTATTTATAATCATCCGTTTAATAAAAACCGAAAACAAAATAAAGGCAAAAAAATGTTAATAACAACAAACTATTATAACTTAAAGTCTTTGTGTTTTACGTATGACATGTCAAAATACACAGTCTTATCCGTGTTTGGTGTGCATTAAAATTGTATGGACATGAGTTGCATCCAAATATGTAAAACAATTTGGGAAAATATCTCTCCCCATCATCATCTAAAATAGTCATAAAAAAACTGTTCAAAACCATAGGATTCTATCTTTTCATCAATCATGTATTATCCAATAATCAAAGATATATATATATATATATATATATATATATATATATATATATATATATATATATATATATATATATATATATATATATATATATATATATATATCAAAGAGAATAAACAAGAATAATTTCACCTGTTTGGAAGTGTTCGAACAATGAATAAAGTTGGTCTCACTCTCTAGTTGTCTTCTTTTATTGTTCTTGAAATCTTTAGCTTTTCTTTACATGTCGTGTTTTCTTTTATAGTTTTTGATTTTGAAAGTTTCAAGAATTTGGGTCCAGATTCAAATTTTAAAAGCACCTTTCTTTTACTTTTGGGTTACATACCATTGCATGCATGAGTGACCCACTCTCAATCCCTCTCGTAATTTCAGGTAATTGGTTTCGAAGATTTTTTATAACCCAAAAGAATTATAAGTGGTCAAACTATCATAATCAAATGGCCCACTTATTTGGCAAAGTAGGTAATTTTTCCTTTTAATTTATATAATCTATTATATTTATTACAATATATGCCTAGAAAAATCAATGGAACGTACCATTCCTATTCCTATACAAAATTATAGACTTAAAAAAAAAAAAAAAAAAAAAGTCTTAACTTTAGCAACTTTTAAATAAGTATCTTAAAATGGTCTTGACATATATTCCGAAATTACTTTAATTTGTAAAAAATCATTTTATGAATGATATTTATTACTTACTACTACACAATACAAGAACTTCATAAAAAATAATGTTATTTTACAAACAAAAAAAATATAACATTATTTTTTAGCATTTAAAATCACAACATATGTTATCAAAGCTATAATACCGAATACGATCTTCAACGAAATATATCAAAGAGCTTTGGGTTTTCTTAATCTTGAGTCTAACCACCTCAGGTAACCACTCTATCCAATCTAGTTATGTTAGTGGCTCGTATGTTGCATCGTGTTCTTCACTTATGGCTGAGAAGTGGAACGAGTATGAAGATTCCATCAAGTAGTTTTTCTTCGAGAGAATCATGTTCATAGCATTGTTTACCATTTAGACAAGCTTTCACCAAATATCTTATCCATAGAGTTTGAAAAGCATAGGAATAGGTACTAACAACTTTGCAACTACCCACTAGTGAGCGTATAATTCCATAGATTAGTAAAAAAATGAGTGCTAAAGGTATTTGGACCAAACTTGAAGAAGAATACCTTAACAAATCTTTGACAAACCGATTGATGTTCTTCACATTTAAAATGATACGAGTACTAAAGGTATTTACTTGATTTTCTGGTTTTAATGTCTGAGAATGTAACAAACTATAATTTTTGTTCATAATGAACCACTATAATATGATATAACATGTTTTAGCAGTTACAACATATTCGTGCATTTAGGTGGCGTCCATGTGGCGCTCACGACGCTAACATCTGCATCAAAGGTTTCAAGAATGGACGTGTTAATGTGTGTGTTGTATTTGGATCGTGTTTCTTCAATTTGGATGACAACGGATTCTTTTTTTTCTTGTGAATTTGGGTTAAGTGAATGAACAAGTAACAATGTTTGTACGAATAAACTGTTATATACATAATACATAAGAACTGTTTTGTTTTGTTTTGTTTTTGTTTTTTTTTTTCCTATACTAAATAAACTGTAGCTAAATCATCATTTTACACTTGCATATTTCCAAATAATAAATTCCACAATAGTAAAAGGTTAGTGTCTTAATCAATTAAGTCGGTTGTTTTGGCTTAACTCATCAAAGTCATCAAGTCATTCTGTCTAGATTAAATAAAAAGATAATGTATAATTGTCCGAATTAAGTACTCTAACTAATATAACCTCATAATAAATAAAAATAATAATAATAATATGCGAACATGACATGTGTATAAAGTCACATATTTCAAAACCAGCACATGAAGACAAGTAAAAGGGAGCGAGTTAGGTAGATCCTTTATGTCGAGATATGCTGACTTAAGAAGATATTACCTAAGGTCATTTTCGTCCTTCATTTTGTTCATCAATCATTTCCTAATTCCTATTTTACAGCTTCTATTTCCATTTTTTTTTACAAAATAAAAAAAAATATATATATCATTAAAACAATAAAAATGATCTTATAATAGCTCATGATTTTAAAGTTTTTTTAATAGCTGTAGACAGTAAATTTCATGTTTTTAGTTTATCAAAGTTAAAGCTAAAATGGCATCAAAATGATCAAATGGAAGTGGAAGTGGAGGCTAATTGAGAATCATTTAGTATCATAAAAATAATCAAATTTCATTTATTATATACTACAAATAATAAATACTAACTTCTAATCCAGATTTTGAATGATACCCAAATAGCATTCTTGAAGATATATGCTGGATTTAATAGCTATAATTTATAAGCATCGAATGAATAGACATGATTCTACATGCCATAAAGAAGTGGAAACTCATCATATTGTTCAGAAAACCCTAATTCTTGTCCCATGTTCTTCAATGCTTCATAAACCTGATACATTGACCATCTTGATCTAGCTTGAGGCGTAACACAATTACCTGCAATTCCCATGAATTTCACAATTTTCTCATCATGACCTGTTCCATGAACATTCTTATCAATCGCATTCTCCATCTGTCCACAACTTGAAAGCTGATTCACCCAATCGACTAAACTACCCTTAAACCCTTCTTCAGCAGCTGTTACATTCATGGGTTTTTGACCAGTTGCAAGTTCTAAGAGCACCACACCAAAAGCATAAGCATCGCCTTTCATGGAAGGAACCATGGTCATGGAGTATTCCGGAGCTACATAACCGAATTCACCAAGGTCACCGTTGATAAAGCTACCTTCGTTAGAATTCATGAGGGAAGCTAATCCAAAATCTACTATTCGAGCGTCGTAATCTTCATCAAGAAATATGGCGTTGGAGCTTACGTTTTGATGTAAGATTGAAGGTCGACAGCCATGGTGGAGCCAAGCAAGGCCTCTTGCTGCACCAAGGGCGATTCTAAATCTACTTGGCCAATCCAGTAAGCTTGATTGTTTAGATAATGTGGAAGAGAGAGTTCCGTTTGACATGTATTTGTAAACCAAGAGCTTTTCTTCTTCTACTGTGCAGAAACCTAACAATGGAGTCAGATTAGGGTGTCTGAGTTGACCCAATAGATTCATCTCAGCTCGGAATTGCCTCTCGTGAAGGTCGCATTTGCTAAGTCGCTTGATCGCGAGAGCAGATCCATCGGAGAGAATGGCTTTGTAGGTTGTTCCTGTTCTTGATGAAATGATGACACTCTCTTTACTGAAATTGTTTGTTGCAGCCATTAAATCGACTAATCGGACCTTCACAAGTGGTTTCTGAAACAAAGAGACTTGAACAAGCTTGTGAGTTCTCAACCTATCTGCCCAGCTACTGCTATCGTCGTCTCCGCCGATTCCGTAGCGTCTCCTTTGCTTCGATTTCGTCACGCACCACCACCACAACCCAAACCCTATTAACAACGACGCCGCTGCCCCAAACACACCGGCGGCGATAATTATCGCCAGATTCTTCGTGCTTAAACCACCGCACTTGCTAAGCGGCTCACCACAAAGTCCACTGTTCCCATCAAAATAGGACGAACCAAATCTCGACAAGCCTGGTGGAATCGGACCAGAAAGAGCATTGTTCGCAACCGAAAACTCAGATAGTCTGCCGAAATTTGAGAACTGAGGTGGTATACGACCAGAAAATTGATTGCCGGAGAGGACAAGCTTATTCAAAAACGAACAATTAGCGAGATCCGGAAGCTCTCCCGACAATTGGTTGTCTGATAGATCTAAGTTGACTAAATAAGGCATCCACTTACAAAGGTCCCTGGGTATGGAACCGGTGAGACGATTACCGGAGAGTTCTAGATTCTGTAAGCTCAGACAAAACTCGAGGCTCGGTGAAATTGTTCCGGCGAGGCCTAAGTTAATAGGATTGAGCGTAAGCAAACGATTTTCCTGATCGTTCCAACAGTCGATGAAATCAAATGTGCAGACGAATCCTGGGGTATTGTTATTGAAGTTCCAGGAGTGAAGCTTCAAGTCTGGATCACGAAACGAATCCTTCACGCCTCGCAAACACTTCTCATCGTCCTCTGCGACCACCGACGATGACTGAGTACAGAGGAAAACGGCAACAGTGATGAGTATTACAGAATCAAAGATTCCTCTGAAACGGGCCATTGAAGGGTTTTTCTCCATGGGAGTCTGAGAAAAGAAATTGCGTGATGTTATGGTGAAGAAGAAGGATAAGGAGGGAAGAGCATTGACTTTTCTCAAGTGTGTAAAACTTTGACCAGGAGAATTTATTTTAAGCCCTTTCACTTTCCGAGAAATAGTTATTGGTCTTATGAAATATTAATTTCTAATGATATTAGTACAATTTAACTTTTTTTTAATCAAAATACGGATACTATAAAATAGTTTCAATCGAAATATATTAGTCAATCTCAAATCCAGTTTTTGTTATTGGAGGCTATAGTTTGGTTGATTAATCCAGTAATTCGATATAAATTAATTTTTTTATTTGTCTTTAACATAGGTTGTTTTTTTTTTGATAATGAATGATTCATTTTACCGTTTGAAAGAATTTTAAATCTTTTGTTATTTATTAACTAATTAACTTATCCCAATAAATATTAAATAATATTTAACTTTTATATTTGATACTAAATTTTAAAATTTTTAATTATAATATAACATTTTAGTATTTTTATAATTATATAAGTAAGAAATTTTATCTTTCATATTTTCGGAATAAAAAAAAACAAAAAGGTTTAATTTATGTGTTAGAATATGTTATATATATATATATATATATATATATATATATATATATATATATATATATATATATATATATATATATATATACTAATTTACAAGTATAAGATGAACAGTTCTATGTTCCTATTGGACCACTTCAATATATTTTTTTTCTCTTTTTTTTTTAAACCCTTTGCTTTGCTGTAACATTTTCGTTTCACTCATTGTACACGTTTGTATACGTGCTGATATTCAGCTTATACGTGTTAATTCTCCACCGCTATCTCTGTTTATCTCCAATCCAGAGAATCACCACCTCGATCTACAAGCATCCGATCGATGTTCAAAACCCAGGCGCACCTTCACATCTTCTCTACCTCCATCAGCGGCTTTCAACGACATTATTCCTCTCCTCTCGATCCTTTCTCATTGCCATTGCGACCACCGCCCGGTAGTCTCTCCTCCACCATTTACCCAAGATGGTCACAATGGACATCACCGCCGCCCTACGCATCGTCTACCTCCTGCAAACGTGCGCAAAATAAACCAAAGTACCACCACATTATCTACCTCCTGCAAAGGTTCGTAGTACCGGATTCGCTAGAGCCATATGCCAACATCGACAAAGGAAGACCACAACTTGCAACAAGTTGGTTCGTCTTCTCCCTCAATTTTCTGGATTAGGTTTAATGCATCTGCTCGGTCCAATGTTTCTATTTTCATTGTCTTCTACTTCTACCATTGTTTCCCAAGAAAGCCCTAACATTGATTTCTTAGAGATGATTAGTAATCGACTGTTCTTTTATTATTTCTGCGAATGGGGTTGTCACTAAAAACCAAGAAGCTGAAGCCTTGAAGAAAAAGAATGATGCCACTAAGAACCCTAAACCATCCAACCAATTCCCATATGCTTGTTGTGATTTTTTTTTCTTTGCCTTTTGCTTTTGATGAGCTTCTTTTATGGTTATGTATATGATTTTTACAGATCGAAAGACCACAAATCGTTCGAAGATTCATGGGAAGTCACATCCTTCACTATAGAGGTATCTCTCTTTACTTTATCTATCTATTTCTGTTTGTCGAATTTTGATGGCAGTCTTGGTGGTGGTTCAGAATATGAAAACCTCTAGCGGTGTTGCGTTGGAGACCTGAATCTAAATTAATTTATTAAAGGACTTCATGGCGGTCGATTGTGATTGACTGAAACAGTAGGGTTTTAGAAGGTAGTTGCAGGAGGGTTTGATTCTCGATTAGCATCTTCTTCTCAGAATATGTGATCCATTTGTAATTAGAGGTAAATAACTCATGTTTATTTGCTTGGTTTTCTTTCTTTTTAGGTTTTACATATAAATAGTTTAGTGATTGTTCTTTTTCAGTATAAAATCTTTCAGTTCTTTAGCTGTGGGAGTTTCACAAAACCATTAGGAAAATGTAAGTGTTGTAGTCTTTCGTTTTTCTTGAATGCAAATATGTGTCTCACAGATTGAGCATGATGATGCGTGTATAACAGGGAGAATATGCTGAATCTGAAGGCAATGGATGCAGAGCAACTAAGACAACATGGGCACAAGATGATTGCTTTCATTGTCGATTACTACAAAACTATAGAGAGTTTTCCCGTTCTCAGCCATGTTGAGGTTGACCACTATTCTCATCTTTTCTGTTTATGGTAGTTCACCCTTTGCAAGTATTCAGAACCTGTTAATTTATCAGCCAGGATATCTGCGGAAGACTCTTCCCGATTCTGCACCAACTAGAGGTAAACAACTCATGTTTATTGCTGGTACATTATTTATAGAATACTTGATCTCCAGAAATTTAAATTCCAAATTGGATGTATTGTTTTCTGTAATCATCATACTCTTGGAATACAAAGATTGGGTTTATGTATAGGAATTATGTGTAGAAGTAGTAATATTCTATCAATTGCTACAACCACATTGCCCTTTCTGCAAAGAAGTGTTGAATTTATGGTTTCTTGAACATATGGGATGTACCTTTTTCTATGTAATTTTTAGTAAAAATGTGCCTACCTATCTTCTGTTAAATTGATGGTTATGTGAATTTGTGGGATATAGCTGGATTGTTGGAGAAATAGTCATGATGAAGCAACAAATTTAGATTCTGATAACTATAAAACAATTAATTAAAGCACCCACCAGATTACATCCTTATTTAGGAAAATAAAAGTTTTATAAAAACCCAAATTAAACCCTTTGTATTCTCCTCATGTTTTCCTTTTTTTTTTTTTTTTTTGCGTGTGTATTTAAACAGGTTGGAGTTCGCATTAAGTCGAAAGACGAAGAGGTGGATTTTCACCAACAAGATATTCAAGTTAAAGTTATTCCATGTAAAACCATCACAATATACTTTAGCTTTAAATATTACATGTATGGATTCTAATTTCAAGATTATTGGAATATTTTTACACTTACATGAACATTTTTAACTATGTAAATTTTTCTACAGATCTTGAACTGTTAAATTCATGATGGCAATGTACCATGTACAGTAAATGGAGGGAGAAGTTTAATGTGACCTCTATGGGAGACGCAACTACACGATGAGATGATAACTTGATTGAATTTTCAAAATTTCACTTATAGGAAATTCTTTTATTTCAACATACACGACAAGTATTTTGGTCTTTTAGTAAAAAGAAAGAATGAAATTGAGTTCGTTCCACTGACCAGAGAAATTTATCAACCATGTAATTAGGTCCGTATGGAAAGGAATCTTCAATTCGAATTTCATTCTATTTGATGATTGGGTAATATTTATAAACAAACAATGGAATGCAATTCTTTACACCAACCCAATGTTGAAATCTATCAAAAATGGAATTTGGAGGAATCCGCAACCAAACAAACCACGGAATGGAATCTTGAATCACCCAATAAAATCTTTCTGTTTTTCTTCCAATTATTTGGCGTTTCCAACCCCGCAAAGCGGGGTTCTTCCCTAGTTTGAACTAAATGTTATTGTTGCTTAATATCATTTTAAAACATGGATATTTATGTGAAATTGACAAATTTAGATGATGTAGTTTTATAAGACCTTGTGGCACGAAGCAATCCATGGTCTAGTTGGACACGAAAACTTTTCGTGCACACCACCCCGACATTCCATGGTCAGGCGTGGTCGTGCTCTTCCGTGCTTCCGACGATGAAATCAAACGGAGAACATGATTGGCGGTGAGTTTATTTGGCAGTTGAACGGCTATTTTGACCGTTTTTTTTTTCAAACTCAATTCACTATATAAATAAACATTCTATTTTCACCAAAACTTACACCTCATTCTAATCTTCATTCTCTATAACCACAAAACACATATACATTGATTCCACAAAACATATTGAATTTCTAACAACTTTTGACTCGGATGACGACGTAGAATTCGTCGACACATTCTTCAACGTTGTGCAACACATTCACGATAAAGAAAGTTCGAATGCAGCTCGTACAAGGGCGGTCGTCAATCGTGATCGCCAAGCCGCACACGACTTATTGGTACGTGATTACTTTGCCGATAATTGTCTTTATAATGATGACTCCTTCGAACGTCGTTTTCGTTTGAATAAGGCTATATTTTTACATATTAGTATTGTTTTAGAATCTCGTTATGATTTTTTCAAACAAAAACCCGACGCTAGAGGAAGAATGGGTTTTAGTAGTATACAAAAATGTGCGGTTGCTCTTAGGTATTTGGGATACGGTATAACATTCGATGCATCTGACGAATACTTGAAAGTATCCGAGAGGACCGCCGTTGAATGTGTAGATTGGTTTTTTGCATGTGTTTATGAGGTTTTTTACGAAGAATATTTGCGCAAACCTACTCAACGTGATATTGAGAGATTATATTCAGCTCATGAAGAGAGGCATAGATTTTCGGGTATGCTTGATTGTCTAGATTGTACACATGTGGCTTGGGAAAAATGTCCAACTGCATGGCGTGGTCAGTTCACTCGAGGAGATATAGGTGAACCAACTATCATCCTAGAAGGTGTTGCATCTCAAGATTTGTGGATATGGCATGCCTTTTTTGGAGTAGTGGGGTCTAACAAGGATCTTAATGTTCTTGGCCAGTCTCCACTTTTCAACGATATTTGGACTAGCAAAACACCTGATATGATGTTCACGGTGAACGGGCATGCGTACAAATACGGTTACTACCTTGGTGATGGGATATACCCGGATTATTCTACATTGATGAAGGCATACTCGGTTCCTCGAAGTGAAAAGGCAAAGTTTGTTACAAAAAAAAAAAAAATAGGAATCGGCGAGAAAGGATATCGAGAGGGCATTTAGAGTCCTTAAACAGACATGGCATGTAATGAAATATGTTACACGACTCTGGGATAAAGAAAGAATTAAACGAATGGTCCTAGCATGCATTATAATTCATAATGTGATTATCGAAGATGAAGGTCGAGCGATTTGCATGTATGATCCAAACGACGTTGTCGTTCCAATTGAGCAGTTCGTACCGGGAACGAATGCGTTTTTAGACGAGTTGTTGAAATTCATAACAGTAAAATGTGTTTCAATCTTCGAGAAGATGTCGCAGAACATTTATACCAACATAGCATGAACGACGATTAGGTTTTTTATATATATGTTTCTTTGTTCTTTTAATTAATGTAATTTTTTTCTGAATTAACTAAGTAATGTAGTTTGAAGTTGTAATTTTATTTTTATAATTAATGAAACACTAGTTTTTATAAATGAATGCTTTTTAATTATAAAAAATGTAATTTTATTGTATTTTTGAATTAAGAATAAATAAAAATAATGATGTGGAGTGGTGTGTTAGTGGTGGGTATCCCATATTAATGGTAGAGAATTGTCGTGTTGATGTGGTACTGTAACGCCTGTGTTTCTGGGCTTGCCATTTTTAGCAATGTAACGGTCTAGGTTAACCTTTGTAACCCGTTTTGAAATAATAAAAGTGTATTATTTGAGTATTATGTGTTTTGTGCTTAATTGCTTAATTATGTGGTTTGATTAATTAAGAATAAAAATAAGCGTCAAAATTTAAGTGTAAAATAAACTCGATATCTTTAGATAATGTTTTAGTAGTTGAAACAAGGTTTCCGAAGATATAAAGAATGCCGAAATCCGAGTTATAACGAAGAAGTTATGACCTGTCGAAGTTTCGCGACAGAACCGGCACGACCCAGCACGACCCAGCGCGATGTAAATAGTGAATTTAAGGTAGATAGATATCTATCCTTAGTGATCTAAATGAGAATTGAAGATCTCATCGATAATAGTGCAACGACGGAAAGACGGACGGAATCGGAGTTCAGATGAAGGAGTTATGAATTTCGAACGGAGTTTTCCTGTCCCGGCCTACTAAAAATAATATGTAAGTAATATACTTATAATATATTAAAAATAAAGTCAAAATTAGCCAATGGAGTCTAAACGAGAGTTGTAGATCATGATCTCACCTTCGCGGCGATATAAAGAACGTCGAAAACGGAGTTCGTATGCGAAAGTTATGAGTTTCTGAAGTTCGGGGCGCGAAACCCCAAAACTGTCAGAGACCACGACGTGGCAAGCAGTGCCACGACGTGGCAAATGTCCTGACACCTCCGGGAGGCCCCCAGATGCAACTTGGGATGGCGCATGCAGTGACGACCAAGCCCACGATGTGGAAAAAGGTTGCCACGACGTGGCAATGGCCAAAATTGCCCTATAAATAGATTTGAAGGGCCAGCCGTTTAGGGTTTCTATTTTCTCTCTTCTCTCTCCCGTTTTGCATCGATTTGTGTGCTAGAAGTACCCCGAAGCCCCGGTAATATTCCCGAGTCCCGAAGCAAGTCCCGAGATCCCGAAGATCCCGAGAAGTGCAGTTTCCGAGCCGAAGCTCTGCCCGCGAGAAGTTCGATTTTTGTAGAGATCTTCCAGATCTGCTGAGGATTACTACTTTTGCAAGTCGTAGTGTTGTCCGATCATCTTCTGATCAAGTGAGTGTATACTACCTTTCATAAACACAATAATAATACAAGTATGGTTTGAGTGTATTAAGTATATTGTTGTTTATACGTGTGAGTGCGTTGTTACTTTCTCCTAACGTATAATTATGAAGTATTCTATACGAGACACGTGTTATGTGTATATTTTGTTGTTATGTGTGTGAATGTATATTCACTTTCTTCTATCTTACAGATCTGATTATTTCTATATGAAATACGTGTTATGTGTGTGTTCCTCATCTGTTATATGGAAAATGTATTGATCAAGCATGCTATACAGGTTTTGAAAATATGTATAAAATGTATGTTTTTATCTACTAAAATGTTGGGTAGAACATGGGTAGATAGTTAGTGTGTAATAAACAGATGAGAGGCCTCGTTGTTGTTTTGATCCAGTCATCTAGCGGAATTTAGATGACGACCACGGACTTTTCTAGACAGTCCAGTGGAACGCTAGCAGGCTCATAACCTGTGACATCCCCAAAATCACGGTCAGAAAAGACCGATTTTTGTTTATGCTTTATAAAAATCAGAGTACTTCATTTTATAAAAAGGTTGCGGAATTTGTTCCCAGAAAAACATGGTAAATACGTTGTTAAAACATTTTCGAAGAAACGTATTTATTTCATTTTAAAATGTTTGGGATGTCATCGTTAATACCGAAACATAAGCATAAACAGAACTTACAATGATTTACACTAGTGATCTACATCTCTTTTAAATCTCTCAGTGTAATGTCACTTCACTTCGTCACCTGTGATATACATAAACTGAGTGGGTCAGGTTGGGAAACCTGGTGAGTACATAGGGTTTTCAACCCACAATAATATAATTAGTATGTTCAATCAAACAATCAACCCAATTACCCATCCCCATTATCTTCTTTACTCTTTAAGGATTTAACCTAAGAGTCATCTATCCTGCATTCGTTTATTCTGAAGTCCCTTACCTCTAGGGTTATAGGACTGACACTAAATCCATAGCTGCCAATGTTCGTTCATAAAGCACTAATTCCATAGCTGCTATGGTCTATTCATCAGGTACTAAATCCATAGCTACCAGTCTTTATCTAATAGGTATTAAGTCCATAGCTACCAATGTTCAACAGGTACTAAGTCCATAGCTACCAATTCCCAACAGGTACTAAATCCATAGCTACCAACGTTTAACAGGTACTAAGTCCATTGCTACCGGTGTTTGTCCCATAGGCACTAAGTCTATAGCTGCCAATGTATCATCTTCTATCTCTCATCATTCATCTACCCATCTCATACCCAACATATTCGTATATATAAAATACGTATACAACTTAAATTCTTTAAAACATGTATAAAACGTTCATCCAGCATAGACAACAAGTATTCAGATAATATGCACACATAGCACGTAGTTTATATAAAATACTTCATATCTATGTGTAAGATGAAATGGACTATGCACTCACCTGAGAAGGTGGTGACTCGGTACTCGGACAGCGCTTCGAAACCTAATATTATCACCACTAGATTTTAGTCTAATATTACCGTCACTAATTATTAGTCTTATTATTATTATTATATAAGCGTTTAAACAATACTTTCCAACTACTATGTACAGACAGGGGCCAGACATAAAACACCGGAGGGCAGGACCATTTTGGCGTATAACACTTCTGAAATCCAACAACCCTATGCGGCCCTTTAAATCAGATTCCCCGTACCGCGAGTAGTTAAAAGATATTATAACGACACTTATATAAGTCATAATAATAGCTCAAATATTTATTATAAATTTATAATAACAATACTAATTTTAAATATAAACTATATTTAAAATAGGGTAAGCATAACTTACTTTCAAGGGGATTTTAGCTAGGAGTCGGGCTCTGCATGGGCAGAATTTCGTCGCTGAATCTTTCTAAGAAAGATTCGTGCAGCGCTTCAGCGCTCACCTTACTATACTAAAACTACAGAAAGAGAAGTCGAATCACGAGGGACCGAAATGCTCAGGGGATAAGGAGAGAAAGACTCTTGAATCAAGAGAATGGTGCAAGAAATATGAGAACCCAAGGCTCTTATTTATACTAATTGAATTTTCAAAAACTACCCTCCATAATTCCTTAATGACCTTTTAGTTATATAAACAACTAAACACCCCTCTATAATACTATTTTAAATGGATTTAATGATATTTGTACTAAACTAATGTCGAAAGAACTCAACATTAGTCTTATAATGACCGCATCGTCGATACCTTTCTAATGATATATACATATGTATATATATGTGTACGTATACATGATTTATACTTTATTTTAATACGTAAATATGCTATTATAATTTGTAACTCGTTCATACGAACTCCGTTTTTGACGTTATTTATATCCACGCGTAGGTGGAGACGTACTCTACAACTTTCGTTTAGACTCCGTCAGCTAATTTTGACTTTATTTTTAAAGTTATCTTTTTAACAGGCCGGGACAGGATTGGTCCGTTAAAATCTCATAACTTCTTTATCCGATGTCCATTTTCGTCTGTCTTTTTATCGTTACGCTACTAATAACGAGATCTTCGATTCTTGTTTAGGTTGTGTCGGCTAAAAATCAATCGATCTAAAATTCAAATTTCGGGCTGTACACCGCTAATCCGAAACTTCGAAAAATCATAACTTCTTCATACGAAGTCAGATTTAGGCGTTCTTTTTATCGATGTTCTTAGTTTAACATATTCTACGACTTTTGTTTAGAGCGCTAAGGCTAAATCTCTCTCTATCATAAATTTACTATTTACGCTTCCCGGCGCCGTGCCGGTTACGACGCGAAACTTCGACGGGTCATAACTTCTTCGTTATAACTCGGATTTCGGCGTTCTTTATATGTACGGAAACCTTGTGACATATTCTACAACTTGGTTAAGATTATTTATTCTAAATAATCTTTTTGTCGAAAAGTTGTTTTTGACCCCTATTGCCTTTAAATTGACTAGCCCGGATCTGCGGGCGTTACATAACCTGTAGGTGTTAATGAACTTGGGTGTTCATTCGCTGTATTCCATCCCCCTCATGGTTGCCTTATTTGACTTATATTGCTGAGGAACCCCCGCAGCATGTGTTGTCACCCCGATGAAAATATTCTTAGATTAGGTCCCTTGTGTTAGTTATTTTAGGGACGTAAAGTGAGAATAACGGGAATGGGTAACTGGGTTATTGTTGGTTGATAATAATTAATTTAATTATTTATTGTGGGTTGAAAACCCTATATGCTCACCAGGCTCCCAAGCCTGACCCACTCAGTTTTATTTGTATTACAGGAAGTAGCACAAGGGCGTAAGATGGATGAACCATCCAGTTGTTTTGTTTACAAGTCTGTATATGTATATATTTGTTGAATGACTTGTAATGTTATCGTTTATGCTTATTGGTCTATATCGGAACATGACACCCCGAGTTTTGATCATATAATGAAAAATACATTTCTTTTATGAAATGCTTTGGTAAACATTGTTTTATCATGTTTTGTTTTTGGGAACAAATTCCGCAATTCCTTCAAATCAAATGGATTTACTCTGAAATTATTTTAAAAGCATAAATGAAAATCCGTCTTTTCTGGCCGAGATTTTGGGGATGTCACAGTTGGTATCAGAGCATTAGTTTAAGCGAACTAGGAATTTGTGGGATTTCTAGACTTAAACTTAGAATGCTAAGTGAAATTTTGAGATGTGTGTCTGTTATATTTTAGACACGATCACTAGTTTATTTTAGGAGAATTGCCTAAAATGCTTTATGTGCTAAATGTTATATGTTGCCATATATGATATTATTTGTTCGGATCTAAGATCTGTTGCCGACCGGATCTAGAAACTTTATGTGTGTAGGATTCTAAGCGTACGTCTACAATATTAGAACTAGCATGTAAACGTTTCGGAGTGATAAGGATGATTTGAAAATCTATCGTGAATAAGGATCTAATTTCACCTTATTCGGTGTGTAGATCAAAAATGGTGAGAACAAGAAGTGGAGTTGGAAATGCTGATGAAAACAGGAATCAACCACCAGTGATTGAACAAAGACCTGTTGTAGCAGTAGCACCTGAGCCAATAACCATGGCTGGTGTGCAAATGATGATTCAAACAATGTTGGATCGTCAGATGGATGAAACTAGATGGTTGCTTCAACAGAATCGTGAAGAACTGTCAATTCGTGTGGAAGATCCTGAATTAAATGAAGGACACTCGGAAGGTGGAAACTTCAGTGGATCAGTTGGTCAAGCCAACCCACCGATAGTTAGGCGAGACCACCATGATGGAAGGAATGATGGAATGGGATGCAAGTACAAGGACTTTCTAACTTGCAAACCATCGACCTTCAATGGAAAAGAGGACCCGATAGGAGTAATGGATTGGATCTCTGAAATGGAGTTAGCCTTCATGACTTGTGGCTGCAGAGGCTAGTTGCAGACCATTTATGCAGTGCGTCAATTCTGAGGTGGAGCCGTTCGTTGGTGGAACACTCTAGGGAAGACTTTAAGCCCAAATGAGCCACTACAATTGTCATGGGCAGAATTCTTGGTGCAGTTCAAGTGCAAGTTCTGCTCGGCTCAAAATCTGTTTGAATTGGAGAACAAGTTTCTGACACTAATGAAAGGCAGCATGTCAGTTGATGAATAAACCAATAACTTCACCGATAAGATGGAGTTTGCCTTGCGTATCGTTCCAGACGAGCTGACGAAGGTGGACCGGTATGTGAAGGGACTCTCATGGGAGTACGAGGTGCCAGTACGTCAGGCACATACTTTAGAGGCAGCTATCTGGGCTGCCAAGTCTGTTGAGAACATGATAAAGGGGAGAACCACCAACAAGGTTGAGGTTGGTGAGAAGAGGAAGTTTGAGGGAACATCTGGTTCTGGTAAGAAAAGCAAATTTTTGAAATCTGATTCGAAAAGGTTTGGTGGGGGAAAAGGAGGAGAAGCGAAGTGGTGTGATAAGTGTAAGAAAAAGCACTTTGGGAAATGTAGCGAGGATGTAACCTGCTACAAGTGTGGGAAGGTTAGGCATTTTACCAATGAATGTCCGAACAACAAAAGGATGTGTTTTGGTTGTAATGAAGAGGGGCACATTTTGAAAGATTGTCCGAAGAAGAAGGAGGCAGCTAAGCCCAACATTCCACCAAAGCCGAAGGCGAGAGCATTCCAGATGACACTGGAAGCTGCTAAGGATGAAGCTGATGTCACTTCAGGTACCTTTCTCGTTAACAATTTGCCTGCCCAAATTTTATTTGATTATGGAGCCAACTACTCCTTTATATCGCATGAATTTGGTAGAAAACTAGCTTTGCCTGTTGATAGACTAGATGATGCTTTATTAGTCGAAGTTGCTAGTGGCAAGTTTGTACCTGTTAGCCATCGTATGAAAAACATCTTAATTGACTTGAATGGGAATAAGTTCCGCGAGGAATTATTACCTATCGAACTTAATGGTTTCGACATCGTGTTGGGAGTGGATTGGCTTAGCGCCAATGATGCCGAAATTTTATGCAAGAAGAAGATAGTTAAAGTGAACTCGCCTGGGAAGGAATCATTTATGGTGTATGGGGACAAACGCCGAGTGAATTCTGGAATCATTTCCCTAATGAAAGCCAGAAAGTGTTTGACCAAGGGATGTACATCATATTTAGCATTCGTGATTGATGCTAAGAAGGAGAAGAAGGTGATGCGGAGTATTCCAGTGGTGTGTGATTATTCGGAAGTATTTCCCGAAGATCTTCCTTGTTTACCACCTGATAGACAAGTAGAGTTCAGAATAGACTTGTTACCAGGAACCACGCCAATAACAAAAGCACCTTATCGATTAGCACCGACGGAGATGAAGAAGCTGATGATGCAACTTCAGGAGTTATTGGACAAAGGTTTCATTAGACCTAGTTCATCACCCTGGGGAGCTCCGGTGTTATTCGTGAAGAAGAAAGATGGAAGTATGAGAATGTGCATCGATTACAGAGAGCTGAACAAGGCAACAATAAAGAATAGATATCCGTTGCCAAGGATTGATGACCTGTTTGATCAATTGCAAGGTTCGAGCTATTTCTCGAAGATCGATCTTAGGTCAGGATATCATCAGCTGAAAGTAAGAGAGCGGGATATAGAGAAGACTGCATTCAGAACTAGATATGGACACTACGAGTTCTTGGTTATGTCGTTTGGACTAACCAATGCTCCAGCAGCATTCATGGATTTAATGAATAGGGTTTGTAATCCGTTCCTTGATAAATCCGTGATAGTGTTCATAGACGACATTCTGATTTACTCGAAAATCCAGGAGGAGCATGGCAGACACTTGCGAGAAGTGTTAGAAGTCTTGAAGAAGGAGAAGCTGTATGCTAAGTTCTCCAAATGTGATTTTTGGATTCGTGAAGTCCAATTCTTGGGTCACGTGGTCAACCAAGAAGGGATAATGGTTGATCCAGCAAAGATTGAAGCTGTAATGAAGTGGGAACAACCGAAAAGTCCCATGGAGATCCGAAGCTTTTTAGGATTAGTCGGATATTACCGAAGGTTTATCCAAGGTTTTTCTTCGATTGCTACTCCATTGACAGCTTTGACCCACAAAGGAGCTACTTATGCTTGGAATGATAAGCATAAAGAAGCATTCGAAAAGCTAAAGAAGAAACTATGCGAGGCACCGATACTTTCTCTACCCGATGGAGTTGAAGACTTCGCTGTTTATAGTGATGCGTCTGGGGTTGGATTGGGTTGTGTTTTGACCCAAAGAGAAAAGGTGATAACATATGCGTCTCGACAACTGAAAGAGCATGAAAAGAACTACCCGACTCATGATTTGGAGTTGGCAGCGGTAGTTTTCACTCTGAAAATATGGAGGCATTACCTCTATGGCACGAAGTGCAAACTTTTCACTGATCATAAGAGTCTCCAATACCTCTTTAATCAGAAGGAATTGAATATGAGGCAACGACGTTGGCTAGAATTACTCAAGGACTACGACTGTGAGATACTTTACCATCCCGGTAAAGCTAATGTAGTTGCTGATGCTCTCAGTCGGAAAGTCAATCTTGAAAGAAAAAGGCCAAGAGCGTTGAGAATTGAAGTTGTCTCGACTATTTTAGAAAGTATAAAGAAAGCTCAAAGCGAAGCTTCTGAGAAGAATGACCGGAAAGAGGAACATTTGGGCAAAACGTTGGTGTTTGGTACAAACGGTCATGGATTGAAGGTGTTCCAAGATCGGATTTGGATACCTAAGACAGGAGGAGTCATAGATCTTCTGATGGAAGAAGGTCACACGACCATGTACTCGATTCATCCCGGTAGCACTAAAATGTATAGGGACCTGAAACCCTACTACTGGTGGCCGACGATGAAGCTTGATGTTGCAAAGTATGTGGCCGAGTGTGTGACTTGTGCGAGAGTCAAGACACAACACCAGAAACCGTATGGGAGTTTAGAACCTTTACTTGTGCCTATGGGTAAGTGGGAAGACATTGCTATGGATTTTGTCACTAAACTACCCAGAACAAAGAATGGTCACGATATGATTTGGGTGGTCGTTGATTGATTCACTAAGAGCGCGCATTTCATAGCAGCCATGGAGAAATGGTCTATGGAAAAGCTTGCGAATTCTTATGTGAAGGAAATTGTGAGACTTCACGGTGTTCCGCTAACAATTGTGTCGGATCGTGATAGTCGTTTCACCTCAAGGTTTTGGAAATGTCTACAAGAAGAAATGGGTACCAAGTTATGTTTAAGTACAGCTTACCATCCGCAGACTGATGGTCAGAGTGAAAGAACGATACAAACACTTGAAGATATGCTGAGAGCATGTACCTTGGAATTCCTAGGTAATTGGGATGAACAATTACCATTGGTAGAATTTTCCTATAACAATAGTTTTCTTTCGAGCATTAAGATGACACCTTACCAAGCTTTGTACGGACAAAAGTGTCGTACGCCGTCTTGTTGGCTTGAGGCTGGGGAAAAGCAGTTTATGGGACCGGAGATGGTTCATCAAACTGCTGAAAAGTTGAAAATAATTAGGGAAAGAATGTTAGCGGCTCAGGATCGTCAAAAGAGCTATGCTGACAAAAAGCGAAGACCGATGACTTTTGAAGTTGGGGATTCGGTTTTGCTTAAAGTCTCGCCGTGGAAGGGACTTATAAGATTTGGTAAAAGGGGAAAGTTGAGTCCAAGGTTTATTGGACCGTTTAAAGTTCTTCAGAGGATTGGGAACCAAGCTTACAAGCTCGAACTACCAGAAGAACTGAATGGAATTCATAACAAATTTCATGTGTGTTATTTACGAAAGTTCACCGGGGAAGTTCCCGACATGATTCCACTTTCGGAGTTGAGAATCGATGAGAACAAAAGGTTGATTGAAGAACCAGAGGCAATTGTTGACCGAAAGACTAAGAAGTTGTGACGCAAGATGGTCGAGTTAGTGCTTGTCCGATGGAAACACACGAATGGGCCGAATCTCACCTGGGAGACGGAGAGTGACATGATGGGTCGCTATCCGCATTTGTTTGTTGAGGTGTGATTCCGGGGACAGAATCATTCTAAGGTGGGGAGAATTGTAACGCCTGTGTTTCTGGGCTTGCCATTTTTAGCAATGTAATGGTCTAGGTTAACCTTTGTAACCCGTTTTGAAATAATAAAAGTGTATTATTTGAGTATTATGTGTTTTGTGCTTAATTGCTTAATTATGTGGTTTGATTAATTAAGAATAAAAATAAGCGTCAAAATTTAAGTGTAAAATAAACTCGATATCTTTAGATAATGTTGTAGTAGTTAAAACAAGGTTTCCGAAGATATAAAGAATGCCGAAATCCGAGTTATAATGAAGAAGTTATAACCTGTCGAAGTTTCGCGACAGAACCGGCACGACCCAGCGCGATGTAAATAGTGAATTTAAGGTAGATAGATATCTATCCTTAGTGATCTAAATGAGAATTGAAGATCTCATCGATAGTAGTGCAACGACGGAAAGACGGACGGAATCGGAGTTCAGATGAAGGAGTTATGAATTTCGAACGGAGTTTTCCTGTCCCGACCTACTAAAAATAATATGTAAGTAATATACTTATAATATATTAAAAATAAAGTCAAAATTAGCCAATGGAGTCTAAACAAGAGTTGTAGATCATGATCTCACCTTTGCGGCGTTATAAAGAACGTCGAAAACGGAGTTCGTATGCGAAAGTTATGAATTTCTGAAGTTCGGGGCGCGAAACCCCAAAACTGTCAGAGACCACGACGTGGCAAGCAGTGCCACGACGTGGCAAGTGTCTTGACACCTCCGGGAGGCCCCCAGATGCAACTTAGGATGACGCATGCAGTGACGACCAAGCCCACGATGTGGAAAAAGGTTGCCACGACGTGGCAATGGCCAAAATTGCCCTATAAATAGATTTGAAGGGCCAGCCGTTTAGGGTTGCTATTTTCTCTCTTCTCTCTCCCGTTTTGCATTGATTTGTGTGCTAGAAGTACCCCGAAGCCTCGGTAATATTCCCGAGTCCCGAAGCAAGTCCCGAGATCCCAAAGATCCCGAGAAGTGCGGTTTCCAAGCCAAAGCTCTGCCCGCGAGAAGTTCGATTTTTGTAGAGATCTTCCAGATCTGCTGAGGATCACTACTTTTGCAAGTCGTAGTGCTGTCCGATCATCTTCTGATCAAGTGAGTGTATACTACCTTTCATAAACGCAATAATAATACAAGTATGGTTTGAGTGTATTAAGTATATTGTTGTTTATACGTGTGAGTGCGTTGTTACTTTCTCCTAACGTATAATTATGAAGTATTCTATACGAGACACGTGTTATGTGTATATTTTGTTGTTATGTGTGTGAATGTATATTCACTTTCTTCTATCTTACAGATCTGATTATTTCTATATGAAATACGTGTTATGTGTGTGTTCCTCATCTGTTATATGGAAAATGTATTGATCAAGCATGCTATACAGGTTTTGAAAATATGTATAAAAATGTATGTTTTTATCTACTAAAATGTTGGGTAGAACATGGGTAGATAGTTAGTGTGTAATAAACAGATGAGAGGCCTCGTTGTTGTTTTGATCCAGTCATCTAGCGGAATTTAGATGACGACCACGGACTTTTCTAGACAGTCCAGTGGAACGCTAGCAGGCTCATAATCTGTAGGTGTTAATGAACTTGGGTGTTCATTCGCTGTATTCCATCCCCCTCATGGTTGCCTTATTTGACTTATGTTGCTGAGGAACCCCCGCAGCATGTGTTGTCACCCCGATGAAAATATTCTTAGATTAGGTCCCTTGTGTTAGTTATTTTAGGGACGTAAAGTGAGAATAACGGGAATGGGTAACTGGGTTATTGTTGGTTGATAATAATTAATTTAATTATTTATTATGGGTTGAAAACCCTATATGCTCACCAGGCTCCCAAGCCTGACCCACTCAGTTTTATTTGTATTACAGGAAGTGGCACAAGGGCGTAAGATGGATGAACCATCCAGTTGTTTTGTTTACAAGTCTATATATGTATATATTTGTTGAATGACTTGTAATGTTATCGTTTATGCTTATTGGTCTATATCGGAACATGACACCCCGAGTTTTGATCATATAATGAAAAATACATTTCTTTTATGAAATGCTTTGGTAAACATTGTTTTATCATGTTTTGTTTTTGGGAACAAATTCCGCAATTCCTTCAAATCAAATGGATTTACTCTGAAATTATTTTAAAAGCATAAATGAAAATCCGTCTTTTCTGGCCGAGATTTTGGGGATGTCACAGGTACCCACCACATATGTGGTATGTGGTGGGTATAACAGATGGCCTAATATAAGGATATATGAGATAATCAAAGAGGTTTGCAAAACAATCGATGATTCTGAAGTGTTTAAGTTGATTTTTTTTAATAAAGTTAATGTAAAATTGATATGATAAAAAAATGTTATGGTTGAGGTGGATGATTGTTAGTGTTTTTAGTTTATTATTCGTTTTTAATTTAGTACATCCTATATGGGTTAACTTTAACTTAACATGGTACATATTCAATAAAAAAATTATATAAAATGTAATCAAAGAAAAGGAATTTTTTTATTATTGTCCTTACAAACATTAAGTATTATCTCTGTATCCTTGTAAAGTTCATAATTACATATATATTCTTCTTAACCTATTAAACTCACATTTATATTCAATTATATAATTTAATGAGATATAAAACAATTTAATACTATAAAATATTTTTAAAATAAAAAATACATATAAATTTACCAAAATACACTTGCAGATTATATTCCAAATTAAATCATATTCTTTTTCTTTTGTTAGAAATTGTTAATCATGTTTTTTTGGGCAAAGTTCTATCCTAGTCGTGACCGATCAGCCATCTCCGTTTGTGTTTGGGATTAATTTTTAGCTTCAAAACTTCTTTTTGCAAAAGGACTTTTGGTAAAAAGAGTTTTTAAATTATGTTTGGATTAGCTTTTAAGGGGAAAAAATGACATTTAATGTTGAGTGGGGGAGTGTTTAATGATTGGTAAGTTTAAGGGTATTAATATAATTTACTTTCTATTTATTTAAAAAATCACATTTCTATGACTTTTGAAAGATGATGATTTTGTTCTTTGCCAAAAGTTGTTTCAAAAGATCTTTTATACTCCCCAAATAACTTTTGGATTTTTTTTTTAACTTTTTGTAAAAGTCAAAAATTTGTTTAAAAAGCAATGTCAAACACCCTCTCCATAGGCAAAAAATGATTTTCATCTCCCCCTCCTATCTTCCAATCTCCTTCACCTTCTTTCTACTTAGCCCTCTACCGGTTTATGTTGACATTGTTCCACAAACGATTGAGAAAACCCTAATACACAGGGAATTGATAGATCAAGGTGCGACAAAGGCTACAAATAAGATACAAATTGGTTATTATCTCATGTAATGATGTAATTGAATGTCCCTGAAACTAATTGCTTGTTATCTCATATCATGCATCATTGTCTTCATCATTATGCTTCTTTCAACATCGGTTCCTGCTCTATAGTCCAACATATATGTTCAGGTGCCAAGAGTGGATTGGATGACACTTTGCCCTGTGGTGATGGTGGTGGTGTATATATGGTTGTTGTTGATGTCCATAAAGCTTATGATTCTATTGATCAGGATAAACTTTTTGATGTGATGAAAGATGTTATCACTGATATCTTGGAATGAATCCAATTTCTGTAAAGATAGAAATGACTTTTTTCTAATGTTCCTAAAGCTTGATTCACTTCTGGACTTATAATTACTTGTTTTCTTCCAACAATAATCTTTTTGTTTGAATTCTCATATACTTCATTGCTATTATTACTATCTTCATGTGATTTTTCAGTTTCCTTAATCTCTTTGTTTTCACAAACGGGTTTTTGAGTTTTCACTTCTTTGATATCTTCAACTTGGACATTCTTGGTGTCTTTTTGTTCTAAATATCATGAACAATCTTGATCTCTTCTTTTTTTGAAACCCATTTGGTTCGTTCTTTTCTAAATAAAGTTTTTCACAAATTCGTTGACAACATGGATCTTTTAAAGCCATGCTGAAATCTTCATCACATTTATACACGAAGCAGCTTCCAGTTGTTGAAAATAAATTCCAAGAAAGAGATGTATTTTGACTTTTTGAGATCAAACAAACTTGGAGGAACAAATTTGTCTTGAAACAAAGTTGATAACAGTTGGAGGAACAAAATCAAGTTTTATGTCCATGTTTGTAATTGCCCAGCAAAATTCAAAACTTAATAGAGTTTTTTCTTAATAGAATAACAATTTTTCACCACAAAAAAAAAAAAAAACAAAAAAAACAAAAAAAAAAAAAACAAAAAACAAATCTTTACCGAAAATAGCTTCTATTAGGGCTCACTTTTTTATAGGAACACCTCTTAACCATTATGTGATATTTCATCAACACTCTTTGATGTGCTTCTAAGCATACTTATGAAATTGGCTACTTCTTTGGCTCTTTTTTGAACTAAATTATCACTATATTCTGTTTTATACAAAATATTTCAATTAATATACATATCTACAAGTGGAGAATGTAAAAACACTTTGAGACTGATTATAATAACTATACCAACATTGAACTTCATGTTGTGGTGATTTTGATATTTGATTTTCAAAAAGCTTTTTAAGAAATTCCAAGTTGCAAAGATCATATGGGACTTGAGTGTTTTGTCCAATTTGTCTCTGTATGCAGTTATGTTTTCTTTTCCCTCCATTTTTGTATCTTACAACAATAATAATCAGAAGTAGGATATCATGATGATTTTCATATATAATCCAGCCTTCCCTTCTTGAAAATTTACAAATTATAAATTGTTATCATAAGAAATTAACAGTCTATTGCAAACCAAAACTAATTGAACGCAGAGCAAAAAATTAATTCAATAAAAACAAAAATTAATCCAATGAAGAAGAGAATAAGGTGATTTAGCCTAATGTGGAAGACTTTGTACCAACGAGCGATCAAGAAGAAACGGTAGGAGGTCTTCACGTTGAGTTCTTCAAGTGTGTGAGGGTATTTTAGTACAATCACATTTCATTTTGATTTTTAGATATATTTTATTATATTAAATTGATAGAAGATTATTTTCTTGCTTTCTGTCTATTAGTCATATGTTGCCTCCTCTACGTGATCGAGAGATCCGACCTCGACTGCAACATATGCAATTCTATCTATCTGCATCTTCTCTCTATGCAATTTTTTCTATCTGTTAGCCACATACTGTCTCCTTTGCGTGACTCATAATCCGACCTGGTACACATTATGTGCAATGTTCTCTTATTAATCCCTCTAAAACTTCAGTTAGTCATATGTTTCATCCTTTGCGTGATTGGAAGAGATCCGACCTGGATGTACAACATATGCATTCTAAATCTATCTTCTCTCTTAATAATTGTATGCTCACCCAGTGTAAAGAGTATTTTGGAAGTCCTTGATGGCTGAGGTATGTCATGAAGCGGGAAACACGTTCTAGTACAATTAAAAATGAACACATACAGGTTGTCTGTAGATCTCGCTGCTCAATTTAGGTGGACAACAATATCCCTAGTTGTAGTCAGTTCAATGGTTATAAGAAAAACTTATTTAAGGATTAGGGTTGATCATGATAATAAAAATTATATATATATATATATATATATATATATATATATATATATATATATATATATATATATATATATATGTTACATCCCCAAAATCACGGCCAGAAAAGACCGATTTTCATTTATGCTTTTAAAATAATTTCAGAGTAAATCCTTTTGATTTGAAAGAGTTGCGGAATTTGTTCCCAAAAATAAAACATGATAAAACAATGTTTACCAAAGCATTTCATGAAAGAAATGTATTTTTCATTATATAATCAAAACTCGGGGTGTCATGTTCCGACACAGACCAATAAGCATAAACGATAACATTACAAGTCATTCAACAAACATATACATATGCAGACTTGTAAACAATACAACTTGATGGTTCATCCATCTTACGACCTTGCGCCACTTCCTGTAATACAAATAAAACTGAGAGGGTTAGGCTTGGGAACCTGGTGAGCATATAGGGTTTTCAACCCACAATAAATAAATTATATTTAATTTCACCAACCAATCACTATCCCAATTACCCATTCCCGTTATCCTCACTTTACGTCCCTAAAACAACATCTATCTCAAGGGACCTAATCTAGGATTTTCATCGGGACGGACATTACTGCTAAGGGGTTTCCTTAACAATAGATATCCTAAAGGCAACCATGAGGGGGATAGAGTACACCGGTGAACACATCGTTCACAATACCTACAGGTTATGAACCTGCTAGCGTTCCACGAGACTGTCTAGAAGGAGTTTGTGGTCGTTATCCATACTCCGTTGAATAACTAGGTCAACAACAACAACATCGAGGCCGCTCATCTGTTTATTACACAACAACTATCTACCCATGTTCTACCCAACATATTAGTAGATAAAAATATATATTTTTATACATAGTTTAAAACCTGTATAGCATTTTCATCCAATACATATTTCACATAACAGATGAGGCATACCCACATAACACGTATTTCATATAAAACAAATCAGATCTATGAGATTGAAGAGAGTGAATATACATTCACGTACATAACAACAAAACTATACACATAACACGTATTTCGTATAAAATACTTCATAATTATGCGTTAGAAGAAATTAACTACACACTCACTTGATCAGAAGATGATCGGACAGCACTACGGCTTGTAGAAGTAGTAATCCTCAGCAGATCTGAAAGATCTCTACAAAAATCGAACTTCTCGCGGGCAGAGCTTCGGCTCGGAAACCGCACTTCTCGGGATCTCGGGACTTGCTTCGGGACTCGGGAATATTACCGGGGCTTCGGGGTACTTCTGGCACGCAAATCGAGGCAAAACGGGAGAGAGAATGGAGAAAAATAGCAAAGAAGTCGGCTGCCCTCGCATCCTATTTATAGGAGGCTGATGCCTCACAGTACGCGGGGCGTACATGCCTCCGAAGTCGTCACTGCATGCGTCATCCGAAGTGTCGACATTTGTTGCTGTACGCGGGGTGTACTCGAGTACGCGGGGCATACTCCGGATGAGTCCGGTGACTCGTCTTCGGATAAGGCCGGATTTAATAATTAAATTTAATTATTAATTATTTAATAAACTTCGAAAATTCATATCTCCTTCATACGAACTCCGTTTTCGATGTTCTTTATATCCACGTGAAGGTGAGACTACGCTCTACAACTTTCGTTTAGACTCCGTTGGCTAATTTTGAATTTATTTTTATTATTTATTTTTAATAGGTCGGGACAGAAAATTTCGTTATAAATTCATAACTTCTTCGTTTGACGTCCGTTCTCGCCTAACTTTTTATCGCTTTGATACTAACAACGAGATCTTCGATTCTCATTTAGATCACTAAGGCTAAATATCGCTCTAACGTAAATTTCACTTTTTACGTCATTCAGCGGTGCCGGTTTTGTCGCGAAACTTCGACAGGTCATAACTTCTTCGTTATAACTCGGATTTCAGCATACTTTATATCCTCGGAAGCCTAGTTTCAACTACTACAACATTATCTAAAGATATCAAGTTTATTTTACACTTAAATTT
Organism: Lactuca saligna; assembly: GCF_052625555.1. Lineage (NCBI taxonomy): Eukaryota > Viridiplantae > Streptophyta > Magnoliopsida > Asterales > Asteraceae > Lactuca > Lactuca saligna. The sequence continues at coordinate 332,160,252 of NC_136420.1, forward strand.
TGACGCTTGTTTTTTATTCTTAATTAATCAAACCACATAATTAAGCAATTAAGCACAAAACACATAATACTCAAATAATACACTTCTATTATTTCAAAACGGGTTACAAAGGTTAACCTAGACTATCACATTGCTAAAAATGGCAAGAGCAAAAACACAGGCGTTACAATATATATATATATATATATATATATATATATATATATATATATATATATCTGTGTGTGTGTGTGTCATGTCATTGGTAAATTGTCCAAATTTTGTCACTAATGTTTCATGCTTAAGTGGACCACAATACTGGCGATCGATCAGACAAAGACGTGAAGATAACGGTACCGACAAGTGGAATAGGACTGTCCAACAACTTTGATCCCAAATAGTTTTGTTTTTGTTAAATTTGTTCATAATTTTCCTCTATGCACAAATTTAGGGGGAGAAAAAAATAAAATAAAATAAAATAAAAATAAAAATAAATAATAAAAAATAAAAATAAAAATAAAAAATAAAAAAACAAAAATCAAAAAAATTAAAAGTCCAAAAATATTTTTATTTCTGTTTTATTTCTTGTTCAGAAAAAAACAAAAATATTTTTTGTTTCTGTTTTAATTTGTGTGCTAAGTTTTCTTTTAGTTTTGTTTTGTCTTGAAAAATGATTCAGGTGTAGATGAAACTCATGGAGTTTGTGTCGAAATTTTTTGAGCCAAAGCTTCATCCGTGATCATTAAAGAATTCTCATTCGAAGGAGCAAGAAATGAAAATTATTCTTTCAACATTCAATCTTTCAACCCCAGAAGCAAGGTGAAGCTGAAATTGAAGATTATGTGACAGATTGCATTGAAGCCTCCTCAATGAATCTGCCGCTATCTATGAACCTGCTGAAGTGATCCAGAAAATTATTTCTCTCTGAAGTTATCTCTGAAGATTCTCAAGTTGAAAGCGTCATCTTTCAAGAATCAGTACATCAAGCATCCTCACCCAATGTGCGTTCAATTCCAAATCTCGAAGAATTGACCAAGTGCTCAAGAAGAAGTCATTCATTGAAGATAAATGCTCAAGCCAAACTCTCAATGAAGATTGACAAGAAAAACCAACTACTTTTTAGGGGGAGCGTGTTGGGTCATTTATAAAATAAACTTATAAACCAAGCGGGAGATTGTTGGGTCAAAAATATGGTTTATACTTTACTTTTCTAAAAAAAATTGTATTTTTGTGTCTTGGAACGTAAACAGCTTAGTGTTTATGGCCATTTAAGTGTTTACGGCCGTAAACAGGTTTACTGTGACAACCCGAAATTTCTATTTTGTACAACATTTCAATTTAATAGAAGTCAGAACAGTTTCTGCTAACTTCAAGCTTTTAGAATAAGTTTGAGTATTTTAGGATTAGCACTTTAGGAGATATCAGGAGAGAGGATGCCCTAGAGTTTATGGTACATCATTAAAGTTCCAAAAACTCCAAGAGTTTGGAGTTTACGACCCAAATGGCGTTTGAACTGTAAACTCCATGGGGTATATATATGGCACTTAGCCATTTTCACTTCATTTCTTCCTTTTTCAACTAGAGAAAACCCGATTTCTCTCCCAAGGATCTTCAATCTTACATCCCAAATTGTAAGTACTTCTACCCTAGAGTGTTTTAAAGCTTATTACATGTCTAGATATCATTAAAATCACCCAAGAATCACAAGAAAAAGGAGTTTACGACCCAAGATCTTCTTAGGCCGTAAACCCTAAATTGGGTGCCAAAATGTTCCTAACTCCTTCCTTATGCTTAGAGCTTAACATAGAACCTTCCCTTGGTGAGTGTAGCTTATGAAAAACACCAAAACCCCCCCTTGAATATGGGTTTACGGTTTGGGGATCTCCCAAAACCGTAAACTCCCCCAAAGTGCGTTTTGATGCCCTAAACACCTTATTAAGCCTTGGATAGTAGCCTAGAACCTTACACCATTGATCTTAGGACCTCTATTCACGAAATGGTACTTCTTACCACGAGTTTATGGTCGTAAACTCATGGGGAAGTGGTCCCTAGACCGTAAACACAAGTTAGGGTCATCTTTGGACCTTAAACTCACCCAAACACTTGTTTAGGCTTTGGAGCACTTAACCACTTAAGCCTTTATAGTTTTAAGCCTCTTTTGGTGACCAATTGAGAGTTTACGGCTAGGAGTAAACTCCCCTGGACTGTAAACTCCAACAAACATGGTCCATTGACCATAAACTCCCGTATAAGGCCTTGCACTCCTTTGTCGCAACCCAATGGCCTCCTAATACTTTGACCAAAGTGTTTTCCTCACATTAGGATGTTTTTACATGTTAAATTAGTGTTATAATCACTAGTTATATATATATATATATATATATATATATATATATATATATATACACATATGTCTTCATATGTTATTAGGATCATTGTGTGTGTCTAAGTCTCCACTTGACACCAATCACTTGTCCGAAACTTCCATCCGATCCGCTCACTGCAGGTGAGTTCATACCCCTTAATTAACCTTTTAAATGTTCATAAATGCTTTATGGGGGGATACAAGTTGAATCATGCTAATTGTTATATCAATCAAATGTGATTAATAACTAGCATGCAAATGGATTTACTAGACGTTAACTGTTTTACCAAACAAATTTCTTCAAATGACTTTCTTAAACGTTTTTACATGTTTAAAACTCTTTATCAAAATGTCTTACATACTGAATGTTTCTTTTCAAACTCTGTTACAATTGTGTTTCAAACAAAGGTTTCCTTTTACTTTAAACTATTCTTATCAAACAAACTGCTTCCAAATCATTTACAAACTGACACCAAGTCATCCTTTCTTAGTTACTAAACTTTTTAATGGTTTTACAAAACTTCTTTTATACTTTTATATTGTCAAAATGCATGCCTATGTATGTATAGTTACATAAGTAATGTTTAAAGGACTTAGGAAGGCTAGCTCGCTTTATCTCCTTTTCCTCGTTGGGATGTGGCTTTAGGGCATCGATTATCCGTCCCAAAGTCATCTAAATATTAGTTATATATTATGTATACATGTGATGGTATTCAGGTGATGGCTAATTGGCATTACAAGGAGGCCTTCACCAGTTGAGGATTGGTTTAAGTAGAGTCAGAGATTTTCCTAGGATAAGCCTATGATAAAGATCACAGTGATCAACAGTGGTACAAAGGGATCTGGTGGAGTCAAGGCAGTCCTTGAAGAAGGTACGGATAGATGTGGAAGGTAGTATGGGCCCGTACTACTGAAATCAGAGGATCCGTACCCGAACCGAGGAAGGCCGAAATAAGACCAGGGAACTTGTAGTGGATGTGGTTCCTCAAGAGGAATCAGTATCGCTAACAGTCGTTGTTTATATATTGCAGAATGGTAGTACTATGATCGAGGCCAGCAGTTGGTAGTTCAGGAGAGGGATCGGGTTCGGGATCAGGTTCTGAGCTAGGGGATGAGAGGCTACGCGAGTTCATTGCGTCAGAGATCAACAGGGGTATCCTTGAGTCGACTCCCATTATCTTCGCATCGATCAAGGAAGGGATAGTTGAGTTGATGGAGGATCGCCTCAGGGCATTCAGGAGCGACATGGCATTTGGCTAGTCGGGATCTCACACACTGTCCTTTAAGGACTTCAGGGGCAGTGGTGCGTTGGATTTCACGAGGCGAAGGATCCCATAGCTGCCAGGCGGTGGATTGCAGACATTGATTCTGCACAGTTGACTAGCTTCTGCCCCGAGGGGTCGAAGGTGAGGTTTGCAGCGGGGTGTTTACGAGACCGAGCTAGAGATTGGTGGGAGTTCGTCAGTGACTCATTGGGAGCGTCAGCTGTCGAGGCTATGACCTAGTCGGACTTTGTGACCAGATTAAGGGCAGAGTTTGCACCGGCTATCGAGCTTTAGCAGCTGGCCAGGGAGTTTTTAGATATGAGGCAAACAACGGAGACTGTGGCGGAGATCACCGCCAAATTCCAGGAGAGGGCGTTGTTAGTGCCCCAGTATGCAGGTGATGTGGATATGAGGAGGACCTGCTACCATGACATGCTACGAGCTGACATCCGGGAGCATGTTAGTTTTTCAGCTTTCCTTACCCTGGATTTCATGATTGTCATGGCTAGGGAAAGGGAGATTGATCTGGAGCATATCCGGAAGAGGAGGCAGAGGAGGGACATGTTACAGGGGCTTCGGGGAAGAATACCAAGGGATCATATGATGGGCCAAAAGGCCAACGAAGGCGAGGCCGCTGCAGGAAATGCGGCAAGACGCACGAGGGATCGTGCAAGTTGGGATCGTCAGGCTTCTATAAGTGCGACAAGTTAGGGCATTTTAGCAGGGATTGTACCGCCCTTGCACATATCTTCTCGAAGTACGAGTTTTTGTGCTTCCACTGCAACCAGAGGGGCCACAAGAAGGCCAATTGCCCCCAGTTGACAGCAACATCAGTGCCAGTGAAGGCGCCAACTCTAGCGACCCTACGGATCACAGATGGCCAGCAGGGAAAGTCGGAGGCTCCCGTGGTGAGGAGCCAGGCCTTTCAGCTGACTATAGAGGAGGCACGCGCCACACACGATGTGGTGATGGGTATGATTCTTTATTTATGCTTTTATGTTATGTTGTTGTAATTTTGATATGTTATATGTATGTGCTCTGCTTAGGATCGTTCCATGTGAACGGTATCCCAGTTCAGGTGTTGTTTGATTCGGGGGCTACCCGATCATTTGTTTCTCTTGCGCTTAGCAAGAAGTTTCCTGAGTCTTCGGGCAGGTTGGATTACCCTTTAGAGGTGGAGATTGCGGACAACCAGTAGGTTCGAGCATCAACGGTTTTCCGGGATTGTGTATTGAGATTGTTAGAGGAGCGGTATCTGGTTGACCTGGTTCCCATTTCGTTGCGGGGAAACAAGTTCATTATTGGTATGGATTGGTTGAGCCCCAATGGGGCAGTGCTAGACTACGCGCAGCAGCTAGTGCGAGTCTGAGCCCCAAGTGGGGGAGAGTTGGTGATTTAGGGTGAGAGACCATAGCGAGGGCTAGCCTTATGCTCGGCGGCGAGGGCAAGGCGTTACCTTCAGCAGGGTTGCGCAGGATATGTCGCTTATGTCATAGACTCCCGGGAGGCGGGTAAGGCAACAGCGGGCGACGTGATCGTGGTTCAAGAGTTTGTGGATGTATTCCCCAAGGAGTTGCCTAGGATACCTCCAGAGAGGAAGGTGGAGTTCAGGATCGACCTAGTCCCCGGTGCGGCTCCGATAGCCAAGGCACCGTATCGGTTGGCTCCTCCCGAGATGCAAGAGTTGTCTGCACAGCTGCATGAGCTGTTAGACAAGGGATTCATTAGACCGAGCAGTTCACCCTGGGGAGCCCCGATTCTTTTTGTGAAGAAGAAGGACGGGTCGCATCGGATGTGTATAGACTATCGGGAGCTAAACAAGGTAACAGTGAAGAACCGTTACCCACTCCCGAGGATTGATGATCTCTTTGACCAGTTACAGGGAGCATCTTGGTTCTCCAAGATCGATTTGCATTCAGGTTATCATCAGATGAGGGTCAGAGAGGAGGATGTCCAGAAGACCGCGTTTCGGACGCGCTATGGCCATTATGAGTTCGTGGTGATGCCGTTTGGGCTCACCAATGCTCCTGCCGCGTTCATGGACCTCATGAACCGCGTGTGCAGACTGATGCTGGATCATTTGTGATAGTTTTCATTGATGACATCTTGGTTTATGCCAAGACGCAGGAGGAGCACGAGGGGCATCTCCGAGAGGTGTTGGAGACCCTGAGGGGAGAGAGCTTATATGTTAAATTCTCCAAGTGTGAGTTCTGGTTGCGCGAGGTGCAGTTTCTTGGGCACCTTGTCAACCAGAACGGGATTTTAGTAGACCCGACCAAGGTGTAGGCCGTGATGAGACGGGAGGTTCCGAAGTCTCCATCCGAGATTCGGAGTTTTCTGGGTTTAGCGGGCTATTATCGAAGATTCATCCAGGATTTCTCCAAGATAGTCGTACCATTGACCAGGCTAACAAGGAAGGTCGTGGTCTTTCGTTGGGGGCCTGAGCAGCAGGCAGTGTTCGAGAAACTGAGAAAGAGATTTTACGAGGCGCCAACCTTAGCCCTGCCAGAGGGCATAGAGGATTTTGTTGTGTACTACGATGCGTCCATCTCAAGTTTGGACGCGGTATTGATGCAGAGAGGGCATGTCATCGCCTACGCGTCGAGGCAGCTGAAGCCTCACGAGGCGACATACCCGACGCATGACTTGGAGCTAGGGGTTGTTGTGTTCGCTCTCAAGATTTGGCATCGTTACCTCTATGGGGTTCGTTGTACCATTTACACGGACCATAAGAGTTTGAGGTACCTCATGGATCAGCCGAATCTAAACATGAGGGAGCGTCAGTGGTTGGACGTGGTAAAGGATTACGATTGCGAGATCCTTTATCACCCAGGGAAGGCCAATGTGGTGGCCGACGCACTTAGCCATAAGGCAGCACCGATCCGAGATATCTACCTACAGATGACAGTAGTGACTTCGTTGTTGGAGCGGATTCGGGAGGCTCAACATGAGGCTATGAAGGAGGAACATCGGAAGAGTGATCGGATTGTGGGACAAGTTTCCTCCTTCGACTATGATAGTTGAGGGTTATTGACTCTTCACCATAGGGTGGGGGTCCCTTATCATGGAGACGCGCATCAAGTTCTGATGGAGGAGGCACACAAATCCCGGTTCTTTATTCATCCTAGGGCGACGAAGATGTATAGGGATCTTCGTCTAGACTATTGGTGGCCCTGCATGAAGTGGGATGTGGCTTGGTACGTTGAGCGGTGTTTGACCTGCAGGAAGGTCAAGGCCGAGCATCAGAGACCGCATGGAAAGATGCAGTCGTTGGACATCCCGTTGTGGAAATGGGAAGATATTAAGATGGGTTTTATCACGAAGCTTCCCACGACCGCGCGAGGAGTGGATTCAATATGGGTCATCGTGGATCGATTGACCAAGAGCACCCATTTTATTCCAATTCAAGAGAGCATATCGACCGAAAAGTTGGCCGAAATCTATATCAGGGAGATAGTGGCGCGGCACGGGGTGCCAGTATCTGTGATTTCAGATAGGGATGTACGTTTTACTTCTAGGTTTTGTAAGAAATTTCATGACGAGTTAGGCACTCGTCTACATTTTAGCAGCGCCTTTCACCCGTAGATAGATGGTCAGAGTGAGCAGACCATCCAGACACTTGAGGATATGTTGCGGGCATGCATGCTAGACTTCGGTGGTAGTTGGGATGCCTATCTTCCTCTAGTTGAGTTCTTGTACAACAACAACTACCACACGAGTATTGATCGACCTCCCTTCGAAATGTTGTACGGAAGGAGGTGTCGGACCCCGATATGTTGGGGTGAAGTTGGCCTGAGGGTCATGGGGAGCACCGAAGTGGTGCTCAATACGACCGAAAGGATTCAGCAAGTTCGGAGCAGGCTTCAAACTGCACAGAGTCGACAAAAAAGTTATGCCAACAAGCACCGTTCAGACTTGGAATTCCAAGTCGGGGATATGGTTCTTCTGAAGGTGTCACCATGGAAGGGCATCATCCGATTCATAAAACGAGGCAAGTTGGGCCCAAGGTACATCGGGCCATTCAGGGTTGTAGCCCGGGTGGGCAAGGTGGCGTATAGGTTGGATCTACCAGCCGAACTCAACCAGATCCACAACACTTTCCACGTCTCTCAGTTGCGAAAGTGTTTGGTGGACGACACGGTAGTGGTGCCTTTGGAGGATATTCAGGTCGATAACAGCTTGAATTACATCGAGCGGCCTGTGGCAATCCTCGACAGGAAGTCGAAGGATTTGAGGAACAAGAGGGTGGAACTTGTGAAGGTGCAATGGCAGCACCGGAAGGGATCAGAGTGGACTTGGGAGCCGGTGGAAGAGATGATGGAGCACTACCCCAAGCTATTTCAGGATCGAGCAGCGGACTTCGATGACGAAGTCTAAAATAAGTGGGGGAGATTTGTAGCACCTGGTTCCTGGAAGTTTGAAGCTCAAGAGAAGACAAAGAAGGTGGAAGAGTGCAAGGAGGAGAAGTAGATCTGACATCTACCCAGCAAGAGGCTTCTATTCAGTCGGAGGATTACCGATTTAGCAGTCAGGCGCTTAGCAAGCAGACTTTCAGCAGCTACTTTTCAAGGTGAGTTACCTTCCAGTAGCAGTGGGTCTAAGGCCACAATGTCGGCCCACTAGTAGGAGTTGTATGATTAGATGATTGTCTCTGTGATATTCATCTAGGGTTGCTACTACATGTGTTATGCTTATGTGCTAGTATGATATGATGTTATGTGCTAGTGATAGTAGGGGAGATAGTCCCCAAATTACTGGTCGATAGGACCGAAGGGGTAGTCATGCCTAACCATGCTAGATAGATTATGTGATACGTGTTATGTGGTAGTGGTAGGGGTGAAATAGTGCCCAGCATCCGGTCGAGAGGACCGAAGGGTAGACCAGCACCCAGGTATGCTAGTCAGCATCCGGTTGAGAGGACCGAAGGGGAGACCAGCACCCATATATGCTAGTCAGTATCCGGTCGAGAGGACCGAAAGGGTAGGTCGAGCACCCAGATATGCCTGACAATATATGTATGTTATGTGGTTATTTTTTATGTGGTACGGTGGGGGAACTCACTAAGCTTTGTGCTTACGGTTTATAGTTTTGTTTTCAGGTACCTCTTCAGCGAAGGGGAAGGAGCTGGCGCAGTAGCGGCACATCATACACACACATTGTTTTCCGCACCATGAGTCATTCTGGGATTTTGTACTCTGGTATTTGATCGTTTTCATATTTCGGTTTTCAGACACGATGTATGTTATGAAATGGTTTGATTAGACAATGTTTTATTTACAAATGTTTTCTAAAGTATAGATTTAAAAACAAAATTTTTGGACGTGAAATTTGGGTCGTTACATAAACCCAAAGGGAAAATAGATGAATAATTTAACATTTCATAAAACCCAAAATGTATTTAAATGATTAAAATTTTAACCCAAAAACGAATACTATGAAACAAAGTAATCAAAAACCAAATAGTATGTAAACATAATATGAAATCAACCGTAATCTAATCACCCAACTACTCATATAAAATCATGAAAATCATATATTATTTTTCTTTATTTGGAATTAACAGCTTTGGTTTGCCTTCTCTAAAAGTACGATCTGTTGTCGATGTTAATGATCATTTGGTTGAGAACATTGTTTCCAGATTATCAACATCATAAACATCTTCAAAGTTGTGTTTTAATTCTTCATGTCTAGACACTTTTTTAAAGGATGTCCACTTAGTTGGTGGACTTGTTGCAATACTTTTATCAAGATTCGAAGCGAGTATGACGTTATCACTAGTAAACGAAACTGCATTCTAAAAATAGACAATAAATTCATATGTCAGTCTAAAAGTTAATAATATTTTAAAGTATTTAAAATATTAGATTTAGTTATATTATATTTAAAACCTTTAAATTTAATGTGTCTTGACATCCGAATTTCACCGATAAAACGTTAAACAAATCGGATTACAACGCCTATATTTGTAGTACATAGAAATATATTAGTTGATCAACTAAAATATAAAAAATGAATATAATAAGTGTAGTTTTTGTAGTGTGTTTCGTAAAAGAATGTTATATGTTCGATGTTAATTTTCTTTTTCCAATTCAACTGTGATTTTTTTATCAACATTGAAGTTTGAGAAATTTGAATTTTGAATGTCAAATTATAATGAGAAATTTGAATTTTGAACGCCAACTTTTTATCCAAAAGTAATTTCAAAGCAAACGATAAATCTTAATGTTACCCTCCTAAAAATAAAAGAATTAACGGTTATAAAGATAGATAGACAAAAAGTAAAAATTAGTTTTATGAAAATGAAGTTAATATCGATAACCTCATTAAGCTTTAGAAGCAACTCTTGTATGTTCTTTTCCAGAAGTTTATTTGCATCACGGTCAAACTTTAGAAACTAAAACCATTGATATAAACAAATTCAATAATATAAAAGTAGAAAATTTAATCGAATATTATAATAATATGTATAAAACAATTATTAGAAACCTTCGAACAACAAATATGTGTTTGTTCATGCAAGTTGAAATGTAATAATAAAAAACTTATTTATCCTGCTTTTGGTCCGTTCCACTAACTTTGTCATCGTACATTAAAACGATTTTTATGACTTTCTCTTGACAAACATAGGTTAACACATTAAAAAATCAATATAAAGGGTATAATTTTGTTTTTGTAACTAAATGAATGAAACTAATATGTTTAAAGGAGAATAATTAATTTTTTTTATGACCTCTCAACAAGAATATAGTAATAACAAATAATAAGAACATAGTAAATACAAAAAATTGAAGAATGATAATGAGAACAGAGTAAAGTAAGAACTTGGAAAAAAGAACTAGAGAAAAAGATTGCTCAAGAAGAACACTGTAAATCATATGACTCAATCTAAAATTATAAGAATAACCATTTCAGTGTAATCGTATATATATAGTGTTTTTTAATAAGGGAATCATTATCTTCTAAAAAATTAGGATCCTAAGATATCATCTTGCAGATTTTTGGCTATTCATCTAGAAAAGAAAGATATCAACTATATTAATTCAAAACTTCAAATTAATTGACTTTCTTATTTAATCAGTTTTAAAATTCAAACAATTATCTCAAATTGATTCATTTTATGTGGGATATATTGTGAGATAAATTATAAATAATATTGAATTTAATTTTGACTCTTAAATATTTTGCTGATTTAATGAGATTAAATTAGATTTTATAGGTTAATAACTTAATTATTGATATGCTTGTTTAATAAAATTTTAATATATATATATATATATACGGGTTTGAATTTTGAAATTAAACCTATAAATAAGGAGAGTGAAATTAGAAACAATATTAATTAGAGAAACTGATATAACGTATTTAAATATAATGATATGTTTCAATTGATAAAATAATTATTGAATTTAAAGATTCTATAATTATTACATATTCTATAATTAAATGTAATTGTATTTGAATTTTATTTGGAGAAGATGATGTCAACTATTTGATCTAAATGTGGAAAACAAAGTATTAAAATACAATCAAGAGCTCTGATTGCTTCATTGGTGAATTAAGAGTTCTGTTTTAATAATATTTAAAGATGAGAGATAATTTATACTAAGTTCGATTTTTAATAATAAGGCTAAAATAAAAAATTGTTAAAAAATAGCAATCGATTAGATGAGATGAATTAGTCACACAATATTAATATATGTAAGGCATGTTACCTCCTAAATAGGTTTATTCAAAAAGTTATTTATTGTTTTATAGTTACTATTAAAATATATTTTGGCATATTACCTCCTAAATCGGTTTATTCAAAAAGGTGTATATTGTTTTATAATTACTATTAAAATATATTTTTTTGTAACGACGAAATGTTATAAAATAAAAAAGTAGTAGGAAGCTAGAAAAGATTTTAGGACAAAATAAAAGCTAAGAAATGGTTATGAAATCAATGGCTCCAACCAAAACTAGCTTTATTATGCATGTTAAAATTCCAAAAAAATGTCCTATCTATAACATCAATCAAAATGTTTGTGACTCAACCCAAAAATATGATCTTGCCTCTAAAAAATATATCTTTTAATGAAATTAATATTGCAACATATTCAACCTCTTAATTTTGACTATACGTGACACTTTAATTGAAAAGATAAATGATAATTGCAAAAATTAATGTTTGATAAAAACTAGTTAATAGAATACTTAAACGAAAAGGTAATTGCTAATTGTTAATTGATAAAAAAATAATATTCGATAAAAAATAACTAATAAGTAGATTGAAAAATATAAAATAATATATAAATAATTATTAGTTATTATAAACCAAATAATTATTATATTTTAATAATTAAAATAAACGTTGATTAATAGTTATTCAATTATTTATATTTAAGTGAAATTTCTTTTAAAAATAAATTTAAAAAAAAAAAAAAAAAAAAAAAAACTTCTTTTCCAATAAAATTAATTACAATAAGCTGAATATAAAAACAAATTTTGATGTAATAGACAAAAAAAAAAACCCATACCAAAACAAAATTAATATCATTCTCCTGCTAAAAACACAATCAGTCCGAAAATCTTATGGTTCTTACAAAGCAAAATGTGAATAGGATGTAGATATTTTTAAATACAACAATTGAAAAAATATCAAAAAATAAGCGTAGTTCGTATTCACCAGACATAACGTTTGAAATTTGTCCCCTCTAAAAAAAGTCATTTGTTTAGCATGTAGATATTTTTAAATAATATTGAGATACCTTATACCTTCTTTTATGTAATATCGCATGTGAGTTGCAGGTGTTAGTTGGAAGACCCTTTTGGTTATGAGAAGAGAGAAAAATTACAACCTATAACCTATCATCTAGTACCTCATATTGGTTGAGAACACACCAGCTTAATCCGATACATATTTTATAGTGGATACATCATTTTCGTTATCAGTGACAATAGACATTGAACAAAATATCCTTTTATTATTATTTGCTCAAGAACTCATAAGATGCACATAATAGTTCACATCATCACATGGGAGATCATTTAATCGATTTGACTTGGAGCTCTGTAAGCCCATGTGATGCTAATATTCTAGTCATATCGATCATCGACCCATGGAACATGGATTGTTGGCTTGGGTTAAAGACTTCATAGGCTCGTTGATGCTAATATTCTACTCGTATCTAATTTCTATACAATTTGCATAAGTTAAAATTTGGATAAGCAATTATGAATCTTTTTTTTTTTCTGAATATATGGTTAATAATCTCTTGTAACTAACAAAACTTGTTTTTATTTACATGATATAATTGATTTTGTGAACATAAATCCTAGGGTTGTTAGATTTTTGTTTTGCTTTTTATACAATCAAGAGTATTTTTAAAAATTAACTAATAATTAAAACATTTTATTAATTGATATGTGTGTGTGGATCTTTGAGAATTCATAGATTTTTTAGAACTCAATAAAAAAAACATGGACCCCTAGATCAAAAAAATTTAATATGGCTAAGATTATATATGATAGTTTTGTAATTAATTAATTATCAATAATTTTGATGGTATCTATGATCACAGGAACACCGTAACCTTAGATGTTTTCCCCACGCAATGGGTAGAGATGTGGATGAAGATCGCCCTAGGCAACCTCCTCTCTTCTCTTCTTTTGTCTCTTCTATGCATTGCTTTATATTTGTACATTACAATACTCCATTGCTTTATGTTTACTAAAAACATATAAAATGTCAGGTGAAATGATGGGTGATTTTTTCCTAGCTGAGAAAAAAATGAAATAATGTTGAGTTGGAAGAACGAGAGAATGAGAATGTGGTGAGTACACTATAAAAGATAAATTGAAAAATCGACAGTTTTTATAATGAGATTTTTATATGTGGATCGCATATGTATTCAACCAATTGAAAAACAAAAGGTTATAAAGAAAATATATAATAAAAAACCATAAAAAAGCAAATTGAACAATCATTTTACATAAGTTTTTCATTTAAAGCTCTTTTATAAGAAAGCTCCACTAAAAAATTACTCTATTCAAAATTCGTAAACAGAAATATGTTATGGGCTTAACTTGTAGATATTAAAATATAGTATTTAAAATACGGATGTGTAGTAGCCAGAACCCAGGGCCATTTATGGCCCATATTGAGTCCAATGGTTTTAAAGAATATCCACTGTTGGACCTTATTTTGAGGTATATACTTTATAGCACTGCTATAATATTAGAGTAAATTACACGAATGGTCCCTATGGTTTAGGGTAATTTGCGTGTTTGGTTCCTAACTTATTTTTTTAACTCAGGTCTTTAATATTTGTTTTTGTTACGCGCTTGGTCCTTATCTTACCTAAAAAGATTATTTTTCCCTTAATTTTTTAATTTATTTAAATAAACACACCCCTAATCCCACCCCTTCACCGTACCTCACCTACCCCATCATTTTTTCCTCTTTAAATAATAGTCTTTTTAGATAAGATAGAGACTAAATGTGTAACAAAATTAAACGGTAGGGACCAAACGCGTAACAAAAACAAACCATAGGGACCTTCCGAGTTAAAAAAATAAGTTAGGGACCAAACACGCAAATTACCGCAAACCATAGGGACCATTCGTGTAATTTACTCATAATATTATTTGTAACGTCATTTAAAATTTTATAAATCTTTACATCTACTAGACTTATTTTTATTATTCATAAGCTTTTTTAAAAGTTTTAAATGAATCTTATGTATTTTATTTAATTTAACTTAAATACTTTCATATTATATAATAAATAATGCCTACTTTTGTATAATGACTAGAATTTTGCAAAAATACTCCGCCATTTATAAAAATTATTAAAATAGAACTCTTAATTCAGCAATTAAACAATCAGGATATTTTATTGCATTTCAATCCTATGTTTTCCACCGTTAGATTAGATTACTGACATCATCTTTTTCAAATAAAATTCAAATACAATTATATTTAATTATAGAATCTCTAAATTCAATAATTACATTATCAATTACAACATATCATTCTATTTATATACGATATATTAGTTTCTCTAATTAATATTGTTCCTAATTTAACTCTCTTGTTTATAGCTTCTGGCTTCAAAATTCAAACTCCTTTAGTTTTTTATTTAATTCTTTTTAAAAAAAAATCATTAAATAAGCATATCAACAATTTGATCATTAACCTATAAAATCTAATCTAATTCTATTAAATTAGCAAAATATTTAAGAGTAAAAAATAAAGTTAATATTATTTATAATTTATCTCCTGATATATCCCACGTAAAATAAATCATTTTGAGATAATGGTTTTGAATTTAAAACTCATAAATTAAGCAAATCAATTAATTTGAAATTTTAATTCAATATAAATGATATCATTTTTTTCCAGATGAATAACCGAAAATCTCCAAGATAATATTTTAGGATCCTATTTTTTTTTGGAAGATAACGATTTCTTTATTGAAAAACAACTTATATATACGATTACATTGAAGTTGTTCTTCTTACGATTTTGGATTGAGTCGTATGATTTACAGTGTTTTTCTTCAACGGTTTTATTCTATAATTCTTTTTTTTTTTTTTGTAAGTTCTTTCTTTACCATGTTCTCCTTCTTCTTCGACAATTTCTTGTATATTACTTTGTTCTTATTCCTGTTCTCCTTCTTCTTCCACCTATTAATGTAATATGTATTTACTTTATGTTCCCCGCGTTTAACGCGGATCATAATCTAGTTCACATAGCAAATGAAACTTGTATAGGAACACTTATGCTTCTATATAGTTGAATGCCTTACTTTGGAGACATGCGCAGAATCAGACATGCTCACTGAAATAGGTATTGATTTGGATTCTCATTTTATGTCATATTTGTATCATTTCGATTGAGACATTACAATATCGCTTATTTTTAATCCATCTATCACGGTTGTTTGGAAGTTGATTGCTATGTGGTAGGTCATTCCTTTTCTTACTTCAGTTTTGTTGAACACTTTTTGTTGTTGGGTTGAAAGAGCTCGATTGATTGTGTCTTAGAACAATTATTAAGAATATATAAAAGAAAAAACATCATAAATGGTCCCTGTGGATTTCCAAAATCTGAAGTTTAGTCCCCGTGGTTTAAAAACGTCATAGATGGTCCCTATGCTTTCAAAACTTTTGACGATTGGTCATTATTGCTAACTCCGTTAAGTTTTGTCTGTTAACTAAAGGGCATTTTCGTCATTTCACTACCACAGGGACCATTTATGATGCTTTTTCTTATTTTATAAAAAGAAATTAATTAAATAAAAGGTCTCTCTCTCTCTCTCTCTCTCTCTCTCTCTCTCGAACGTCATTAAGGAATTGAAGAACAAACCCACATTGATTTCTTTAAATCCTTCATCTATTCTAAAACCTGCAACACAAGCTTAGCGATGTCACCGATTTAACAACCACACCGCCATAGTCTTGATCAGAATCGCGCTCCAGCACGACACCACCATCCAGATTCAAAGCCGAAGGGTTTCTACAAGTTGTCATCTCTATCTCCAACGTCTTCCAAGAGGGTTACTTTGTCTTCCACCTCCATCCCCAAGCTGTTGATCTCCATCTCCAATGCCATCTGAAACATATCGCTCTCTCCATCGTCGGACCTGAAAACCTCATAAGCCTCAACTTCATCATCGCCAGATCCGAATCCAATACTGGAAAAGATCTTGGTGGACGATCGAACGCGTTTTTCCCAAATGGGTCCTCCCCAAAAAAATGTTTTTCAAGATCTGCAAGAGAGATCTTGTGGGATCGATCCAGTAGAGGAGTACGGGCTACGATTTGAAGAAGCAAATGAAAATTAATCCTTAGAAAACGAAAAAATACAGCTCCAAGACCGAAAAAATACAGTAGATGATGGTGTTTCGTGACAACGAGGGAGGCAGGGGGTGGGTTCAGAGGGTGATGGTCGGTTTAACCCGACTGTTTTTTCTCTTGTTTTTCCCGAACAACAGTGGAAGGAGGGTGGTAGCGAATGTGTGGGCAGCAACCGGTGGTATTTGGGTTGCTGTCTTGGTGGCCGAAAAACAGCTCCACCTCCGATGGAGTTTTCTTTATCGAACATGAAAAAGAAGGTGGGAAGGAGAAATGCAATATGAGAGGAATCAGGTGGGTGGTGCTTGGCTGGTGTGTGTGTGTGTGTGTGAGAGAGAGAGAGAAAGAGAACTTTTATAAATTAAATATTAATATTTAATTTTTTTATTTTTTTCAAAAGAAATACGAAAAAACATCATAAATGGTCCCTATGCTAGTGAAATGACGAAAATGCCCTTTAGTTAAATGACAACATTTAATGGAGTTAACAATAAGGACCAATCGTCAAAAGTTTTGAAAGCATAGGAACCATCTATGACGTTTTTAAACCACGAGGACTAAACTTCAGATTTTGGGAATCCACAAGGACCATTTATGATGTTTTTTCTATATAAAATATAAAACAATCATTTTAAATCGATAGGTTTTGAATTTGATACAAAATAAAAACTACTTAAATTGAAGCCAAACAAAACAATAAACCATAATGACCAAATTTGCAATCTACTCTAAATTTTAAAACGGGCAAGACAAAAAAAAATATATGTTTATATATTAATACTTTTCTTCTCATCATTTTTGTTTAGTTTCATCAAAAAGTAATAGATTAATATGACTTATGTACTATCATCAAAACAATTATTTTTAATAGACTAACTCTTGAGTTTCTAAATACTTGCTTATAAATTTTTTAATAAATAAGTTTTATCTTATTTATTTATTAGAAATAAGTGATAATATAAACTAATGCCTTTTCTCTCAATAAGTTGAAGTTGCCATTACTCATAACTCATAAATCAACTGAACTATAATCTCTTTATAAACGAAATAGTTTAAAAAGGATTTTTTTTTTTTTATAAAATAAAATAATGTAATAATAAAAAAGAAAGTGAGGTAGAGTCGTTAACATCATAGTGTTGGCATTATTGGGTATCAGTAGGCGTGTTGCGTCCGATGCTCCCTTTATGGATGCACCACCGGCCCACTGAGACTGGGATCGTCCGACGTACTATTTCCGGAGCACGTTATTCGAGGTCCTGGTTACCTCCACCCAGCCAAATGGACCATTTGTTATATTAAACTCCAATAAATTATTTTTACTATTGATAGCTTAGTTATCTACTTGTGTAATGATAATGATATGATACTATACATCGTCCTGTAAATACCATTTTGTCATTTTCTGTTACACTTATAACACAGGAACAAATTCAGTTAACTCTAACAAAATTGCAAAAATGGTCATTGTCAATATCCTTAGCTAAGGTCAAAAAAAATTATTAGAAAAAATATCAACATTTAGTTGTTTTGTTGTGTTTTTGATCCTTACCTCGTTAAGTTTAACAGTATGACTGATAATTTTTGACAAATAACGATATTTACCTTAGTAACCATTTCTGCAGTTTTATATTTTTATCAATCTAGAAGAAGGATCAATTGTATAATTTTTCTTTTTCTTTTTATTGAATTTTTTTAATTATTTTTTTAAACTTGTTTCTTATTGTATTTTTTGTTTTATTGGATTAGTATATATTAATAAATATTATTTTTAATATACTATATTTATATATAAATAAATATTATTTAATTTGATTATTAATTTTTTTAGTTATTTTTTTTGAATTTCATTTATATTGGATTTTTTTTTTGGATTATTATATATTAAAGAATCTTATTTTTAACATATAATATTTATCTATTAGTAAGTTTTATTTTATCGGGTTATTCATTTCACTTAATTATTTTTTTAAATTATTTTTATTACGTTAAGTCTTTTTATTGGATTATTACTTTAAATTTTTTATTTTTATTTATAATAAATATTATTTTTTTAATTGTGTTCTTTATCTTTTTAAATAAAAATAGCAAAAAATCTCACCCACCCCACCTCTCCTAATTTATTTTAGAGTAAATTACTAAATCATCCCTATGGTTTGGTCAAAATTACATGTTTGGTCCCTAACTTTTTTTTACACTCAGATCGTCCCTGTGGTTTGATTTTGTTGCGTTTTTCTTCAAAATACTCTATCATGTTGACTTTAATATATCATAGTTTACTCATTCTGAGAAAACATTGACCCAAACAAGTGATTCGCCTTTAAGTTGAGTATATTGCGCACTGATTAACAAAAAGGTCTCTGAGATATTCATTGGCCAGCTCTATGCATCTTCATTGTTGTTAAGATTTGCACCTCCCAAAATTCCAAGAAAATCAATTAATTCCATCATTTCCAATCTAGTCGTGGGTCTCTAATTCCATCTCCATTTCCAAGTAATATTTCACATCCTTAAGTGATACATGTTAAGACTAGAACAATTTTCATGTGTCAAAATTACATCTTTGGTTTATACGATAGGATAACTCTGTAGACCCTCTAGTCTTAACTCTATGGACCTTTCGGTCCTAACTCTGAATCATACATAGCACAAATCACATAGAAATCGCATCATACAAAAGCATACAAGATACTCTGTCACATAACTCTAATTACCACTCTAGGTAAAGTATAGTGAGAAGACTCACCTCGGGTAACTCGGTAAATCTCGAACTCGGTAATACTGGTCTAGCCTCCGCCTAATCACATGGAATAATTACTCTAATCAATACAACTCTCAAAGGCTAGACTAATCCCTCTCTAAGTTCTCTTAGAAGGGTAAAAGACCATTTTACCCCTCTTATGGCTCAAAGATCCAATCATTGACTAAACCCTAAAAGTCAACAAAAGTTTACCCTCCGGGTTACGCTGCGTGTACCAAATCTGTACGCTGGGCGTACCCGGCGACGTCACAAAAACAGGGAACGTGACCCCTTACACCGCGCGTACTGGGATTACGCCCCGTATAAATCCCTAAGGCCATTTAACCCATAAAGTCAAAACCTTTAAGCCTTTGCATAGTTGTAAAGGTCACTAATCACTCTAACACCTTTTCTCTTTCCTCATAAAGCCTAGATCTCATGCATGGCTTATTATTCACGTCAAAGATTGGATTTTTATGGATCTAGAACACATATAATAATGAAATGGGACAGATCTAGGTCCATGGAGTCCCTTTGATCATAAAGTCTTCACCTTTGGGACTTAAACCCTAAAAATTGGTCCATGAAACACAAATCAACAATAACAAGGAAAGCTCTGAGCTTTTTGCCTCTAAGTGAAGCTCCTCCCTCTATAGAACTCAGATCCAAGCTTGCACTACAACTTCTAGCCTCCACAAGAACCTCCTCTTCTTCTTCTTCACTAACACACAAAAGGTACTTCAAGCTCAAATACACGCACACACATGCTTAAGACGAAGGTTGGTTCTCTCTTAGGGTTTCACTCTCTCAAATGGTGGTTGAGGATAAGGCCTTAGCTTTCTTTATATAGGGCTCAAGTCACAATTAGGGTTTTGCATATGGGCCCGCTAAGCCCAACGTTACCCTGGATACGCCCAGCGTACCTAGGCAAGTCCATGTCCAAACTAAGCGCATGTGTACGCGCAACGTAATCTTCAGTACACCCAGCATACTCAATGGCTTTAAATTTCCTTTAGGCATTAATCTTGACAACTTGAAAAGGAATAAGGGTTAAATGATTATACCTGAATTTCAGGATGTTACAATTCTCCCCCACTAGAACCAGACTTCGCCCTCAAAGTCTCATGTCGCAAACAACCCTGGATGTTGCCTCCGTATCTCTGACTTCGGCTCCCAAGTCAGCGCGGACCCTCTCTGATATTTCCACTGCACCTGAACCAGGGGCACCTCCTTTTTCCTCAGAACCTTGATCTTTCGATCCACAATCGTGATTGGCCTCTTAGCATAATTCAGGCCTGCATCCACCTGAATGTCCTCTAGTGGCACCATTACCGTCTCATCAGCGATACACTTCCTTAACCGAGACACATGGAAGGTATCATGTATCTGGCTCAAATCCACGGGTAGCTCTAATCGATATGCTACCCGGCCTACCCTCGCAGTCACCCTGAATAGTCTAATGTATCGGGGCCCCAACTTGCCCCACTTCCGGAATCGAATCACTCCTTTCCAAGGAGATACCTTCAGTAGTACGAAATCTCCTACCTGAAACACAAGCTCGGACCATCGCCTATCCGCATAACTCTTCTGGCGACTATGAGCTATCAACAACATCTGTCTGACCTGTTGTATCTGCTATGTCGTGTGAAGCACTATCTCAGTGTTGCCTATTACTCGTTGCCCTACCTTTCCTCAGCAGATGGGAGTCCAACACCTCCTCCCATACAAAAACTCTAAGGGAGGCATACCAAGGCTCGAATGGTGGCTGTTGTTATAGGAAAACTCAGCCAACGGAAAGTACGTGTCCCAACTTCCTCCGAAGTCCAACACACATGCTCGGAGCATTTCCTCAAGCGTCTGAATCGTCCGCTCACTCTGTTCGTCGATCTGCGGGTGATAAGCGGTACTGAAATGCAGCCTCATGCCCAACTCCTCATGGAACCTCTTCCAGAACCTGGAAGTGAAACATACATCTCGATCTAACACAATCGAGATCAGCACTCCATGTCGCGATACCACCTCTCTCACATACAACTCTGCCAGCCTCTCAGCGGAATAGCTCTCACTGATAGCAAGAAAGTGAGCGCTCTTCGTCAGCCGGTCGATGATCACCCAAATTGTATCGACACCCCTTGCGGTCCTCAGCAGTTTGATGATAAAATCCATAGAAATTTGTTCCCACTTCCATTAGGGAACCTCAAGTCGCTGCAACTTGCCATGTGGACACTGGTGCTCGGCCTTAACCCTGCGACAGGCCAAACACCTCTCAACAAACCATGCTACATCCCTCTCAACAAACCACTAGTACTTTGTCTTCAGGTCCAGATACATCTTAGTGGCCCTAGGATGGATCGACAACCTTGATCTATGCGCCTCCCCCATCAAAATGGTATGTGCCCCACCTCCAAACGACACCCAAATTCGACCCTGAAAGGTCAAAAGCCCTAGGCTATCGGTAACGAATTCAGGTATCTGATCGATCACTCGCTCTCTCTTGCGGTTCTTTAGTAACAAGGTCTCTGCCCGGGCCTCCCGAATGGTGTCCAACACCGACGTCATGACCGTCAATCGAATACAAATGTCTCGAATCGGGGAACTCTCTGCCATACGACACAAAGCATCAGCTACAACATTAGCTTTGCCCGGGTGATTAAGGATCTCACAATCGTAATCCTTTACCACATCCAACCATTTCCGCTGGAGCATATTCAGGTTGGGATGATCCATCAAATACTTCAAACTCTTATGGTCCGTGTATATAGTACACCGAACCCATACAAATAGTGAGGCCAGATCTTGAGGGCGAACACCGTTGCCCCCATCTCCAGATCGTGGGTGGGATACCTTGTCTCATGAGGCTTCAGCTGCCTCGATGCATATGTTATCACATGCCCTCTCTTCATCAGCACCGCACCCAACCCTAATATCGATGCGTCATAATATACCACAAAATCTGTTGGATTAGATGTCTAAGCCCATAACTATTATTGGTATGTACTTGACCCGAGAGTAGCATGGTCCATTTGGGTTGCATATCATCAGGACAATTTGTTAGGATGGACTTTTGAGAGAAGGTTATTTATGGTTTATTAATATATTATAAGTTATAATATATTAATATGAAATCATATGTTTTAATTAGTATCGATCAAGAATTAATTTGGAATTAATTTAGTGACCAAAAGAGACTAATTAAATTTATGGGGACTAATTATGAAAATTAGTTATATTTATATGTGTTGGGCTTATGATCCATGTTGGACTAAGTTTATGTATGGATACATAAAGAGTTGGGCCACATGAACCATGGATCATAAAACCCATGGGTATAGATTATGGGTTATACCCATGACCCTTGGAATCTTACATATAAATAGGTTACTCCATAGCCAAAATCACCACTTATTTTCTTAGAGAAATATGGAGGTGTTTTGGTGCATGGAATTCTCTCTCAAGAACCACCTTTGTCCTAGGTGTGTTGTGATTCCATTTGAGGCATTTCATACTATTGGTGCTAAGCTCTTAAGGCCAAATACATCAAGACTTCAAGCCACATAAAAGGTATGTTTCCCTAACTAGTATATTATATGGTTTATGTCAAATGCATGCTAGTTATAGGTTTAATTCATTGGAAACCATTTGCATGTATAATTAGTGAAAACATAGATCCAAGGTATTTAGGGTTGTATGTGCACCATAGGATGTTGTATTATACCAAAACCCAACAGTGGTATCAGAGCCATGGGTTGTTTTCTACTATAATTGTTGCAAATGTATTTTTTTTTGTAACGCCCGGGTTTTCAGGGCTAAGCATTTTTGTCAATGTAATAGTCTAGTTCAACTATTGTAACTCGTTTTGAAGTAATAAATATGAAATATTTGAGTATTATGTGAATTATGTGTGTCTATGTGTTTATTATTTAGTTATAAATGTATAATTAATAAAGAATAAAAATGAGCGTCAAAATTAAAGTGTGAGATAATCTCGATATCTCTACATAAAGTTGTAGAATATGTCTCGAGGTTTTCGTACATATAAAGAATGCCGAAATCCGAGCTATAACGAAGAAGTTATGGCCCGCCGAAGTTTTACGGCAAAACTGGCACGGCACCGGAAGACATAAAATAGTAAATTTACGATAGAAGACTTTTTAGCCTTAGAAATCTAAACAAAAGTTGTATAATATGTTAAACTAAGAACATCGATAAAAAGAACGCCCAAATCCGACTTCGTATGAAGAAGTTACGCTTTTTCGAAGTTTCGGACTAGCAGTGTACTACCCGAAATTCGAATGTTTGATCGAGCGGTTTTTAGCCAACACGACCTGAACGAGAATCGAAGATCTTGTTGAGAGTAGCGTAACGAGAAAAAGATGGGCAAAAACGGATGTCGGATGAAGAAGTTATGAGGATTTAACGGACCAATCGTGTCCCGGCCCGTTAATAATATAAAATTTAAAATCGAGCCAAAATTAGCCGACGAAGTCTAAACAAAAGTTGTAGAGTACGTTCCCACCTTCGCGTGGATATAAAGAATGTCAAAAACGGAGCTCGTATGCGAAAGTTACGAATTTTTGAAGTTAGGACTCGAAAATGCGAGACCTGATGCGAAGTCGATGACGTGGCTCGATCAGGTCCGTCGCTTGCTGAACACGGTCTTCGCTCCGGATCACACCACGCAGCATCGCTTTACACCTCGCGTACGAAGCGAACGCCCCTCGTCCGAGTACGCCCCGCGTCCGAAGTCTCTACGCCCTGCGCCTTACCCCTTCCGGTGTTGCGAGCCAGCTGGTGCGAAGCTGGCACCCTTATCCGAGCAGTACGCCCAGCGTACCCTCGGTACGCCCCGCGTAGAAGCGAGCTTCGGCCCCTATAAATAGGGTGCGAACTTCTCCGGATTTTTCACACCATTTCTCATTCTCTCTCTAAAATCTTTCTCTCTCTAGGGTTTTGAAGTCTCCCTAAGGTCTAGGTGAACCCCTAGCACCCTAAGGAAGCCCCGAGGCTCCCGGAGTCCCGAGAAAAAGGAGTTTTTTGGTTTCGAAACGCTGCTCCAATTAAGTTCCGGTTTTCGATAAAATTCGCTGTAAGTATGCTACGCTTACGCAATTTTTAATATAACTTTCAAATAATTATAGGAATGTTATTAGGTCCTTAAAATAATTATCTGGGCTATTATTATGAGATATATCGAGTATTATTAATGCGTAATAATACTCAGACTAGTTAATTTGTCACGATTATCATTAAACTAAACCCTAGTGGTATCGATACTAGGTTTTATCGAAGGAATATCATTTTGAGAGTATCGAAGCGCTGTCCGAGTGCTGAGTCACCACCTAATCAGGTGAGTGCATATTTACTTTCAACTTACACATAGATATGAAGTATTTAATATAAATTACATGCTATGTGTGCATATTATCTGAATACTTGCTATCTATGCTGGATGAACGTTTTATACATGTTTTCAAAGATTTAAACTGTATATGTATTTTATATCTACAAAATGTGTTGGGTAAAACATGGGTAGATGTAATAGTTGCTGTGTGACAAATAAAATGATGAGAGGCCTCGTTATAGATGTTATTGATGATCCAGTCATCTAGCGGAGTATAGATGACGACCACGGACTATTCTAGACAGTCCAGTGGAACACTAGCAGGCTCGCAACCTGTAGGTGTTTATTTGAACTGTGTGTTTATTTGAACTGTGTGCTCACCAGATGTACTCCATCCCCCACATGGTTGTCTATTAGGACATTTATTGCTGAGGAATCCCCTTAAGTAGTAGTGTCCGTCCCGATGATGATCCTTAGGCTAGGTCCCTTATGATAGGTGTTTAGGGACGTAAAGTGAGGATAACGGGAACGGGTAATCAGGTTATTGTTGATTGATGAAATTAATAAACTTATTTATTGTGGGTTGAAAACCCTATGTGCTCATCAGGCTCCCAAGCCTGACCCACTCAGTTTTATGCATTACAGGTAGTGGCGCATGAGCATAGGTGTGATGTTTTGGACGAGGGATTACGGATATAGGCCTATAGATATGAAATAATGTAGTAAGGCTTATATTGTACTGTTTATACTTTTGATCTGTACGAACATGACATCCCGAGTCTTTTAATGAATACATTTCTATGGAAATGCTTTTGATAAATCTTTATCATATTATTGTATTGGGACAAATTCCGCAAACCTTTTATTAAAAGATAACTCTGATTTTGAAATAAAGTATAAACAAAACCGGTCTTTTCTGGCCGTGATTTTGGGGATGTCACATTTTTCAAGTTGATGGAAAAAAAAAGAAAAGAAAACATGAAGTTTGTCAAATTTTATGATAATTACTTAATTTTATGAAAAACTAATAATTTGTAAAATTTGAGTCACTTTACTACAAGAGTTGAATTAGATCAATTTATTAAAAGATAGAATGATATGATTATTTTATTTGTTTTAATAGTTTGATCTAAGTGGTTTTAAGGAGTTACAAATTTTGTCATAAAATTTTGGAACTCAAAAGTTTTTTTTAAAGTTATGATCTTAAGAGTTTTGAAACTTCCATAAGTTATGGATGTGAAATGTCTCATTTATTAACTCTTTAGGTTATGAAGTCCAAGAGTCTTCAAAGGATAATTATCAAAGTTTCAAGATTTGTATTAGTTTATATGATTATCTAATTTCTTGAAAATTGTTGATATGAATTATCTTTACTTATGAGTTTAATCTAGATCATAGAAAAATTATTTAATTATTGTGTTAATTGGAATATTTGATCTTAATGGTTTTTATGAACTCCATAACTTGTCCTCAAGTTATGGAAAGTGAAGAGTTTTTCTTTTTAAAGTGTCATTAAGACTCATAGGTTATGAAAATAGAAGAGTCTCTATTTTTAATATCATCATTAAATGATTTAATGTCTTCCATAACTTGTCCTCAAGTTATGGAACTTGATTTTTTTTTCATTAAACCTTAATTAAACTCATAAGTTATGAAAAATCCAAGAGTTTTGAAAGGTTTCAAAACTTGTCCTCAAGTTTTGGAATTTGTAAAGTTACCCCCCATGTATACTTTAATTCCAAACTAGACCTTAGAATTTTAAAAGTTAAAATTCAACCCTTATACTTTATAATATTATAAGTTAATAATATTTATATATATGTATAAGAGTAAAGTCAGTCTTACCGTTAGTAGGCCTCATTCACGAAGTCGGTCTATAAGGGGGGTATAAGGTTACAGCCTATAAAATGGTAGTTTAATGGGTGTCCACTCTCACCCACCGCTTTCCTTGACTGGTAGAGGGTCGTTAGCCGAACGGGTAGGACAAGGACTATAATTCTCCCTTCATTAAAAGTATTAATGATAAATACTAAGTAACTAAACCTTTTATAAATACCCAATCTTAGTTACTTAGGAAAATGTGAATAAGGTGCTAATCCATGAAATTACACTTTGCACTTTGTTTAAGTCGGTTAGTGGAGCGTGTGTGGTTAACCGGCACACTAACTCGTATTTAACAAGGTAGGCAAAGGGTAACTTAATGTTTATCATAGTATCGATGGAGCGTGTGTGGTTAACCGGCACATCGATTGAGGGGTAAACACTTAAGGGTGCCAAGTAATTTGCATGGTTACTTCACACCTTGTTTTGTGATCCTCGGCATCCCAGTCACAAAACCTGAAGGGCACACTCGAGATTGAAACATGCCATTGAACAGTTCAATGAATCTCAAAGATCTAGGAGTTTCAAAACCAATTAAAACCTAATTATTATTTCGTTTTTCATGGTGGAAATTGGTGAATCATCATTCACCTACCTTCAAATATTTTATAGCTTGGATTACGGCATCCCTCTTCTAAGTTATAAAATAGTTTGTTGGGTCCTAGCCTTAATATTTCATATTGGGTGTCATATTAAGGACTTTAAATCAACTATCTTGAATATCTCCCAAAAGATATCTAGTTTAGATATTTATGTTCTTCCCAAATCTCTTGAAACAAGCTTTCCTAATGAAGATGATGTCCCTTGGAAATCATACTTCTTTCACCTCCTCCAATTATTCTCCCTAACCCACAAGTTTTTGAAAAGTTTAAGATCACTCAAGCCCTATTGGCAAGGCAAGGTCTAGGTGTGGTCACATCTTGGAGATGTAGTCACATATTGACAAGCCGGGAGAGTTGGGTGTCAAAGTCTTGAGAAAGTTGGTGGTTCAATCACTTTCTAAGTCACATAGTGAGTTCCTTTGGAACACCTATGAAACAGACTATGAAAAAACCCTTAATGATCTTATCTATTTGCTAAGATCAACTTCCTGAAACTTTATGGACATTGAAAATAGGGACACAGGAAATCCAAAAAAAGCATTCTCTTCCCAATGGAAAGGGATTGGCCATAGTCAACTCGGTTGACCAAATGGTAAAGAGAAAAGCTAAGTCTGTGATAGTCCCGTGTACCATTATCAAATGGTCTATATGTTTATATTTCCAAAGGAAGGGGCATTGGTTGCGAAGCTGCCAAATTTACCTAAGGAGGTTAAAGTCAACAAGTTTGACTCTACTTCAGGTAAAGTCCACTATCTAACTCTGTTAAGTTTCTATTATGAGATTCCTGATACATGATGTGACTGGGTCACATGGTAATGTTTTAAGAATCAAAGAAAAGTGAAGAAACTTAAAGAAAGAATACGCTGAATCTGATCGCATAGATGGATTTCTATCGCGTAGTTTGAAGATCGGATTCTTGAGCTACTTCTTAGGAGTTATGAGATATTGCTTAGGAATAGATAACAACAAGTTTTCATATGGATTGTAAGGATAAGTTTTTCCGCATAGTTTCAAAATAAAAGAAAATTTTTGATTTTATTTATTTTAAAATATCCTTACAATGGCATTTGAGGAAAAATTGTTGCTTTTATGATTCCATTAATAGCAAGAGTGGAAATATGAAATTGATTCCTTCATTTGTGGTAATGTCTAAATTTACCAAATAAGGAAAGATTCTCATCACCCAAGTCTCCATTGGACCGGAATTTGGAATCATGCAAGTTGTATAGCATGATGAATGAGAACTTTCAAGTATTGGAAAATTAAGACTAATTACTTGTTCACATGGATGTGTGAGTCAAGTAAAGGACTAAGGGGTCGAGTACACATTCTTATGCATTGGTCAAGTCGACCACAAAAGATCAATAAGATTATTTGTCATAGTTTACTAAAGCTCAGTAAATATGATTACACTTACAAGCTTAAGTGTAACTCTGAGACATTGGAAAAGGTTCCAATGTATGGCAGAGCGAATAAGAAGAACCAAATTAGGCAGAAGGATAAAAGTTTCTCAAATCTGAAAAGATGGGAGAGTACTTTAGTATCAGTTTTGTGATCATCTTAATGATTAAGAAACCATATCAAAATTAGTTCTCTAAGGAAAGAAGAGGAACTTAAATTGTTGAAGTGGTTAAATCAAGAAGATGAGTCATACTTCATTCCATTACAAGTCTTAGAGTCATACTCCAAGATTGTAATTTGAGTGACAAGTCTTAGAGAAAGTTTAAAAACACGAGTCAAATGTAAGAGTAAAAGTTATCTACTCTTGGACATTTGAAATTGATAAGTTGTGATGATTAGAATCCGCACTATCTCTTGGATGTTTGACAAGGGAGTCTTATAGGTCAAGAGGACAGTGGGAGTCTTAAAGGTCTTGAAAGTCTCAAGAACTAATCAAGAATAGAACCTGGAGTTCTCAATTGGTTGCACAACAACTTGGAAGCAATGGCAGGCCTTTGAGCTGCCAGGTGGCAAGAAACTAAGATTGAGTTCAGTCCATATGAGTTTGGATTTCTCATTATCCTTGTCTTGTGACTATGATTTTGACAATTCACATGGATAAGAACACATACACCATTAAATCTAAGTGTCATAAGGTTTCTCTCCGATTCATGAAAATGATGGTGAGGAAACACTTTCACTAAGTAGATTTTAGTTAGATAGCAATTGTGATATTTACATTCTCAAAGTCGTTAGTGGAGCGTGTGAGGTTTACCGGCACACTAACCTGGACTTGTGAGAAGTGGCAAAAAGGTCTAACCATTATGATTACGACATCCCTCTTCATAATTGTTTAGACACACAAGTGTGCTATCTAAGGGAAGGTGTATGTTTTTGATAAAGTTTTATCAAAACAATCTAGTATTAGAAATCTGAACTTTGGTAAGAAAGTCAGCTGATTTCTGAGTACATGTCAAAGCTAGTGGGAGCATAAGTGTTATGCTAATAATCATCATGTTAGTGGGAGCATGATAATTATGATAAGTATTGCAAGTTAGCAATGTTAATTATAGAAAACAAAAGGTTTCAATTAGGAAAAGTTGTTTTGCTATAATTAAGGGAGAGGAAATTATACTTCATCTTAAATCTATAAGCTTAGATCGTGAGGTTTTAATCATTTAGTCAAGGAAATATATATGAATTTCATGTTGGAATGGCTCAACATAAGGAAATTCTGTATATGGGTCCATTATTTGCGTTCTTAAATTCGATTACGGCATCCCTTTTCATAATCTGAACTTGGCAAATAGAAATGGAAATGTTATAGCAAAAGACTGGTTTAGTCTTTATGTGAGACATCATGAATCGTGTCCCATATGCTTCGGATATAGGATCGATTACATGTGCTATACTCATCCTTTATAAAAGTTTCTAAATGTCTGGGGCATTAAGAAGGGAAAAGGTTTAGAACTGGATATGACTTAAATGATTAAACAATTGTCGAGGACAATCTAAGGTTTACCAAAGATTGGTTGCTCAAGGACAATTGGAAGTATAGTGATAATTCTGGAAGGACCATATTGACATAATCTGTAAGGAGGCAACTCTTGTTCAGAAGTGATAGTCAAAATGAATCTGGAAATGTTTCAAAGTCAGAAATTTCAATCTGTGTAAGATTAAGGAAGCTTAATGCAAGAAGGATGTTTCCAAGGAATTGATCTCCTTTGGAATACTCTGTAATGATTGTTGCCAAGTATTTGTGAATTTGTGCATAATCGTTACGAGAGGATCAATGCATATAAGTTTAGAATCTAATATATTTCAGTAAATGACATGGATTTGGAATTCTTGTATTTGCAGTAAGGATTTGGGAGTGTGAAAAGAGAATCATTGAAGTTATGTTCAATTGATCTAGTTCAAAAAGTAAAGATCATAGACAAACATAGTATGCATACTTGGTGTATGATATGACTAGTGTTTAGAAAACATAGTGTACATGCTTGGAGCATGGGACAACTATTGTTTTAAATTCAAGAATATAGTTGATAGCTGAAACAGTATACAATGAATAATGTGTAATCATATGGTGATAAATAAAAGGTGTTTTATTTATGTTCATAGGTTTTGATACCATATTGGATTCAATTATTCTTGTGTTTCATTTTGCATGTTTTGACTTCCAGAATAAACTAGGTTATTCTTCCGGAATGACTAAGTTATTCAAACCATCCACAGTCGGTCATATGTTGGAAGTAGATATGAATCAAGACTGTCATGGGTTGGCTTGTAGAGGTCTAAGATGTTGGACAAAGGGCTACAACACTCATGAGTGCTCATAAGTTCTGAGTATTGGATTCAACCCGCGCTCATTGGAATCACTTCATGGATTTTATCACGAGTGATCATGAGACGATAATATCTTATATTCTTCAAACCTAGAGATATGAGTTGTTACTATGAGTTGGTTGTACATTGATTGCACGAAAACGCATTTGGTAACTCGGTGCTATAAAACGTGCCTTTGTGTATGATTCAACAAGTAGTAAAACAAGCCATATGAGTCGAAGTTTATCCATTCCTTTTACCTTCGGGATAAAAGCGATATCTGTGGGCCCCTCGATGATTTGATGATGACAAATGGAAGTGCTCGGCCGGGCGAAGACTGATTTGATTTGTTCAATTAGTTAGTCGTCATAAATCGGAAATCGGGAAACAACAAATGGACAGAGAGAATGATTATAATCCATGTCTCAGTCCATATGATATTTAGAATGGAGGAATATATGATCCCTTATCTAATGGACACGTCATTGATTTGTTCAAAGTTCGACAGCGGCTTTAAGAGCTACGATTGCTAGTCGGGTTATGAAGTCGTACTTGCAATAATAGTTTTAGACTTATCCAAGTGGGAGACTGTTGGATTAGATGTCTAAGCCCATAACTATTATTGGTATGTACTTGACCCGAGAGTGGCATGGTCTATTTGGGTTGCATATCATCAGGACAATTTGTTAGGATGGACTTTTGAGAGAAGGTTATTTATGGTTTATTAATATATTATAAGTTATAATATATTAATATGAAATCATATGTTTAAATTAGTATCGATCAAATATTTATTTGGAATTAATTTAGTGATCAAAAGAGACTAATTAAATTTATGGGGATTAATTATGAAAATTAGTTATATTTATATGTGTTGGGCTTATGATCCATGTTGGACCAAGTTTATGTATGGATACATAAAGAGTTGGGCCACATGAACCATGGATCATAAAACCCATGGGTATGGATTATGGGTTATACCCATGACCCTTGGAATCTTACTTATAAATAGGTTACTCCATAGCCAAAATGACCACTTCTTTTCTTAGAGAAATATGGAGGTGTTTTGGTGCATGGAATTCTCTCTCAAGAGCCGCCTTTGTCCTAGGTGTGTTGTGATTCCATTTGAGGCATTTCATACTATTGGTGCTAAGATCTTAAGGCCAAATACATCAAGACTTCAAGCCACATAAAAGGTATGTTTTCCTAACTAGTATATTATATGGTTTATGTCAAATGCATGCTAGTTATAGGTTTAATTCCTTGGAAACCATTTGCATGTATAATTAGTGAAAACATAGATCCAAGGTATTTAGGGTTGTATGTGCACCATAGGATGTTGTATTATACCAAAACCCAACAAAATCTTCCATCCCCTTCGGAAGGGATAACACCGGGGCATCGCATAATCTATAGCGAAGTGTCTCGAATGAGGCCTGCTGCTCAAGACCCCAACTAAAAGCCACGCCCTTCCAGGTCAACCTGGTGAGAGGAACAACATTTTTTGGAGAAATCCCTAATAAACCTTGGTAATAGCCGGCCAACCCCAGAAAACTCCTGATCTTAGTGGGGGACCTCGGCACCTCCCATTTCATCACAACCTCAATCTTGGTCGGGTCGACCAATATCCCATTCTGGTTGGCGATATGCCCCAAGAAATGGACCTCTCGTAACCAGAAACCGCACTTGGAGAATTTGCCGTATAGTCTCTCCGATCTCAGAACTCCGAGGATCTCCCTTAAATGCTCCTCATGCTACTCTTTGGATATCGAATACACCAATATATCATCAATAAACACGATCACCGAGTGATCCAACATCGGCTTGCACACCCTGTTCATGAGATCCATGAACGCTGTCGGTGCGTTGGTGAGTCTAAAAGGCATCACTACGAACTCGTAATGCCCATAGCGAGTCCTGAACGTCGTCTTCTGGATATCCTCATCACGCACTCTCATCTGATGATATTTAGACCTCAAATCAATTTTGGAGAACCAAGATGCTCCTTGTAACGGATCGAACAGATCATCGATCCTTGGTTGGGGGTAATTGTTCTTGATAGTTAACTTGTTCAACTCCTGATAATCAATGCACATCCGGTGTAACAACCCATTCCCGGTATGTTGATTTATTGATATTTAGAGTGAGTTTTACAAGAGGGACTCGGCGAGTTCATGGCCTGACTCGCCGAGTAGGGTCGTGTATGCGGACACACGGGAGCCGGCGACTCGACGAGTCCATAATATGGACTCGGCGAGTCCATCCGTCTGGGTGAAACCCTAAATCCCCGGATTGCCCACTATTTAAACCACCTTATAGCCCCCATCCTCGCCTCCCTCACCCTGAGAACGCAGTGTTATCCCCCCAAACCTCCATTGAAGAGCTTATGTGCTTTGGTGCCTTTTTGTGAAGGTGTGAAGAAGGAGAAGAAGAGAGAAGCTAGGAGAAGGGTTGGAGTGCAAAGATCCAAGGCCAAATCAGAGTTTATTGAGGTAATTTCGGAGTTCCATCTTATTATATGCCTTAAGTTCCATTAGAGCTCTCCTAAGAGCTAGTTGGTGCTTGTTTCAAGCCTTACTCTTACATGAACATCTCATTCAGTCGAAATATCTATGGATCTGAATGTTGGGGTGTTGTAGAGCCCAGATCTACTGTCTTTTTGGGGTTACATTGCATGTTAGCCATGGATCTACTCATTTTATGCATCTTTTAGCCTTATTTCCCTTATTCATGAGGTTGTGCACGTAAAGTTGGAAACTTTACGTGGTAAAACAGCTTATTGGACTCAGATCTATCAATTGCATGCATTGGATTCAAATAAAATCATGTAAAAATCTGTTCCATGGCGGCGACTCGGCGAGTCGGAAGAACGACTCGACGATTCGGGTCGCGAGTCCCGAGTTCTTCAGTTTTATCAGTGTCGAGTGGACGAGATGAGTTAGGGAGTGGACTCAGCGAGTTGAGAGTAGACTCAGTGATGGAGGGACTCGGCGAGTTTGTTCATACAACTCGGCGAGTCCAAGGCAATCTTCTTGGGGATCAAGAACAACTCGTCGAGTCTGTTCATACGACTCGGCGAGTCGGATGAAGATCATCTGAGTTCTTGGATCCAGAGGGTACTCGTCGAGTCGATGCCACACTCGACGAGTATCAGCGTGTAGAGCTGAGAGGTGAGACTGGGACTCGGCGAGTTGGGTATCCCGACTCGGCGAGTCATCCCAGAGTGAGTTGACTTTGACCAAGGGTAAAAGAGTCATTTTACCCCCGAGTGTAGTGTTAGTATTTGATTGAGTGTGTTTATGGATTTGTAGCCGAGGAGATTCTGTAGCAGCAGCCGTTAGCTTTCCGAGCCACACACTCATCAGCTAGCTTACGAGTTGAGTTTCCTTCCAGTAGGGACGGGTCTAAGGCCACAATGCCGGCCCGTCCAGTTAGTAGTAGTTTCCGGACTTCGGTCCGATGTAGTAGTTAGTATGTTTGATGCCTTCGTGGTTCAGACAGGATTTATGTGCTATGTGTTATGTGTTTTATGTTCCGGGCTACGGCTCGATGCAGTATGCAGTATATTTGTTATGTTAGATGATATGCTATGCTATGCTCAGTCAGTTCCGGACTTCGGTCTGATGCAGGGGACACGGTCCCAGTCAGTTCCGGACTTCGGTCCGATGCAGTCAGTTCCGAACTTCGGTCCGATGCAGTTAGTTCCGGACTCTGGTCCGATGCAGTTAGTTCCGGACTTTGGTCCGATGCAGGGGACAAGGTCCCTGTCAGTTCCGGACTTCGGTCCGATGCAGTTTCCGGGCCTCGGCCCGATTCAGTGGGCAAGGCCTAATATGTGTTTATATGTTATTGTATGGTATGTGGTAATTTGGGGGAGCTCACTAAGCTTCGTGCTTACAGTTTTAGTTTTGGTTTCAGGTACTTCCGCAAGCAAAGGGAAGAGCTCGGGGTGACGGCATCGCATACACCACAGCTTTAGCTTTTAGCCTGAGATTGATTTAGTTTGTTTTGATTTGACGTAGTACGATACAGTTTTCCGCACAGTGTTTTCTATTATGTTGGAATACATCACGCATGGTTTTATTATATGACACTCTGATTATGGTTTTGATTATATCGAAAAACAAAATTTTTGGGTCGTTTCATCCGGTGTGAGCCATCCTTTTTTCTTGGCAAAAAGGATCAACGCTCCCCACGGCGAGCTACTCGTCCGAATCAACCCCTTCCCCAGTAGCTCCTGAAGCTGCAAGGACAACTCCTGTATCTCTGGCGGTGCAAGGCGATAGGGTGCCTTGGCTATCGGTGCCGCACCCAGCAT
This sequence comes from Lactuca saligna, assembly GCF_052625555.1. NCBI lineage: Eukaryota > Viridiplantae > Streptophyta > Magnoliopsida > Asterales > Asteraceae > Lactuca > Lactuca saligna. The sequence continues at coordinate 332,195,341 of NC_136420.1, forward strand.
TAGGTCAATTCGAAACTCCACTTGCCTCTCAGGAGGCACACCCGGAAACTCCTCGGGAAAAACATCTACGAACTCACACACTATCGGCACCTCTGACACAGAACTTGGTCTATCACCACTAACCCGCGTATCCATGACATATGCCAAGAAACCCAGACAACCCTACTGTAAACTCTGCCTCGCTCAAGCGGCAGAGTAGAAGGTTGATCCAGTCCTAGTACCCTCTCCGTACATTTTGAGTACTCCCCCATTAGGGTCTCTTATAGTCACCAACTAACGCTCGTAATCTATAACATCTCTAAACCGGATCAACCAATCCATGCCCACGATAACACAAACATCTCCCATCGCAATCGGTACCAGATCTATCAGGAACTCAACACCGAAGATCTCAAGCTCACATTCTCGAATCAGACCAGTTGTATATATTGCTCGCTCGTCGGCTATAGAAACTCATAGAGGTCGACTCAACGCCTCTCATCAAATGCTGATGTGTTGACTAAACGCTAATGATATGAAAGATTGACTCGCACCCGAGTCAAATAACACCAGATCAGGTACATAATTCACAAGAAAAGTACCTACGCATACCATAATATAAGCACAATATCTCAACTCGAAATAAATAGATGAAATAATACATACCAGCCACGATGTCGGGCGCTGCACATACCTCCTCCGATGTCAACCGAAAGGCTCTCCCACGTGCCTTCGGTGTCTCGGCCTTCGCTGGCCGAATCTCGGTATCTCGTAACTGTGGCGCACCTTACGCCGACCCCCGCAGTTGTGGACACTCAGTATTCCGATGGCCGGTCTGGTTGTAGTGGAAGCACACCGCAAATCCCTCGGCTATCAGATCCTGCGTCCCATCAAACTCTTGTGTCTTCGTGTTGCTGAACTCTCGGTATAGCAAAGAGTCACCTCCTTGGGGCCTAGCAGAAGTAACGGCTGCGGTGGTCGCAGTGACAACAACATAAGTAAGAGCAGCGTACCGCTCATCAAAAGTATCGATCAACGTGGTCTTGATAGACCCAATCATCTCTGGTATCTTAGCCCGTATGGCTGCAACCACCTCCTCATGAATCATCATGCAGATCTCCTCATCGGTGACACTGATGCTCACTGGTGTGTAGAGCGTACTCACCATGATGGATCTGAAATACAACATAAAAATATCAGTGACCCGATCGAATGTACACGCACTCGATAACTCAACCCTAGTTGTTCCCTAGTACCCTAAGAATTATTACTTGGATTGTGTACTGATCTGATGTCTTTAGTAGTACGGGCCCTATACTACCGTCCACACCACCTCAATATTCACCTCAAATCCTCCTCCTAGGATCCCAGATCACAAGTACTCTAATCTTGCTATGCATAAGCTACTCTTCCGCAAACCTCTCGTAAGCTCCTCGTTGCTACCTACTCACTCTTAAGCATCTCCTAGTAGCAGTATTCTCCTAGGCTAAGGCATCACAAATCAGGCCACTCTAGTCCTAATATGAATACCTAGCCTACTCTAGCATGCATAACACATCATATCATATATCATAACACATAATGTAAGGGTATTTTGGGAAATCACCATTCGGGCGGTGGCTGATCGTACACACTGCTCTACTCTGCTCGTTTCAAAACCTTTTACTCCTTTAGAAAAAATGTTTGATTTATGAAAAATTTCTCAAATCCTCAGTCTGAGTTAAGATACACCTGAAGGTGCATCCTAATCCCTCAAATCAAGGCTCTGATACCAACTTGTAACAACGTGAATTTTCAAAACAAATTTTCATTTTTAAAACATACATTCATTCATAGGATATTATCAAAACATAATGTATCCAATGTTATCATAAAAAAACATATCCCAGAATCTCAAAACATAATCTCCATGAGTGTGTACGGATCATGTCGGCACCTTCCTGCGATCCTCACTGGTACCTGAAACACATAACGCGGTAAGCATAAATGCTTAGTGAGTTCCCCAAAATACCACATACAATACATATTAGCCACTCAAGGTTGTAACTCTGTATGACCCTCTAGTCAATGTGTCTTAGTAGGACCCTCCAGTCCCATAACTCTGTGGACCCTTTGGTCCTAACTTTATGGACCTTTCGGTCCTAACTCTGAATCATACATAGCACAAATCACACAAAAATCGCATCATACAAAATCATACAAGATACTCTGTCACATAACTCTAATTACCACTCTAGGTAAAGTATAGTGAGAAGACTCACCTCAGGTAACTCGGTAAATCTTGAACTCGGTAATACTGGTCTAGCCTCCACCTAATCACATGGAATAATTACTCTAATCAATAAAACTCTCAAAGGCTAGACTAATCCCTCTCTAAGTTCTCTCAGAAGGGTAAAAGACCATTTTACCCCTCTTATGGCTCAAAGATCCAATCATTGACTAAACCCTAAAAGTCAACAAAAGTCAACCCTCCGGGTTACGCTGCGCATACCAAATCTGTACGCTGGGTGTAACAGCCCGAATCCAGGTATTCTTCTATTTTGGATTAAGTTGTTAATTTAGGGTTTCCATGGTAGGCGAGTACGCTGGGCGTACTCGCACGCCTCATTTGGATGCGTTCCCCCTCAGGTACGCGGGGCGTACCCAAGGTTACGCCCGGCGTAACTCATTCAGACCCAAACCCTAATTTCCTTTGAAGGGGCTATAAAAGGAATGTGTGGTTGGACTTCTCAGCCACCATCCCTCAGAGTGAAACCCTAAAAAGAGTGTACCTTCGTTCTTTAGCCATTGTGTGTGTATTCTAAGCTTGGTGCTACCATTCCAAGGTTGCAAAGGAGAAGAAGAGCTTGTTGGAGAGGCTAGAAGTGGTGCTCAAGTGTAGATCTGAGCTTTGCAAGGGCTAAAGCTTCATTTTCAGGTATAAAGTTCGGATCTTGTCACTTGGTTCATGTTGTATACTTAAGATGTCATTTTCTAGGGTTTAAGTCCCAAAGGTGGAGACTTTTGTGTAAATGGCCTCCATAAGCTTAGATACTTCATATTTCTGATCTATTGGAGTTGTAGACTCATAAAAATGGCATCTTGGACGTGGGTATTGCACCATGCATGAGATCTAGGTCCTTGAGTTTGAATAAAAGGTTGTTATGTGATGTTGGAGCCTTTACAGCCATGCCAAGGCTTAAAGGTCTCGACTTTATGGGTTTAGACACACTAAAGGAGTCGGATCTGGAAGTTGGAATAATGTCTTAATCGATTAAGACCAGAAATGAAGAGTGGCTGATTCTGATGGTTACGCTGGGCGTAACTTCCAGTACGCGCAGCGTACTGGGTGGAGACCCCGATCCAGGGGTTGGCGATGTACACCCCGCGTACTCTCAGGGTTGACTTTTGTTTACTTTTAGGGTTTTGGTCAACATGAGGACTTTAGGTCAAGGAAGGGTAAAATAGTCTTTTACCCTTTGAAGAATGATGATAAGGGGTAACGTTTTAGTGGTGGAAGTCTTTGCATATTAAATAATAATATTTTTATGTTTAGGCGAGGTAGAGTCGTCGTTGAGATTCGGTGATAGCGAGGACACGAGATCTTAGACTTTCCACGAGGTGAGTCTTCTCACTATACTGTACTCGGAAGGGTTTGACTGTGTGACCGGAAGGTCGGATATGATATGAGATATATGTATTATGTGTGATAAGTTAATCGTTATATGTGCCATGTATGATATGCTTGATATGGGCCGGAAGGCATTATGTTATGGGCCGGAAGGCGAATATGTTATGGGCCGGAAGGTGTTGTGATGTGGACTGTAAGGTTGACGTGGGTAGGACCGGAAGGTTTACCTAGTCGGGACGGAAGTCCCCTGAGACACATGGACTGGAAGGCCAGGGCCTGGAAAGGCGTATGTGCGTAAGTTGTATTTGGGGAACTTACTAAGCATTTATGCTTACAGTTGTTGTGTTATGTGTTTCAGGTACAAGCGAGGACCGTGGGAAGGCGTCGGCGTGATCGTACACATTATTGGGGGGAAAATTAGTTTTATGATCTTTGTGATGTATTCGGTTGTGACAATATTGTTTACGTTTGAATTTGAAATATTAATCGATGTTTTGATGTTTTCAAAAATGAAAAATTGGTTTTAAAATTTACGTCATTACAAGTTGGTATCAGAGCCTTGGTTTGAGGGATTCAGATACACCTTCGGGCGTAACTGAACTCAAACCAGGGATTTGAGAAATTTTTAATTAATAAAATCAATAAAAATTTGATAAGAGATTTTGAAACAATCAAGGAAAAAGAAGTGTGTACGGTCAGCCAGCGCCCGAACGGTAAACTCCCCAAAATACTCTTACAATATTTTTTATGAGATATGATATGATATGATACGTATGCTAGTAGACTAGGTATTCATATTAGGAGTAGAGTGGCCTGATTTGTGATGCCTTAGTCTAGGGAAATCTGCTGCTATGAAGTGCTTGAGAGCGAGTGGGTAGCTAGTGCATGGCAAGAATAGAGTACTCATGATCCGAGGTTTGGGGAGGAGGACTTGGGGTGAATGCTGATGCGGTGTAGTTGGTAGTATTGGGCCCGTACTACTGAAGACACCGGGTCAGTGGGCAACCCAAGTAAGAATCCTTGGGTATCGGAGACTGAGTAGGGTTGCGTTATCGAGTGCGATTATGCTCGATAGAGTCTCTGATATTTCTATGTTGTATTTCAGAGGCATCATGGTTGGACCACGCCACAGACCTGGTACGAGAAGTGTGAGTGATGAGGAGCTTCGTCAGATGATTCATGAGGAGGTGGCTGCAGTGATCTGGGCTGAGATTCCGGAGATGTTTGGGTCTATTAAGACCACACTGATGGAGACTTTTGATGAGCGGTACGCCGCGTTGACTGAGGCCGCAGCCGCTGCAGCTACCATAGCTGTGGCCGCTGCCAGACCACAGGGAGGTGACTCGTTGCTGTTCTGGGAGTTCAGCAACACGAAGCCACTTGAGTTTGACGGGACGCAGGAACCGATCGCTGCGATGAGATGGATTGCTTATATCTAGGGATGCTTCTACACTTTTTCATGTCCGGAGCATCTGAGGGTACGGTTTGCCTTGAACCAGCTCCGCCTGGGAGCAAAGGATTGGTGGAAGTTCGTGACAGCGAACTTCACTCTGGCAGAGGTTTCAGCTGTGACTTGGGAGAGGTTTACTTCTATGTTCAGAGACGAGTACGTTCCCCCGGTGGAGAAGGAACGGTTGGTTCAGGAGTTCTTGACCCTCAAGTAGGGTAATGATTCTGTCACGGTGATCACGCGGAAGTTTCATGAGAGGGCGATGTTTTGCCCTGAGCAGGTGTCCACGGAGCAGGCTCGGATGAGCCAGTATTTGGGTGTGCTGAGGAGGGATATCCGGGAGTTCGTATCGGACTCGTCATACCAGACTTTTGCTGAGCTTCAGGCGAATGCCAGGAAGCGTGAGATCGAGTTGGAGACCCAGGCCAGGGAGGAGGCCGAGTCTCAACAGGTGGATCGGCGGCCGGCTCAGTCTCAGCCGGCAGCCAAGCGAACCAAGTCCGCCGATTCGAGATCGGGTGGTCAGAAGGGCCGCACTTGCAGAAAGTGCGGCAAGGGTCACGAGGGGGCATGTCGATCGGGTGCTTGCTACAAGTGTGGAAAGGAGGGGAACATTGCTAGGGATTGCCCCAAGGGATTTATGGTTTGCTTTCATTGCAACCAGATCAGCCATCGGAAGGCCGAGTGCCACCAGCTTCGCCAGAGATCTACGCCTGCTGCCAAGGTTACCGAGACTCGGCCGGTGAAAGTCGAGGCTCCGAAGGCCCGTGGGAGAGCTTTTCAGTTGACTGCAGAGGTGGTCCGCGCGGCGCCTGATATCGGATCTGGTATGTATTCTTTCGTGTATTTACTTTTATGATAAGGTATTGTGCTTATATTATGATATGCGTAGGTACTTTTCTTGTGAATTCTGTACCTGCTTTGGTATTATTTAACTCGGGTGCGAGTGGGTCTTTTGTATCGCTAGTTTTTAGCCAGCACATCAGTATTGATTGGGAGGTGATGAGTCGACCCCTACGAGTTTCTATAGCGGATGAGAAAGCGGTATACGCCACTGATGTGATTCGAGGATGTGTGCTCGAGATTTTTGGGGTCGAGTTCCCGATAGACTTGGTTCCTATAGCGATGGGGGATGTATGCATCATCGTGGGCATGGACTAGTTGAGTAAGTTTGGGGCAGTCATTGACTGCGAGAGACAGCTGGTGACGATTCGAGACCCTAATGGGGGAGTGCTTACGGTGTATGGCGAGGGGACCCAGTGTGGGTTGGCGTTTTGTTCGGCTGCCAGGGAGAGGCAGAGTTTGCAGCAGGGCTGCAATGGATTCATAGCCTACGTGATGGATACTCGAGTGGCCGTGGATAGGCCCAATTCGGTTGATGACGTTCCTGTAGTATGCGAGTTTCCGGATGTGTTCCCCAAAGAGTTACCAGGTGTGACTCCGGAAAGGCAAGTGGAGTTTCGTATCGATTTGGTTCCGGGAGTGGCGCCCATCGCCAAGGCGCCTTATCGTCTCGCTCCACCGGAAATGCAGGAGTTATCCTTGCAACTTCAAGAGCTGTTGGGGAAGGGGTTTATTCGACCAAGTAGCTCACCTTGGGGAGCGCCGATTTTGTTCGTCAAGAAAAAGGATTGTTCACACCGGATGTGTATCAATTACCGGGAGTTGAACAAGTTGACGGTTAAGAACCGATATCCGTTACCTAGGATCGACGATCTGTTCGATCAGTTGCAAGGGGCATCTTGGTTCTCCAAGATGGACTTGAGGTCGGGTTATCATCAGATGAGGGTTCGGGATGAAAATATTCAGAAGACTGCCTTCAGAACTCGTTATGGATATTATGAGTTTGTGGTGATGCCTTTTGGGCTCACCAATGCCCCGGCTGCGTTCATGGATCTTATGAACCGGGTATGCAAGCCGATGTTGGATCGGTCGGTGATCGTATTCATTGATGATATTTTGGTATATTCAAGGTCTAGGGAGCAGCATGAGGAACATTTGAGGGAAATTCTTGGGGTATTGAGATCGAAGAGGTTGTATGCCAAATTCTCCAAGTGTGATTTCTCGTTACGAGAGGTCCAGTTCCTCGGGCATCTTGTTAACCAAAAAGGGATATTGGTCGACCCGGCCAAGATTGTGGCGTTGTTGAGGTGGGAGGTACCGAGATCGCCCACTGAGATCAGGAGTTTTCTGGGATTGGCTGGATATTATCGCAGGTTTATCAAGGATTTCTCCAAGATCGTCGTGCCACTTACTAGGATGACCCGGAAGGGTGTTGAATTTTCGTGGGGACCGGAGCGGCATTCCTCATTCGAGACCCTTCGTAAGAAATTGTGCGAGGCCCCGGTGCTTGCACTTCCGGAAGGGATGGAGGATTTTGTGGTGTACTGTGATGCATCTATATCGGGTTTAGGGGTGGTGCTTATGCAGAAGGGGCATGTGCTAGTGTATGCTTCGAGGAAGTTGAAGCCTCATGAGTCGAGATATCCCACCCACGACCTAGAATTGGGGGCTGTGGTGTTTGCCCTCAAGATCTGGCGGCATTGTCTTTATGGGGTTCGGTGTACCATCTACACGGACCACAAGAGTCTGAAGTACTTGATGGATCAGCCAAATCTGAATATGCGACAGAGGAGATGGTTGGATGTGGTGAAGGATTACGATTGTGAGATCCTGTACCACCCGGGCAAAGCTAATGTGGTAGCCCGATGCGTTGAGCCATAGGGCGGAAAGCACCCCGATCCGAGATATTTGTATGAGGTTGACGGTAATGACCCCGATTTTGGATACTATTCGAGGAGCTCAGGCTGAGGCTGCGAAACCAGAAAACCAGAAGAGGGAGCGGGTTGTAGGTCAGGTATCAGGATTCGTCACAGATGGTTCAGGTCTTATGACTTTTCAGGGTCGGATTTGAGTACCGTTTGTGGGCGGTGCGCGTACTATTTTGATGGAGGAAGCGCATCGATCGAAATTCTCGATTCATCCTGGGGATACAAAAATGTATTTGGATCAGTATCCAGAGTTGTTTTCAGTATGAGACTTCGGGGCGAAGTTTAATTCTAGTGGGGGAGAATTGTAACAGCCCGAATCCAGGTATTCTTCTATTTTGGATTAAGTTGTTAATTTAGGGTTTCCATGGTAGGCGAGTAGGCTGGGCGTACAAGGTGTACGCTGCGCGTACTCGCACGCCTCATTTGGACGCGTTCCCCCTCTGGTACGCGGGGCGTACCTAAGGTTACGCCCGGCGTAACTCATTCAGACCCAAACCCTAATTTCCTTTGAAGGGGCTATAAAAGGAATGTGTGGCTGGACTTCTCAGCCACCATCCCTCAGAGTGAAACCCTAAAAAGAGTGTACCTTCATTCTTTAGCCATTGTGTGACTATTCTAAGCTTGGTGCTACCATTCCAAGGTTGCAAAGGAGAAGAAGAGCTTGTTGGAGAGGCTAGAAGTGGTGCTCAAGTGTAGATCTGAGCTTTGCAAGGGCTAAAGCTTCATTTTCAGGTATAAAGTTCGGATCTTGTCACTTGGTTCATGTTGTATACTTAAGATGTCATTTTCTAGGGTTTAAGTCCCAAAGGTGGAGACTTTTGTGTAAATGGCCTCCAAAAGCTTAGATACTTCATATTTCTGATCTATTGGAGTTGTAGACTCATAAAAATGGCATCTTGGACGTGGGTATTGCACCATGCATGAGATCTAGGTCCTTGAGTTTGAATAAAAGGTTGTTATGTGATGTTGGAGCCTTTACAGCCATGCCAAGGCTTAAAGGTCTCGACTTTATGGGTTTAGACACACTAAAGGAGTCGGATCTGGAAGTTGGAATAATGTCTTAACCGATTAAGACCATAAATGAAGTGGCTGATTATGATGGTTATGTTGGGCGTAACTTCCAGTATGTGCAGCGTACTGGGTGGAGACCCCGATCCAGGGGGTTGGCGATGTACGCCCCGCGTACTCTTAGGGTTGACTTTTGTTGACTTTTAGGGTTTTGGTCAACATGAGGACTTTAGGTCAAGGAAGGGTAAAATAGTCTTTTACCCTTTGAAGAATGATGATAAGGGGTAAAGTTTTAGTGGTGGAAGTCTTTGTGTATTAAATAATAATATTTTTATGTTTCGGCGAGGTAGAGTCGTCGTTGAGATTCGGTGATAGCGAGGACACGAGATCTTAGACTTTCCACGAGGTGAGTCTTCTCACTATACTGTACTCGGAAGGGATTGATTGTGTGACCGGAAGGTCGGATATGATATGAGATATATGTATTATGTGTGATAAGTTAATCGTTATATGTGCCATGTATGATATGCTTGATATGGGTCGGAAGGCATTATGTTATGGGCCGGAAGGCGAATATGTTATGGGCCGGAAGGCATTGTGATGTGGACCGTAAGGTTGATGTGGGTTGGACCGGAAGGTTTACCTAGTCGGGAAAGAATTCCCCTGAGACACATGGACCAGAAGGTCAGGGCCTGGAAAGGCGTATGTGCGTAAGTTGTATTTGGGGAACTCACTAAGCATTTATGCTTACAGTTGTTGTGTTATGTGTTTCAGGTACTAGCGAGGACCGTGGGAAGGCGCCGGCGTGATCATACACATTATCGAGGAAAACTATTTTTATGATCTTTGTGATGTATTCAGTTGTGACAATATTGTCTACGTTTGAATTTGAAATATTAATCGATGTTTTGATGTTTCCAAAAATGAAAAATTGGTTTTAAAATTTACGTCGTTGCACTGGGCGTACCCGGTGACATCACAGAAACGGGGAACGCAATCCCTTACGTTGTGCGTACTGGGATTACACCCCGCGTAAATCCCAGTTTCATACTCCTTTGATTTTTGGGTCTTAAACGGTTAAGATATATACTCATACTTAAGATCTGACTTCCCTAAGGCCATTTAACCCATAAAGTCGAAACCTTTAAGCCTTTGCATGGCTGTAAAGGTCACTAATCACTCTAACACCTTTTCTTTTTCCTCATAAAGCTAGATCTCATGCATGGCATATTTTTCACGTCCAATATTGGATTTTTATGGATCTAGAACACATATAACAATGAAAAGGGACAGATCTAGGTCCATGGAGTCCCTTTGATCATAAAGTCTTCACCTTTGGGACTTAAACCCTAAAATTTGGTCCATGAAACACAAATCAACAATAACAAGGAAAGGTCTGAGCTTTTTACCTCCAAGTAAAGTTCCTCCCTCTGTATAACTCAGATCCAAGCTTGCACTCCAACTTCTAGCCTCCACAAGAACCTCCTCTTCTTCATTAACACACAAAGTCACTTCAAGCTCAAAAACACACACACACACAGGCTTAGGGCGAAGGTTGGCTCCCTCTTATGGTTTCACTATCTCAAATGGTGGCTAAGGATAAGGCCTTAGCTTTCTTTATATAGGGCTCAAGTCACAATTAGGGTTTTGCATCTGGGCCTGCTATGCCCAACGTAACCCTAGGTACGCCCAGCGTACCTAGGCGAGTCCGCGTCCAAACTAAGAGCATGAGTACGCGCAACATACTCTTCAGTACGCCCATCATACTCTTTAGTACGCCAGATGTACTCAACGGTTATAAATTTACTTTAGGGATTAATCTTGACAACTTGAAAAGGAATAATGGGTTAAATGATTCTACCTGAATTTCGAGATGTTACACAGGGTTTTAAAATAGAATATACTATACACACGGGTGGTAGCCAGGGTTTTCAAACAAAACATGCTTTACATACTGTTGGTAGCTAGGGTTTTTAAACATAACATACTATACATACTGGTTGTAGCCAGGGTTTTCAAACAGAACATACTATAAATACTGTTGGTAGCCATGGTTTTCAAACAGGAAATACAATACATACAAGTGTTAGTCAAGTTTTTTGAACAAATTGCAATAAAGAACGTTCATGTTAGAAAATATTAGATTTTTCTTGGGAAACATGCATACATTTTACAGAATTCAACGACTGATTTTCATTACAAAAGCATTTTTATGAACTCACTAGCTTTATGTTGACACTCTTTCAAAATTGCTTGTATTCTAAGGAAATTAGTAGACAGGTACTCTCACCGGCTTTCAGAAGATGGAGCATTCAGAGTCTCATCTTTATATTTTGCTACTTTTTATGTATACAAACAATGAATCAAACAGATGTAAATATTCATATCTTAATGTAATGGTTGTGTTTACTTTGATTACTATAATGCAATTATTATGATACTACACATGACGTCCTTCACCCCTGAATGTTTCCGCCGATTCGGTTTGGGGGTGTGACATCAATGTCCAAATCAAAGTCAACCTTCTGGTCATAGTCAACCTTCTGGGTTGACTCAACTCGTCGAGTTGGTCCATCAACTCACCGAGTTCCATAAATCATAAACCCTGAAATCACAACCCAAGTCGTCGAGTTCTTTCATGAAATCGTCGAGTTCCTTCCCATAATAAAATCGGGACATTTAGCTACAACTCATTGAGGCCTTCCCTAAACTCTTCGAATTCTTTAACCTTCAAAACTCGAAAAACCTTAACCAACTTGTTAAGTTGTCTCCTAGACTCACCGAGTTTGCTTAAAAATCAAAAATGGTTAGGGATCACGATCCAACTCGCCGAGTTGCATGAACAACCCGTCGATTTCCCTTATTCTACACTCATTTAGTAGTTTCCAATCGAGTTCAATGCTTCCAAACCATAGATCTAGTCCCCTAGGACAAAGTTACCACATAAAGTTGCTAATTTTACGCCCATATATCGTGTCATGAAGCTAGAAACACCAAAACTAAGCTATATAAGAGATCTAGGGTATGGGGAAGGGTCAAGACTAGATAAAGCTAGCAACTTTAAGCCTCATAAGCTCATGAGTGCCCAAAAGTAACAACATACTATCCTAAATGAAGATCTAAGTAATAGAAAGCCAAGGTATCAACTTTATACCTCAAATGAGTCAGAAATGCAGATCAAACTCTAGATCTACTAGGTTCCTCTTGAATCCCCAAGTTTCTCCTTCCTTCACAAGCTTTAAAATCACAAAGAATGCACAAAAGGCTAAAAACTCTCCAAAAGTGGATTAGAGTTTCTTGGTTAGGGGTTTGGGACGATGAAGGCTGTAAATGAGGCCATACTTTGGAGGTTAAGGTGATTAAATAGGGTGCAAAACCCTTGAAATTAGGGTTTCATTTGTCATGCCTACTCATTGAGTTAAGGCTCTCAACTCGTCGAGTAGACTTCATAACTCGCATCCAAATCCTTCTTTACTCGACGAGTTTGGGGCCTCCAACTCGTCGAGTTCCTGTAGAAAAAAGAATAACTTATAACTTTAAATACATACCAGGAATCAGGTGTTACAATATATGTCAACGACTTTATATGTGAGCTATATATTTATTGCCTGGAATATGTGTTAGAACCATATTTGATAATATACGATATACGAACCATATATGGTTCTATATGTTGGGGCGTGTATGGGGCAGTTTGGTTTGATTATTGGTTAAAACTGAACCATAACCATTACAATTGGTTAGTGTATATTGATAACCATTGGATACTGGTTAATATTGGTTTTGGTTAATGGTTTTGATAGGTTAATGGTTATGGTTAAAGGTTAATATAAGTTAAACATAAGGTCCAAGATGACATAAAAATAAAAATATTACCCTTTAAAATTTCAATTTGTAATATAATAAATAAAAATATTACCCTTTAAAATTTCAATTTGTAATATAATTACATACCATATATTAAATATTATATTATAGTAAAAACATTTATTATTATTATTGGTTCAGTTCGCTTTATTGTGGTTGGGTTTTAAGTGAAAACCATAACCGAACCATATGTATTCAATTAATCAAAATTAGAAACCGCACCATATCTTTTATTAATTGTTCGGTTATATCGGTTTATTTGGTTATGATTCGGTTTTTTGGTTAATATGCCCACCCCTACTATATGTGTTAAGATATATATATATATATATATATATATATATATATATATATATATATATATATATATATATATATATATATATATATATATATATATATATTGTGACATCCCCATTTTCACGGCCAGAAAAGACCGATTTTGTTTATGCTTTATAAAAATCAGAGTACTTCTTTTCATAAAAAATGTTGCGGAATTTGTTCCCAGAAAAACACGATAAATACGTTATCAAAACATTTTCGAAGAAACGTATTTTATTTATGTTAAAACGTTTGCGATGTCATCGTCAATACAAAAACATAAGCATAAATGGAACTTACATTCATTTACACTAGTGATCTACATCTCTTTAATCTCTCAGTGTAATGTGACTTCATATCAACACCTGTGATGTAAATAAATTGAGTGGGTCAGGTTGGGAAACCTGGTGAGTACATAGGGTTTTCAACCAACAATAATATAATTATTATGTTTAAACACTCAAACAATCAACCCAATTACCCATCCCCATTATCCTCACATTACGTCCCTAAAACATCTAACACAAGGGACCTTGTCAAAGGACTATCATTGGGATGGACACTACTGCTAAGGAGATTCCTTGGCAATGAAAGTCCTAAAGGCAACCATATGGGGGATGGAGTACACCTGGTGAGCACACAGTTCACACAGTTCGAATAAACACTCAGTTCGAATAAACACAGAGTTCGAATAAACACCTACAAGTTGCGAGTCTGCTAGTGTTCCACTGGACTGTCTAGAATAGTCTGTGATCGTCATCTATACTCCGCTAGATGACTAGATCATCAATAACATCTATAACGAGGCCTCTCATTGTTTTATTTTGTCACACAACAACTATTACATCTACCCATGTTTTACCCAACACATTTTGTAGATATAAAATACATATACAGTTTAAATCATTGAAAACATGTATAAAACGTTCATCCAACATCAATAGCAAGTATTCAGATAATATGCACACATAGCACGTAATTTATATAAAATACTTCATATCTATGTGTAAGCTGAAAGTAACTATGCACTCACTTGAAAGGTGATGACTCGGCACTCGGACCTAATAACATTCCTATAATTATTTGAAAGCTATATAAAAAATTGCATAAGCATAGCACACATACAGCGAATTTTATCGAAAATTGGAACTTAATTGGAGCAGCGTTTCGAAACCGAAAGGCTCTTTTTCTCGGGACTTCCCTCGGGGTGCTAGGGGTTTACCTAGGCTTAGGAGAGGGTTAGGGGTTAGTGAGAGAAAGTAGAGAGAGAAACTTGTGGTGGAAGGTGTGAAAATCCGAGAGGCTTCACTTCCCTTTTATAGACCGCAGCCTCGGAGTACGTTGGGCGTACCGAGGACCTTACGCGGGGCGTAACTTCGGATAAGATGACCAGGTGGCGAAGGCTCGGTGGTGCGACGTGGCTTCTCCTGGACCGAGCATGGCTAAGCGAACGCGGCGCATACGAGACCGAAAGTTGGCCGTAGCGAGGAGGCTACGTGTCACGATCCAAGGCGACTTCAGCGATCATCATCGGACGGCTGGGAAAGCGCCACGTCAGCGACTTCGTATCAAATCTCGCAAAATCGAGTAGAATCTTTAAAAATTCGTAACTTTCGCGTACGAGCTTCTTTTTCGATGTTCTTTATATCCACGCAAAGGCGGGAACATACTCTACAACTTTCATTTAGACTCCATCGGCTAATTTTGAATCTATTTTAAATTTTATATTATTAACAGGCCGGGACAGGATTGGTCCGTTAAATCCTCATAACTTCTTCATACGACGTCCGTTTTCGCCCATCTTTTTCTCGTTACGCTACTCTTAATGAGATCTTCGATTCTCGTTTAGGTTGTGTCGGCCAAAAAGCGCTCGATCTAACATTCGAATTTCGGGTTGTACACTATTATTCTGAAACTTCGAAAAATCATAACTTCTTCATAAGAAGTCAGATTTGGGCGTTCTTTTTATCGATGTTCTTAGTTTAACGTATTCTACGACTTTCTTTTAGAGCGCTAAGGCTAAATCTCGCTCTATCGTAAATTCACTATTTACGCTTCTCGGTGTCGTGCCGGTTCCGTCGCGAAACTTCGACGGGTCATAACTTCTTCGTTATAACTCGGATTTAGGCGTTCTTTATATGTACGGAAACCTTGTGACATATTCTAAAACTTGGTTAAGATTATTTGTTCTAAATAATATTTTGTCGAAAAGTCATTTTCAACCCCTATGGAAAACAAATAACTAGGGCAACATCTACCGGAACCAATAATCAAATGACACGTGTCCATTTCTTTCTTCACAAGTAATGTATTGTGGAAGTTATTGTGGAAGTGATGTGTTGTCATGTTTTCATTGGTTCAAATATGTGTTGCCCTAATCATTCATTTTCCGTATAACTCTTCCCTATATATATATATATATATATATATATATATATATATATATATATATATTATTTTATGATAATAATAATAATAAAAGTGTTATCAGAGAGGTAGGTGTTAGTGTATTAATACCTAAAATACTTTGTGTCACACAAACATCCTAAGCTAGAATAGTTTTGCCTAAAGAGGAGTTGGTATTAAGAGTTAAGTGTGGTAGACTTAATGAGAGATAAGACAAGACTTGTAAAGGAGGCTTAGGTTTGATTAATTTGGATATTAGGTAGCATCTTCTTAAGAGTACGTGTGAGGTGAGACGGAGGGTATAATTTTGACATTGCTAATTTGAGAGTATGGACTAGGCACAGTCATTCATTCCTAATCCTAGAGTATGGACTAGGTACAGTCATTCATTCATGATCTGAGAGTATGGACTAGTACAACTATTTACCACTGATCCGAGAGTATGAATTCGGTATAGTCATTTCTTACTAATCCCAAAATATGGATAAGTATAATAATTTGAGTATTCTATTATTTTCTTTGTTGTCTCCATTCATCCTCATATACTGCTAACGAATACCCAAATCATCATAGTCAAATTAATGTTCACATTAATTCCTCTGGATAAATGTTGAAAGGTAGTATAGGATCAATATGTGAGTATCGAGAATTTTTAATATATATATATATATATATATATATATATATATATATAACATTGTGGGATTGAAATCCCTATATACTCACTAGGTTTCCTAATCTGACGCACTCAGTATCTTTGTATTACGAAGGTATTTGATGTTTGGATCTGATGAGATATTTTAGGAAATGTAGGCCATTATATATTGTAAGACCAATAATCATTATGTTTATGCTTATGTTTCTTGTATCATTTATGACATCCCAAGTTTTTAATAATCAATGAAAACATTTCTTCATAATTACTTTTCAAGGGAAAAATTCTGCATTATAAATAAACCATGTTTTAAAATAAGCATAAATAAAACACTCTTTTTTTACCATGAAAATGGGGATGTCACATTTAAGCCCAAAACATATCCGCGATCAAATTACGACCTGCTATCTCGAAATTAGAAATGTCATGGAAACTAGGTGTTAAAAACAAGCTATCCCATCACCACCCCTTTAATAAGAACCCTAATCCTTTTCTCAACATCCTATCATTGAATGCATATTTTTGTTTTCAATGTAAAGCCTTGAGAAATCGGGAACTCTTCGATAGCAGAAAATCATGCACGGAAATTAAGGATTGAGTCCTACAAATATTTTAGGTGTGTTCCTATTTCAATGGGTTCGAGATAAAACATGCAAACTTATCTTCATCCCTTTTGTTTGCCAATTGAATCCACTATCTAGTAATCTCGGTAAGAAGAATAGAGGAAGGAGGTGTGGTGGGTCGAAGAACACCAATAAGAATGTTGAAAAAGAAGGAATTAAGGGGTGGAGTAGATCACATAATATAAATTTGTATGCAAAATACATCGTATTCTTATATGACAAGAAAAAAAATTATGGCTTCCCTCCTTCAAAACTCGATCATATGTATATGTATGTATGTTTTGGTCAGAAACAACAAACTCCCTGCTCTTTTCCATGATTTGCAAGTATGTGTAAAATAAATTGAAAAATTAGAGAGCCTTCTCAAATCAATTTGTGGGTTTTCTGTAAAAAGTTTGGTTTGACTTTCTTTGTTTCTCAATCTCCCAATGCATTTGACATGAAAAATAACAATGATTTGAACAAATACAGGAAGCTTTTGTGTGTG
This sequence comes from Lactuca saligna, assembly GCF_052625555.1. Lineage (NCBI taxonomy): Eukaryota > Viridiplantae > Streptophyta > Magnoliopsida > Asterales > Asteraceae > Lactuca > Lactuca saligna. Next base: position 332,212,518 of record NC_136420.1, read on the forward strand.
TGTTTCTTAGGTTTGATTCGTTGGTTATGAAGAAGAAGTGTTGGGTCAAAATATGGTTTATACTTTGCTTTTCTAGGCAATTATATTTTTCTGTAATATTTTTGGAGTTTACGGTCATGTTTACGGCCGTAAACCCATTTACGGCCCATGTTATCCGGCCCATGTTCTCCAAGCATAAATATAGGTGTTAGGGTGAGGAGTAGAGATTGATGAACCCTAAGGAGTTTATGGCCAGAGAGGAGAGAAACGGGAGCTTTTATGTGTGTGTGAATCTCTTGTATCCGGATCATCATTCTATTCATTAATACATTGAGATTCATCTTATTCCTCTTCTTATTCTCTTCTATTTTTATCTGATATCATCCGTTTGATTGGGATTCCGCACCATCAAACGGATCTGATTGATATACAGACAGATTAGGGACTTACAATTGGTATCAAAGCCAAGTTGTATCAGTCAATTTTGTCAGATTTGGGGCATTATTTGATCTTATTTTCGAAATATTTTTGCGTTTTTTGATAGATCTCACAAAAATAATGGGGGTTTGTTCTTCGTGTTTTTCGTAAAAACAGGTTTTTGATCGAGTTTTGGAGCAAAAAAGGGCAAAAAACGGTGTTTTTAGTCGTAACCAATGAGGGGGTGGCACCGACAGCTAGGGTTTCTAAGGAGCTTACGGCCGGAGTTTGCGGTCTTCGGTTTGCAGCCAGCGCGCACGTGTACGGATCAGCAACCTCGCACCTCGGCTTCGCAGCAGCATCCTCGCACGTGAAGACCTCGTCCTCGCCTCGCATCTAAGCATCAGCCTTCGTCCTCGCACTTTAAAGAAAAATTAGAAGCGCATTTGGAGGTGCGGGGTTTCGAAGCCACGACGTTCTACTCATCAAATCAGCACCTTATCCAACTCAGCTACCTGATCACTTGTTACATTCCTTCGAAAATTCAACTATAACCCGTCTTTTTCGCACCAAGTTCCTATTTTGACACTTATAACCCAAAATTCAATTTAAATTTTAAATTCTTTTTTCATCCAAAATTTATATATATATATATATATATATATATATATATATATATATATATATATATATATATATATATATATATATATATAACAAATAAATAAATAAATAAATAATAACTAATTAAAAAAAAGTATTTTTGACTTTTATTTTTTGACTTTTTATTTAAAATTTTGACTTTGACTTCCAAGTTTGATCTTTGATTTTAAACTTTGACTTTTTCGTTTAACTTTTAAACTTTCAAATTTAGCTTTTCGGTTTGACTTTTCAAGTTTGACTTTTGAGTTTAATTTTTTAAATTTGACTTTTAAGTTCAACTTTTTAAATTAGACTTTTAAGTTTGACTTTTGAGTTTAACTTTTTTAATTTGACTTTTAAGGTTGACTTTTGAGGTTTATAATCAAAGGGTTTGACTTTTAATTTTTATTTTAGCTTCTAGTTGTGCTTTTAATTGATTTTAAGGTCTACGAGGGAGTTGAAAACATGAAAGAGAGTCATCAGGATATGTTAAGACAAAACTTCAACATGTTCGATTATATCCTTGCAGAAACCTTCGAAACTCAGTTACATCGATTTACTACACTCACTACTGAGATGAATATAGCTGGGATCTTCTTGTCCAAATCTGAGATAAACAAAAAGCTATTGGATTCACTTCCAAAATCGTGGGATATGAACGTAGCTATCATCAAAAAGACAAAAGAACTCTATCATCTTAGTCTTGCTGATGTAATTCAAGAACTTGATACTTTGAAGTGTAGAGAAACAATGAGTTCTGAAAACATTCCGATCACTGAAGTTACATGTACTCCAGCTTGTGAAGACACGATTAAATTTCTTCGGGAACAAATTGATTTATTAAAAAGAGAAGTTGAGGACCTGAGATATGAAGGATATCAACTCAGGAAACGACAGAAACCCTTGAAGGTTGAGTTAGAAGCAAAAACCAAGGACTTTAGGAAACTTCAGGAAGAGTATAGTAACAAGTATGAAAATTATTATTATGTTAAGAGACAACTTGCTGCTATAACTGAAGAACTTGACGCTTTAACAATTAAGTGTGGAAAAACAGATGTCAGTTTAAAAAATTATACTGCGTCAAGTCAGACAGTCGAGTCCTTATATGAAGCCTAATTAAAATTCAAAGAAAATCAAAACAAGGGTCTAGGGTATGATAGCGTACCTCCTCCTTATAATCATAACTACACATCCATCCCTATGATACAGGACGAAACTGACAGGGAGCCACATCTTCGATATGGCAAATGAGCTGGATTTGTGTCAGGAGGAGTTATTAATATTGAAAATACTAATGTTTCTACTTCATGTGCAGGAAAAGTAGCAGAAGATGAGAACAAGGAGAAAACCATTGAACAAACCAACATCTCCTTGAACTCTGAATCTGTTGCTTCGAACTCAGCTGCTTCTGATCAACCTGCCGTTGAGAAATACATGCCACTAATTCCAACGCAACAGAGTTCTTGTGGTAAGTGTGCATGTGGGAACAACAAGAGACAAGGCAAGGATACGCCACCAGGGGCAGGAAGAAACAATTTCCCAGTGAAGAAAAAGACTTGTTTTCATTGTGGAACACCTGGTCACATTGCCCGAAATTGTCTAAATCGCGCATACGTTCCTTACTATGCACAAGGCTGGCAGAACGTGCCAAGAAGGAGACACTTCAAAAGAAACCCCTCAAGTTCACGTTCACACAATGCCGAACGGAATGCCATGAAGACTAAGAATTCAACTCCCAAGGCCAAGAATCAAACCTCAAAGGACAAGAATCAAAATCCCAAGGGCAAGAAGGGAATGTCGGCCAAGAAGTCTAATCCAAGAGATGCTTCCGTAAAGCCAAAATCAAAGTCATCTCAATGGCCGACATCAAGTTCCAAAGCAAGTACCGAGGCACCCATCGGATCGAAAAAGAAATGGGTTAAACCCAACCATAAATGGGTACCAAAGGCTCACTCTCCCAAATCAACTAATAACTCTAATATTTCTACATCTTTTGTTTGTGATAAGCAGGACATGTCGTGGGAGAGAGTACTGTGCAAGGATGACAAAGGTCGACCCAGTTTCAAAATGGAATGGGTTCCAAAGACCAACTGAACCCGCTCTGTGTCGGAGCAGCTATAGAGCCATATCATCAGACTTCGGTTTGTTGGTAGTGGCTGTTCCTGGCACATGATAGGAGACGTCTCTCAACTGTACAACATTCAAACATTTGTTTGAGAGTATGTGTCCTTTGCGGGAAGGGAAGAAAGGAAGTGATCACTCACGGGGTTTGTGCTGAATGACATGAAGAATTTTTGGATCTGTTCTAAGATTATGTGTGCTATTGTCAGACCTTCTGGATGCAAATTTAATCAGTGACTTACGATTTGAGTTTTCTTCACTATACTCCTAAGTTTATCTTAAGTTGATTCGCTTTAAAGACTAATTTTTGTTTTAGGATAGTTTAAATTTGCGCATTTACTTTCGTTTCTCTCATATGCACAAATTTAGGGGGAGAAATAAAAACAAAACAAAAATTAGAAAATTTCCAAAAATCCAAAAACATTAGAAAATCAAAAAATCAAAAAAATATGTATGTAATGGAATGTGCTTGCAGGAGATGTTTTGGGAAGTGATATTATCAAGTGATAACAGGAAACCTGAGTCTGCGTAACGTACCCAAAGTTGAAGGGTCTATGCTCTGATTTGATGCGTTGGTAGGCACGAAAGATTCAAAATGGACTTGACTAGGCAGAGTTGAACTTAGGAAATTTATAGACTTGACAAATCTTGACCTAGTTAGATCCGTTCAGCCTGACAATACGACGCTCGGATAGGTTGAGCAGGGAGATATATATATATGGGAATCTACCCGTCACATTAATTGAACCCGTACTTGGAACCGTGGCTTAATTTTTCCTCGATGTGCGGATTTTGTCCTTAATTGTGGTTGGATGGGGCGACTGGTAAATTCCGATAAATTGGGTCTGTAGAAAATTGTTTTCTTTCTTTCTATCTGTTAGTCATATGTTGTCTCCTTTGCGTGACCTCAAATCCGACCTGGTACACAACATATGCAACTCTATTTCTCTGCATATTATATATGTTAAATACCTCTTATCTATTAGCCATATGTTGTCTCCTTTGCGTGACTTCTAATCCGACCTGGTACACAGCATATGCAACCTTCTTCTTCTAAACCCCTCTGAAGTAATAAGTAATAGAATTCTGAATCTATCCTCTCTCTGAATGGTTGTCTGCTCACCCGGTGTAAGGAGTACTCTGGAAGTTCTTGATGGCTGGGGCATATCAGGATGCGGGAAACACGTTCCAGTACACTTAAAATTGAACTCATACAGATTGTTTATAGATCTCCCTGCTCAATTTAGGTGGACAACAATATCCTTGGTCGTCGTCAGATGAATGGTCCTTAAGATATAGTATTTAAGGAATTAGGATCAGATGTAAATCTTAGAATTTTAAGTTCACCCTGTCTTGTAACAAATAGTATGTCCTAAATCTGTCATAATTTTTCGTGTTTAAGTGGACCACAATACTGGCGATCGATCAGATGAAGATGTGAAGATAAGGGTACCGATAAGTGGAATAAGGTTGTCTAACAACTTTGATCCCAAATCACTCTTAAAGTTAGCTATTATTTATGTTTTTGTTAAGTTTGTTTATAGTGTTTTTCTAATTTAAATAAAAGGGGAGAATTAAAAAAAACAAAAAATAATAACAAAAAAAATAAAACAAACAAACAAACAAACAAACAAAAATAAAATAAAAATTCAAAATCAAAAAAGTGTTATTTCTGTTTTACTTTTGTTATAAGTTTTCTTTTAGTTTTGTTTTGTCTTGAAAAGTGATTTTAGGTATAGATAAGACTCATGGAGTTTGTGTTGAAGATTTCTGAGCCAAAGGCTTCGTCCGTGAGCATCGAAGAATTCTCATTCGAATGAGCAATAAATGAAGATTATTCTTTTGACATTCAATCCTTCAACCCCAGAAGCAAGGTGAAGCTGAAATTGAAGATTATGTGACAGATTGCATTGAAGCCTCCTCAATCAGTCTGTTGCTATCTATGAACCTGCTGAAGTGATCCAGAAGATTTGTTCTCTTTGAAGATTCTCAAGCTGAAAGAGCTATCTTTCAAGAATCAGTACGTCAAGCCTCCTCACCCAATGTACGTTCAATGCCAAATTCTGAAGAAACCCTCAAGTGCTCAAGATAAAGTCATTCATTGAAGATTCATATGTTCATCCTGATGCTGTGAAGAAATTGAAGGTTAAAGCTGAAGTCGAGTTCCCATTGAAGATTGACAAAAAGAGCCAGCTACTTTTTAGGGGGGGCTTGTTGGGTCATTAAGAAAAGAAAGCTATAAACCAATGGGGAGATTGTTGGGTTTACGGTCATGTTTTTCGGTTGAGTTTACGGTCGTAAACACCTTACGGCCGTAAACCCATTTACGGCCCATGTTATCCGGCCCATGTTCTCCAAGTATAAATATAAGTGTTAGGGTGAGGAGTAGAGATTGATGAACCCTAAGGAGTTTATGGCCAGAGAGGAGAGAAACGAGAGTTTTTATGTGTGTTTGAATCTCTTGTATCCGGATCATCATTCTATTTATTAATACATTGGGATTCATCTCATTCCTCTTCTTCTTCTCTTCTATTTTATCTGATATCATCCGTTTGATTAAGATTCCGCACCATCAAACGGATCTGATTGATACACAGGCAGATTATGGACTTACAAGAAGAATAGAAAGAAATTACCTTTAGAGTTCATGTTTGTTTCAGTAGTCATAATACATTTTATCGTTCTCTTCTTCATGTGTTTTTTTTTTATCAAATAGGCTTGTTGGTTCTTCCGATCTTGTTCATGTCTTTTGGATTTTAAATCTATCCCTTCTCTCTTCATGTTGTAGATAATTTTGTTTTATTAAATATGTAGATGACTAATTATGATTGTAAATACACACATAACAATTTGTGGATGATGAAATTTAAATCAAACAACTTGTTGGTTTTTTTAAATTATTATTAGGTTTAATTTTGTTTCACAGTTTTTTCGTTTATGGACTCGAGTAGTGTTTATTTGGTTTATGGGTTTGACATGTTACTTTGGTGGATAGGAAATGGATGATGGTGGTGCACGGTGGTTCAGGTGTTGAGTTTAATAAAAAATCATTTGGTTGATTTACTTTTAAATGTGCTCATTTCTGTAGTGTAGAAAATGATTCATATGGGTGTAGTATGATGTGAGTTCGTTCTTTCACGATCCATTTTCATTGTGTACATGTTGCAACTAATGATTTTAGTAAAAGTGACTTCATTATTTGGTTATATATTAGAACACATATGCATATTTTGTATAATAAAATTACATAAAGTTGACAAATATATAAAACAAGAAAATGGTAAATAAAAGAAACGTTCCTTGAGGTATTTTACATTTTTATATTTGATCCAATGGTAAATAAGTCAGTCTCAAAAATTTAACAAGTATAAAGTTTGAGTTAATAGCGGAAGGACCAACCACGTAACGTCTAAAAACCACAATAACCATCAGTATAGCATTTTCTAAATGCATCCTGAAAATAATATTTTTTGAATATTTCAGGGACCATTTTATGAATTTGATATATATATATATATATATATATATATATATATATATATATATATATATATATATATATAATAAATGAATATAAACTATAATTAGATTAGGTTAATGACCAAAAGTGATAGATTTGAAATCGTAAGTAACCATTGGCATCAAAATATAGAATAGTTCGCTTTGTGCTTAATTTTGAAATCTTAAGTAACCAGTGGCATCAATCTTAACTTAAAAAAAAAAAAAAAAAAAAAAAAAAAAAAAAAAAAAAAAAGTCAGGGTTAAATGGGATGTTGAAGGAGACGAGAACAATATATTTTTTCACAGCTTGATTAATGGAAATAGAAAGAAGTGCAAAATTAATGGGCTCATAATTGATGGGAATTAGACTACTGATCCTGTTTGCATAAAGAATGAGATATGGAGATTCTTTTCTAACAAATTTGACGAATCGTTTCATAGCAGGTCGAAATTCACCAGCTCAAAATTTTTGAAATTATCTCTTTCTAATTGTGATTACCTAGATGTTCCCATCTCGTTGGATAAAGTTAAAGATGTTGTGTGGTGTTGTGGTAACGATAAAGCCCCGGGCCTAATGGATTTGCCTTCAAATTTATAAAAAAAAGTATTGGGATGTTATCAAATATGATATATTTGGCTTTATTAAAAGTTTTGAGGACACTGGAACTATCAGAAGGGGGTGTAATGCTTCCGTCATATCTCTTATACCAAACAGAAAAAACCCTCACTTCTTAAATGATTACATATCAGTTAATTTAATTGGGTGCATGTATAAGATTCTCTCAAAAGTTCTTACTTTAAGGTTTAGATCTATTATGGTAAGGTTGTTAGCTCAGAGCAATCAACTTACATTGAGCTAAGAAGTATTCTAGACGGTCCATTCATTTTGAATGAACTGGTTTCGTGGGCTAAGAAAGTAAAAAAGAAAGTCCTTATCTTTAAAATTAACTTGACAAGGCGTTTGATTCCCTTAATTAGAGTTTATTAAACTGTATAATGGACCAAATGAATTTTAGTGCGAGATGGATAAAATGGATTAATGGATGCTTATCTTCAGATAGAGCTTCTATACTTGTGAATGGTCCTGCCACTAACGAATTTGAAATTAAGCGTGGAGTTAGAGAAGGCGTCCCACTTCCTTCTTTCCTATTTTTTTATCTCCATGGAAAGCCTTAGTAGTTCTTTAAAAGAAATCTACAATAAACATATTTTTCAAGGTATCTCTCTACTTAACAATGGACCTATTTTATCCTATTTTCTATATGTGAATGATTGATGTGGCTTTTATTGGTGAGTGGTCAGAGTCTAATTTCATGAATCTAAATAGAATCCTTAGATGCTTCCATATTGATTCTGGTTTAAAAGTGAATCTCCATAAAATTAAAGTTTTTGGTGTTGTGGTTAATAATCTCGAGCCAACTCGCCTTTTTAGTATCCTTTGTTGTGAGCCCGCGAACTCCCCTTTTATTTATTTTGGGCTCCTTATTGAAGCTAATATGAAGCTTGCTACAAATTAGAAACTAGTTGTCGATAAATTTGATTCAAAGTTATTGAGTTGGAAGGAAAACAACATGTTCTTTGGTGAAAGGCTCACTCTTGTCAAGTATGTACTTAGTAGTCTCCCTCTATTTTACTTCTCGCTTTTTAGAGCTCCAGTGAAGGTCATTGAGAAGTTGGAGAGCATACGAAGGAGTTTTCCTTGGGGCGGTAAAGACAACATTAGAAAGATTCATTGGGTCATTTGGAGTAACTTAGTCCCCCTTAAATGTAAAGGCGGACTTTGCATTGGTTGCCTTAAAATGATGAATGTTGCTCTTCTTACTAAATGGTTACGGCGTCTAAAATATGAATCTAGTAGTATTTGGACTTTGTGTATTACCTCTATGCATCGCTTATCTGGAATTGATGGAAAACCATTGGCAAAACAGGGGCTTCCGGGTATTTGGTTATCAATTGTTGAAATTAGCTTGGAGTTGGATGAATGGAGCATTTCCATAAACAACTTTTTTGAAAGAAAACTTGGGGATGGAGATAAACTCACTTTTGGAAGGATGTATGGTTCAATGATATGGTGCTCAAAGATGTTTTCCCAAAACTGTATTTGATTGAGTCTAAAATAAATTGCAAAATTATTGATAGAATTAATGCCTCATGCTCTATTGGAGCTTCGTGTTGGAAGAGACACTCACAAAATGGTGAGGAATTAAGGCAATTAACTGCACTAAATAGTTTGGTGGCTAGTGTACAACTTTCAAAAGTTTCCAATTCATGGATGTGGAAGGCAGACAAAAATGATGATTTCAGTGTGAGATCGATCCGTGCCTTAATGGATAACATGACAACAAGTGATGATCGGTTGAGGTTTCAATGGATTTCATGGGTCACCATCAAAGCTAATTGCTTCATGTGGCGCATGTTACTAAACAGAATTCCAATTGCCATGAACCTCCCCCCGAGAAGGGTAAATTTGTCATCCCTTGCTTGCCATTAATGTTAAATACAAATGAAGACACATATCATATTTTTTTCAATTAATTTTTCTCCCGGGAAGTCTGGAGATGGTTCTACAGTTAGTCGAGTTTCTTACCATCTCCGTCTATGAATACGTCAGATATGTTATTGAAGTTATGGTGCAATGGGTTTAGCAAGAATCATAAAAAGATGAAATTGGGGGTGATATATTCTACCATTTGTATAATTTGGAAGACAGAAAATGCTCTCATCTACAAGAAGAAAAGATATTTTCCTATAACGTGGGTGGATGAAATTCAACTTATATCCTTTAGTTGGTTCAAGTATCCTGCCAATCTTAGTAGTCTCAATTAAAATATTTTGTGTTGTTCTTCTCTTAATGCTTTCAATGCTTGTACTAATATTTTGTAATTTGCTCTAGTACCTTTTTAGTTACACTGCTTTTTTATTTAATAATATCCACCGTTCTAAAATACAAATGAATCTTCATAGAATATAACAAAACTAAGATATAGATACATACCATATACCAAAACCAAAATCATAATTTGCTCTAATATAGTAGTTGGTATAGTTTGCTTAATGATTTCTTTACGAAGCCATTTATAAATTATAGATGGTGAAAGCAACAAGGCAAGGTGAGAATGTTTTATTGTCTCCTTTAACCCCGACTCACGTGTCTCATCACGTGATCATTACCCTCCATTTTCGACAAACCCTCTTCATTCCCCAATGCATGCGTACAACTTTCAAAGTCATCTTCCTATAAAGCAAACAAAAAATTCAAGAATCAAAGCAGTCTGTACAAAATTCATATTCACAACGTACAACTCCACAATGCATCCAAAACACATGGAGGTTATAACCAGAAACGTTCAACTACAAGCCGTCTTATTCACCGCCGGCACGGCGGTGGTATTCGCCTGTCTTGAACGCGCCGTCGTAGTGTCGATATTCAAGCAGTGGCATATGTGGGTCTTCCTCGCACTCAACCTCTTGCTCATTGCTATACTCTTCACATCAACACATCCACCTCAAAATTCCTCAAACCCACCTTCAAAATCTCAAGAAACCAATGGAACAAGAAAGACAGAGCCGCCGCCGCTGCCGGCGGAGGCTAACCACCATGAAGACATCTTTGACGAAGATGAAGATGAGTTAAAGTTGAGTAATGAAGAGAGCGAAGAGAGTAATTTTGAAGAAGAAGAGAAATCGTCGAGTTTATTTTCGAATGATGAGTTAAACGAGAGAGTGGAGGCTTTCATTTCAAGATTCCGGCAACAATATTTGGTTTCGGACGTTAAGATCAGTAGAACCAGGTCTGAGAATGTGTGTACAAGTGGGGTTTTCTCGAAAACTATAACAGTTTAAGTCACTTTCACGGTGGCGCGTGTGGTTGTTAGTAGAGTTAAGCTCCGCCCTCCACGGTGGTTCTTTTTGGTGTTCATGATGTAATGTATCTCATTTGCATCTTCTTTTCTATTGTATTTTAGACGATATTTCTTAGATTTACATTTTGATTTTTTTTTTTTGGAAATTTCAATTTGTTAATTCAATTTATTGTTCTTTTTTTTTTTTTTAACATAATTGC